>NC_062571.1:71431452-72052523 GCF_022837055.1 Prionailurus viverrinus
ATTAACGTAAACACCAGAGTACCACCAGGTAAATGCTTGCATTCTCACTATGGGGGAGATGCTATTTTTCTGTTTTATACTTTATTAAAAATTAGAAGAATGCAGTTCTAATTTCATAATGAAACTAAACCTTTCTATGAGTCAGTATGTAATTTGATTGTGCATCAGAGTTCCCCAGACCTTCCCTGGGTTCGGTAATTCTTTAGGAGAACTCACTGTTGTAATTTATTAACAGCTAAAGGATACAGAGTGGAGGCAGCAAAGGAAAAGGTGCTCATGAGAGAAGTCCAGGGGAGACCAAACACAAGACCTCCACTCCTAGTGGAGTCCTACAAGACCACTTAATTCCCAGCAAAGAGTTGTTAGAGCACATTTGAGATGTTACCAGGGACTCTTATTAAAGACTCAGCAATCGGGGTTTTTACTGGGGGCTGGCCAAATAGGCAGCTTCTGCCTGGTGGCATGTATGAAGATTCTAGAGTCCCAGAAGGAAAGCAAGGGTTCAGCATAAACCATATTATTTGTACCAACAGTTTAGGCATAGTGAGACACTCTTCTCCATCCTGAGAATCTCAGGAACCCTCCTGAAATCCAGGCAAGGGCCAGCCTTATAAGCAGACCTTGGAAGAATACCAGGCAGGCATGCCATGTTAACTCGTGTCTGCACACTCTATTTTCGTTTTGCAGCAGTACCTATATTATTCTGTTTTTAAAATAGTTAAAGTAAGGGGCGCCTGGGTGGCTCAGTCGGTTAAGCGTCCGGCTTCGGCTCAGGTCATGATCTCACAGTTCCTGGGTTCGAGCCCCACCTCGGGCTCTGTGCTGACGGCTCAGAACCTGGAGCCTGTTTCAGATTCTGTGTCTCCCTCTGTCTCTGGCCCTCCCCTGTTCATGCTCTGTCTCTGTCTCAAAAATAAAATAAAAACATTAAAATAGTTAAAATATGAAAATATTGGTCAGTTTAGGATGTTTCAGGAGAGATGCAGGGTAATGCAGGGTCAGTTTTTGAAATTCTAAAAAAAAATTTCAAATGCTTTGGCTTTGTGCTTTAGTGTTCAGTGATTTTGATCTTTTCACATCATGGTTGCATCTCTCAGTATGAGACCTAAAATCCTGCTTCTCCACACCCTTCTCTCCCCTCAGGGTGTTCTGGCCTCCCGGGTTCCTCAGTGTCCCTGTTTCTCTTGCCTTAAGGCCCTGACACTTAGCATTCATTCTGCTTGGAATAATGTTATCCTTTCTTGCCCAGTAAAGTGTCATGCTTGTCTTTTAGATCTCAAAATGTCTCCATCTACAATTTTGTAACCTGTAAAACTCAACCGTTTTCAATCTTCCATTTAAGTAGGTTATTACAATGTTTATGATTAACTATACACTCTAGTATATAGTGTATAAAATACAATGTTGTACATATTACTGTATATAATTATAATCTAGTACAATTCTGTATATCTATATCTCTGAAAAACAAGACCTTTGAAGATTTCAAAGTGAGTTTTTGAAGTTATTTTATTACTGATATTTTAGAAGCAGTTATTCTTTTTATACAGCTTGTCTTTCCCTCCCTTCCTCCCTCTCTTCTCTCCTCCTTCCTTCTCCGTCTCTTCCTTTCCTTCTATAATTTATTTTAAATGGAGTGTTTTGATCCCTGTGCTCTCAAAATATTCATAAAGTGAAGAATCTTTGACATTCTATTTTTATTGTGTACAATTAACATAAAAAGCAAAATAGCTTGAGAAAAATCTCCATACTTTAAGGTTATTGACACTGAAAAAATGGGAGGCATTGTTACTTGGCAATTGTCTTTGTAGATTAATATAGATATTCTATTTAGACAATATAATATGGTTTATATATTGTATAGATATATAAATTTCTTCAGTATTTATGCCCTGTCTATTCATCATTTTATTTTCTACTAAGTACTGTGCTAGTGAATAATAAAACATGCATGGTCCCTAAATAATTAATAGGAATTACAGTCTAACAAGGGCAAGACTTATAATCAGATACTCACAAATATTTTTATAATTTCTGATTAGTACTAAGAAGAAAAATGACAGGTGCTATGAAAACAAATAATGGAGTTTAATCTGGAGGAATTAAAGAAAGCTTTCTTAAGAGTGAAAATTAAGCTTGAGATGTAAAAGGAAAGTATGGCTTTACTAGGTGAGAAAGGGTGAAGAACATTCCAGGCCAAAGGAGGATTGTGTGTTAAGGCATTAAAGCAAGAGGAATAATGATATTCTGGAGGAACTGAAGGAAGGCCAGGTTGCTCTAACACCCTGAGGGGAGGGGAAGAAAGGCGTGGAGAACATGCTGGGGAGATGAGATTTAGTTTTTACACAAAGAACAATGGCAGATTTTCTGGAAGAGGGTGACAGGATGAGATTTGTGATTGTTTCAAGATCTGTCCCACTCTTGCGGCACCTGAGGGGCTCAGTCGGTTAAGCTTCTGACTTCAGCTCGGGTCATAGGATCTCAGTTTTTGGGTTCGAGCCCCATGTCAGGCTCTGTGCTGACAGCTCAGAGCCTGGAGCCTGCTTTGGATTCTGTCTCCCTCTCTCTGCCCCTTCCCCACTCGTGCTCTGTCTCTGTCTCTCTCTTTCTCAAAAATAAACAAACATTTAAAAAAAAAACAGTCCCACTCCTGGGTAGGTAACTAATTAGTGGACAAGACTGGATGTGAGAGATTTGTGACAAGGCTGTTGTGCTTCCTATGAGACATGACAATAGCTTGAAACTAGTTATAGAGGGATAAGGTTAATAAGATTTGGTCATGGATTAAATATGGGTGATGAGAGAGGGCTCTTTGGTATAACAGAGATATCCTAGGTAGGTTTTTGGCTTGTATAATTGGACAGATGACGGTGCCATTTGGTGAAAGGAAACACTATAGAAAGGACAGGTTTGGAGGGGAAAGTCATGTGTTTGGTGTAAATTATCTCTGAGACTTGCACTTCATTATCCATATGCCTTCCATCACTCCTCGGGCTAACAACCTAGATCCTTTAAATCCTTTGCTCCCCTTCATTCCCTGTCCTAGTCACTTCTTCAGTCTCCTCCATCGTTCATACACTCTGGCTTCCATGTTTTGTCGCCATGGAATCTCCTTCATTGCTCTCTTCACTTAGTTAACACCTTCTAAAGGCAAACATCTCCCATTAACCTTCACTTCTTCGAACAAGTGTTGGCTATGTTGATCAGAGGGAATAGATGGATGGATGTATATTTTGGTACATAGTGTGTATGTATGTATATCACACATGTAAAATATAGAGAGACATGACTTGGATTCTTAATTCATTGGGCTGTAAGTCATTATTTAGATATTCATATTGCCCCTGTTGGATGAATGGGATCCTCTTCAAGCTGTCACCTGTGTCCTTTTGATCCATGCTTCTCATTCTCCGAACACTTCCTTGTCACAACAAAATATTTAAAGATTCCTCTTATACTTTCCCAGCCCCTTCCGTGAATCAGCCATTTCTCCAAAGAGCTCTGATTCTGTTTAGTATTGAATATTGGGAATGGGTTTGAGAAACCCAAGATCTGGGTACATCCTGCACTCATTGCTACTGGGGTGTCTTTGCTTCTAGTCCCTCCCAACTAGTTAAAAATTACTTAGACTAATCCTCCCCACTCCCCATGAGGTTATGTTGTTCGTTTGAAGTACAGCTAGATTCATTTGTTTCTGTTTGTATTTTTAGTTGATTATATTTGTTTTTGAGTATGTGAAATCTTAGCATGGTCCTGAAAGTCAGAACTATACAGAAAGTATAGCTCCATCTACCCATCTCTCTACCTGTTTCTTTTCTTTTCTTTTTTTAAACATTTATTTATTATTGAGAGACAGAGACAGACAGAGCATGAGCATCGGAGGGGCAGAGAGAGAGGGAGACACATAATCTGAAGCAGGCTCCAGGCTCTGAGCTGTCAGCACAGAGCCCGAAGCAGGGCTCGAACTCACAAACCGCGAGATCATGACCTGAGCCTAAGTCGGACACTTAACCGACTGAGCCAGCCAGGCACCCCTCTACCTGTTTCTAGTTTCCCATTCTTTCCATCCCTTTCCAACATGATTTCTATTTTTTTATTTCTCTTTAAAAAAAAAAAATACTGGGGCACCTGTGGTTAAGACTGTTCAGCATCTGACTTCGGCTCAGATCATGATCTCACTGCTTTTGAGTCTGAGCCCCATGTTGGGCTTCTGGGCTGAGCGCTCAGAGCCTGGAGTCTGCTTTGGATTCTGTGTCTCCCTTTTTCTCTGCCCCTCCCCTGCTCCTGCTCTGTTTCCCTCTCTCAAAAAGAAATTAACATTAAGAAACAATTTTAAAAAATACTAACAGTGACCTACTGTAGATGTTTTTAAGTGTTTTGCTTTTTTAATATAACAATTTATCCTGGAGGCCACTTCATATAGAGAATTTCCTGATTATTTTTATAGAACTCCATTTTGTGTGTGTGTGTGTGTGTGTGTGTGTGTGTGTGTGTGTGTGTATGTCTGTGTACACCAGAATTTATTCACTCACTGTCCTGTCCTATGTATTGGCCCTTAGGTTGTTTCCAATATTTAGCAGTTACAGTGAATAACCTCATGGTATGTTTTTGTATTGCTGGTGGCATATCTTGGGGGTAGATTCCTAGTGGTGGGATTTCTGGGTCAAAGTTAAATGCGTATAATATAGTTTTGTTGAGTATTGCCACATTGTGAGCCAGGAGGGTTGTACTAGTTTGTGTTCCTAGACTGTGCCTCTTTTCCCACTGCTGCTCCAGTAAAATGTATTGACATGTTTTTTGTGTTTTTTTTTAATATAATTTATTGTCAAGTTGGCTAACATACCGTGTATACAGTGTGCTCTTGGCTTTGGGAGTAGATTCCCATGATTCATCGCTTACATACAACACCCAGCAGTCATCCCAACAAGTGCCCTCCTCAGTGCCCATGACCCCGTTTCTTTGCCCCCTGGCCCCCTACCCCCACCAACCCTCAGTTTGTTCTCGGTATTTAAGAGTCTCTTATGGTTTGCCTCCCTCTCTGTTTGAAACTATTTTTCCCCTTCCCTTCCCCCATGGTCTTCTGTTAAGTTTTTCAACTTCCACATATGAGTGAAAACTTGGTATCTTTTTCTGACTGACATTTCATATCACTTATTTCATAACACTTATCATAATACCCTTCAGTTCCATCCACGTTGTTGCAAATAGCAAGATTTCATTCTCATTGCTGGGTAGTATTCCCTTGTATATATAAACCACATCTTTATTCATCAGTTGATGGACAGTTGGGTTCTTTCCATAATTTGGCTATTGTTAATAGTGCTGCTGTAAACACTGGGGTGCATGTGCCCCTATACATCAGCACTCCTGTATACTTTGGATAAATTCCTAGTAATGCTATTGCTGGGTTGTAGGGTAGTTCTATTTTTAACTTTTTGAGGAACCTCCACACTGTTTTCCAGAGCGTCTGCACCAGTTTGCATTCCCACCAACAATGCAAGAGGGTTCCCGTTTCTCCACATCCTCTCCGGCATCTATAGTCTCCTGATTTGTTCATTTTACCCACTCTGACTGGCGTGAGGTGGTATCTCAGTGTGGCTTTGATTTGTATTTCCCTGATGATAAGCAATGTTGAGCATCTTTTCATATGTTGGCCATCTGGTGTCTTCTTTGAAAAAGTGTCTATTCATGTCTTCTGCCCATTTTCTCAGTGGATTATTTATTTTGCTGGTGTTGAGTTGGTAAGTTTTTTATAGATTTTGGATACTAACCGTTTATCCGATAGGTCATTAGCAAATATCTTCTCCCATTCCATCAGTTGCCTTTTAGGTTTGTTGATTGTTTCCTTTGCTTTGCAGAAGTTTTTTTATCTTGATGAGGTCTCAGTAGTTGATTTTTTGCTTTTATTTCCCTTGCCTATGGAGATGTGTCAAGTAAGAAGTTGCTGCGGCCAAGGTCAAAGAGGTTGTTGCCTGTTTTCCCCCCTAGGGTTTTGATGGTTTCCTGTTTCACATTTAGTTCTTTCATCCATTTTGAGTTTATTTTTGTGTATGGTTGACACACTTTTTTAATTTGTACTGATCTAATAGGTTAAAAAAAAATGGTATCTTTGTGTGGTTTTATTTATTTTTTAAGTAAACTCTACGCCCAACATGGGACTCAGACTTATGATCCTAAGATCAAGAGTTGCATACTGTACTGAGCCAGCCAGGTACCCTTTGGTGTAGTTTTAAATTACAGTTTAGAATGTGTTTGAAAATCTTTTCTTGTCTTTGTGGCTATTTATTGTAAGTGGGGTTTTGTCTACCATTCTATACTCCCAACTGGCTATTGTATAGGTATATAAAAGCTGTTGATTTTTATCTGTTAATTTTGTATTCTTTTTTGTTGTTATTTTATGTTCTGCTTCCTAAATCTTTTACTATTTTGTTTAGTTTTGTAATTGATTCTCTGAGGTTCCCCTAACATGCTATGTTATTTGCAAAGAAATTTTCCAAATCTTATCTCTATAATCGATTTGTCTAATTTTGTTGGCTAATAGCGCCCCCCCCCATTCATTATTTAATAGTAGTAGACAGTGGGCATCTTTGCCTTGTTCTTTATCTCATTTGGAAATACTTACTATTTTTCTCCATTAAGTAACAGGCTGGTTTTAGGATTTAGTTATATTTTATTTAACCAATTAACAAAGTATTGAGGGACAAAATTCAAGTAAATTATATCTCAATATACCTGATGTTGAAAACCGAAATCTCTCTCTCCCATTTCTGGTTTTGGAGGAGAATGGAGGCCACCTAATTTTGAATCTCCCCACTTATCTTTTCCTCTCCCTCAAACATAAAAACAAGGAGAATAAACAAAACCACACTTGATCGTGCCTTCAGCAATACTAGGAGGCCGAGAATATCATGCTTCCAAACTACCTGTAATTTGAGAAATAAACTGAATTCCATTAAAGGTCCTCTTGCTGGAAGCCTGCAGGTGCTAGAACAGGGATGGGGGGAATTTGAAAAGACCCCATGGGGAAAAAAAGGAGAGTGGTTTAGAGGTCTTGGGCTAAGCCCAGAGTAACCCCCTTACCAGTAGAAAGAGAAACTCCACCACTAAGTGCAAAATACTGAACACATGTTTGGATCATAGCACCAGCTCTTGAAAGAGTTTGGGCCTAAGAACAGAAGCCTCAGAGCAGCATTGCCTCTTGGAGGGAATGAGACCTAGAGATGGGGTTTCCCCTGGAAGATCCTCTACTTAAACAAACAAAGAAACAACAACAACAAAAAAAAACCCAAAAAACAAAACCAAAATGTTGAGGATCTTGCAGGGGAAAAAAAAAATAAGAAAATACACATCAACCCCTTCTTGCAACAATGCTATCCAAAAATGAAACTGCACAGAGAAAGAGAACTGTCAGAAAAGTGTACTCTCAATCTAGGAGCCCTGTCCACAAAATGGGTGGGAATATTAAAAAAATCACATCCATATAAAATTGTAAAAAGCTGAAAATGTTAAGTCAGAGTTGAAGTGCTGATGAACATTCCTAATGATCACAAAAAAACTGTAACACAATCCTCCATATTGAGTTACACATCCTCAAACAGCGTTTAAGAATAATTTAAAAAGATCTTGAACCAGAAATTCACAAACGAAGGGGTGCCTGGGTGGCTCAGTAGGTTAAGCCTCCGACTTCAGCTCAAGTCATGATCTCGTGGTTTGTGCGTTTGAGCCCTGCGTTGGGCTCTGTGCTGACAGCTTAAATCCTGGAGCCTGCTTTGGATTCTGTGTCTCCCTCTTTCTCTGCCCCTCCTCTGCTCGCAACCTGTCTCTCAAAAATAAAAAATGCTTTTAAAAATTCAGAAACTAAGAATGGAGATGCACACCCCCCCCCCCATGCAAGAGGTAAGGAGTGTTGATTGAATTCAGAAAAGAAATAGAAGGAAAAAGTCCAAGTTATTTTAGAAACGAAGACTAAATTACAAGGTGCCTAAGGGGCAGTAAATTCAAATAAAAATGTAATAAGGGGCATTTAAATCAGGGGAGAAGAACAAACCTAAAGAATGAAAATAAGCTAAAGAAGTAAAAATAGAGGAAATGATTGAAATGAAAGACAAGCAGAAGAGATCCAACATAAGGCTACTTGGAGACTGAAGAAAAATCAATCAAAACAACTGACCAAAACTAATACATAAAATTAGAATCCAAGAAAATGCTCTGGCAATAAAAGAAACCTTGAATCTACATATTGAAAGGTACTATCAGATAGCAGAGAAAATTGACACGGAACAGCCCAAGAAGTATCTTACTTTAAACTATTACATTTTAAAGATGTTTAAAAAATATCTTCAGGGCCTCCAGGAAAAACAGTGACTTTCAAAAACATGGAAATTAGGACAGACTTTATATGAATAACACACAAAGCAAGGCAACAGTACATTTTCTTTTTTTTTTTCTTTTTAAAAAAAATTTATTTTTTTTTTAATTTTTTTTTTCAACGTTTATTTATTTTTGGGACAGAGAGAGACAGAGCATGAACGGGGGAGGGGCAGAGAGAGAGGGAGACACAGAATCAGAAACAGGCTCCAGGCTCTGAGCCATCAGCCCAGAGCCTGACGCGGGGCTCGAACTCACGGACCGCAAGATCGTGACCTGGCTGAAGTCGGACGCTTAACCGACTGCGCCACCCAGGCGCCCCCAAAAAAAATTTTTTTTTGAGAGAGTGTGTGAATAGGAGAGAGGCAGAAAGGGAGACATACAATCTGTAGCAGGCTCCAGGTTCCGAGCTGTCAGCACAGAGCCCAGCGTGGGCTCGGGCTCATGGACCACGAGATCATGACCTGAGCCGAAGTTGCAAACTTAACCAACTGAGCCATCCATGAACCCCCCCGAATTTTTTTTTTTTTGAGTTAAGCCCATTCATATTTACTTATTATTGTGCATAATCATTATATGTATTAGGTTTTCTTTGTTTTTCTTAACATGATGTATTTTCTTTGCTATTTTACTAATTGCTCTGGTTAGAAAAAGTTGTTTCATTGGTTATCTTTGTACTTAACAACTTTATTTTTTTTTTCATGTTTTTATTTTTGAGAGAGACAGAGCAAGTATGGGGGTGGGGCGCAGAGAGAGGGGACAGAGGATCTGGAGCAGGCTCTTTGTTGACAGCAGAGAGCCCAATGCGGGGCTTTAAGTCCCGAACCTTGAGATCAGGACCTGAGCCGAAGTTGGGCACTCAACCAACCCGACTGAGCCGCCTGGGTGTCCTTGTATTTACAACTTTAAATAAATAATAGCAAACATTCTTTGAGCTTTTATAATGTATAAAAGGTATTATGCTAAATGCCTTAATTGGATTAAGTAATTCAGCAAGTGGTAAAGCCAGAATTTGATTATAGGGAGCCTGACTCCAGAGCTCATGCTATTTTTTTTTTCAGAACTTTATTGTGGCATAATTGACACATAGTAAACTGCACATTTAAGTGTATAATTTTAAGTGTATAATTTTTCCCACTCCTCCCTACCCCCCTTCTTCCCGTCTCTAACCACCAATCATTGGGTTGGTTTTGTGTATCTTCTTTTAAGATGTTTGTGAGGTTATTTTTTAATCTTTGGTTTTCAGAGATTATGTCTTAACATGATTTTCTTTTAATTTATCCTATTTAGAGTGAATTTCTTGGATTCTGTACATTTATTTTTTTAATTTAACTTTTATTTAGTTAACATACAGTGCAAAAACTTTCAGGAGTAGAATTTAGTGGTTCATCACTTGTATTTAACAACTAGTGCCCTCCTTAATACCCATCCCCCATCTAGCCCATCTCCCACTCACTTCCCTCCAACAACCCTCAGTTTGTTCCCTATCATTAAGAGTCTCTTGTGGTTTGTTCCCCTCTTTTCTTTTATTCTACCCTTCCCGTATGTTCATCTGTTTTGTTTCCACATATGAGTGAAATCATATAGTATTTCTTTCTCTGATTGACTTATTTCACTTAATACTTTCTAGCTCCATCCACATTGTTATAAATGGCAAGATTTTATTCTTTTTGATGGCTGAGTAATATTCCATTGTATATAAATACCACATCTTCTTTATTCATCAGTTGAGGGGCATTTGGACTCCCTCCATAGTTTGGCTATTGTTGATAATGCTGCTGTCAACATTGGGGTGCATGTACCCTTTTGAATCTGTGTTTATGTATCCTTTGGGTAGATACCTAATAGTGCAATTGCTGGATGGTAGGGTAGTTCTATTTTTAGTTTTTTGAGGAACCTCTACATTGTTCTCCAGAGCGATTGCACCAGTTTGCATTCCAACCAACAGTGCAAGAGGGCTCCCCTTTCTCCGTCCACATCCTTGCCAGTACCTGTTGTTTCTTGTGTTGTTAATTTTAGCCATTTGGGCAGTGCTGAGGTAGTGTCTCATTGTGGTTTGGATTCGTATTTCTCTGATGACGAGTGATGTTGAGCATCTTTTCGTATGTCTGTTAGCCATCTGAATGTCTTCTTTGGAAAAGTATCTATTCATGACTTTTGCCCATTTCTTAACTCAGTTGTTTGTTTTTGGGATTTGATAAGTTCTCTATAGATTTTGGATACTAACCATTTATCAGATGTGTTGTTTGTAAATATCTTCTCCCATTCTTTAGGCTGCCTTTTAATTTTGTTGGTTGTTTACTTCACTATGCAGAAGCTTTTGATGAAGTTGTAATAGTTCATGTTTGTTTTTCTTTCCCTTGCCTTTAGGGACATGTCTAGTAAGAAGTTGCCCTGGCTGAGGTCAGAGAGGTTTCTGCCTGTGTTCTCTAAGATTTTGATGGTTTCCTATCTGACATTTCGGTCTTTCATCCATTTTGAATTTATTTTTGGGTATGGTGTAAGAAAGTGGTCCTGTTTCATTTTTCTACATGTCGCTGTCCAGTTTTCTCAACACCATTTGTTGAAGAGACTCTTTTTTTCCTTTGGGTATTCTTTCCTGCTTTGTCAAAGAGTAGTTGGCCATATAGCTGGGTTTTCTGTAAATTTATATCTTCAGATGAATTTTGGAAGTTTTGGCATTTTTCAAATATTTTTTCTGCCCCAATCTTTTTGTCTTCTCCTCCTGTGAGTCCAAGTCCACATACATTAGATCATTTAAAACTGTTTCACAGGTTCCTGAGGTTCTGTTCATTTTTGTTCTTCAGTCTTCTTTCTTTGTGCTCCTTAGATTGGATAATTTCCCGTTGAGCTATTTTTAGGTTTACTGACTCTTTTCTCTGTCATCTCTTTTTTGCCATTGAGCTCATCCAGTGAATTTATTTTAAATATGGTATTTTTGAGTTCTGAAATTTTCATTTAGTTCTTTTTTCTATTTTTATTTCCTATTTTTTCATTCATGTCAAGTGTGTTTTTCTTTTTTCTTTTTTTTTTTTGGAGATAGCAAGTGAGAATGGGGGAGACTGGCAGAGGGGGGAAAGAGAGAATATCTTAAGCAGACTCCACACTCAGCTCAGAGCCCAACTTGGAACTCAGTCTTATGACCCTGGGGATCATGACCTGAGCTGAGATCAAGAGTTGGACGCCCAACCAACAGAGCCACCCAGGTGCCCCTCAAGTGTGCTTTTCTTTCCCTCAAGGAGCATAGTTAGAGTTCCTTTATGGTGTTTTGTCTACTAATTGAAACTTCTGCTTCGTTTTGGAGCTGGTATCTGTCAGTTGTTTTTGTAGGCATTCAACTTTGTTGGTGCAAACTCAAAGTTCCGTCTCTTCTTCCATCAGCTCTGTGTCTCCTTTCATCAGCCCAGCAATCCACTTCTTGGTTCTTTAAGCCTTTGCTGTACTGTTGTAGGGCTGCCTCACATGTGTATAGTTGAGGAGTCAGGCTGAGACTTGTGAGTGTTCATTCTCAGAAATGGGGAGTCACCTTCTCCAGCTCTCTTCCCCTTGGGGTTTCCCCCACCCTCTCCAGTTTCCCTGGCTCCTTGGGCCAGAAAGGGGTTTCCATGGTCTTAGCCACCTGCGTTGCTCCCAAACCGGGGTCCACCTTCAATGCCAAGCCATGAAGGGGAAAATAAAACTGGAAACTCCCCTTAATGGTTTGGTTTTCCAAGTTTTGAAATGCCCCCACCCCCCAACAATCTGCCTGCTTTTGTTTACTTTTTTCTGTCCTCAAGCGGGGATGAGGGTATGTGTACCTGTGTGATGTCTGTGTTTTTGTTGGGATTTAATAGTTGCAAATGGAAGGATGGTCTGTTAGGAAATTACACCTGCCAGTTTGTGTGTGTTTATTTCTTCTTCATGCTGATGTGCATAGGTTTTGAGGAGTGTGTTGGGAGATTGTATTACCTCTGTAGTCAGTGCTGAGTTTTTTCTCTGAATCCAGCTGAACACTTTTTCCTTTTTTTTTTTTTTTTTCTTCTGCTATCTTCAATTAAGGCTTGTTCTAGGAACCACATAATGGGAATTTTAAATAAATCAAAGACCTTAATATTATAGAAACATCTTGCTTATAGTTGTTCTGTTAATTTGTAATGTGGGTAGGCCAGAAAAACCTAAGAGGATAATGTGACAATAAATATTAACAAAAAGCAGTCATAGTCACTATGAATTTCAAAGGGGCTTATAATAGTTGGAGAAAAAATAACAGTATTTCAGTATCTTCATAAGAAATTAATGTGTTTTTTAAAACTTTGTCTAGATAAAAGACACAAAGAGGTGTAATCCTGAAATAGCCATGTGATTTTGATCATACTCATTTTTATGTAGTTATCAAGATTGTCATGATATTTGAGTGTTCATTTTTTTATACGTGTGTTTAAATGCAGTTGAAGAAGACACTTTTAGTTCTGCCTTTTTTTTTTTTTAATCTCTGGACTGTTTATTAATGACCCATAATCTAATGTGCAGATGGTGACTTTCAGAGTTGATTACTTCATAATGTTTAACTTACATTTTTTCCCATTTAGACGGTCTTCTGATTGTTGGTGTTCACTCGGCTAAGTTCCCAAATGAAAAAGTCCTGGATAACATTAAGAGCGCCGTTCTTCGATACAACATCACCCACCCTGTGGTTAATGATGCAGATGCCAGCCTTTGGCAAGAACTAGAAGTCTCCTGCTGGCCAACTTTGGTCATACTTGGACCTCGTGGAAATATGTTATTTTCTTTAACTGGAGAGGGACACAAAGATAAATTATTTTTATATACTTCAATAGCTTTAAAATATTATAAAGACAGGGGACAGATCAGAAATCATAAAATTGAAATAAAACTCTATAAAGATTCTTTGCCACCTTCACCATTGCTGTTTCCTGGCAAAGTAACGGTAGACCATGTTTCTAATAGATTGGTAATAGCAGACACTGGACATCATAGAATTTTGGTCGTCCTGAAGAATGGGCAAATTCAGTACAGCATTGGAGGTAAAGTTTGCTTCTAATTATGATATGTAATATATTTTATAGTAAAAAAAAAAAAAAACAGCTCAAGGAAATGTATTGAAATATATGTCCCTGGTTTTAGATCTAAAATGGGCTCAGTACATCTACATAGTTAATAAAATCTGTTAAGTACATTCTTATTGATCATATTTATCTAGACTAAATTGACATCTAATAATGTAATAGTCAAAGAGAAAAATAATTCATCTTTTTGCAATTCTGCTTTAGTAGCATATACAGCATTAGTCCATAAAGTAGGGGTTCATGCATTCCTAATGCAAATAAACTAGCCTTACTCTAAGCCCTGGTGCTATTCTTAGTATGCTTAGATATTGTTCCCTTAGCTCCTTAAGTTTTCACATTTCTTCTTTTTCATTTTTGCTAGAGTTCTTTATTTTGTGTTTGTTTGGGCAACTTGATGTTTGGGTTTAAGACAGGCACTTATGAGAACTGTTGCTCAAAAATTATTAGTTACAGTAGGTGTAATTTAAATGGTTAAAAGGTTTTTAATTCTATAATAATTTTCAAAATAGTGTAAATGAGTATTCTGCTTTGTTAAACGGAGAAACCAGCAGCAAGCTACCGTTCCCAAACATGTTTTTAGGAATAATGTTATCTTGTGATAAATTAATAATTATTCTACAATACTTCTTCAAAAGAATTCTGTGGCCAGATACACTTAGGAAATACTGGTTAGTTGTGGTTTAACAGATTTTTTTTAACTTTATTTATTTTGACAGAAAAATATTTATTTATTGGGGGGGGGGGGTTGGAGGGGAGAGAGAGAGAAAGAGAGAAAGAGAATAAGAGAATGAGAATTCCAAGCAGACTCTGTGCTGTCAGTGGAGAGCCTGATGCAGGGCTTGAACTCACAAACCACAAGATCATGATCTCAGCCAAAGTCGGAGGCTCAACTGACTGAGCCACCCAGGCACCCCAAACTTCTTATTTTTTTTAAATGTTTATTTTAGAAAGAGGGCATGTGTGAGCAGGTGAGGGTTAGAGAGAGAGGGAGACAGAGGATCCAAAGAGACTCTGAGCTATAAGCTCCAAGCCCTACACGGAGCTCAAACCCACAAACCGTGAGATCATGACCTGGGCCAAAATTGGACACTTAACCAACTGAGCCACTCAGGCGCCTAATAAATAAATAAACTTAAAAAAATAATAAAAAATAGAAATATTCCCTTCTGATATATGCTACTAATGTGCACTAGTGACCATTGTTCAGTAAGCCCTGTCATTAGCAAAACTTACTCCTAAGAAAAATAGATCTTGGGAAACACTAGACTTTAGGTAAAAGTATCGTGCTATTTATATTAAAATCCCAGTTCTAAATACTGTTTTTCTTTCTTCATTGAGGTTTGATTTACATATGTTATGAAAAATGATTACCATGAGGGGCGCCTGGGTGGCTCAGTCGGTAAGCGTCTGACTTCAGCTCGGGTCATGATCTCACGGTTCCTGAGTTCAAGCCCCACATTGGGCTCTATGCTGACAGCTCAGAGCCTGGAGCCTGCTTCAGATTCTGTGTCTTCCTCTCTCTCTGCTCCTCCCCCACTCACACTCTGTCTGTCTCTCAAAAATAAATAAACATAAAAAAAATTTTTTTTAATGATTACCACGATAGGTCTAGTTTATATCCATCTTCCTACTATAGGTGCAAGAAAAAGAAAGGAAACAAAGAAAAACAAATGGGGGTGGGGGGTTAATTTGAGATAACTTTTTAAGAGGAAAAAATTCGTCCTGTGGCTATCTTGTCTTTTAGGACCCAACCCTGGAAGAAAAGATGGAGTATTTTCAGAGTCAACTTTTAATTCACCACAGGGGGTAGCCATAAGGAATAATATCATATATGTGGCAGATACTGAAAACCACCTTATAAGAAAGGTAAGTTTCAATCTTAAATACAGTTTTAATACTTCTAATTAGAAAAACTGGTACTTACTTCCTACATTAAATATTTGAAATGAGAGGATAATGCTTAAACACCTCAAGTCCTCTTTATTCAGCTTTTTTCAGAGGTACTTGCTTTAGTGTTTTTCTTGGGCGTCTTGTTTTTCTGTGTCTTAGCCTGTAGCTGTCACGGATTAACCTGCCAATCGAGTCCTTTTGTTGTTGTTGTTTATCCTTTTGTTTCAAAGTAGCTAATCACCTAAAAGCTCCTCATTTTGAAGTATTTTCCTAACCACTGTTGACAGAGCAGTGCTTTCTCCTTTTTTCAGTTAAATTTTCTCAAACCTAGAAGAAAAATCATACCACTCCCACCTCCCTTCACCTTTTATGCTTTGCCCAGAAATACATGTAAGTCAATCTTAAAATTTGTATTATTTCGTTATAAAAGTTATATATGGTCTTTTAAAAAATGAATACACTTAAAAATGTATTTAAAAAATACATAGAAAGGCTCATACCATCTATCTTAGTTTCCCCATTGTTAAAATTTTTGTCTTTTCAGTGATTTTTTTCTGTCCTATACAAATAAATTTGTATTTAAAAGACTGCCTCTAAGGATGCCTGGGTGGTTCAGTTGCTTGAGTGTCCCAACTCTTGATTTCTGTTCAGGGCATGATCCCAATGTCGTGAGATCGAGCCTCATGTTGGGCTGGCTGAGTGCTGAGCAAGGAGACTGCTTAAGATTCTCCCCCAGCCCGCTCCCCGCCATCTCACTCCCTGCCCCTCCCCCACCATGCTCCTTCTCTAAAATAAAAATTAAGAAAATAAAAATAAATGACTGTCTCTAGAGAATCCTTTTTTAAACAAATGAGGCATATTGTATGTACATAATGTTCTGTGGTTTTTTAAATTACTATTTTAGAGAGCATGAGTCGGGGAGAGGGAGAGAGGCAGGGAGAGAGAGGGAATTTTAAGCAGTCTCCATGCTCAGCATGTAGCCCAACGCAGGGCTCGGTCCCACAACCCTGAGATCATGACCCGAACTGAAATCAAGAGTCTGACACGCAACCGACTGAGCCACCCAGGCGCCCCTCTTCTGCAGTTTCCTTAAATTTGTTTTCCGTATTAGTCATATGAATGATATGACTGCATAGTATCCCATTGTAGAAGTGCCTAGTTATTTTAAACATTTCATATGAGTGAATATTTTGGCTATAATCCATTGGTCTTTAAGTTGCTGTCTATTTAGAAAATAAGTAACTAAGTTCATCTCACCCATCCTGTGTAAACACATTGTTTCAGATACTTCCTTGCTTTTCTCACTTTTTCTCCCTTTTGATATTTGTGTCCATTTGACAATATTATCACTTCATATGATAGGAAAACAACATGGATAGAACCTGTAATACCATTACAAGGTAAATTTCCATGAAAGCATGAAAGTTTTTACTGCTGAAATTTTAAGCACCTAGAACAAGGTCTGGCCCATAGTAGGTGTTCAATAGGTAGTTGTTGAATGCATTTTTGAGCAAATAACGTATTTAATGAAGCATTTTCTAATGTATCTTCCTCTTAATATGAAAACATGTTATATGAGGCAAGGATTTTGTGGATTTGCAAATTAAAGCAGATTTATTCTGTTAAAGTCTTGGAGACTTTGTTCTTAGAGACTTTAATATGTTAATATATTGTGAATACGTTAGTAGGGGGATATCTGTGAATTGGTTCTAAATTTATTTGTCCAAGAAGCCTATTTTAGGCAGACCTTTTCGTAGGATTCATGATTTCATGGTCTGTCATGATTTCCCACCTTAGGAAAAAGTGGTTTTCTGTTGTTACTAAGTCCATAAAGGTCAGTGTTTCTTTATCATTGTCTTTTCAGGGTTGTATGTTTGTATAACTCCGTAGTGTCCCAGATAGCTAACCAAGGTGTTGAAGCAGTAAGATACTTAGCCCACAGCATTCAGGGTGTACTTGTCTTTTTTAAATTCTGTTCTATCTCTTGCCTTAGAACTTAATGAGTTTGGGAGTATTCACTGCATTTCAAATATTTTTTAAGTAGCATAATCACAATAAATTTAGGTTACATAAAGTTATTTGTAAATTATGATTTAGTTTAGTGTCTGCCAAAAAAAATGAGGTGGAATTATTATTTCTTCCTTTATTTTTATAAGTATATAAAAATATTTATTATACTTTTAAGACCTCATTTACAGAGGATTGATCATACATTCATATATCTCAAACATCATTGTTTCATGCAGATCTGACACTTGTTTAGAATAATTCATTTAGTAATTTATAAATTCCTTTTTAGCCCAGTCTCATTGTCCTGTTATTCCCCTATATAAAAACACCTGTAGCCAGACATTCTGGTATGTTCAATTCATACCTTTCTATTTGTGTATGACCTTGTAAAACATGTAATGTTTGTGTGTGTTGTCTAACTGTATTGTGATATATTTTACATAGCACTTATTTCAAGTATATAATTGAAGAACTTTTAGGAGATTTAACAAATTGTACAACCATAACCATAAATTGTTTTTAGAACATTTTCATCCCCCCCCCCCAAGAACCCTCATGCCCAATTACAGTTCATCCCTGTTTTTACGCCCAGCTTAATCTACTTTCTATCTATAAATTTGCCTCTTTCGAACATTTCATAGAAATAGAATCATATAATATATGGTCTCTTGTGCCTGCTTTTTTTTTTTTTTTTTTTTTTTTTTTTTTTTAAAGTATTTTTTTTAATTTTTTTTTTCAACGTTTATTTATTTTTGGGACAGAGAGAGACAGAGCATGAACGGGGGAGGGGCAGAGAGAGAGGGAGACACAGAATCGGAAACAGGCTCCAGGCTCTGAGCCATCAGCCCAGAGCCCGACGCGGGGCTCGAACTCACGGACTGTGAGATCATGACCTGGCCGAAGTCGGACGCTTAACCGACTGCGCCACCCAGGCGCCCCTGTGCCTGCTTTTTAAATTGAGTAGTGTTCTAAATTCATCTCTGGTGCAGCGGGTCATTAGTTTCTTCCTTTGTATTGCTGAATAGCATTCCATTGTATAGCTATGTGCCACATTTTGTCTGTCCAACAGTTTATTGACATTTAGTGTGTTTCCAATATTTGGCTGTTATGAATTTATGTAAAAATTCTGTGTGGACATACATTTTCATTTCTCTTGGGTAGATATCTAAGTAACGGAATTATTGTGTCATATGTTTTATATTTCATGCTTAACTTCTTAAGAAACTGCTACATTTTTCCATAGTTGCAGTACCATTTTACATGTGGGTTCTAATTTTTCCATATCTTCACCATTATTCCACTTTTTAAATTCTAGCCTTCCTACTAGGTGTAATGTGGCCTCTCAAAACCACAACGATAATTATTTCCCTAATGAGTAAAGATGTCAAGCATCTGTTCCCATCTTTATGGACTGGTTTTATATCTTCCTTTGAGAAGTGTCTATTCAGATTCTTTACCAGTTTTTTTAATTGGGTTGTGTTTTTTCTTACTGAGTTGTAAGAGTTCTTTATATATTCTGTTACAGATCCCTTATTGGATATGTGATTTTTCAAATACTTCTCAAATTCTCTGGGTTGTCTTTTCACTTTCTTAATCACATCTTTTGATGTACAGAAGTTTTAAATTTGAGGATTCCCAATTTTTTTAATTGCTTAGGCTTTTGGTGTCATATGTAAGATTACATTTCCAAATCCAAGATCATGAAGATTTACTCCTGTTTTCTTCTGAGAGTTTTATAGTTACAGCTCTTACAGTTCAGTCTTTGCTGCATTTTGAATTTATTTTTTGTATGTGGAGTGAAGTAGAGGTCCAACTTCATTCTTCTGAGTATGAATATCCTGTTATCCCAGAATCATGTATTGAAGAGGCTGTTCTTTCTCCATTGAATAGTTTTGGCAACCTTGTAGAAAATAATTATTCATACATACATGGGTTTATTTCTGAACTTTCAAGTCTGTTCCATTGACCTATATATCATTTCTTGTGCCTATACCACACTGTTTTGATTGCTATAACTTCTAATAAGTTTTGAAATCAGGAAGTAGGACTTCTCCCACTTCCTTCTTTTTTCAACATTGGTGTAGCTGTTCTGAGTCCCTTGCAATTCCGTATGAATTTTAGGATCAGCTCATCCATTTCTGTAAAACCTTATTTGTTTCTCATATAAATGATGATGTTGCCTGCAAAAACAGATGCACTTTTATCTTTTCCCTTCTTGTTTATACATATCTTGTTTTCTTTTATTAAATTGCTGGCAAAGGGTACCTGGGTGCCTCAGCGTCCAACGTCGGCTCAGGTCATGATCTCACAGCTCGTGGGTTCGAGCCCCGCGTCGGGCTCTGGGCCGACAGCTCGGAGCCTGGAGCCTGCTTCGGATTCTGTGTCTCCCTCCCTCTCTGCCCCTACCCCACTCATGCTCTGTCTTTCTCTCTCTCTCCCTCTCAAAAATAAGTAAACATTTAAAAAAAATTTTAATTGCTGGCAAGAACCTCAGTTGCCTTTAAACATTAGCAGTGATAGTGGGTCTCTTGTCATGCTCATACCTTAAAGGGAGGACATTTTCTCCAGAAATTTAATATTTTCAATAACTTTGGGAAATAAAATTGTTAATGAAGTTAAACTTTCTATTCCTAGTTACTAAGAATTATTTTATTATATGATTTTATCGAATGCATTTTCTACATTTATTGAAGTAATTATATAGTTTTTGCCCTTTGTGTCTTGATGTGATGAATTAAGAGATTTTTGACATTTGATCATCTTTTTATTTCTGGAATAAATCTTACCTAATCATGAATTTTTTTTTAAAAAGTCAATTTGGATTTGATTATCCCAAGTTAAATTTTAATATTTTAAAATTCATGTTCATAAATTAAACGGCTCTGTTTTCTTACACTGTTCTCACCTGATTTTAGAACCAGAGTCACACTAACTTCATCAAATGAGCCAATTAGTTTTTACTCTTTTTCTATTTTTTGGAATCATTTGTCTAACATAGGAATTAACAGTTTTTGAATATTCATTAAAACGCCTCTGTAACAAGATTTTTATAAGAGGAATTCTTTGAATATCACGTCAGTTTTTGGTACATTTCTTATATCAAGATGTATTTTCAGGGCCTATCCCTAACTGCCTATTGTATTTTTGCAGATTGGGTTCAGTAAAAATATGGATAAGGTTACAGTGGTGAATATTCCTTACAACTTCAAGAGATTATAGAACAGCCACTAAAAATAATGCGAGAGGCTACCACCTAATTAAATCAGTGTAATTTGCTATTAATAACAGAATAAAAGATATTAACCATACTGTTGTTTTGCTAGGTTAGATGTTAAATGTTTTAATGTTTTTCTATTGCTGATAAAATTGCAATAAACTTGAAATGGAAGTGAATGTCCTTAATATGATCAAGAGCATCTACAAAAAGCTTATAGCTATACTCCATGCAAAATATAGAATGCTTTCCTTCCAAGATTGGGAATGAGGCAAGGATCCCCATTCTCACTACACCTGTTAAAAATTATACTGGAAGTACTAGTCACTGTAATAAAGCAAGAAAGAGAAAAAGCATACTGGCCAAAAAGGAAGAACAACAACTGACTTTATGTGCCAATGACGTGATAGAAAATTTAAGAAATCTCTGAAAATACTACTCGGACAAATAGAAATTAGGAATGCTGTGGAATACAATCTCAGTATAAAAAGATCAATATTTTTGTATTCTAGTAATAGTCAATTGGATTGGAATTTTTTAATTCTATTTATAGTACTAAACAAAAAACAAAATACATAGAATAAATTTAACAAAAACATGAGACCTCGATATTTTAAATTATAACATTGCTGAGAAAAATTAATCCAATATTGGATTAGAAGGCTCAATAGTAAGATGTCCATTCTCTCCAAATTGATCTGTGAGTTCAATGTAATCTCAATCAAAACTCATCAGGTGCTTCTATTTGTTTATTTAAGATATTGACAAGTGGATTCCAATACTTATATGGAGGTGCAAAACAAAGTATTTATTATATCTAAAACAGTCTTGGATAAACAAAGTTAAAAATACACTTCTCTGATTTAAAGACTTACTGTAATGCTACACTAATCAGGACAGTGTGATACTTCTAAAAGGATAGATGTGTAGATCAGTAAAGAAGAATGGAGCTTTTGGAAGCTCATACATACACAGTTATTTGATTTTTCAAAAAGCATCAAAGCAGTCAAGGGAGAAAGGAAAGTCATTTCAGCATATTATACTTGAACAACTAGATACTCATATGGGGGAAAAGAGAAATGTGACCCCTACCTTACACATCATATACAAGCATCAGTTCAGGATGCACCACAGACATAAATGTAAATGGTAAAATTATAAAGCTTTTAGAAGAAAACATGAAAATGTCTTCATGACTTACAGGTAGGCAAAAGTTTCTCAAATACAGGACACAGAAAAAATAAAAAAAAATGATAAATTTAAAACTTCTCATTATAATTTACATTAGAGGAGATAAGAATGGCCACAAACACATAAAGTGATCAACATCATGGGTTAAAAAGGAAATGTAAACTGAAACCACAATGCAATGCTATAATGGCTAAAATTAAAAAAGACAACAGGCAAGGATATGGAGCATTTGGAACTTTCATATGTTGTTGGTGGGAATACAAAGGAATAGACCACTGGAAAAAAAATCCTTCTGGAAGTTTTTTGTTTGTTTTTTATACTTATCCTGTACCTGCCCTATAACAGCAATTTTAGTCCTGTGTATGTACATAAGAGAAGTGAAAACACAAGTTCACCAAAAGGCTCATATGAGAATATTGAGAGCAACTCTATTTGAAGGCCCCAAACTAGAAAAAACCCAGGTGTCCATCAGTAGGAAAATAAATAAATGAACTGTGGTATATTCCTATGATGGAATACTGTTCAACGATAAAAAGCAACAAACTACTTATATATGACTAAATCTCAGAAACCTGTTAAGTGAAAGAAGCCTCACACAATAGAGTCCATATAGTTTGATTCTGTTTAGCTGAGATCTTAGAAGAGATACAACTCATCTATGATGAAAAAACAATACTGTTTGTCTCTGGGGGCAGGATTAACTGGATGGAGGCATAAGGGGACTTATTGGGGTGAAGATAACATTCTGCATCTTTATGTAAATTAAGGTACACAGTTTTATGCATTTATGAGAAGTCATTGAATGATACATTTAAGATCTTTGCATTTCATTGTAAGTTTTGCCTCAAAAAAGAAAAGGGAACTGAAAAAATATGGACCTCTTACCAATGATAAACAAGCCGGGATATTTAGAGCCTGTGTACTGTTGTTTACAGTTTACTTTGAAATGTGTCAAAAAGTATAAATGGGTTGAAGGATTGATAGCTCCATAAACTATGTGATAAAGCAAGTAAGTGACATGTTGATAGTAGGTGGTGGGTGTACAGATGTTTGCAATAAAATTCTTTCAACTTTTATGTTTGTTTGACAATTTTCGTGGTGAGATGTTGGGGGAAGGATCTCAGGAGATGAAACCAAACGGTTTTTGTGGTTTTTTTTTTGTTTTTTTTTTTTTTTTTTTTTTTTCAGAAATCATTAGTTTTTCAGTTTATAAAGTAGAGGCAGTATAGTAGAGCTAGAACTGCCTGGGTTCAAATCCGAGATCCTCGATTTACTAGCTGTGTGATCTTGGGAAACCTGCTTTATGATCTATGCCTCAGTATCCTCAATATTAATCAAAATCACAAATCATAGGATTATTATGAGGATGGACAAATGGATGACTCTTGGACTAGTGCCTGGCACATGTTAAACTCTATTTTTGTCAATTACTAGCCAAGCATAACTGAAATACATATATTTAACTTTAAGAAACATGCATTTTTTAGGGCTCCTGGGTGGCTTAGTCATTTTAGTGTCCAACTCTGATTTTTGGCTCAGGTCATGATCTCATGGTCACAATCATGACCTATCATGGTCACGATCTCTGTACTGGGTGTGGAGCCTACTTGGGATTCATATTCTCTCTCTCTCTCTCTCTCTCTCTCTCTCTCTGTCTCTCTCCCCCCCTCCTGCCCCTCCCCCACTTGCACACACATGTTCTCTTTCAAAAAGAAAAAGAGAGAAACATGTATTTTTCCAGATTTTGCTTTGAAATTTGGAATTACACTTTATTCTAGCATACTTTAGAGTTAAGGTGAGATCAGTAGCAGTTAAGATGAGGTCAATACCAGGAGAGGCTATGATGAGGATGGGGAGGGGAAAGGGGGGTGGGGAATGAAAAGGACAGAGTTTTGTACATTTGAATAACAAGCTCACCCTATACTGTACTTGATTAGCCTTTTTTTTTTTTTTAAAGACTTTGTGTTGCAAAACCTTTCTGTATGTTCTACTGGAAGTCCTCATGTACCAAAAGGAAAACAAAACAAAAGTAACATGCACTGCATAAAACGTGTGTCAATTTCTGTAGATTGACCTAGAAGCTGAGATGGTGAGCACTGTAGCTGGCATTGGGATTCAAGGTACAGACAAAGAAGGTGGAGCTAAAGGAGAAGAACAGCCCATTAGTTCCCCCTGGGATGTGGTTTTTGGGACATCAGGTATGTAAATTTTTAATATTAAATCTAAGTAAACTTTGCTTAATAAATGTAACACTTTTAAGATATTCTGGGGACATTCATTGGGATTAATTCTAATTGCTAGTTATTTTAGACTTTTATTACCTGTGGTGGTGTTTGTTAATTTAAAAATAAGGCCAGCAGTATATATTGTTATATATAACATTACATGCTTACATGTTGTATTTTATACATACGAGAGACGATATATTATTCTAATGTTAAGAAATTTCAGCTTAGCTGCAGTTTCCAGTTAATACAGTTCTGAATATTCTAAAATTTGAAAGATTGTACTTTCAGAACTTCAAATGATTATTCATGAACTATGCTGTTTAACAATGCCCTTTTTATTTACTCTTCATTCGGAAAGAAATCAAGAAGTGAGAGCTGCTTTTTTTAGAGTATTAAAATTTGTATTGAAACGTGATAGCTCCTTTTGGGCGATTAAAACAATTACTGAATTATGTTGGTATTGAATGAATGAGATTTATATTATCTTTCTAATTTTTATTACCTGTATTAATTGGCTAAAAAGTAATCTAGAAGCATTCATACCCTGATTTTTCATTGACCCTCAGTGATACTGAGGTAGTTATCTACACATCTAAAACCAGAGTAATGAATAAAGAAAGTTAGTAGGATCCATTGAAGATGGTATTAGGAACTAAATGGTTTGTATGATCCGAATATATTTATGGAGTGAATAAGCACCAGTTTAGTTTAATGGCTTTACATTTGAGGTAATTTCCTATTATGTTAATTTGTTTATAATTCAAAGACCTTAATTTTTTCCATTGTGATTAACTTTATAAAGCTTTTGCTATTCACAAAATAGTTGAATGAACTGGTACTGCTGCACTTAATAATTACTTAGGTATTTCATGTAAGTTACTTTTGAGAATTTTATTTTTGGAACTCTGTGCCCCAGTAATCATGAGGGTTTTAGAGGCTCAAAGGGAGAAGGAAGGGGTTGGGAAGGGAGAGGGAAGAGTGTGTCCCAGGTGCAATCAATGAGGGGTCATATTATATGCAGAGAATTTTAAAACCGTAGTGAAACCAGCTACAGTCTTCTTTGTGTCACCACACACCCCCAATTCTAAATAATTTCAAGGTTAAAAATATTCATCCCTAACAGGACTTCTCTGTTGCTCCTGCCTCTTTGCCTTGGATACACTACTGAGCTCTTTGAACATAAATCTTAGAGATAGAAAACCGGTCGGGAAACATCTCTCTCAGTAAACTAGTCAAAGTGGGTGAGAATTGCTACTTTGGTGTGCTGTCACCTCCCTCACGGCAAAAAAGGAAATTTTCTCCCCTTAGTGTGTAAGTCCCGAGTGATTTAAAGCTGTAGTCTGTATAGCAGTTCAGTTACTGATGTTGCTATTTTGCAACTTACAACTTGTATTTACTGTGTCTGTTAGTAATTGCCACAGTAACACTTCATAAGAAATCATCCCCAAACTCCTACAAACCTAAATTAAACCTTTATTTCTCACTCACATATAGGTTTGGGGTTCAGCCCATCAAGGCTCAGCCTGGGCTTGGTTCCAGGCTGTTTCTTGGGTATAGATCTGCTCCATTTGTTTCTCGTCCTCCTTGGGCCAGTAGCTGTCTGAGGCATATTCTTTTGGCAAAAGGCAGAAGCACAAGAGTGTAAGCCCAGTACATACATTTTAAGCCCTTGCTCATGTCATATCTGCCTACCTACTGTTATTAAGCAAATCACATAACTGAGCTCAAAGTCATGGGATGGGAATTGCATTTTGCCTACAGCGAGGCCATGGTAAGGGTGTGGATGAACCAAGATGAGTAATTCAGTCTGTCACATAAATTAGAACTTACATTGCTTAAAAACAGGATATACTTTACCAGATACTATATTTAAGTAGCCAAGGAGTACTTAAATCTAGGCTAAAAGTTTTTCACACATTATGGCATGGAATCTCTGGTTGTTTATTTCCTACTGAGAATGCATCCAAACTGCTTTCTAAAGAAAATCTTGGCTGTAGAGACAAGTACCCTCTTGGCTTCCACCTGGACTGATGTGCTGAGATGTATGTCTTTATTAAGCTCAGTTCTCAGTAAAGGAAGTGAGTCCTACCTTAGCTCAACGGATCATTAAGAGCATATGGCTCTGCGTTTCACTTACAGCTTAAAATAGCTTCACTCCAGGTACTTGGCAAGAGGAGTAATCTTAAATGCACTTAAGCTTAACACCCTTCAAAATGCTAAGAGAAAATGGTTTTCAAGCATTATTTGAAGGACCTATAATCACAATGACTACTCTAGTCCAAGAGTTTTTAACCTTGGGTCATATACTCCAGGCATTCCTGGTTAGGCTTTTTGAGGTACTTAAACTTCCCAGAAACTCTATAAAATTTGGAGGAATTGGTCAGAATTTCATCAGAATTTCAAAGTTGTATGTTCCCCAGGAAACATTTTAAGAGCCACTGCTTTAAGTTACTCTAAAATCTAATCTCCTGGATTGATGCATATTGTCAGAGTATGGGGAAATTGGATCATAGGATATTTGTTCTTACAATTGTTTTTACTAAACTGTATTTTGGGATTGTGTCATTCATTAAAAAATATATTGACGCATAAACATGTCACATTCATTTATATCTATATGTGTGCATATGTGTTTCACACTGTGTATTCATCAAAACACGGCCCTATGGGACTTGTACTGTTTTTACTATAGAGATTTGCTGTAATTCAATCATTACCTTATAAATTTCTCTACTAGAGAATTTTTTTCTGATCCCTATATTATTTTTTTCCTAAGTATGAAGTTTAAGCTCCTTGATAATTTGAATATTGTAACTGATTGTATTTGCTTTGTTGTATTGATTACCAGAAAACTTAGAGACAAATTATCGAGCAAAATATAATGGAAACATGACATTCATTTTTCGATATCAGTACAGTTGCATTTTTTTCTACCCTATTTACCTATTGCTTCAATTTCCTTATTTCAAATTTATTTATTAGTGTTTATTTCTTTGTAAGCTACCTGAATCCTTTGTGGAAATAAAAGCAGAAGTAAATGAGTAGAATCCACTACTGAAGTGATTCACTATGATAATTGATCCATATAGGAAAAAATCTTTTTAATTTTTTTTTAAACAGTTATTATTTTTAAAAAAATTTTTTAAATGTTTTTATTTATTTATTTTTTTGAGACAGAGACAGACAGAGCATGGGCAGGGGAGAGGCAGAGAGAGAGAGAGAGGGAGACACAGAATCCAAAGCAGGCTCCAAGTTCTGAGTTGTCGGCACAGAGCCTGACATGGGGCTCAAACCCGCGAACTGTGAGATCATGACCTGAGCTGAAGTCGGACGCCTAACCAACTGAGCCACCCAGGCGCCCTGTACACTTATTTATTTTTGAGAGACAGAGCATGAGCGGGGGAGGGTCAGAGAGAGAGAAGGAGATACAGAATCTAAAGCAGGCTTCAGGCTCTGAGCAAGCTGTGAGCACAGAGCCCAATGCGGGGCTTGAACTCACAAACTATAGATCATGACCTGAGCTGAAGTCAGGTGCTCAACCGACTCAGCCACCCAGGTGCCCCGGAAAAAAAAAAAAAAAAAACCAAAAAACTTCTAAATCTGGGAATCATAAAAGTAAAAATGCTTTCTTTTAAGAACTATAAATGTACATTTTTAGCCAATCTTTTGATGTAGGACTACAGCCTTTTCTTTACGTAGCCCCTGATAGTCTTGAACCACTCTAAATATATTGTTTTGGTTTCTTTAAAGTATGATGAGAATTTTGAAACCCCTGCAAGGAAGTCTGAGGGCTGAAATTTTTTTAACCTATTCTTTTCAGTAGTCTTTCTACACTTAGTTCAACAACAGTTTGGCTTAGCTACTTTCATTAAGTCTTCCCAAAGTATTCAACTTTGCTTTCATAAAAATAACTTTCCATTTGCATTCGTATTTAATTGGATCGTATATAAATTATGTAATTGTACAACTGGTTTAAACAGATGTGTAATTAAATGCAACTTGAAAGGGACTGACTGAGAAAAATTGTTCTTGTAAACACATAAATTTTTTTAATATTTTAAAAGGATATATCTGAAATTCTACCATAGTTAGGAATTTGAAAGAGGATGGAATTATCAGAAGGGAAACATGAAATGTAGATTAGGTGTTGTAATATCTTCATATATCAGGCTGCTCCATAGTGCAAAAATGGACCACAGCACAGCTATGCCTAGCAGCATGGGCAAGTATCTGGCATCTACTGAGTAAAAAAATCAAGTTACAGAAAAGACCCACATTAGATTTCTTTTATAGAAAGTTGAATAGGAAGCAAGACTATACAATTGACCTTTGAACAGTGCAGGGGGTAGGGGCACTGACCCCCTTGCAGTAAAAAAAAATCTGCATGTAACTCTGCCTCCCCAAAACCTTAACTACTAATAGCATACTCTTGATCAGAAGCCTTACCGACAACATAAAGTTGATTAACGTGTATTTTGTATATTATATGTGTAATATACTGTTATTTTTTTTAATGTTTATTTAGTTTTGAGAGAGCATGAGTAGGGGAGGGGCAGAGAGTGAGGAAGACAGAGAATCCAAGCAGGCTCCACAGAACCGGATCTGGGGCTCTAAATGAACCATGAGATAAAGACCTGAGCCAAAATCAAGAGTCAGGCTGAACCACCCAGGAGTCCCCTATATACTGTATTCTTACAATAAAGTAAGCTAGAGAAAAGAAAATGTCAAGAAAATCATAAGAGAAAATACAACTACAGTACTATACTGTACTGATAAAAAAATCTGCGTACAGGTATACTCATGTACTTCAGACCTGTTTTCAAGGGTCATCTGTAAAATCAAGAGATCCATCCAGACATGGAAAAATTAAAAAGTAAAAGAAGAGAATGAAAAACACAAAATTTTAGACTAGTGGTTCTTTGTGGGAGGAGGAGGGGTTATGATTATAGAAGGATGCATGAGGTTTTCAAATAATATTCTTTTTCTTGAACTTGGTGGTGTGCTCATGGATTTTTAGATATTAAACTTTGTATATAACATGTATCCATTTGAATGTATAACCTGTATCCATGTGAATGTATACTTAATTAAAAATTGAACTTAAAAGAAAACAAAATAGATTAGGTTAAGAGAATGTAAAATACTGAGGACAATACACAATTGAATATATGTCTGACCAAGAGACCCAGTTAATAATACTTCAAGAGATTAGGGAGGTACTTGAAATACCTCTGATCGTTTTAAATATACATGTAATGTGTATATGTACGTACATATGTATTTTAAATAGTGACTGAATATTTAGCCTAATCATGCCATTACAGTAATAAAAACATAAAAATAACATAAAATTATTTTTACTAAAGAGATTGTTTCATCTTTGTTCATTTTTTATCACTCTAAATATAGTCAGAGTTTCATAATGCACTAAAAATAATTACAACAAATTCATATTTTTTCAGAATCTGTGCCATGTTTCTAAGAGATTTTTTTTTTTTTTTTATCATAAAGGTCAAAACCCCTGCTGCTCTCTAAGTACTTTGACTTTACCTGATTTAGAATAATTTATGGAAAGGACAGTGTGCCCGAATCCCATTAACCTTCCTTGGCCCTTTAATCAGCATTTTCCTTAGATATAATTTAGCTGTTCTTAATGATTGAAATCCAACTGTTTAGTATGCTAGTCTAAAAATCTACAGTGTTGGTACTTATGTGCGTAGATAATATGCTTCCCTGACTTCCATTAATATGCTATGAAATACCGTAAAAAACATCCTCTAAGATAATCAGTTGAGAGTTTTTTTTTTTTTTTTGAGGAGTAAATTTTATACAGTGGGACTAATGTGTTTTTATTTTGGTAAAATAAAAACAGTTGTTTTTAAAATTTGAGAGAAGAGTGTTTATTATCACATTGACTTTGTATTTATAAGATTTTTTTTAAGTCAGGTTAATGAGATACAATTTATAAAAGTGACATTCACCCTTATTAGGTTTCAGCTCTGTGATTTTTGACAAACATACAGTCTTTAACCATTACTACAATCAAGACAGAGAATATTTCCATCATCCCAGAAAGTTCTTGTGACCCTTTGCTCAGTATCCTTCCCACTACTGTACCACCTACTCCAGCGACCAACAGTGTTCTATTTCTTGTTCCTTCGTCTATTTAGCATAAAGCTTTTGACACTCATCCCTGTTGTTGCTTGTGTCAGCAGTTCGTTCTTCTTTATTTTTAAGTAGTATTCCATTGTATGGCCATACCACAAACTGTTTATTCGCTAGTTGATGGACACTTCGGATGGCTCTCGTTTGTGGCAATTATGATTAAAGCCTCTGTAAACATTTGTGTACAGGTTTTTATGTGGACATTTGTACTTAGTTCTCTTGGGCAGATGCTTAGTAATTGAAATTGCTAGGTCATATGGAAGTGTATGTGTCATTTTATAAGAAACTGCCAAACTGTTCTCAAAACTTTTTCTTAGAATCCCAAGTGTCCTTCTGGAATAATACTGCTTTAGTCTGGAGAACTTCTGTAACATTTCTAGAGACACATGTCTGCTGACATTGATTTCTCTTGGCTGTTTTTTTAAGGGGGGGGGATGTTGGGAGTGAGATATCGGAAAAAGTATTTAGCTTTTATTTTTGAAAGATATTTTTTACTCCATGTATAAGTCTGGACTTAGTTTTTTTAGGTACCTTGAAGATGCATTCCATTGTCTTATAACTTACATAGTTTTGAACAAGAGGTCTAATTATTTTCCTAGTTCTTTTACATATAAAGTGCCCCCCCCCCTTTGGCTGCCTTCAAGATTTCCTTTGATTTTTAGCAGTTTGATAAGTGTAGGAGTTATCCTTAGAATTCTTGAGTCTGTGGTTTTGTGTCCATCACTATTGGTGGAAAAATTCTCACCTATCATCTCTTCATGTATGTTTTCTGCTCTTTTCTCTTCTTTCTGGGATTTCAGCTACTTATATGTGAGACTCTGATGTTCTACCCAACAGTTCTTATGTATCATGTTTTTTATTTCACCCTTTTTTCTGTGGTGTTTCAATTCAGATCATTTATATTGGTTTATCTTTAGGGTCATTGTTTCCTCAGCTGTGTCTAATCAACTGATGAGCCTATTGAAGGAATTTTTATTATTGGGATTCTTTTGTGTATAGCATCTCCATTTTACTATTTCCTATAGATTCCATCTATCTGCTTAAATTCTTCACCTATTTAGGTATGTTGGCCACCTTTTTCTCTAGATTCTTTAACATAGAAAGTATAGCTCTCTCAAAGTCCATATCCTACAGTTCCAGATTTCAGGTCATCCCTGAGTCTGTTCTGTTGATTGTTTTGTCTCTTTTTTTTTTTTTTCAACGTTTATTTATTTTTGGGACAGAGAGAGACAGAGCATGAACGGGGGAGGGGCAGAGAGAGAGGGAGACACAGAATCGGAAACAGGCTCCAGGCTCTGAGCCATCAGCCCAGAGCCCGACGCGGGGCTCGAACTCACGGACCGCGAGATCGTGACCTGGCTGAAGTCGGATGCTTAACCGACTGCGCCACCCAGGCGCCCCATGTTTTGTCTCTTAAAAGTGGAGTTTTGGTTTGGGAGGGGGGTGTTGTTTTGTTCTGGCCTTGCTTTTATGTGTGTCTTCTCATTTATTATTATTATTATTATTTTTATTCCAGTCATCTTGAATAGAACTATAGAGGCTGAGGAGATCAGTAGTGTTTATGCCATTATAATGGGAGGTTCAGTCAATTTAGTCAGAACCTAGGCTGGGCCTTGGTTTTATGACGGCTGTGGTTACTCTCCGTTGATCATAGCTTTCGAATTCCTCTAGCAGGGGGCTGCCGCGGCCTTAGTGTGGGGAGCCTGCGTGCCGGAGGGTTTCTCTCAGTGTTAGCACACTGTCCGCTTTTGCTCATCCTGCACAGCCGAGCCACAGGGCTGGTTCCCTGTCTTGCAGTAGCTCCACGAGAGATAGGCCGCTGCGGTTCGTTACTGGTCGACCTCAGTCCTGGGGAGGCCCTGTAGGCCTGGGCCTCCGTGAAAGGAGGTGGGAAGCTTCTTGGCTGTTCCTGCTCCTTCTCTCTGGGGCAGCTAAATTCTGAGTGGTTTTGAGACGTTTTCTTTCTGCTTCTCCCCCAGCCGTGGGAAACCTATAGTGGTGTCGGTATGGGGTCTTTGGCCAAAGATGCCTCCCCCAGAGGTGGAGAGGTGTTGTCTTCTGCCCTTCCTCCAGCTGTAATTGGTTGTTTCCTGTACCATGGGATGCTGGGCTTGGTTGCTTTCTCCTAGTGGTGTGAAGTTTTGCTTCATAGGAGGTTGAGAGATTGTATAGAAAAACCTATTTACACTAATGGGCAATTTCGCAGATGAAATTATTTAGAGGGTTCTAATCATTGGCTTCTATTTTTGATCCTAGTTGCTTAAAATAACATGGAATTTTTAAAAGCTGGATGGCAGGTAATTTTCTTTTCATTTTCATATTTCATTTGCTGATTTTATTCCTGTCTTATATAATTATTTCACTAATTCTTACAGTTACGAGAGGTTTTGCCTTTTAAAATACTCCCAAAACCTTTTCAGCTCTTGGCATTGTCTTTTTTATTTTTTTACTTATTTACTAATTTATTTACTTTTTTTTATTACTTTTTAAAATTTTTTTTTAAATTTTTATTACTTTTATTTATTTACTTATTTATTTACTTTTTTATTTATTTACTTATTTACTGATTATTAGTGACTGTTGGAAGTGATACTAAATGAACTCTTAATTTAAAATTGAAATGTTCATGATCACCATATTCTTGTTAGAAGGAACAAAGCCAATACCTATACTTGGTGATACAACTATGTGCTTTAGATTTCAAAATCCAGGGTGGATAGTATAAATTATTAATGATTCTTGTTGGCTCAATAGACTTTATAAATGCCCGACTACCTTTTTCTCCCTTCTCTTCCCTTTCATTCTTTCTGATTTTATCTGCAAGAACAAACTCTTCAGCCCTCAGTGAAATGATCAGGCCAGGGTAAAAACTTCCTGAGAGGCAGTGTAGTATGGACTGAAGCCAGACTGCTTGGGTTCTAATTAGTTTACATCTTAGTAGTTATGTGACTTTGGACAAGGTACCTGGCCTCTTTATGCCTCAATTTCCTCATCTAAATTAAAGATACTAATAGTTATCTATTTATATACTAATAGTATTTATATACTAATATATTTATATACTAATAGTATTTATATACTAATAGTATATAGGTCAAAAGTTTATTGCACGAATTACTAGGAGCGTTAATATGTGATGCATTTCGAACAGTGCTTGGCACATAGAAAGTGGTGCCTAACAAATACTGTAGAAGGATTTGTTATAATATGGGGTTTCATCCTAAAAGTCACAAAGAGCTGCTGGTAAGCTGAAACAAACCAAAAATGGAAAGGCAAGGGATTGGAAAAAACACTGGTAAGGGATTATTCAGCCATAGGTTATCTCATAGGCTACAGGAAAGGAAGGACAGAAAGAGTGAATGTAGACACACATCCTGGCATAGAGAGCCATGCTTACATTTGATCTGATCTCTCTCCCGATCACACAGAAAATGTTCTTGGGTCCTTGAAGCCAGGGCTAAGTTCATGGGGCAGAGGCAGAAAGGAGGGAGAAAACTTGGCTGCAAGAGCCCAGGCTCACTTCTGTAGTTCCTCTGTTCTGGTTAGAACACTAATAATCTGGAGTCAGACTTACTAATAGATTATTATTCCAGGTTTAGCTGTGTGAATTGTAACAAATTATTTAACCCTTCTCAATTTCAGTTTCTTTATAAAATGGAGAACAACTTACTAAAGTTGTTAAATTAAAGGAAATACTCCCTGAAACATGCTTACTTAGCTCAGTCCCTTAGTCATAGAAGTGTTCTGGATGGTCATCATTTTTACCACCTCCCTCCCCCCTCCCCCCAGCTGTCCTCATCAGTTGTTATGGGGAATTCCAGGACACTGAAATCCTGACCTGACACAGCCTTTGCTTCTATACTTTTTCTTGTTTCTCATGCTTCAAAGGAAATACGTACACAGAGAGCAAAACCAAACCGATTGTTCACACTTTAATACTGTAAGTTTGGCCTTCATACAGTAAGCCTCTGGTTGAACTAGGCCGGTCAATTTGGAGAACCGATTAGGTCTTTGACTCAGCTATGTACCAACGCAGCTCTCTCTTGGCAGAGGGTAGAGGCTTTAACAGCGTGCCATCTTCTACTGACTACAGTTTTGTTTCTAATCTGTATGCTTTGTGCTTCTCTTTTCTTACTGCACAAATTAGGACCTTCGTATGATGCTAAATAAAAGTGTTGATAGCAGATATCCTTGTCTCATTTCTGTTCTCAGGGGGAATGTCTTAGTCACCTCGGGCTGCCATAACAAAATACCACAGATGGGGTGGCTTAAACAACAGAAATTTATTTTCTCACAGCTCTGGAGGCTAGAAGTCCAAGGTCAAGGTGCCAGCATGATTGGTTTCTGGTGAGAGCTCTCTTCTGGCTTATAGATGGTCGCCTTTGCACTTTGTCCTGACATGGCAGGAGCAAAATAAAATAATTATGAAAAGCTTTTGATCTACTTTTAAAGTGATTAAGCAGAGACAGAGTCCCCAGAATAAATGGGTGCCCTTGTCACTTTTAATATAATTTATGTTCATAAAAATATTTGACTATGAAAAATTAAAATACTTTCCTTTAGATTTCATAGGATAGTAATTAAGAACACAGAAAAAGAGGCAACATGTGATCTAGATTTTTCTGTTGGTCCACCTGGTGTCAGATGCCAGTTCATTTACCAGCACTGTGATCCTGGCAAGTTACCTAACCTCTCTAAGCCTCCGTTTCTTCATCTGTAAAAAGAGCCTAATAATACTACGTGTCTCTTGGGGCATTTCAGAAAATGTAAGTGATAATCTCTATAAAGTGCTTGGCGCATAGCAACCACAATTTTTTGAGAACCATCATTATTTTTGTTGTTGTTAAATTGAAAGACACTTGAAAGTAATATAAGTTAAGGAAGAAAAATTTGGACACAGACTACTTGAAGTTAAAGAAGATACAAAAAAACAAAACAGCCTTACCAAGATATTTCTTTTAGCATAAGGTAGATCTGACCAAATTGTTTTACTTAAAAATTCTCAATTATATGTAAAAGTTGCCTCAGAATACAGTTTGAATATATATATATATATATATATATATATATATATATATATTTTAGAGTAGGCTCCACACCCAACAACATGGGGCTCAAACTCACGACTGTGATAAGGAGTCACATGCTCTACCAACTGAACCAGCCAAGCACCCCTAAATTGAAATAAATATGGTAAGGGGCACCTGGGTGGCTCAGTCGGTTAAGCTTCTGACTTCGGCTCAGGTCATGATCTCGCAGTTCGTGAATCCGAGCCCCACATCGGGCTCTGTGCTGACAGCTCAGAGCCTGGAGCCCGCTTTGGATGCTGTGTCTCCCTCTCTGTCTGCCCCTCCCCTGCTCACACTCTGTCTCTCTCAAAACTAAACGTTAAAAAAATTAAAATAAAATAAAAAATGTTAACAAAAGAATTTGAGAAATAGAGCCTTGTCGTGTTGTAGTTAGTTGTAACATCATCTAAGAAAGTGGAAAAGTATTTCTGATATTTAGTAAACAAGGTTATATTCGAATATGTTATATACCCTTAGCTTTTTTACAGGTGAACTATGTTTTTTTGGAAAACTCTCATAGCCAACTAAACAGTGGATTTTTTTTTAATTTTTTTTTTTTAACGTTTATTTATTTTTTGAGACAGAGCATGAACAGGGAAGGGGCAGAGAGAGAGGGAGACACAGAATCCGAAACAGGCTCCAGGCTCCGAGCTGTCAGCACAGAGCCCGACGCGGGGCTCGAACTCACGGACCGTGAGATCACGACCTGAGCTGAAGTCGGACGCCTAACCGACCAAGCCACCCAGGCGCCCCTAAACAGTGGATTTTTAAATAGCGGCTGTGATGTGTATCTAAGTCTAGCTAATCCAGTGGTGGAAATATTTAAGTAGGCTCGATGGCCAACTGGGGCTTGAACTCATGACCCCGAGACGAAGAGTCGCATGCTCCACCGATTGAGCCAGCCAGCCAGGTGCCCCAAAGGAAATACCTATTTTTTTTACAGTATTAAAAGATGGGGTCTTTTCATGATAATTGTACAAAAACCCTGTTATTAAAGCATATAATTTCAGTGGTTAATGCTCGGTATTTGACTGGCAGAGTTTCTCTGGAGAGTATATGTCAACTTGTTTTAGCAGATAAAATAAGAACTTAAATATTTACAAACATTGTGTCCAGAGAGGCAGAGGGACAGACCGCTATTAAGAATGCTTTGGATTTCTATGAATTTACAGGTAAATTTATAAATAGTAAGTAACATTTCACAAGGAAAATGGAAAAATTTCAAAAACAACTTAAAACGTGCAAATTATTTTTTTCTTCAGATGATTTGTAAACATAACCGCTGTCATCTTTTAAACTTCTAAAACACGTGGAGTGTTTGTATTAACGAGATATGTATATGATAATTACTGTTTATTTTTGTAAAGGTTCAGAGGTCCAAAGAGATGACATTCTCTGGATAGCCATGGCAGGGACTCATCAGATATGGGCACTGCTCCTGGACAGCGGCAGACTACCAAAGAAAAAGTAAGTGACAGTTTCTGTCTCGTGTGAACTACACGAGTTCACAGAATTCTCTCTCCCCGAGTCTCCACGCTCACAGCTCTGCTGTGTGCTAGTCACTAGCGTGTGCTAGGCTGGAGCTCCGTAACTGCCTCTCCGATTGTCGGGAGCGTAAGACAAGGTTTGTTTCTGGCTGACTCAGTAGGTTCACTGGGGAGCGTTCCTCTGCCACCAGGCCGATGAAGCGGCCACCGTCTGGAGCTTTGCCAGTCATCCTGGCAGAGAGAGAGGTGGTGAGTCGCTCAGTGGCTCTTAAAGCTTCTACTTGGGAGTGACGTACGTCACTTCCATCTCACGAGCCCAAGTCTTGTGACTGCCATTGCTAACTCCTGGGAACCTGGGAAGAGCAGCCCTATGGAGCATCTAGAGACAGAACTGGAGCTGTGGGCACATCTCTAACATGCAGTCCAGACATCCCCGCTCATTAACACAAACACTGGAGGACTGGGTGACAGAGCGGTTAATGGCTTGGGTTTTGTAGTCATGCCTCAGGTTGAATCCCGACTCTGCCACTTATCTCTCTGAGCTTAGGAGAGCCCACTTAACCTTCTATCCTTCCGTTTCCTTATTTATATCTACTTCCTTGGCTTGTTTTGAGGATTAATAATATATATGAAGAGCTCAGCCTAGTGCCTGGTTTATATACAGTAAATGTAGGAGTTTTGCTGCCACTGTTGGGGATATAAAGATGAAAAACTAGTGTCTCTGCACACTTTTTTTATATCCTTTCTGTAGAGCCTTGTTTCTTCTTCCTAACACTCCAGGTAGAACTACGCATATTCTTTGCTATGACCTCACTGCACCCCCTGTGTAGTTACATTACTGTGCTGATAAGTTCCTTCTCTCTCCCCCTCCCCCTCCCCGTTCCTGGTTGTACTTGCTTACATAACTGTTTCCTTCTAGTACACTGTCCCTTAAGGCACCCTTTCTCATTCATTTCTATGTCCCCTGTGCATAGCATAGTATGTGGTATATAATAGGAGTTCGGTAAGGGCTTATAGAATAAATGAATGAATGGAAGTCCTAGACCACAAAGACCATTTAATCACCATAGAAAGTAAATGCTAATCATCTCAGATATACTTATCAGTAGGAAGGAGTAGTTCTATAGATGATCGAACATACCAGATGCTCCAAATCGTGTGTGTGTGTGTGCGCATGTGTTGCTGTGTGTGCTGTTTGGCGACATTTAGTCATTCATCTTACGTACTTATTAAACATGCTGGATGTTAGGCCTGTGCTAATCTGAAGGGATAAAATATATTCACTGTATTAAGAATAAAGCTTTTTAAATGTTGCTCTCTTCAGTGGACTAACGGAGGAAGAATGAGATCACCAAACAGAAAATAGCTGGGAAATGCCAGTGCTGTGTGTAAAAGGGATCACTGCAGCAGTCCTTTAAAGTGAATAAGAACACCCGATAGCAATAAGATAGGAGCTATCCAGAAAGGCTTCCGGGAAGAAGCTGCTAAACTGAAACCTGAGAGGGGGGTAGGAGTTAGGGAAAGGGGAGGTTTTCTAGGCAGGAAATGGCACCAGTGATGTGAGTAAATGCCGAATTGTGAAGTGCCTTGTGTGTCCTTTTAAGACACGTGAATGTTGTTCTGCATGCCTAAATGGAAAGTTCTAAGCTGGGAAGTGACCTGATTAGATCTGTGATTTTGAAAGAACATTGGCAGCATCTGGAGTGGGACACAACTAGGGACAGAGATAGCAGCGATGGGGCTGTGATGATCTCTGGGCATGAGATGATAGTGGCCCAAACAGTGAGGTGACCAGAAACATTAATATGAGGCATCATTATAAACAGGAGAAAGAAGTAGCAAAACTGGCCAGAATATACTGTTGTAAGTGATGGCTGTTTTCGACCTAGATGGTCAAGAGTGAACTAAATTTCCAAATAAGTAGAGTTGTCACTGTCGTTCGTAATAGGAAAATGGCCAGTCAGATCACATGGACCCGTATCATAATTTTAAGGATGCTTTATCTTTATTACTCATCTTCAGTGGGCAAGACTCCTAACATTTTAGAAGGTACTTTTTCTCCCCACTCTTTTATTTAATTAAGGAAACTCCTATTTGAAATTAAGACTCATATTAATTACCTCTTAATTTGGTGTAGTAGTTATCCCATGTATTTCTATGACTCTATTTTTTTTAGAAGTTTCTTGAATAAGTGCCCATATTTTATATATTCTATAACCCTTTGCTTGTACCCCTGTTCTCTAACTTAGCATGGGTGACATATCAACTACTAAGTGATTGGTGGTCATTTTGGACTTGTGCCTGCTGCACCGTATCTGGAGATGATGGGCACATAGTCTGATTATTTTGCATCCTGAGCGAGCTTCTTCCCTTCCTTCAACACGCCACGTCTTCCTTACTGTTCCTCCAGCATAAACTTAGAAGCCAAAGTGTAAAACTTTCTCCATGTTACAAAAAGAATCCTTGCAGAGTGCTTTAAATAGAAATTTCTTATTGTATGTTAAGAAATGCGTTTTACATTTGATTAAAGCAGCATTATCATCCTGTAGGAAGTGAAGGTGGGATCCAGCTATACCTCTCTCTGGCCATTTTGTAGGGAAAAAAAAAAAACCCAAAATTATCTAGTCAGTGATATGATCCTTATTCTTGTCAGGGACTTCCTATCTAGCCATTCAGAATAGTTTCAATTTTGTGTGTGTCCTTACACAGTGAGTAAGTTAATGATTTAGAAAAAGTACAGTGAAAGGGGCACCTGGCTGGCTTAGTCGGTTGAGTATCTGACTCGGTTTCTGCCCAGGTCATGATCGCATGGTTTGGGAGTTCGAGCCCACATCGATTTCTGCTCAAGCCTGCTTGAGTCCTCGGTCTCCCCCTCTCTCTGCCCTTTGCCCTCTCGTGCGCTCGCTTTCTCTCTCTCTCTCTAAAAAAACTACAGTGAAAGCAAAGCTGGCTTGCACTCTTTAGGCCAAGATCATAGTTTGCTTTTAACAATGCTTATGCCACTGATTTCATTGTTCACATTCATTTGCTAACTAAATTGGATACAACGTAACCATGTTGATTCCACCTATGAACTTGTCTTTTTTTAGTGAGCTACAAAAAGGAACCTGCCTTCGGTTCGCCGGAAGTGGAAATGAAGAGAACCGAAATAATGCGTATCCTCACAAGGCCGGCTTTGCCCAGCCTTCAGGTCTTTCTCTGGCCTCTGAAGAGCCCTGGCGCTGCCTGTTTGTAGCAGACAGCGAGAGCAGCACCGTGAGAGCTGTGTCACTGAGGGACGGGGCGGTGAGGCACCTTGTAGGAGGAGAACGAGACCCCACGGTAATGCCCGAAAGTCACTGTTGCATGCTGCGCCCAGACCCTGCCAGGCTTGCGGTTCTTGAATTGCGAAGAGTTAATAAATTTTAGGAGACAGAGTTCTTGGCCTCGCCGTAAGTTAAAGTGGAAGTGAGACCAAAGGAAATGCGACTATAAGGGAACACAAGTAGCAAAACCATCCAAGAGAAGTTGGATGTTGACTCTGCTTGATTACACACATGTCAAGGCTTCAGGAGGAAAGGAAGGCTAGAATATTGATTACCGAAAGAAGAGGAGAATGTAGATTAGGTATCAGGCAGTAGGGTGGAAAGAGCGTCAGATTAGTAGACTTGACCTGTTCCTGGCTAGGGGTGTGATTACTGTGGATAAAACTATCAAGCACCACAAATTAAGAGGTTCAGAATTCTGTCATTTTGTTTTTCTGGTCTAAATCAAACACCCAGGCCTATTTATGTGAAATTAGACCCATTTCCGGAACACCTGGGTGGCTCAGTCAGTTAAGCATCCTGCTTCAGCTCAGGTCATGATTTCACGACTCGTGAGTTCCAGCCCCGCGTCGGGCTCTGTGCTGACAGCTCAGAGCCTGCAGCCTGCTTTGGATTCTGTGTCTCCCTCTCTCTGCCCCTCCCCATTCATGCTCTGTCTCTTTATCTCTCAAAAATAAGTAAACATTAAAAAAAAAAAGCAGACCCATTTCCTCTTTAACTTAACTAGCATATATAGTCATCTTTTTACTTTATACCATATACTGTAGCACTGTAAAATTTTTAATATGTGCTGTTTCTTTCTTTCTTTAAAAAAAAAAAAAGAATTTATTTGCTTATGGTGATGTTGATGGAGTAGGAATCGATGCCAAGCTTCAGCACCCACTTGGAGTAACCTGGGACAAGAAAAGGAATTTACTTTACGTGGCAGATTCTTATAATCACAAGGTGAGTCCTTACTGAATTGTAGAATACCCTGCTTTGCATCTGTGGCATTTAAAATGCTGAAAGCTCTGTGAGCCTCCTCCAACTGCCACTTTAAAATAGAGAGGAGTAACAGTCTTTGACAACTGTGTATAAGCCTTTGCTGTTCTTTTCTTGGTCCTTTCTTTGCAGAGAGCATATGATGGCACTATGAGCTGGGGAAGGGACTAAACACGTTCCCAATGACTACAGCAAAAAATTGTGAATTGCAATCCATCAAAGCTGCTTAGTAACACAGTAAAGAAGGCAGGTGACAGGGAAATTCATATGTCAACTAACAAAGGAACGTTTCTGAGCTGTTGCATAGTTGCAGTGCCTGTTAGCAAATAATTCCATTTTCAGCATTTCCATTTTTGTCTCTATTGCACAGATTATTCAACTGTTTCCATTTTTATTGCATTTTTCTTTTCTATAAAAACTAGTGGAAAATAAATGTTACTACCTTGTGATGATACCATAAATTAACATAATTGAGGCACAATTGGGAATCATTAGGTTTAACATAAGCAGCCAATTCTCAGCCAGGGTTAGATCTAGCTCATGAGAAAGAAGAAAGTCAGTTCAACTGTGCCCCATTGTCAGGAAAAAAATTTTACTTTATTTTTTTAATTCCAGAAATATTTCATCAAAGATTGCTGCTGGAAGATAAGATGTAACTGGGAGTTTTACGTAGCTTTTAGCTCTCAGAATGGAGTGTCTCCCCTGAGACTGTAATTTGAATGTTTGGCTTTTCAAGAAAATACGGAAATGCCTATTTTTTTCCTGACATTTAGCAAGGATGCTAATGGCAATCGGATTCTCTGGTTTGCTTGATACTACGCTTTACTACGAACATGAGATTGGCCTTCAGACGTGTACTTCTTTGTTCTTTGTTTTTAGATTAAAGTTGTGGATCCCAAAACAAAAAACTGCACAACATTAGCAGGAACCGGAGACGCAAGTAACGTTATCACTTCCAGCTTTACCGAGTCAACTTTTAATGAACCAGGAGGCTTGTGTATTGGAGAGAATGGCCAGTTATTATATGTAGCAGACACCAATAATCATCAAATTAAAGTGATGGATTTAGAAACAAAAACGATTTCTGTGGTAAGCAATCTGAAAGTAGAAGTTGAAGAGTATCATTTCAAGAATCCTACTAAAGTCCTCACAGCACAGACAGAGACACTTGTGGTTAAACCATCTCCAGTGTTGGAGGCAAAACAGGTAGATAGAGTAGCGAGCGAATGCCTAGTTCAAGAATGCCCTGTTCTTGTTAAAATAAAACTTCCATTTGTGCCGAGAGTGTTTAAGATACTGGAAATTGGAGAGAATTTGAACTTTCAGAAGAGGAAAAAAGAGGACTCCGATCTGTGTTTAAATGTCTAAAAACAAAATGTATAGAGATACATCATACCACACATATCATGTGGGGTGGGTTGTCAAGGTGTTTTGTTTTGTTTTTTTTTAACGATTCTTAAATTAATGTGTAGTCGTTTCCTGTGGTGAGTCATTACCAAGTAACCTCCCAAAGGAAACTCCAGCAGCCACATTTCTCAACACATTGAAAATAAGATTGATTAGAACTCATTTAAGTTTTTTCCAGTTTTTTAAAGATAAGGATAAAGTCTCCAAAATTTTTCAAGCTGCCTCCTGATATATCACATTTGCCTGAAAAAAAAAGTAAGAGTTTTTTTTTTTCTAAAATTCTAGGATTTTAGATTCCTAAGATTTAAAGTGAAAATACAGACTGCCATCATAAGTGTCATTTCTCCTGACATAGATCATCTTATAGTTGGCAGTGAAAATTGGAATTGGAATTGGAATTATACCCCCTACATTTAAATTGATAACGTATTATTTTAATTTCCTACCATCTGTAAACATATCAGACAATGAACTTAGGTCTGTTTCATTCGTTAGTATTGGTAACTTTTTTTGCCAGGATGAAATATGTTTCTCAGCCTATAAAATAATCATAAGGACGTCTAAGTAAGCACGTTTCTAATTCAGACTAGAATGGCAATTAAGTTTCATTGATACAGAACCTCATTTTTCTACTGAAGTCCAAAATTAAGCCCTTTACAATTACTATAAAGCAGTTGTGCTTTAATTAACAGATTTCCTTATTTCCTAGCTCCCAGTCTTCAGACCTGAAAACGCTGTTGTAGATGGCCCATTCCTAGGAGAAAAACAGAAGACATTACCCAAACTACCTAAATCTGCTCCAAACATTCGACTTCCCCTAGTGGCTGCATCTCCAGGACAGACTCTGCAGTTCAAGCTAAGATTAGACCTCCCATCGGGAACAAAGTTAACCGAAGGAGTACCCAGTTGTTGGTTTCTAACAGCTGAAGGTATGAGAGTAATCTTGGAAATATTCCAGTATGAAATCATGTTTACCATTCTACCTTCCAGTAATACGGTGATATAAATCTCAGAATCGATTCTAAAGAATGAAATTGATTTCCCCCCTGGTGGAGTATGATATGTTTAAAAACATACTTTTTTAACTGAAGTAACTTGACTCGGGCTTTTTCCAGTTCCATTCTTTGTTTCACTATTATCTTTTACTTTTCCAGATAGCATCTATTAGGTGCTTTAGAGCTTTTCAGTTGCTGTTCATTTTATTTCAAAAGATTCATCAGGACTTGATTTACCAGTTACTAAGCCTGAAGCTACATTTTCTTCTTCGGAGATGCCAGAGGTAGAACTTGAGCCCAAGTACTTGCTTGCTATAAGAAAATGGATGCCAAAATCGTGTCTTCAAAGTATGCCATTCAAGTAGAAGACTAAAACATTGTTGGAGGATATGTAACTGAATACAAATGAATTACTGTGATCAGCATCCAGGCGGAGCCTTTGTCCTTACTAATTTGTAGTTGTTCAAGAGCACTTCCTGCTCACGTCTATTCTCAAAGTATCCCCAGTGACTGTAAATTGTGTAAAGATTTGAATGTGTATTTGAATCGCGGTGTGCTCCTTATTAATTTTTAAGAAGGAATCAGCCTGCTGCTTGCCTTACAGCAGTGCCTTCCAGCCCCACTAACCGTGGACAACAACTTGAAAGTAAAACATTAGTGGTCCAGAACGAAGTGCTGACTTCTGGTCTCTACTGACCTTCCTCTGCCCTGCTCTCCCACGCTCTTTCGCATGTTCTCAGTCTCCCATTTCCTCCCGCCTCCTCCCTCATGCCCTCTCACACACTTCTTGTGTGCCTGACCCAGACCCAGGCTCTCCGCCTCCTTACCTGGCTGCTTTCCCAGGGCAGCAACCACCCGCTGGGCATCTGAATCCAGAGAGCACAGATCTCGGTGGGCCAGCCGGGAGGAGCTGCTGGGTCAGAGTCGGGGAAGCTGGCCCTGGGGTGACTGACTGAGCCTTGGGAGACCAACCACCCTGCCCCCCGCAAGGAGAGGGCTGAGCTCTGCAGGCAAGGAGGAAGATGTCCGGAGTCAGCTTTGTGGGCAGGAGGCACTCAAACTCTGGCCATCTTCGGCTGTCCGTGGATCCAGAGCAGGTCCTCCACTGTGGGCTTCACTGTCGTGCCTGCGTCTGTCGGTCTGAAAGCACTGCATCAATTGGAGATCACTGTTAATTTCATCTCTGTGTGTAATGAAAGAGCAGTGGATTGAGTTTTAAAATATGTTATTGACAAATTAACATTTTCAAGTCTCCGTGGTCAAACACAGATTAATAATAAGCCACTGGAATATAAAATACAGGTAGTATTAAAGTGAAGTAGTCTATAGGGAAAATTCCTGTTTTATCACTTGTCCAAAATAGTGGCTCTGTTTTTATTGTACAGGGGCAAATAAGCTTTCAGACAAGAGTCCTGATAATTTAAGGTTTTTGAAAATTATTTATAGAGTATATTAATACACCTATGAATAAAGGAAGGTTTTTCTTCTTGGCCGGTTAGAGACTTAAAATGCCCATTTTTCACTATGGTCTATATAAAGTTGTCAGCATATATGAAGGTTTTAAGTACCCCCCCCCCCAAAAAAAGTCCGTATAAAAGCGCCATTAGCATATTATAACTTTATAATTCCCACATGTAATGTATCTGAAAAATAATAAAGAAACCTTGTGTTTTATTTCTAGAATTGGATATTAAAATAGCACAGTTTGTTTTGATTTAAAATATAAGAAGTTCCCCACAAATCTGCCATCTAGCAAAGCCAAACCTTAAATAAAACATATTCCCCAATCCAGAAGTAAACAAAGAAGGCTGAAGCGTTTTAAAGAGAATTTTTAAATAATGACTTAAAAATTCTTCACCTAACTCTTTAGATTTTCACCTTTCACCTTCTCCTTCCTCTTACTTGACCTGTTTTTCTCAACTATGATTTTTCAGTCAACAGAGAACTAGAGGCAATACACTAGAAGGGAGACTGAGCAGCTTGATATAGGCAGATGCCCAGAGTCCATTGGCTCATCTTGAAGTGAAAAGAAAGAAAGAAAGAAGAAAGAAAGAAAGAAAAGCTAAAAAGTAGACATAGAATTTCATCACCACTCAGCAGGTGGTCTGGCTTTTGTACAAATGGCCCAAGTCATTGAGAAGTCATGAGGTTGTGTTCAGTGTCTTCTGTGTGACTCGGCAGGAAAGCATGTCCTGTGTTTTCCAAATGCTGGCTCTTGGTGCTGAGCCCTCTGAGCTGAACGTCCACGTCCACGTGCGCTTCCTGAGTAGGAACATATGTTCCTTCTGAGAGGAGGCGCTCACGAATGAAGAGATCTTAACAATTCTGATACTAGAAGCTTGAAGGTTGTTAGTGGCTTATTAGACTTGTGTTATAATCTATGTAGTGAAGCCTAACAAGAGTTATGTGTGAAAATGAGCTCAATAGAATCTCTTAGTATTCACATTGTTGAGTCCATCTGAATAACACACGCAGTATTTGTTTCTAAAAATTACTTGGTTTTTACCTTTGGATATTTAATAACTCATCATTACTTAAAGGACTTGAGCATCACCACAGAGTTATACACACATTTGTGTGCCCTCATTTATTTTGTAGTTTTCATGACGTTCCTGAACACTCTTATCTGGTAAAAATGACCTGTTTAGTTAATTTCTAGAACTTAATAGGTTTCATTTTTAATTTCAAGGATTAAGGCTCTATAGTCATATTTTCATTATTGGGTCTGATTTCAGCAGAAATTTGTAAATTACAGTGTTCAAAGGAAGAATTTTAACAATTTGATATCAAGATCATTAGACTGGGAACATCTCATGGGTGACCATTATGTCCTTCACACAGAGCATAATGCCTCACACTTAGAGGCTTTCAGTAAATGTCTGTTGATTGAATCTAGTCTTCGTGAGGTTTGTCTGATTTCCTCCTTGATGTCTTATACAGTCTTTGTAATTTACATGTTTATTTTCTAGGCAATGAATGGCTTCTTCAAGGACAGATACCCTCTGGAGTAATCGAGAGCATTTCCAGTCAACCAGCCATCTCACTGCAGATCCCTGGAGATTGCCTATCACTTGAAGCCATTCTATCTATCAGCGTGTTTCTTTATTACTGTAGCACAGACAGCAACGCCTGTATGATGAAGGGAATTATGTTCAGTCAGCCTTTACAAATAACCAGTGCACAACCAGGGTGCATAGCTCCAGTAGAGCTCAAGTATGTATTTTAGCAAGCCAGCCAGCTACCCAGTCACCAGAGCCCCTGGCCTCCACCCTCACAGTCACTGTACCTTACGAAAAGCAGCTTTATTTCTGCCTCTGGGTACCAGGAGACCCATTGCTCAGTTCTAGAAACTGATACTAAGATAAAGCTATGCTTCATATTTACTTATCTATTATAAACAAATTCCTTCATTCTGGCTGTGTACCAGCTAAATCACTGACCATCATTTGAACCGTGATTTTGTACTTTGTGCTATTTGGCACAAAACTTAAATCCACACTGTAGTCTAGACTATTATCATGAAGATAATTTGCAATGAATACTGATAACAATAACGAAACCAAATATTTTAACTTTTTCTATATTAGTAGCGAGTAGCACATTTAAATATATAAATTTCACAATAACTTTAAACAGAACCTAAGATCCAGTCCACATGTTGGTATAAGGACACCTGCCATTCAGGGCCTAAGGTCTGTTTTAAGCCAAAAAAAAAAAAAATCACATTACAGAAGCTTAAAGAGTATCTGGGTGGTAAATATGTTCTCTGTTCTCTATGATTCTCTCATCTGAGAACAATTTAAAAGAGAATTTCTATTTTTATTATAAATTATTTGCTATTTTAACATGCCATTATTAATGCCTTATAACTATATACAGAAAAAGAGGCCTAAGGATGTACAGACTCAATTCCTGAACTTTTTCTAATTGAATACAGTCTTATCGGGTAATAAGTGAGGCCCCAGAAATACTACAACTTTCAAGGAGAAAGGGACTTCGGGACATATTACTATCTGTGATGCTATTTATGATAAAGAATAAATTGTGACAGCTGAATCTGAGTAAATGGGTATATACGTTGTCTTAGAGGTTTAAATTTCACCTGTAAACATTAAAGTATGCAGATTCATTGGATTTGGGGTTTTTTGGCTCCCATATACAGAACTTAAATTATGATCATTTATTGTGATGTTTTTTAAAAAATCACTTTTAAGCCTTCAAGGAAAGTTTTAGTGTGAAGCACTTTCATTCTATTAATATGTATATATATTTATTACTCTTTAAAATATTAGGGCTGAAACATACAGTGATCAAATGACACTGGGGAGGTTTTTAACCCCAAAAGAAATTGCCAGTAGAAGATAATGGAAAGTTTTTTTCTTACCATAATTTCCCTTTATAACTATTTAAAAGCCTATTCTTGTTTTTACTACAACTGATTCAATATGTTTGTGATTTAATCAGCTTACAGGATTTTGAAAATGTCAGGTATAAACTATATTTCCCCAATAAATATTTATAGGCAAGATGACATAATATGCCTTTCCCCCCTTCAGAAACAAATTTGAACTATAATCTTTGGACTACCATCATCTGCCCATTTTTCTTTTTGAAATACAATTTTGAACATATTAATAGCTTCATTTACTCAGGTTCTCTAAATCTCTGAAGTAAGGAAATGCATAGTCATGATTTGGATTTAATTTGTAATCTGCTAAAGCTATTTTTAAAGAGAAGCATAATGTAAAGTTAAAAGGAATCTTGTTTAAAGTTATTATATAATTACCTCATAAACCTTTTCTTTCCATAAAAAGCATTCAGTAATAAAGGAATGAATAACATTAATATTCTTTTATGGAAAATAGGCTGAAGTCCTGTTTTAATCTAATTTGAAATATTCTACTTCTCATTTCCATTTGGACATGATGAGAATATTTTGGGTTAATCTTTTCCTATTTAAAAAGACATAAACAATTTCGCTTCCTGGGAAAGAAGTATATATGGTTTTAACCCAATTCAGAAATACCTGGTAATTAATTTTTCAATATAATATACAAACACATATGTATTATGTATCTCTATTCCTTTAGACAGTTTTCAGTTAGTATTAAGCTTATATTTTCTTTCAAAATAGTTTTATTGAACATTCTTAGTCACCAATATGCACTATTTCTTACATTAATATTATTTATGTGGATTTAGTATGATTTTTTATGAATCCTACTAAAGCAGTAGAAGTAGGTTCCTAGAATTTATGACTAACATAAACCTCTTACATAAGAGGAAGCACTAGAAAGTTTATTTTTAAAAACTTCTTGATCCTTGTCTGCCTTCTGTTTTCTATAAGGACTTGCATTTTTTTTTTTTTTAGCTTTAGCTTTTCTTGTATCAATCATGTCCAGTGATAGTTTAAAAAGAGTCAGATTTTAGTATAAGTCATCTTAATCAAAGTGCCAGTAATGTGGCATCACACACACTTTGACACGATACCTGGCATCTTTGCCCTGAATTGTGCTGTTTTTGTCACTATTTTTCCCATCACTCTCTGGGATATGATTTCACAAGCAGTAGGACTTTTTTTTTTTTTTCCTGAATTTATACTCTGGATTAATAGGATTCCTGAAAAGAACTTTGCTTATCTTAAATATGCTGCCTCAAGCAAATATTTAACCTACTCACAAGGAAAAACTTTACAGTTGAATCACCCATAAGTGTAATTCTGGCAAAGTTCAATGACTACAAAACAGTTTTCCCCCTGACTGTTTTAATTAAAACTATAGTTATAGTATTATTAGGTCTGCAGAAAGCTATAAATCTTAACACAGCCAAAAATATTTCACACATGCTGATGAATATATATATATGTGTGTGTGTGTGTGTGTGTACGCGCATGCACGTGTATAGACATACACAGATACAAAGATCAAGTCAAGAACTTCTCATCTAAGTTTCTCTTATGGGCAGAATACTTTTGGTTAGTATCACCAAAATAAGTTACTCTCTGCTTGTTTGTCCATGGTTGGAAATTTTAGGAAAAAACTGAAAATAGATATCTGTAATAATTTTCTGCCTGCACAAAATTTATTATATCTGCCAATTAAAAAGACTTCAATCTGGCCCTTGTATTTGGTATCGTGTTTAAGAACAATCATCAAAAACTAAATTCCATAGTTCACAATTGCATAAAAATATCTGGGAGGAACTATGTCAACGGTGGTTCTCTTCAATGATAAAATTATAAATATTTTAATTCACCTTGCCTATAGTTTGTTTTCAGTGAACAATGTGTTATTTTCAGGGGGAAAAAAGTTTTTTTTTAAAGATTTAAAGTGAAACTGAATTTAAAGGAAAACTGAATTGGAAGCACTGATGTAACTTCTAAAATCACCTTTATTGCAAGGATCAGAACATAATTTGGAATGCTTTGATCTACTGGTTCTCTTAAGTATGTGATTTGGTAAAGACAGAAATGATTAGGACTTTTTATTCTGGTGTTTTTTTTATTGTGTAATGTGTAGAGGTTAAGAGCACGTGCTCTGCAGGCTCTTGGACTCTAACCCTATAAAATGGGGCCACTCTACCTGTTTTATGGGGTCGCTATAAGGATTCAATGAAATAGTGTTTGTAAAGCTTTTAGTAATTAATGGAGCTGCTACTTATTAGCTAATGATGATAATTTATGACCATAAATAGCTTGACATTTTCTTTGCAATTGCAATTCTAAAGGAAAATATTTCTCAACCATCTATTTGATATGTTAATACTCCCCATAGAGTTGGGACCCAATTAGAGAAACACAGTTTTATAATAAAGTATATTACTATTTATAAATGATGTTAGAGTTAGAAGCCTACAGTTTTATGAAAATTTTCTTAAACCCAGAACTACGACTAATTACCTTCCTTGGAGAGGGTCCACACGTACTCACCCTGCACCCATGCCTGTAATACAGTCTGATGGTGCTCCACAAAATCTTCAAAGTGCCTTCATGCAATTTGCCTCCTTTGAGCTTCCAAGTAACCTACGAATCAGACAAATAGATGTTACCTCCATTTTAAAGATGAGAAAATGGCTCCAGAACGTCGGTGACCATATCTCAAGCTCTCAGAGTAATACGTCAGACACTGGAGCAGTGCCTGGCACAGGCTGTTGTTGGACCAGTTTCGTGGAATGGTTAAAAAGGTGAATCGTGAGTGATCTTTTATTTGAATACCGGTCTCCTGACTCCTGCCTACTTCCAGATGTAGAGTGAAGACAGCCCTCGGAATTAAGAGCACTTGCTTCTGTGAATGCTTTCTCAAGCCTGTGTGGTATTATATTGAGTGCTCAGTACGTGCCTGGCACTTTTCTAAGTGCTTTTCACATATTAGCTCATTTAATCTTCACAATAGCCTTCTGAGAGAGGTTCTATTTTTCCTTATTTCCCTGACGAGGAAACCGAAACAAAAGAGTTACAAGCCTTTCCACCAGTATATTCAAGATCACGAATTTAGGAAGTGGCCAGGCCTGGATGCGTCTGCTGAACTACCATGTTATACTGCCTCTCAAAAGTAATTTGTTTTAAACCTACATCTTTTGAAGCTATATATAGTAAATAATAATCTAAAGAATCCAAAAAGTCCTAGTGATGATTGTTTTTGAAATTTAACTTATATCCATTTAACCGTATTAGCTCTTTGACTTTTCATTATACGCTCTTATCCTTCATGGCTTGGAACAGACTGTATACTTTTGTTTCCCAAAAGATTTTATGTACTATTCTCTCAAATTCAGATGTCATCCAGGATTTTTCTTGGCAGACGGATGTATTAAGGAATTAAGTAGATTTTTCAGTGTTAGCTCCAACAATGCTATTTTAATTGGTCTTCAAAAGGTAATTATAAGACCTTGTCATAAAGGATAACTTAATCCTTAGGACTGTCTCACAACCTAAAAATGTTGGTCATATTTAAGAACATTTTAATAACCAAAGTGAGTTCCAGAAGCATAGTATTTGGCCAGTCTTGGTAACACACAAAGTTCTCTGCTTACTCGTGTCATAAATGGCACTGGTAGGTAAGACCTTCGCCCCCCCCCCCCCCCTCCAGTGACTCAAATATATGCAATTCAATTACAGTAAACCTATTCTAGCGTTAGGTACTGAAAGTGTGAAGTAAAATGTTACCACTGTGACTCCGTGATCATCTAGGAACAAGATTATAAACATCTTTTCATTAAATAGTTGGCTAATTTAAATCATTAGAACTTGTTAATTGCTATAAAATCTCATTCCTGAAACCCATAAGGAAATGTAAAACTCAGAAAGTAATTACTGTGTCATACTTTAGAAGTAGAATTCACTGTTAATTGCCAAGATTTCCTCCTCTTTCTCCTGTGGCAGGTACATAGTTGATTTAAATGAAGAATTCACACTAACCATAAATCTCCATTTTGTCCCGAATAATTGTTTTCCCCATGTTCTTGCAGTAGGGTAACAGAGTAGTATTAGAAGTTAGGGTCTTACTGATCTGTCTACATGTGTTCCCTGACCAGCAAACCTTGGCCCTTTCGCACAGCAGACCTACAGGTTCCACTGACTACTTCTGGCTTCCGGGCAGCTGGTCTGACCACCCAGGACCTGGGCACAGTGGGCCAGGAGGCAGCACTAGGCAGCTTTTCTGATTGCTACCCCTCCATTTCCTAGTGTGATTGGGTTTCATTATTTTCCAAGGTTCGAGTTGAACGGTGAAATTCTAGATCCTGGTTGTGGGATGTTTGCCTAGTTCGAGTTCTCCGTTGTCTGGGGTGTCCCTTCTTCAAGGCATGGCGCTCTCGAGTACACCCTAGGGCGTTACGTTCTGTTGAAAGCCCCAACCAAAAGGAAAGAGCCACGAGTATTTCCAACTATGCCTCCCTGCCTCTGCCGGCAACCATACGCTAAAAAACACTCAACAAGCACAAAGGGTTGCTAAACGACCATATACTCAGGCCTTTTTGTGACTGCCAGGGCATGGTGTGAATTCCTTCCTCTTCTAGCAGCAACTTACAGACCTGATGTTTTTCAGTGATACAGAGTTCAGCAAACTTTGTCAATTTTTGAAAACCTGAGCCTGAGTTACATGGACAAACATAATTTATTGCCTTTGTTTTTAATACACGCGGTTACATACTTCTATTTGAAATAAAGTGAAATGAGCCCTCATAATGCTGAGAAATCGGGGGAAAAAAAACACCCTTCAGATTTAAATATGCCCAGTTTGAAGAGTATTTTCATGACTCTGGTGTGCTGTGCTCATAAATATCTGCTCAAACACAGAGGGCAAAACAGTAGTTGATAAACTATGGTAATGAAGGGTAAAAATAGACCTGTTCCTTTCTCAAAATGTAGAAGGACTCTGCCATGTAACAATCTTCTATTGTTAGAATCTGTGGTCATTATTCTTGATGCCACCAGAATTACAATCATTCTGTGGGTATGTACAGGACGGGCTGCCTGCCCTGCTCATTATGCTGTTCAAAACCAACAAGTTTTTGCTCGTATAGAGTTGAAATGCGTTGTTCACGCACGCCTCAGATACTCGTCATCCCCGATTTACCTGTAGAATACATCCTACCATTCCCTCTCCACACCTTAGGCTTCCCTCTCTTTAAAAACAATGGTAGTTTCTATAGAGGTTTCAGCGAGGAGCGATGGCTCTACGGCAGAAAGGTTTTGGTGTGGCAAATTCTTTTTTTCTAGAATTCCTAATAGTATCTCAGTTTCCAGAGCAGAACCATACCCCCATGTGCTTTTAAGATTAATTTCTCTCTAGTCTGCCATATACCTTCCTAATTATATTCTACATAGGTTAATTTGTTTTTTTTTTAAGTTTGAAATTCTCACTGTCAGGGGTACATTGAGAACCAGTTTCGAAATACTTGCATTGCTTTAATTACTTTACATGTGGTTTGTGGACAGAGTTTGCTGTGTGCTTGAGATATGTATGTATAAAACAGATTTCCAAATTGTAACATCTCATAACTTTGTCATATTTTAGAGACTCAGACTCTCGCATCTTTTTTGTGGATAAAGTTGTGTTTTTATTTTTGAAAATACAGTTGGTCTGCTGTGCTGACTTCATATCTGTCATTCCAAAGGTTTATTTTTTTCTCCAAAGATTAAAAAATGCAATGAAAATCTAATTTAGAACATCACATATTGATATTTCCATCCATACTCTAACTCTAAAAATGTTTGTGGTCTGCTTTTTTAAGTGTTTCATGTAGACAGAGTAATATATTTTTATATAACATTGTATTTCTACATCGATCTCGACTATTTTCAGTGATGTGATGCTTTCCGGTGCACGTGTTAACAGAAGATCATTTGGAACAACTGTGCGCACCGGCCCTCATTACCAACTCAAAAGATGTGTAATACGTGTGGTTATAAAAGCAAGAATGTATTTATACTCTATACTGAAACCTAATGCCTCTTTTCTAAAACTTTGCACATTTTGTTCATGAAATAGATTAAATATTTTCTCTCTAAAGCCACGTTTCTGTTTTTAATATGCTTTCTGTTTTAAGTATATCATGAGATAATTTTACTGCCTAAAAACCTATAAATCATGGTTTATTATTTGAACTTTTGGGGAAATGAGCATAGGACTTAATTTAAAAAAAAAACTGCAAGCAAATAAAATAAAATCATGAAATCATAACTCCATTAATTAAAAATTGTAAATTCAGGGGCGCCTGGGTGGCTCGGTCGGTTAGGCGTCCGACTTCGGCTCAGGTCATGATCTCACGGTTCGTGGGTTCGAGCCCCGCGTCGGGCTCTGTGCTGACCGCTCAGAGCCTGGAGCCTGTTTCGGATTCTGTGTCTCCCTCTCTCTGTGACCCTCCCCCGTTCATGCTCTGTCTGTCTCAAAAATAAATAAACGTTAAAAAAAAATTTTTTTTAAAAACCGTAAATTCAAAAATACATTTAGGGAAGGTGATCAATTTAGTAAATGGTCTTGGGAACATTTGAAAAGAAAAAAATCTCTACTTAACACTATATACAGAATTTTAAAGGAATTAGTGGCAACATAAAAATTGAAAATACAAAATGCCAGAAAAAATGAAACAATATAGTGTCAGGGGTAGGGATGGCATTTCTAAGTAGGACCTAAAACCCAAAAGCAATAATGGGAAAGATTGATACGTAGGACTACACAAAAATTTTAAGCATCTGTATAATAAATGAGAACAGAAATGAAAAGTTACAATGAAAAACAAAGTATTGCAAAACAAAATTGGACATAAGATTAATTATTATAATATGTGAGGAGCTCCTATGAACTAATAAGAGAAAGTTACCCCGGTTAGGAAACAGGCAAAGAATGCGAGCACACGGTTCATAAAGAGCACCAGAAGGATGCCGACTCCCCTAAATCAAATGCAAATCCATCCATTGGACCATTTACTGAGCACCTCTGATCCTGTACTCCAGGCCCAGTGATGAACAAATTAGACAAGATCCTTGCTCTAGAACTTGCATTGTAGTTGAAAAGAGAGAAGAATGAATAAAAAACCCAAAAGGGTAATTTCTAAAACAAGGTAAATAAGAGTAAAGGCCTCACACTGAACTTGAAAGTAGCCAATCACACATCCACCTGCAGAAAGTGCAGAAGCCACGGAGGCCACTTTTTCCCAAAGTGGTTCTCATGGCAGAGTTTGTGAGAGCCACTGATCCCACACTCCCTCCCACACTGAATTGACAGACTTGAACTTTGTCCACACAAACGTCAGATGATATTTCAATGCCTGTTTGTATCTCTTGCCCATTTTTCTGTTTCCTATTCATGTAAACATTCTTTCTCCAGTCTTGATAGTGCATGATTGCAAATACTTTCCCCAAGTAACTTACCTTTTCATTTTCACTAAGGTGTCTTTTGCTGGGGGGGAAAAAAAGTTTATAAATTTAACATAGTCGATATTTTTTGTGTCTCATTAAAAACATTTTCCTATTCTAAGCAATAAATGATAATGTGCTTACTTACTTTCTACTAAGACTTGTAAAGTTTTTAGGTCTTGAGTTTTGTGCATCTTTTTTAAGTTTATTTATTTTGAGAGAGGGAGAGGGAGGGGCAGAGAGAAAGGGAGAGAGAATCCCAAGCAAGCTCCATGCTGTCAGCACAGAGCCCAACATGGGGCTCGAACCCACCAACCCGTAAGATCATGACCTGAGCCAAAATCAAAAGTCAGACGCTCAGCCAACTAAGCCACCCAGGTGCCCCAAGTTTTGTGCATTTTTTAACATTTAAGTCTTTAATTCCTCTGGAGTTTATCTTTGTGTGTGTATGGAATAGGAACCCAGTAGTGGTGATTTATGTATGAATAAACATGTTTTCTACTTTTATTGCAAAACATTCCCTCACTGACATGACATGCCTCCTATGCCATGTGTCAAAGCTCCGTACATGCACGAATCTGTTTCTGGGTGTTAGCACCCCTAGGTATTTACACAAGAGTGCTGTAGGCCAGGCAGGATGCGTGTGCTGGAGAGTTCATAGCACCTGTGTTCAGCCAAACTTAGAAACAACCATCGTCAGAAGAGTCCATCAAAGTCAGGTAGGGGGTGGGGGAGAGAGTCCCCAAAGATTCCACTCAACATGATGACTTTCCTAGAAAATTTTAAACAGCGAAACATACTTTAGATATATACATATAGAGAAGATAAAATTATTTTAAAAAGAAAAACTCGGAAATGATAGCTACCAGATTAAGAATGGTGGTTAACCTTGGACACAAGGAAGCAGAGAGGGGAGATGAAGGTGACCGTGAGACATGAGTCCAGCTTGTGGGTTGGACAGCGGTTTCAGGACTTCTTAGGGGGAGTGTTAAGAACCAAGGATTGTAGTGAATATATGCAATTTTATGCACCTGCGTTTCATGATAAACACAGGGCGATGAGGCACAAACTTGCTGCCCCGAACCGGGGCCAGAAGGATGGGCGTCAAGTCAGAGGCTACGCAGCAGGCACATTTTGAACGTGAGTTGCAATTATTTAGAGTTCGAATGGAAGCCATTATGAGCCTTTAAATAGGGAAATCCTGAATCTATTTTAAAAGATCCCTGTGGCTACTAAGTGAAAGATGGATTATGAGGAATGGGGCAGGGAGAGGGGAAGCAGTTAGGAAGCTATTCTTTTACTGGTCCCAGCAGGAAAAAGCTGATTATGAATTGGGCGAGTATGGGAGAAGTAGATAAATCGGAGACGTTCTGGAGGTGAAACCAAGAGGATTTGCCGATACATTTGACTCTGCCTAGTAATGCAAGACCACAGAGATGACCAGGCAGTCTGGAACCACGCAAAGAAATCCTAACAGTCAATGGGAGAAGACAGGACTGTTTCATGAGCTTTAAAAATGTTGGTTAAAATATTAAAAACTCTTCGTGCCAATTATGAAAGTATGAGGAAAATGAAAAAAAAATAATAAAGCTAAAATTTAGCACACTGTCGTTTAAAACATTACAAATGTTGATGATACACAGCAAGTATTCTTCTTGAAGGCAGATTGTCCTACGACTTTCCAAGTTTGAATCAGCCACCGACATTTTTATCCATAGCTTTCAATGCTGTGCTCTATCCTACAGTTTCTTTAATGCGAAGCTTTTTTCCATCAGCGCTGCCTCTGGGACACCATCATCCCTCTCATCAAAGCCACTTTCCTCATGTAGGTCAAGGTCACCCTCACTCAGTTTCCCTGGATGCTGGTCAAGTCTATCGAACAGCGACAGCGTTCCCAAGGCCAGCTGTTGCCTGCGTGGCTCCATCTACATTCAGCTCAAATGTCACTTTGGTGTGTTCACGTTTTTTTTTCTTTGCTGTACTTTCTGTCTTTCCCTCTTTGGCTTATCCATTTTTCTCAAATGTCACGTGGCTTTACCACCAGGAAACGAGAAGTCACCACAGTTACGCGCTCTGCTGTCCGTGCATGAACGGAATACCACGCACACGTGACCAGTCACCAGACTTTGGAAGAAGTGACATTGTTGGTCACGGGTCGTGGGACACATCTGTCATTATGCAGTGATTTATGGACTGAGGGGCTAACAGTGAAGTTTATACGTAGGTCGTTACAGTCAATATTCTGTACAACTGAAATGAGAACCGTGTCCTCGAGGGAGTGGTTGTTGCTTACAGTGTTGTAACAAACTGGGCACGTCACGATTGTTTGGAGCAAGAACTTCTGCGGAATAGAGAAATGGAAGGATATAACAAAGCCTAATAACCACACAGAGCTGAATATAGGGGATAGGGAGGGACTAGCGTTTACTTACCCTATAGAGGTTTGTATTGTCTGAAATGTTACGAATTCACGTTACAACTGTTGAGAGCAAACTAAAGTGGGGAAAAGATGACTTCTGTTCCCTCCAATCACACTGCTTGTCTTGTGTCATCCCTGGAAGAGGTAACCAGAAGGGTAATAGGAGAGGCAGGAATGGATATATAAACGTTTGTGCAGGGGAAAGAAAGCCTACACTGGTTATCTTAGAATATGCGCAGAGAAATCCCGTAAATGAGAGTCAGTCTGTCACACGCTACACTATCGTGTCTAAAACACACCGCCTTTGTGCCAGCTGACCTGACGCTATCACTTGGTCACGGAACGAACACGAGCCAAGTTACTTCTTCTCCACTGACACTCAGTTTCCTCATCTGTTAAACTAGGTATCATTACCCCACAGAATTATTTTACAACATTAGAAGAGCACTTAGCCCAGTGACTGACAACTAGGAAATACTCCAAACCCTGAGTCATTCGTGCTAACGGAGAGCACGGCTTCTCTGCCCGTGAATGTCTTCAAATAGAGATGAGAAGGCAGTGGACGTGTCTATCCCAAGTATTTATCCTAGCAGGTGGGCAATGCAAGCCAATGACCTCAGGTTCGGAGCTATTCTCAGAGTCTGCACTTTACAATATATTTGGAAAAGCCTCCTTGTTTAGCTTTACTTCAAAATAACAACAATTTCTTATTTACACCCTGGGACTTCGTATTAATTTTTTAGAGTGAAATGCATACCTATAAGCCAACTCAGTTTCAGTACATTTGAAGATACACAGATTTTTTAATAGGACTGAGAGAAGCGTTTAAAACATTTTCACCTAACCAAAGGCAACCTTGTTCGTGTACATAATGTTCTGGTAACTCCATTCTCTAGCTAATTCCATTGTTTTTTTGAACTCCTAACTGGGTTAGAAACTTGGGACTTAAAAGAATCCCGAGGGGGGGGGGGGGAAATTGGCTATTCGCCCCCCTCCCTTTGTTTTTAATGAATATACCACAAAAATATTTGAAATATTCTTTATGTACATAAAACCTTATTTAGGATATAAAAAAAATGTTTTTAATGTTTATTTTTGAGAGAGAGAGTGAGAGAGCACAAGCGGGGGAGGGGCAGAGAGAAGAAGGAGACACAGAATCGGAAGCAGGCTCCAGGCTCTGAGCTGTCAGGACAGAGCCCAATGTGGGGCCTGAACCCACGAACCGTGAGATCATGACCCGAGCTGAAGTCGGACACCTAACCAACTGAGCCACCCAGGTGCCCCTCAACTCAGTTTTTAAACCATCAGGTTTTAGTGAAACTAAGATGAGAAGCCATTTTTTTCACAGGAATGCACACTGTGCTTCATTTTCCTATTCGCGGAAAGCACTTGAAGTGACCTCCTTCATGTTCCGAAAGGGTTCAGCTTCAAGACATCTCTATAACCTTTACACCTCGCTTGTGCCTTAGGACTCCATAACGCTCGTTAATGGGGGAAAAACATTTCTCATCCTAGTCTCGCTAAAACCTGATGATTTAAAAACCGATTTGAAGCAATCCTGTTGATTTATTTTGAGGGGCGTATACCCCCTCTCGAAAAACAACCAGCAGCACTGACTCACCACTGGATGCTCAAAAAGCAATTTTCACATTGCGAAAGCTGGAAAATGTATTTGCCTGTCATCTAAGTTATTCACATTCCTTGACATGGATCTATCTAGATCTAGATATAGTTTAGCTATAATCACTATGAATATGTCACAATCTACATATATATATACATATATACACAGATACATACATATACACACATATATATACACATATACGTGTGTGTGTGTGTGTGTGTGTGTGTATAATTGTGGCTTACATATGTATCATTTGTGGTTTCCCCTGTTTGACCCAACACTCAAGTTCTGGTCAAGCTTAGAGCACAACTTTAGTAAGTTTAATTAAACTTTGCCAATCACAATTTCAGTCTATACCCAGCATATTTTAATTTCGTTTCATTGCCAAGAGAAACCTATAGACATCATCACTGTGTCTGTTGTTTCTTCTTCCTCTTATCGAAGAAAACACTGAACTACCCTTAGTGGGGCAGTTCAGTGGGGAGTTCAGTGAACTGCCCTTAGTGGGAAGGCCAAGTTCTGCAATCCTGCCAACACAAGAGAGTACTCACTTCCCCTAATATTGTTAAGGTTTTAATTTGAAAATCCTCCTCTCGTTAAATAACAGTTACCTCTTTAAACTGACTTTGTTCTATATTAGGCATTTCTTTGGAAATGGCCCCACAACCAAGTCCCTTATTAGAACAAGAAAGATAAGGAGGGTAAATATTTGAAGTGTAGTTTTTATCTCCCCATCCCGGAGAGGGAAAAAACAATAGGTCACCCATGTTCAGGAAGCTGGCATGACCTAAGCACCCAAGCATTGCCAGGGATCTAATGAGACTGTTTACCCTGTGCCGCGGTCTTCAGGCAGCAACACAGCTAAGTTAGCCTCGCAGGAAAGCAACTAGGAAAGACAGCTGCTTTTATTTGTTTAACTTTCTGGCGGAAGAACAAAATAATTATCGGTGTGGCCCAGAACCTAATGAGGTTCTGGCTCACTTGCGCTTCGCTATTACAAATGCTAAGATATTCTTGGGTGCTTTGCCGCGGTTCCGAGTGGTAGGCGAGAGGTACCGCGCTGACCTTAGTTTGATAATTTGTGTTAATAAAATGCCTCTGTCAGATTTTATCATCATGAAGGAGGTGATAGAGAAGCTGCATTTGTAGTCACTCATGAGATCCAAAAATAAGGGTCTAGGCCGGTTTTAACATACAATTCTGCAACCTTCGTGGGTAGTACATTCTATTATTTAAGAACCTTGCGAAGAGACGGGTCCTTGTGTCTAAGTACCTTGCCCTGCATTATAAGCCTTCCACTTGTTTGGTGCTCCGTGAACATACATCCTAGTTCTTCATAACCTGAACCTTCTCTTTCCAAAGTTAATCATGTCATATTTTAACGCTGTCTTCAATTCAATCCTAATTCCCCACGTGTATGTCTCCTAGGTTCTCTTCCTCAGCCTTCCGTTTTCTGTCAGCCCTGCCTGAGCTGTTCCACAAACCACCTGAAGCTATAAAGCCAGGAATTAAGCAATGCCTTCTGTGAAAAGGATAGCGAGTAGGGGAGATAAGACACGCTTCCAGAATGTCCCACAAGGAGTTCTGCGGACCCTCTCTCCATTGAACAGCTGGTGAAAATTCTTTATAAAGATCCTAAAATCTAAAATCTAAACCGTCTAAAATCTCTGTAAACTGTTCCAAGGGCATACAGCAAATGAAGAAACATTTATTCAAAAAAGTCTACCAAATTTAGGTTAAAAGCTGGAGAATCTGTGGCATTGGAGCCATGACCCACTCTCTCACTCCCCCGACCCCAGATCGGTATGACAGAAGCTCCACTCCAGTGAGTGTGGCCAAGAAGGTCAGACTCATCGTCCCCTGGTCCATAGGAGAGGGCTGCCACTGTTCCCCAGGAAGGCAGGCTGCCAACATTCTCATCCCCCCAACCCGGGTGCTGAAAACGCTGACTTCCAGGTGCATACAGCCAAGAGGTCAGGGTCTGCTTTCCTTCACCCATGCTCACTCATACAGTGGAGGCTCAGCCCCAGGCATGGCAAGCCAAGAATACTGGGACCGGAGACGCCCTCACAGGGCAGAGGTTCCACACCAGATACAAATCAAGAAGACCAGAGGCTACCACCCCAGCCGGTGCCCTCCTCACAAAGCGTGAGTCCACTATCCCCACTCCCATCGTCAGAACAGTGATACAGAGAAGCAGAAATGAAACGGGGGACATTACTACCAACCTTACAGAAGTGAAAATGATGAACGAATGGGAAATGAACGAAAAATATCAGTAACTTTCTATAAAGACAAAAGTGACTGAAACTGACTCAAGAAGAAATAGAAAATATTCAAAGATCTGCACAAGTTAATAGACGGAACTCGTAATTTAAAAACTTCTCACAAAAATATTCCCAAGAACAGATGGCTTCACTGGTAAACTCTACTAAGTATTTTAAGAGGAATTAATACCAATTCTTCACGAAAGTCTTCCAAAAAGCAGCAAAACACTTCCCAACTCATTCTATGAGGCTGGTACCAAAACAAGATAAACGTGTCACAAGAAAACTACAAACCCATATCCCTTAAGAATATAGGTGTAAAAATCCTCAGTAAAAATGTAACAAGCTGCAAAAAAAATCTAACAAACTGCATCTTGCAACCTACAAAAAGAATGGCATGCCATGAATGTTGTATAATAAAGAATTTGTCTGGTCTTTGCCTAAGGCTCCTGGCGTGGGGCTTCTGAAAGCCTTGGAATCTCCTGAGTGATGAAGTGTTTTTGTTATTTATAAGCCTCTTGGATCGTATCTAAGTTTATGCTAATGCGGTAGCTCCTGGTGAGCCCCTGGGTGGCTTCAGGATGGGGGCTGATCCTGGTTGGAAAGCCCAACTTTGTGATTAGAGTGTTGAAGCTTTGAGCCACATGTTATCAACCTGATTTCCTGAGCCCCAAAGAGGATAAGGAAGGCTAGAGACGGAGTTCAATCACAGGGTTGACATTCAGTAAATCATGCCTATGTAATGCACTCCTAATAAAAACTCTGGACGCAATTGGTGGGGGCTCCTGGCTGGTGAACACATCAGTGTGATTCCATGCTGATTCCATGGGGAGAAGGCACAGAAGCCCCATGTTTGGGATCCCCCCCCCCCCACCCCAGACCTTACCCTACATGTCTCTTCATTTAGGTATCTTCCTGAATTTTGTAAATTATTCTTGTGAGCTCAAGGAGGTCATGGGAACCTCCCAGGCTTATAGCAAGTTGATCTAACATGAAATCAGTCTTGTTGTGGACACTGTCGTTTTACTTGCGGGGTCTATACTAACTCTGGTTGACAGTTGTTATCTTTGAGCACTTTGAATATGTTATTCTACTGCCTCTGGCCTCCATTGTTTCTGCTAACCTTATTGGGATTCTCTTGTATGTAACATGTAATTTTTCTCTTACTGCTTTCAAGATTTTTCTCTCATCTTTGACTTTCATAATTTCTATCATGATGTATCTATTCATAGATCTCTGGTTTTTTATCCTATTTAGAGTTTATTTCATTTCTTGGACGTGCAGGATATTGTTTTTCGACAAATTTGGTGAGTTTTTTCTTTCTTTATTTTTCTACTCCTTTCTCTCTCTTCTCTTTCCAGTATTCCTGTTGATGTGCAGCTTACACTAGGGTTCGCTCTTGGTGTTATAGACCCTATGGGTTAACAAATGTATAATGATATGTAGCCGCCATTATAGTATCATACAGAATAGTTTCACCCCCCCCCCCCAAAACGCCTCTGCCTCTTCAGCCTTCCATCCTACCTAACCCTTGGCAACTGCTAATCTTTTCACTATCACCATGGCTTTCTCTTTTCCAGAATGTGATATGATTGGAATCATGTAATATATAGCCTTTTCAGATTGGTTTATTTCTCTTAGTAGTGTGCATTTCAGATTCCTCCATATCTTTTCATGGCTTGATACCTTATTTCTTTGAGTGCTGAATACTATTCCACTCTCTGGATGGATCACAGTTCATTTACCCATTCATCTACTGAAGGACCTCCCGGTTGCCTCCACGTTCTGGCAACTATGACTAAAGCTGCAATAAATACCTGTGTACAGATCTTTGTGTGGACATAAGGTTTGAGCTCATTTGGTAAAAACCAACGAGTGCCACTGCTCGATACGATAAAAGTAGATTTCATTTTCTAACAAATTGCCAAACTGTCTTCCAGAGTGGCTGTACCATTTTGCATTCGCCTCAGCAATGAATGAGAGTTCCGGTAGTCCCACCTCTCCATCAACGTTTGGTGTTGTTGGCATGCTAGATTTTGGCCCATTTAATAAGCGTGCGGTGGCATCTCAGTTTCTTTAATTTGCCTTTCCCTGATGACATGTGATGATGAGCATCTCTCCATTTGCTTATTTGCTATCGGTGTCTCTTCTTCAGTGAGGTGCCTGTTCACATCGTTTGCCCTTTTAAATATCAGGTTGCCCATTTTCCTTATTGCTGACTTTTTAGATAACAGTCCTTTATCAGAATGTCATTTGCAAATATCTTCTCCCAGTCTGTGGCTTGTCTTCCCATTCTGTTCAACTAGCGAATTTCTAATTTCAGTTGTTATATTTTTAAACCCCAGGGCTTCCATTTGCTTCCTTTTTACGATTTTTCTCTCTTCACTGATGTTCTCTACGTAACGCAACATTGTCGTCATACCTTCCTCTACTTCTGTGATCACGCTTTCCTTCGGTTGCGTGGACACATCTATAGTGGCTATTTTGAAGTCTTTTTCGGTTAAATCCAACATCTTGTTGCTCTCACAGACAGCTTCGGTTGCCTGCTTTTTTTCTGGCGTGTGGGTCATACTTTCCTGTTTCATGCATGCCTCATAATTTTTTTGTTGGAAACTGAACGTTTTAGATAACATATTGTAGCCGCTCTGGCTACCGGCACCCCAATTGTTATTGTTGCTTGTCTGTTTAATTTTAGTGGCTGGCTGGATTACGGTCACCCTGGGGTGACTGTGGTATTCGCAGGGATCCCTTCCTCTCTTCGAGCAACCACACCCAGCTGTTAAACTCTCATCATTTCCAGCTGCCTGCTCTATTGTTTGCGACAGTGCTTGCTCTACAAATGAACTCACTCGAATTGGGGCTCCTTTGAAGGAACAGTTTCTGAGGTCAGTGTCAGGAGGGCGCCTCCCCAGCCTCTTATTCCTCTGTTCCGTCCTGCAAACCGGCCAGCCTATAGTCTAGGCTGTTCATAAAACCTATGAATCACCTCTCAACTGCCTTTAACCACAACCTCCACTGCTCTTAAAAGTGCCTTCGTATTTGAACTCTTTTACTCTCTGTTGTAAATGCAATCAGTTCCTTCAGGAAGAGATGAGTTGCCTTTACAACGGCTTCTCCCCCTCACCCCCAGGCAAAATCTCTGAGCCAGGGCCCGGGAACTGGGAATGCCACCATGGCCAGCTGCTCTCTGAGTGACATTTTTGCTCTAGGAGCTGAGCACTGCCTGCAAGGTGAGGAAGCAGCAGCCCGAGGTCCTCCTGGCTTGCATCTCCCGGCAGGGGCAAGGACAGTCTGGGTTCCAGTGTTCTCATCGCACCTTACCCAAGGTCAAGTCTCGATTCCAGGAGCAGGGGCTGGGACAAAGAAGGAAGCCCCCGCCTCTTGACCACGTTTGCTGGGACTGAGACACCGCACTTGGGGGGCTGGGAACACTGAACTCCTGCTCCTCCCAGGAAGAAAGCCCTCCACCTGGGGGCTGGGGGCAAGGCAGCCTGTGCTGGTGGCCACAGTCATCTGGAGTCTTCACTTTCCTGAGCCAGCAGGACGGGGGAGGAGGCAGTCTCATTTCAGATATTACAGACTCTCAACTTTTTTTTTACCAAATTTGCATAGATTTCCTCAAACAGAGGTTTCTTCATTTACTGTCGTACCATAGGACCATTTCCAGAGGCTTTAAATGCTTGCTGTTTTAAATCTTTTCTACCAGTTTCACCAGAGAGATCAGCAGAGTCCCGTACACTGGTGTTCCAGAAATTGATCTCCTCTTCTACATCGTCCTGTGCTGTACTCTGCACAAGGACCATCATTCCCTGCCTTGCGTTCATGAGACTCTTCTTTCCTTTACGACTGTTAACATGAGACTCTTCTTTCCTTTACGACTGTTAACAATAGCCATCTCCAAAATCTCCAAAGCCATCGTGCATCTTTTAATATCATCAAGGCAACAAGGCTTTCATCCAGTCACTAAGGAAAATGTTAAGCTGCACTAGTAGAAATTCCAAAACAGCCTTCCTGCAGCCAAGATCTCACCTGGAATTCAATGGTTCGAAGAGGTGTGGGTGTGGGTGTGTGTATGAAGGACTAAGACTTGAAGACAAGAGTTTTGCTTAACTGTCTTGGTCTTTTTAAGCTGCTATTACAAAATTCCACAGACTCAGTGGCTTATAAACAATACAAAATTTATTTCTCTCAGTTCTGGAGGCCAGAAGTTCAAGGTCAGGGCACCAGCCAGGCTTGGGTCCGGTGAGAGCCCTCCTCTGGACTGCTGACTCCCAGTTTCACCACGCTCATGACCCAAGCACCTTCCGAAGGTCCCCCACCCCCCTTATTATTTCTACTTGACGTAGAGGCCACATTATTAAACTGATGTTTCCCAAGGTATTTTCTGGGAAAATTCTAGTCTGAAGAGATTACATGAAAAAAAAATTTCCTTGCTTAGTAATTTTCAAGTTATATAAAAATAATTCCAGAAGAAGTCTGGCTTCTGATCTCACTAGATCTCAGGAGTAAGAGTCACAGAATGAGCCTTATATTCATTACACTAAAACCAAATATGAATAAGCAATATTATTCCCATTTTATGGATAGAGAAGCTGATCTAATGAGATGGTAACTGTCCTGGTTTACGCAGTGTCCGTCCCAAATTCACGTCCACTTAGAACCTCAGAAATTAACCTTACTTAGAAATGGCATCTTTGCAATACAATTAGTTAAGATGAGGTCATAATGTGTTAAGGTGGTGTTCTTGTAAAAAGAAGGAAATTTGGGCACAGACACATGAGAGAGGGGAGGCCATGTGAAGACAGGTATTCAGAGATGCACAAGTTCAAGGCTATTGAATGACAGAGTCAGAGATGCAGTCATGCATCTAGAAGCTAAGGAATATCAAGGATTTCCAGAGGCTAGGGAGAGAGGAATCGAACAGATCCTCTCTGGACCCTCAGAGGGATCATGGCCCTGTCAACACCTTGAACTTGGACTTACATCCTCCAGATCTGCGAGAGAAAAAAACTTCTGGTGTGTTAAGCCCCCCAGTTTATGGTACTGGGCTACAACAGCCTTAGAAAACTGAGTAGCTATGTAAATAAATTCTATACAAAGATTTACTATTGCTTTAAAAATCTAACAGCAAAGCAGCATTGAATTCTAACTGGGTAGTATGCACTTACTGTTTAAACTTTTACTTAAAAAGTACAGTTGATTTAGAGGTGCCCGAATCATAGGCACTGACTTCATTATCACCAGTGGATCTTTAAGTACGATATTTGAAAGGATTATGAGTATTCATTTCTTGTGAGTTAAATGCTCATGGATTTGGAGTGAAGCCGATATTCTCTTTCTACTCCGGGTTAATTTTTTAAGCGTTTTATCAAAAATTTATTAAGCATTTTTTGAGACATTTCTGCGGTTGACCAATTAATTTTTTTCTTATTTTCTGGCATATTGCTAACGCCAGTCCAACTTGTTCTAAAAATAGGTCTTTTAATTAGCTAATCCTTCAGAAAAAACATATGGTAACCAGATTAAAGATTAAAACATGGACAGAAAATTCATCTTTGTCCAAGGACTGTCAGCTTGCCTCCTATCCTCACGCTTTCTCACAAATGAATATAATCTCATAACTCACAGCAGGCTGACCCACAGGGAAGTTTAGTGAGAATTTATTCAACCTACCTCCTTTAAAAAAAAAAAAATACCTTTGAAGATTGTGATTCTGTTGTGGGAGGTGGGGTATGGTGGGCAGGGGACAGAAAGTGAAGGAATCTTTTAAAGACAACCTGAGGCCCCAGAGGAAAAGATTTTCTTTACAACTGTGGATTGTCCCAAAGGCATAGGCATATCTCTGTTGTTCTTGTTTTTGGTAGAAGTGGTGGCTGTTTGTTTTTTTGGAGGGAAACTCTGCAATGGTCTCTGCTTAAGGAAGCATTTAGATTTTATTTACTTTAGGGAAAGGAATGGGTGCAGACAATGGTAAACACGGGCAGGGCCTAAGTAAATGCAGTCGCCCGGTGAAAACTCTCTTTACTCACTTCAAAGCACTCTGGGATTTTCTGTCTTCTACTGTAGACACAGCCCCCCCTCCCTGAACTCTTACCTAAAAGACTCAGAATCTTGCCTACCTGTGAGGAGCTAAATTCCACAAGAAAAAAGCTTTTCCCTTTTGTCTCCTGGGGGCCTTACGATCTGCCAAATATAATAGACCATCTCTTATATGTCTGTTTGTTTACACATATCTCTGTGTATCACTGATAAGTTGAGGTAATGTTCTGGCAAAATGCACAGTGAGCTGTGTGGTTTGGGGAGGAAGAACTCTGAATGCTAGGTTTGGTTTAAATCCATCCCAAAGGCTGTGGACTCCCGGCTTACTCAGAAAGCTGATCAAGTCTGACGTGAGCAATCACTATGCTATCCCCCCGCCACACACACACACACACAGAGACGCTCCGTGAATCTGCTTGTGTGGTATCCCAAAGATGTCCACATCCTAAGCCCCGGAACCTGTGAATAGGTCACCAAGGAACGCAGGCGGCCTCCAGCAGCTGGAAAAGGCAAGGAAACAGTCTTCCCTGGAGCCTCCGGAAGGAAAGCAGTCGTGTTTTTGGCTCACTAACACATTTTGGACTTCTGGCCTCCAGAACTGTTGGACAATAAATGTGTGCTGTTTTAAGCCACTGGGTACGGGGTCATTTGTCCCAACACCGCACAGAAAACTAATACCGGGGGTTGGGGGGAGTTCTGGTATTAAAAGAGAGGAGGAGGAGGAACAGAAGGAGGATAGAGAGGAAAAGCAGGCCCTGGCGCCTCTCCTGTCTCAGCCCAGCAAAGGTGTTGGTGTCTTAAATCAACCTGCTTTATAAAATTGCTCTCCTTAGAAAGGCCGGCCAGGAGTCTGAAGGCCGGGCTGTGTGCTCCACACATCGGCACCGGGCCTGGCAGAAGGCACTCGCTGGTTGATGGATGGCTTATCGCTGTTTCCCAAGCTCATTGGTTTCTTTCTTTCTTTTTTTTTAATCACCCTCCTAGATTCACCCTCTCCCGGTATCCCAGGATGTAAGGCACCACTTCGCACCACGCATTCAACTCTTTGTCTCAACACCAGCCTTTGCTTTTTAAAAAAATGGTGGAGTAAATAAGATCTTCTTCATTTAAACCCGAGTCTCATGTTAGAGTAAAAATAAGAATAGTTAAGAGAAAGGGGCGCCTGGGGGGCTCAGTCGGTTAAGCGTCCGACTTCAGCTCAGGTCACGATCTCTCAGTCCGTGGGTTCGAGCCCCGCGTCGGGCTCTGCACGGACAGCTCAGAGTCTGGAGCTCGCTTCGGATTCTGTGTCTCCCGCTCTCTCTGCCCCTCCCCTGCTCACACTCTGTCTCTATCTCTGTCTCTCTCTCAAAAATAAACATTTAAAGAAAGAGAGAATAATTAAGAGAAGAGCCAGAGCGTCAGCCATTTGGTGGGAGGCAGGTGCACCACAGCAACGAATCCTGGGACTTCAGGGCATCCTCGACACAGATGTCACGGCAGCTGGCGAGCTGCGGACAGGCAAACGGCGTAGTCGGGGTGCGAATTATGGGTAAATGAAGCATTCTCCACGTTCATTCTCATGGTTTGCCACCAAGCTTTTACTCTGCCTCCGGAGCACTACGAAAGGGTAACTATACTGTGACAAATTCAAGACCCACCGCGAAACCGGTGACCCATCTTCCAGCGGGACGCACCTTCGTCACCTTGAAAGCAACAGAGGTCCGCGTTTGATCTCTAAGTGCTTCTGGCCACAGCCAGTGGACTCGGCTTTCAAATGGAGCAAGCACGACAGTCTCAAGTCAGCCCACGTCAGGAAGAGACAGCAGCCCGCACTCCCACTGAGAGACAGCTGGCCTGCTGACAAACTGGAGGCAAGGACGTGCAGTTTGGAACTAAATATGGAAGGTTCTAAAACTCCCTGCAAAGACCTCCCGTCACTCTGATGGAGCACTGGGAAGGTTTTCTTGGCCGCCTGGAGAATCACCATCGGCTCTGGTTAAACCTGTTTCTACTCCAGAGGAGCCCCCCGGGGGGAGCGTGGTGCCCCTCAGCCACAGCAGGTGGTGGCCCTGAAGAGAACATCCCCCAAATGGATCCCTGTGGCGGGTGGTGGCTGGCCGGCCTGGAGTCACCCCCCCGAGACAGCTGGGTGTGGTCTTTCCCCTGAACGTGAGAATCTGGGAGGAAAAACACATCCTGCCTCGGGCCTTTTTTCAGCTAGGTTTTACCGGATGGGCCCACCCCTGTCATAACACACCCCCAAAATGGGTCACAACGGCCTGTAAGAGCCGGTCACAGAATCGTGGGGACACACGAGTAGAACCATCACATTCTCGGTGGGGATTCGGGCCCACAGAGCTCATGCCTCATCCACAGGGGCAGAACTGGCTTCAGAACCCAGGCATCCAGAAATGCCCGTGCAGGCCTCATGCTTCTATCTATCTATCTGTCTATCTATCTATCTAGCTATCTATCTATCTAAGTTTATTTATTTTGAGAAAGAGCGTGCACGAGAGCGGGAGGGGCAGAGAAACAGAGGGAGAGAGAGAAAATCCCAAGCAGGCCCCGAGCTGCTAGCGCCTCTAGAGCCCGATGCAGGGCTCGAACTCACAAACCATGAGATCGTGACCTGAGCAGAAATCAGGCGTCGGACGCTTAACAGACAGAGCCACCCAGGTGCCTATTTCTTGTACTACCGGTGCCTCTAAGGCTGCAGAGACGCTCGCCCTGCCATTTTCCCGCCCTACACTTGAGAAAAACTGGAAGGAGGACGTTCTTTTGTCTCCTGTTGACTTTGTGTGAAGACCGATAAAATGTCTCCGTGCCCATAACAGAATGCACTTGCTTCCCCTGAGATTAAATCCGTTATTTACTTAAGGCTTAAGCCTGGGCACGGGAGGAGGCTGTCTGGCTTCCTCCTGGGAAGGCTGGTGGGGAGCAGAGACGTGGGCCCCACAAGTCTGAAATCACCAGGTACCAGCTAATGTTGCTCACGTTCTGTGCCCAGCCCTGGTATAAGCAGCTATGCTCACCGGGTCAGCTCACTTCCACAACGCCACAAGGAAGTGGGGGTTGTCATCACCCTCTGAGGCTGATGACGTGCCCAGAGTCACAAAAAGAGTGCCGCCCGCCGAGGACTCAAACCCTGGTCCGCACGGCTCTACGGCCACCAATGCCACTTCCTCGCGGGCACCAAAACCCTCTCTATAAAAACGGTGTCAGTGTGGAATCTGACACATTTCAGAGATAAAGTATAAAAAAAAAATCTCAGGCGGTAGTGTTAAAATTGCGCGCAAAAATAAATTCGAAACACGTCAAAGTCCATTAAAAAAAGACAAATGACATTAAGAATTTGTTGTTTTTCCCTCTACGCAAATCCACAAAAGGCCTCCCTCTCCCAAGCAATGATCCGTTTCTCTAGGTTGAAACCAGAAAAGCTGTGTTTCCTTTACAGCAGCCTAAACCTGACTCTGCATGAATTCAGGGTGACAGTGACTTACTTCAGAGATCACTTTTCTTTATGGAAATGCACGGACGGGCACCTGCGTGGCTCAGTTGGTTGAGCGTCTGACTTTGGCTCAGGTCATGGTGTCACGTGAGTTCGAGCCCCATATCGGGCTCTGCACTGACAATGCAGAGCCGGCTTGGGATTCTCTTTCCCTTCCTCTCTCTCTGCCCCTTCACCACTTGTGCTCTTTCTCCCTCTCTCTCTCTCTCTCTCTCTCTCTCAAAATAATAAATAAATAAACTGAAAAAAATTAAAAATAAAATAAAAGGAAAAGTTTTGAAGAATAACAAATAAGACAATCAATCCACCCTTTCGGCCTGGAAATAAGAAGTCTTCAGAAACAGACAGTAAAGTTTGAGGACACAACAAAGCCACGCCCAGCTCTCCTGCCGGTCGCTAATTGTCCTTGCCTAGGAAACAAACAGCAGGTTCCGGGAAAGCCAGATGTCTTCATGTCTGTGCCCAGCATTTCTTTCTGTTTGCCATCCCCACTGATTCTTTCTTTGATGTCCCTTCCTTTTGCATATGCAGGTGCAGCGTAACTTAATTTGAGGCATGGGCAAGGTGGTTTTCAAAACCAGCTCCAGTAACACTGAAAGCGCCTACAATTAGGGTGAGGCACTTGAAAGGGTTCTTACATTTCATTTGGAAATTGATCTCTGCAGGGCTTGTTCGTAATCCCCATTACAATTACTGGGGATCAAGAAGGCTGGGAGTGCTTTCTCATTTGGAGGAAAGGCTAAGCAGATTTGCACAAGGCTCTGTTTCCAGGCAGGGCACCATAGCTGTGTCTGGATGTCATGCTCTCGTTCAGCCTGGGGGTGTGAAGAAGGGCAAGGAGATGCTCATAGGAGAGATGAAAGACAGAAATGTGCCACTGGGCAGTTTAGGGGCTTGTGAATCTTTCTGCGGATGCACTTCTAATTCAGGGCAAGGCCGGGGGAGGGAAGTGGGCTGGTGAGAAAATGGAAAGCACATTTTAAGCCAGGGAGAGCTCTGAAATCTTATTATGCTGAGTAATTGCAGAAGGCTTAGAAACCCCTGGACCGCTTGGGAGGTCTGGCATCAGATGAGGACACAGTGATGTGATCATGCCTGCGTGGAAGTTGGAGAGCCCCAGAGGAGCCACGGCACCGGATTTCCTTATTGCCTGTCCTTGAACTTGTTCCTCCAGGGCCACGCAACGTGGGGATGTGTCTGTGCTGGCCCTTGAAGCAACTGGATGCTTAGGCCCCGCGTCGGGCTCTGTGCAGACAGCTCAGAGCCTGGAGCCTGCTTCGGATTCTGTGTCTCCCTCTCTCTCTCTGTCTCAAAAATAAATGAAAACACTAAAAAAATTTTTTTTAAAAAGAATGAAATTTTAGGGGCACCTGGGTGGCTCAGTCAGTTAAGCAACTGAATTCAGCTCAGGTCACGATGTCTTGATTCTTGAGATCGAGCTCTGCGTTGGGCTCTCTGCTGTCAGTGCAGAGCCCGTTTCAGATCCTCTGCTCTCCTCTCTCTCTGCCCCTCCCCTGCTCACTCTCTCTCTCTCTCAGAAATAAATAGACATTAAAAAAAAAAAAAAGAAATTTAAAAAAATTTTTAAATGCTGAAGAGCCCATAAACCCTCCAGAGAGTCATGGTGTGGATACAACTTAATAACGGGAATCACTGAGCAGGACTTGGCTTAAAGAAAACTGAGTGTGTATGGTGCCTTTTGGTCTACTCCCCATCAGAATCAGAGATTTGAATCCGGATGACTGGAAAGTAACACTTCACTTCTCTTACCTCACCTGCTTCCCCACTCAGTTAAGAGAAAAACTCCTAGAATAGAAATGTCAAGACCAATTACATGTACGGTTCAGAACTTAATTTTTCTGCCTTTCCGGAAGCTGCTGCATTATCATTCATCAAGGCAAAGATTGCAACACTGTAGCTCTGCAAAACCTTCACAGAATCATCTGGCCCTTGGGTTGTTTTTTTTTTTTTTGGTTTTTTTTTTGTTTTTTTTCTACTTTGTTCCTTTTCAGTTAATGCAAAAGAATTTTTTCCCCCTAAACATCTCCCACTTCAGGAAAGACTTTGACAACCCCTCATAAGCCTGCATATTTTGTGACAGATCTATGATTATATTTAAGGAGGCTTGTCAGGGGAAGCACACTCAAGCTTTTTTTGTTGTCTTGATTTTAAAGAGTGCAGTGAACTCACTGATGTTCTAATGAGGGCCTTCTGCATCTCAGAAAAGGGGGCGGGGAAGGATGGGACTTACAGAAGGTGGTAGTTACCATTAACAAATAAAAAGCAAAATAAATAAACATTCTGAACTAAGCCATGCTAAAGAAAATCGGTCTGGATCAGGGAAGCTGGGGCAACATGAGCTGAAATGCTCTGGTTGAGTAAAGGGGTCCATAGTGGGGACAAGTCTCCCAGGACACAGAGGTTGTAGGTTTTGTTGTGGTGGTTTTGCAAGGCAGCGGTCAGTGGATACAGCAGGAGACCAGATTCCCTCTGATTACAGAGAAGAGCTTTACAACAATGAGACATGTTTGCAAATGGAATGGACAGAAAAAAAATCACGCACTCCCATTTCCAGAAGTGTTCAGGCAGAGGCTGGGTAATCACCCGGCAAGGAGCGTGTGGAAAGTGTTGCTCCTTTGGGTTGGAGGCAAAACTAGATGACAGAAGGCCAAAGGCGCCTTCTAGCTCTAGAAGTCTGCCATTCCCTGGCTTTGGACCACCAACAACCCACTCCGGGTCTCGATTTCCTTTTCAGAAAGATGAGAGCCATGACACAAGATAGATATCTAAGATCGTTCCCAGCCCAAGATGGTGTAAGGTCATCATCACTTGGTAAACTAGTGTATGTTGGAAGGACTGTTCAGGCATCCTAACTCACTGCCCAACTTGGAAGAGGTCACTGAACTTCCCTGGGCCTTGCTCTGGGGTCTTTCCTATAATCTGTAGACAAGATTGAGGACTGGGTCACAGTACGCCCACCAAATACTTGAGGCACCCCAGTAAAGGGCAATAGGTCGAATGACTGAAGTCAAAACATCTGTGAGACAGAGGTTTTCTGAAGCATATTACAGATGATATCAATGAGAAGGAGCACTGACAAGGCCTCAGAGTTTCCAGTCACAGGATGTAAGAGGGCTCACCACGAGGCTCATGATGGTGATCCGGCGTGGGGAGCAGGTTTCGGGTCTAAAGAGCCAACTCCCCAGCGGGGAGTAGGCACTACTCCTGCCTCCTTCCCAGAGGACTTTACAACTTGCTGTACCCCAGGGACTCTTCCCTTTTCAGCCCCATTCATGTTTGGTATACAGCTGGTGCCTAAAATATGTTCGGATGAACAAAATAAGTTTTGCTGAGGGAAAACATCCGTCTATAGCAAATCTATTCTAAACTTCTATATCAACTTCAAAGATGCACATTATATAACAGATAATTACCTTGATAATTGTTGTTGAAATACCAGAAAGGAAGGCGGGGTGGGGGGGGGGGGAGGATAAGGACATCTGTGGCAGCATAGGGACATGTGTCAGGGCTACCAGGCTGGATGACGGCCTGGATGCCTTGAGACCGTTCCCTAGCATGCTCCCTAATTTCTGGTTAAATTTGTCCATGATTGAATGAACATCTGCCTCCCAGGGAACCATTTGTCCTTATACATAGAGAAAAGGCATTCACACTAATCCAAAAAGCATGGTGACTTATTTTCTCTCTAAACTGTTGGGAAAAGAAGAGAGTAGGGCTTCTTTACCTATACAACTGAAATGCAAAGACTTTAAAGGCTCTTTTCCTGCTTCTTATGGTTTGGATCTCCAGGCCCCCGACCAGAGAGCTCCTGTCTAAGCGGCCTGCCCCTGAGTGAAGTAACAGAATGACGGGAAGAATCAGATTCTCTCCTGCTCCCAGGACCCTCTCTCATCTTCTTCCCACTTCTGAACACTTACCCCAAGGCCCAGTGATAATACCCCCTAAGCATTCTGTTGATGCCTATTTTGTGATAGTCATCAGATTTCATTCCCCATTCAGCTCAACAGTCCAAGGCTCCCGGATACACTCACGTACCTCTGTATCACATGAGCAGTGCCCTCCCTGTCCAAAGTGGGGCTTCAAGTGATTGCTGAAGATGTAGCTAGTCTATGGCTTAGGGTGTTACTCTTCTAAGAATAGATACATCCTAAGACTTTGGTCCAAAGAATGAATCTGTTAGAGGCAAAGAAAGAAGGGGATAGACAAGTTAGATTTGGTACAGAAAACCCTAACTGCGTGACATGCAGCTCTTCCCGAACAACGGTGAGGACACATGAACTGAAAAGAGACTATTTTCAATTAGAGCTATTTTGAAAAATTCAGAGTGTATGGTTGCCAAGTATATGGCACTTTTCAAACTATACAGGTCACCCTTCTTTCAAACCCACTTTTCAAACTATACAGGTCAATGGATGATACCTACTTATGAGTCTATGGCCTCTAGCGACAATTATTTTCCAACTCTTCAAATGGTTTGCAGAGAGGAACTAGTCTGTACTCCCTTGAAGGAGTCTGGTTTGAGGTCTCATCACTTGCATACAAGTGTTTGCTCTCTGCTTAGACAGTAAGCTCGTTGACAGCAAGGATCTTGTCCTAATCATCTCGATAGCCACTGTGCAATACATATGTGATGGGTAGATGGGTGGATGGTTACACCTCACTGGGGCCCACAGTGGAAACTGGAGATGCTGTAGGGACAGATTTGTACAGGTAGATGTGGACGTAAGAAGACACCAGAATGCCAAGTAGAGCGAGAAATGGAGGACAGAGCCCTTGGTCCGGCTGGTTTCACAGAGGGACAGGAGAGGGTCTCTGCGCCTTTGTTTCTCTTTCTACCAAAGGAGTAGGTTTAAACCATCTCTAAGGCGCCTTCCAATTCGAGATGCTTTTGGACCACAAACTGTGAATCACCACTCACTGGGCCCTGTAGAACACAAGCTACTTTCATCAGAAGGTCAGTTGGAAGGTGGCAGGCATGTTTTTTCAAGCACTATTTTAAGGATAATCCTTAAACCTTAATCATAATTCACATGATGAGCTGTTTTCCTCCTACAAGAGGAAATTCTTGCATTTCAGAACCTGCAAGCATGAGCAGGAGCCCCTTGTCACAGCACCGAGTCCAAAGAACATCCTTTGACTTCCCTCTTCTTTGGTCCAATGCTACTGATTCCTCTGTGCGAACCTGCCAACTTGGAGGCACCGGAAGATGGGTCCCACACCCATCCCACCACACCCACCCCTTTTCTAGCCGAACCCTGACCTCTGCTTCTTATTATAAGCCAGCGTATACAAGGCAACAGAGACTACCAACAACTCGGTACACACAGAGCTATTGTGAGTCAACTGCTCCGAGCGCATTCAAGTTCAAGGGAATGAGGGGGAGAAGGGCAGAGGGATTCGAATCTTTGACCTGTCACATGGAAGAAGAAAGGAAATCTCATGCTTCTATCCTGTAATGTTTATTATCTTGGATCACAGGCAGTGAATCTACTTTATTATGTCCCTTTCCTTCTCCCAGCCCTAAGTTAGGGCTGCTGGCTTGGAAGGCAGGCTACATGGGCCAGGAGGGGAACTGAGAGACCGCATCTTGGATGGAGCCTAACGCGGAGTAGTTGTGCTTCTTGAACCACCATCGACAAGCCCTTTTAACATGCTGTAGACATTGTGAGGTTTGTGGCTGGAATCTTTTTCTGGGGAGATAATACACGCATCAGTTTCCTGGGGCTGCCATAACAAATGACCACAAACTGAATGGCTTCAAACAACACAAAGTTATTCTCTCATTGCTCTGGTGGCTGGGAATCTGAAATCAAGGTGTTGGTGGGGCAACAGGGCCTCTGTAGGCTCTAAGAAAAGAATCCTTCCTTGCCCCTTCCCAGCTTTTGATGGTTGCTGGTATCCCTTGCCCTTCCTTGGTTTGTAGCTACATCATTCCAACTTCTGTCTCCACCTTTACATGGCATCACCCCCCACGTGCTGTCTTCACATGGTCTTCTCATAAAGTTACCAGCCATTAGACTTGGGGCCTACCCTAATTCAGCATGACCTCATCTTAATTAAATACATCTGCAAAGACCCTAGCTCTAAAGCGGGTCACATTCTAAGGTTCTGGGTGGACAAATTCGGCGGGGGCCGGGGGGATAACACTATTCAACCTAGTACCACAGAGCAAAGGGCAAAGTCCACAGCCTAGAACTCAGGAGATCTGGGTTCAAGGTCTGGCTCTTTTATTTACCAGCCACGCAGACGTGGATGAGTCATTAAATGCCCAATCCCTTTGCTATAACGTGGGAGCAACGCCGACATCTCAAGGTTGTTGGGAGACAGGAGTGAGAACCTCTGGGGGACTGGGGTATGGAATTCCTTTGATGTAATGGTAGCACTCAAGTCCACCACTAGGCTGGCTAAGCCGGAAGTCACAGAACTTTAGGCGACAGACAGCTTCTGAGACGGCCCCCAAAGACTCCCACCTCCTGACATCCACACCCTTGTATAATCCCTTCCCCTTGATTATTGACTGGACATGTGACAACTCACTGTCTACTGAATCTGGCAAAAGTGATGGGCTGTCACTCCTGAGCCTCCAGCTTGTGTCTTGTTCACCGTCTCTTGCTTTCTCACACCCTCGCTGTGATGGACAGCAGGCGCCATGTTGTAACTGCCCTACAGAGAGAGGCCCACATGGCAAGGGACCGAGGGAGGCCTGTGACCGACAGCCCAAAGAAATTGGAGGATCCCGCCATTACCACTTAAGTGAGCTTAAATGTAGATCCCCCTCCCCCCCTCAGTTAACCTTGAGAGGGCTGCAGCCCCAGCCAACACCCGATTATAGCCTGTGAGGGACCCTGAGCAGAGGATCCCATCCAGATTCCTGACCCACAGAAGTTAGGAGAATAAGAGTTTGTTATTTTAAGCCACTAATTGTGGGATAGTTTTGTGTTGTTTTTTTTTTTACACAGCCATAGAGAACCAGTTGCTACAGATTGAATGTTTGTGACACCCCCATCGTCTCCTCATTCTTAGGTTGAAACCTAATCCTCAGTGTGATGATATTAGGAGGTGGGGCTTTGGGGGACGTGACTAAGTCATAAGAGTAAAGCCCTCATGAATGAGATTCGTGCCCTTATAAAAGAGACTCCTTAGAGCCTCCTCTCCCCTTCTACCATGAGAGGACCCAGCGAGATGACAGCCATCTATGAAATGGAATATGGCCAGACACTGAATTTGGCAGCTCCTTGATCTTGGACTTCTCAGCCATTCAGAACTGGGAGAAATAAATTTCTGTTGTTTATAACCCATCTCCAGCCTGTGGTATTCTGGTACAGCAGCTTTCACTAAGACATTAATTCAGTTTGTTAATCAATTTAAAAATTGAGAAACAGGGGTGCCTGGGTGGCTCCGTTGTTTGAGCATCCCACTTCGGCTCAAGTCTTGGTCTCACGTTTTGTGAGTTCAAGCCCCTCTTTTCTTTCTAGGAAGCAACTTTGTTCGTGCTGGCACTGCTCAGTTGGGTTCGTACTCGAAGAACTGAGCCCCGAACACCACGTGGCATAGTTTTTTATACATTTTCTGCTTCTTTGTCTCCCATGTACAGCAACACACAAACATGCAGTCTGATTAAGTGGTCTCATGTTACAAAGTCATGAGGGATGTTGTCACGTACATGTATAGCCAGGTTTCCTTGAGGGGTTTTTTAAGGGTTTTTTGGAGCTTTTTTTTTTTCCCTGTCCTTAGGGAGGGGACCATACCACAGCCACATCTTTGCCACATCTTTTACCTTGCTTAGAATGCCTTCTGCCAAGCCTATCAAACTCCTATTCACCCTGAAAAGCCTACCTTAAGTCCCACATTCTCCACAAAGCCTGCCCTAACCCAGTAGTGCCCTAGAGTTGGCTCATATAAGCTCACAAGAGTCAATTGGTAATTTTTCAGGAATTTTGCAAGCCAATTATTGAACAGGGGCATTGTTAAAAATTCTGCAAACTTACAATGAAAGAAATTATATTAAAGACAGAGGTAGTAAATGCTCAGAACTCAGTATTCTGAACTATCATAATACATTGGACAATAATCTATGCTGGAGCTTAACTGCCCCGCCTCACCTTTGCGGTGGAGCTACTCTATCATGGTGTGTCCTTGTGTGTCACTTCCCAACTCCACATCTCGTGAAGTCACCTTGGCGACTTGAAATTGACCGTGGCGGCATTACGGTATTTCCACCCTGGCAAGCGGCAAATGCGACCAAATAAAACTTCAATTTTCTTCCCAGGAGCTGGTCGTTAAACATTTTTACCAGCACCACCACTGAGTCCGGCCAAAGTAATCCCTCTGAATTCTAAACTCTCATAGTGCTTCCTAACTTTTCTGCTCAGTGAACGGTCACTTGGCATTTGCTGCCCTAGTTACCAGGTGCATTTCTTGTATGTGTGTGCACACACACACGCACATATGCCTTCTCCCCCTAACTGGGTTATTGTCAGCTTTAGGGGTGGGAACAACATCCCCTTTATCCTTTCTGAGCTGCCCTTTCCTTAAATAACTGAACAAAATGCATCCTCCTCCCCCGGGTGAAACCCAGCACCGTCTCTAGACTTCCCGGCACTCCTAGGGGCTCACATTCTCACCATCCCCCCTACTTCCATTCTGGCTCCTGGCCTCCCCTTGCTGCTACACTTCTGTTTCTGTCCCCCACCAGCCGCTACCATTCCTCCTTCACCACCACCCCTCTCCCCAGCCCAGGACCATGGACATGGCAATACAACTTTACCAAGGGTTTGGATTAGATGGAACTGGAGAACAGCACAGGAATCAGTAATAATTCACCATCAGGCATCACTTCCCTGATAGACACATTCCCGTCACCAGGGATCTCTCCTTGCCCTTTTTCTCAGTGGTCCCCTCTCCACCAGGACCTTTAGCTCCATGTTTAAGGGATCTCAACCTTAGGGGCGCCTGGGTGGCTCAGACGGTTGGGCGTCCGACTTTGGCTCAGGTCAGGTTCTCACAGTTTGTGGTTCGAGCCCTGCATTGGGCTCTGTGCTGACAGCTCAGAGCCTGGAGCCTGCTTCTGATTCTGTGTCTCCCTCTCTCTGGCCCCCCCTCACTCATGCTCTGTCTCACTCTCTCTCTCAAAAATAAACACTAAAAAAAATTTTTAAAGAGTTCTCAATCTTCTGTTTCCTTACCCACAAAAGGAAAACCACAATTTGTATAACTTTATGATGCCAAGAGATTTGCTATGAATCACTCCCCAGCTAAGGACCCATTTTGCACGTGAAAAAATTACGATGAAAGCTCTCAATAAGTTAGGTATAGAAGGAATGTACCTCAATATAATAAAGGCCATATATGACAAGCCCACAGCCAACATCACACTCAATGATCAAAAGCTGGAACTTTTTCCTCAAAGATCAGGAACAAGGCAATGATGCCCACTTTCACTGTTTTAACTCAACATAGTAGTAGAAATCCTGGCCAGAGCAATTAGGCAAGGAAAAAAAGCCATCCAAATTAGAAAGGAAGAAGTAAAATTATCTCTATTTGCAGATGACATGACACTATATATAGAAAACCCTAAAGACACCACCAAACACTGTTAGAACCCAATAAACAAATTCAGTGAAGTTTCAGGATGCAAAATCAATTCGCAAAAATCAGTTGTGTTGTCATACCCTGATAATGAGCTATCAAAAAGAAAAATTAAGAGAACAATTTTATTTACAATTGCATCCAAAACATCTAGAAATACATTTAACCAAGGAGCCAAAAGACTTGCACACTGACAACTGTAAAACATTGAGGAAAGAAGTTGAAGACACAAAGAAGTGGAAAGATACTCTGTGCTCATGGACTGGGGGAATAAATATTGGTAAAATGTCCACACTACTCACAGGAATCGACGTATTCAATGCAGCCCCTATCAAAATCCCAATGGTGCTTTTCACAGAAAGAGAATCAGTAAACCTAAAATTTGTATGAAACCACAAAAGACCCCCAACAGCCAAGGCAATCTTGAGAAAGAAGAGTAATGCTGGCTACATCACGCTTCCGGCTTTCAAACTCTATTACAAACCTGTAGTAGTCAAAACAGTATGGTATTGGCATCAAAATAGACACATGGATCAATGGAACAGAACAGAGAGCCCAGAAACAAACAAACAATTATGTGGTCAATTAATTTACAACAAAGGAGCCAAGGAAACGGGGAAAGGGCTGTCTCTTCAATAAATGGTGTTGGCAAAACTAGACAGCCACAAGCAAAAGAACGAAACTAGACCACTGTCTTATGCAAAATAACTCAAAATAGATTTTTCAAAACTTGAACACAAGACCTGAAACCATAAAATTCCTGGAAGAAAACATAGGCAATAAGCTCCTTGACGTCAGTCTTGTGATGAGTTTTTTGGACTTGACACCAAAAGCAAAGGCAACAAAAACAAAAATAAGCGATTGGAACCACATCCAACTAAAAAGCTTCTGCACAGCAGAGGAGACTATCAACAAAATGAGAAGGCAACATACCGAATGGGAGAAAATGTCTGCAAACCATGTATCCAATAAGAGGTTAAAATCCAAAATATAGAAAGAACTCATACAACTCAATGGCAAATATATATATATATGTGTGTGTGTGTGTGTGTGTGTGTGTGTGTGTACATATATATATATATAATTTTTAAATGGACACATATATGTATATATGTATATATAAATAAAATATAAATATATATGATTTAAAAATGGACAGAGAAACTGAATAGGCATTTTTCCAAAGAGAACACACAGATGGCCAACAGGCACATGAAAAGGTGCTCAACATCATTAATCAGGGAAATGTAATTAATACTACACTGAGATACCACCTCATACCTATTAGAATGGCTAGTATCAATAATAATAATAATAATAATAATAACCAGCATTGGTGAGGATGTGCAGAAAAGGGAAGCCTTGTGCCCTGTTGGTGGGAATGTAAGTTGGTGTAGCAACTATGGAAAACAGTCTGGAAGTTCCTCAAAAAATTAGAAATAAAACTACAATGTGACCCAACAACCCCACTTCTGGGTATTTATCCAAAAGGATTTATTTCTTTTAAATGTTTATTAATCTTGAGAGAGAGATTGAGAGCAAGCAGAGAGAGAGGACAGAGAGTGAGGAGAGAGAAAATCCCAAGCAAGCTCCATCCTGTCAGTGCTGAGCCCAACGTGGGGCTCGAACCCACAAACCGTGAGATCAAGACCTGAGCCAAAACCAAGAGTAGGATGCTTAACTGACTGAGCCCCCCAGGTGCTCTAACAAAAAGAATTTATTTATTTTTTCTAAATGTTTATTTATTTTTGAGAGAGAGAGAGAAAGAGACAGTCATACAGGCAAAGTACGAGCAGAGAGGAAGACAGAAAATCCAAAGCAGGCTCCAAGCTCTGAGCAGTCAGCACAGAGCCTGATGCGGGGCTCGAACTCACAAACTGTGAGATCATGACCTGAGCCAAAGTCAGACGTTTAACCAATTGAGCCACCCAGGCACCCCCCTAATCAAGAGGATTTAAAACAGGATGTTGAAGAGATAGCTGCACACCCAAGTTCACTGAAGCCTTTATTCACAATATCCAGGAGGTAGAGGAAATCTGAACGTCCATCAACAGATAAACAAAATATGGTCTATACATGAAACACAATACTATTCAGCCTTAAAAAAGAGGAAATCCTGTCATGTGCTATAATAGGAATGACTCTTCAGGATATTTTGTTAATGTAATGGGCCAGTCCCCAAAAGACAAATACTGCATGTTTCCATTTATACAAGGTATCTAAAGTAACCAAGCTCATAAAAACAGAAAATAGAATGTGGTTGCCAGAAGAAGGGAGAGCGCAAAAAGAGGAGTTCTTGTTCAATGAGTCTAGAGTTCCAGTTTGCAAGATGAGAAAGTTCTAGAGGTCTTGTTGTACAACAATGTCCATACTGTTAACAAAATTATAATGTACCCTGAACACTTAAGAGGGTAAATCCGTGTGTTTTACCACAATTTTTTTTTTAAAGGGCACAGACCAATCTCCTTCTGAAAATACGTGATTCTATGACAGAACTCTAGAAACAATACGAGGCCATCATGCGTGTGCCTGATATAAATTAATTTTGGACTCTCTGTGGTTTTGGAGTATCTAGACTGCTCTTCCCCACCAGCATCGTGGATAAGTAAGAGGTAAGTTTAATGAGGTGTTCAAGTGTCTCACTGAGCCCACTTTTAGTCTTGGGACATTCCATACACTCTATATTCTTCTTACGATGGGAAAAACCGGCTTCCCTCCCGTTACAAATGCAAACGCACACGGCAGACACAGCCAAGGGATGGCCCCACATAGGGAGTCCTGGACAGAGCCTGTTATCACCGCTCGAGGCTGGTCTAGTTCCTGGCCCAGCACTTGCCTCTGCTAAACCTCCTTGTGCATCCAGAACCCAGACGACTGCTGCTTACAGATGAGCTTCCTTTCTGCCGGAGAGCAGCCTGCTGGGAAACACCACCCTACCTAAGTGAACTTACAGTAGATTCTTTAGAAGCTGAAAAATCCTCTTCGCCCTCCATTCTTTATTTTGTGAATTAACATTTTTGGTAACAGTGTTTTCTTGAAGCAGGGTTTCCACTCCAATCGCACGGGATGGTTTTTCTAACGCTTATGCCAAAGGATGGCCACCCATCATCATAGTGGCTTTGCTGGAGACTCTAAATGGCTTCCCAAGGCCGCAAGCCTCACGTAGACTTGGGGTTGGGAAAAGACCAGTTTGGATTTTGCAAGTGCACCACAGGCCACCTCCCACGCCTGAACGCATTTATCAAAATGATTTGACGTCCAAATTAACGTCAGACGATTTTAACCCATTTATGTCATGAAGTCACACATTTTCAGAGCCAGAAAGGATCTGAGAGGTCTTCTAGGTCAATGCCCTCATGCTACTGAGGAGGTAACTGGCGGGCACTACGTAGAAGAGGGCCATCGAATAACACCTGCTGGCCCAACAGAGACTGGGCCAGAAGCCAGCCAGGCCTCCCAACTCCCCACTATTGTATCTTCCCATTACGGCCTGTCAGAGTTTCCAGATAACCACAATATTGACAAGACCCAGCCAGCGGCCCACCAACTTCAGTCAATATTTGCTACGAGAAAATTCCAGCAGAACCTAGAGATTTGGAAATTTGTGTTCATGGGGTTCGATGTGTTCAACCGGGAAAAGAGGCTTTTTGACTTTTCTGTAAGCGATCTGTTTACTTAGTTCACTCCTGTTGAGTGTTTTGTACCAGATTCATGCTCAGTAAATTCACGTTCCACAAACATCCAGCCCATGTCTCCTGCATCCTCCGCACCCCTGGAAAGGACGCACATGACAAATGCCTTCTGGGCCCTTGAGGCAGTCTAATAGGGGTAGCAGGTTAGGTCTAGGATGTTTTCGTATTCGGTCCCCTGGGACTTCACTTAATGGGACCAGTGATTCAAAAGCCAGAGGACCTGGCTTTGAATAGGGTCTGACCAGTCCCTGTCTGACTCCCTCAGAAAGGTTCAGTCCTGACCTGGCCTGCAGGAGGGATTTTTTTTTTTTTTTAATTTTTTTTTTTCAACGTTTTTAATTTATTTTTGGGACAGAGAGAGACAGAGCATGAACGGGGGAGGGGCAGAGAGAGAGGGAGACACAGAATTGGAAACAGGCTCCAGGCTCCGAGCCATCAGCCTGGAGCCTGACGCGGGGCTCGAACTCACGGACCGCGAGATCGTGACCTGGCTGAAGTCGGACGCTTAACCGACTGCGCCACCCAGGCGCCCCTGCAGGAGGGATTTAAGAAGCTGTAGCCCTGAACTCTAAGCTTCACCTCATGCCAACTGCTAATTTCCTAAGTCGGCATCCACGCTTTGTTCTACTGAGCCCAAGGGGTAGCCTCTCATGGCATCATCTTCCGGGTTCCGTGGTTTGTTCTCTGCACACTCATTCACTCACTCTCCCCCGCAACCTTACGACAGTTGTCCCTACTGCTGGGTTCTGGATTCCCTGTGCCTATATGCTGCCCTCCTCTTGGGACACAGGACAATCTTAACTAGACTTCTTCAGGGCTGAAGGCTCACCTGGCTGGTGGTTCTGATCCTACATGTCTATACATTCAGCTCGTGCCCCAGAAGAATGGGGGGCCTGTAGACTAAACAGCTCTCTGGCTTCCCTTCCAGTCTCTACTACGTCTGACCCATCCCTCCTTCAGCTCTTGGGTCCTGCTCCAGATCAAGCCTATATTGTTTTATGAAAGTCAAGGGGGGCAGGCTAAATACACATGACTTAAAGAAGTGCTGTGCACACATAAATATACAAGCACATGTATTATTTCTCTGGTCGTTGGCATGAAGGCATACAGGACAGGGTGCCAAGAATTTGGCCACTAGAACATAAAGCTGTTGGGTCTCATAAGGTAAGCCTGATTATTTATTGTCTCTAAAGTCATCTGGTGTTGAACAGGGGCTGAAACGTTCTCACTGAATGCAGATGAAAACTTTGAGGATCTGAACATGGTGATGGGTCCATCCTTGTCCCCGGGCTACCATGGACGTCCCTGATATGTGGAAACTCACTAGCCATAGGAGAGAGATCAAAACAAGACTTTGAATATTGAGCACCTATTCCGAAAGCATGTGTGTATATGTTCCTTATAAAAATACCAAATCGGGTGACATAACGAATAGTCTGTTTCTATTTAAGTTTTGTTGATCAGCAATCCGGGTCCATGATTTCTTCCCCTTGACAACTGCCAAAACCACGCACCTTCTTTTATACAGTTCTCAAAAACGAATCCAGCCTGGGCCGCTGTCCTCCGCTCAAGACTTGGCTTTTTCCTGGAGCCCTGAGAAAGGTCACGCAGGAAGTGGAGTGGGAATAAGCTGGCGACCCCTGGGTGGAAAACAGTGCAGCCTTAGCTGACAGAGCAGCAGAGGAGGCCCCCAGAGGCCCAAGAAGATGAAGGCTCCCAGTTGATTTGGTGATGGGGCGGTAAACACAAAGTCAGGGGTGTGGTGGTCACGGAGGCTGACCGCGCTGAGTACGTTACGGAACAACTAGCGACAGGTCCCCTTTGACCTCTCGTTCTGTTCTGACCCCAATAATTCAGAGATGTAAGATTTGTACAGTCAGCTCTGAAGTTATTTCACATGGTAATTCCTTACAAGTATGTATTTGGCTCGCAGACCTTTGAAATGATGTTGTAAACTGTCTTCAGTTGGATTCACCAGGAGTAGAGTTCGAAGAAGATTCACGTGTGAGTGATTTACAACGGAGGCGCTCCCATGAGAAACCAGCAAGGGGGCGGGGGTGGGGGGAAGGCAGCAGCTACAGCAGCCCCAGGGCCATCCACCAGAGAAGGTCTCAGGTGGGAGCCTCTGGAAGCAAAGCACTCAGAAACTGGGGGATGGGCGCACAGATCCAGTGAGCAGGCTCCGGCAGGGTCTGGGGGCAGCACTCATAGTGTTGCTACACCTAGGCCAGCTCACTTGGTCCCTAAACAACTCAGGGAGGCAGGAGGGATTATATCCTCCATTTACAGACTGGGGGAGCTGAGATAAAGAGAAAGTGCACCCGAGGTCACACACGAACTCACCTGGCTGAGTGACTCAGGGTGGCTCCGTCGGTGCAGCATCAGACTCTTGATTTCGGCTGAGCTCATGGTGCCACGGTCACGGAATGGAGCCCCACGTTGGGCTTTGCACGGACAGAGTGGATCCTGCCTGGAATTCTCTCTCTCTCCCTCTCTCTCTCTCTGCCCCTCCCCGGCTCGTGCATGTGCATGCGCTCTCTCTCTCAAAATAAATAAATGAACATTAAAAAAAAAAAAACAACTCACCTGGTTGTGCCTGGTCTTCCAGACTCTTCTTCCGCTCTGCCACAGAAAGGGATTCTTCCTACTGTCCGTGACAGTTTCCCACCTGGCCTTGGCGATGTGTGTTGTGCGTCCAGGGGGAAGCAAGGTAATTAGCAAGTCAGAGCAGCTGCGTTCCAAAGCCAGCTGGAAATCACTTTTGGATTTGTTGCTGTTGTCAATTATCCAGCTTCTTAGCCCCCTAAATCAGAACAGATAATTAGGATTTGGGAACAGTTGTGTGCTTAATAATCTTAACAGCTCTAGGAAGCGGACTTCAGAATAGGGCTGTTTTGGATAGACATTTTGATAGACATTCTCCTAATGTGCCTTTGCGTTGCCCCAGCCTGAATCTGGGCCGCTCCTGTCTGGGGCAGGGCCCTCCCTTCTGCTCATTCTCCACCCACGTCCTCCTGGCAGTCAAGACCCCCTGCTTTAAGCCTCTGGGCAAGCCTTGCCGGAGACCCCCATTGCCCCCAGAGGGACTCCCCACTGTGGACGTTGGCTGTGCAGCCTTTGGGTGATGTCTCGTCCTGCCTACCTTTCTAATGGGTTTGCTTCTTTCTGCCCAAAGCGAAGATCTGCTTCTTGGGACCGGGTTCACATCCAGCGCCACATCTGAGTATCGTCTACGAAGTCCAGCATGATGCTTTGAAAACAGCAGATGCTGGCACGTGCAGTCACTCAATTTCGGAGACCGAGAAATGGAAGCGCTAGGAGAAGCCCCCCCCAGATAAAGTGCAAGCCCCGGGCAACGTTTAGCTGGGAAACGCTTCCTGTCGGTTTTCCTGGTTGAAACCAGGATGGATCTGAGATCTCTGTTGGAGACCACCCCTTTTAGGGCTGGCAAAGAAAGGCACAGGCTCTGGAGTCAACCTGACGGCCTGCGATATTAAGCGTGTGACCTCAGGCAAACCTACGTCCCTTTTCTCTGCCTCTCTTTGCCACTCTGTAAAGAGAGGTAAGTGATAGCTCCTGTCTCATACGGTTGTGGGGATTAAATGAGTCTCAGGTGTATAAAGAGCTTGGAAGGGTGCAGATTAAGCCTGCCAAATCTATTATTATCGTTACTATTGTTCTAGTTTATCCAAAGGATAAAGAATTTGCCTAACATTCCCTATCTGGGAAGACTGTGCTCACATATCACCTTCTCGGTGAAGCCTCCCCCAACCGCCCTGTCTAAATGGCAACCCTCTCCCTTCTCTGTTCTCCTTAACCCCCTTCCCTGCTCATCCCCTTCTAACCTACTCTGTCATTTGCCTATTAGCTGTTCCCTTCACTAGGGGGAAGGCAAGGGCAGGAGTTTGTGCCTATTTTATTCCCTGCTGGACCCCTGGGGTCTAGACCGGTGCCTGACAGGACGCACGGTAGCGGCAGGAGAAATATCTACCGAATGATGACGCGACCAGCCTGGGATGGGGTACTGCCCTGGCCGCTGTGAGCCCCACCACAGACGGCCTGGGTGACGAGCTGGGGTGTGGCTCCCAGGCTCCCTCCCCACACCCCCACAACTCCCAGCACGCGCAAATACACAGTGACATTTCAGCAGCAAACCCCAGAGAAGTTTCTACATCCACGAGCAGGTGCTGCAGGCATTAGAAGGAAGAGTGGTGGGGCTGCTTGGCAGAGACTTTCAACTCCCGGTGTGGCTAGCTGTGAGACTTGGATAAGGCCCTCTGCCTCTTTGGACCCCCACCCTGTCTGGGGCCTGTGGTCGCCAGGCTCCTACCCCCCGCCCTTCCCCACCCCAGACTCCTGGGTCGTGTGGCTTCAAGCCTTCCTCACTTGCGGATTCCAAGATGCCAAGGTCTTGCGCAGCTCGCCTGGTCTTCCCTGATTCAAATCAACAAAAGTGGCTGCGGGCGCAGCCGCTGTGAATGGAGCCCTGGCCCAGGGGAGAGGAAGGGGCTGCACCTGCCTCTGGGGTTGGGGGGTGCTGCGGCCCTGCCCTCCTGTGATCCCGGGCAGCGGGACTCAGACGCTCGCTGGATCCCCTGAAGCTGGGAGCTGCTTGGGTGGGGCACGCGTCTGCACCGGGCAGTTTTTTTTTTTCTTATTGCCAAGAATTTCCGCTTCCAGTGGCATTCATCTTTCCCAGGAACACCCCTCAGCTAAAAGCAAAAAGAGAAAGCAAACAAAAGAAACCCTCCCGGAACAAGGAGACTTTCTTTCTCTGACTGCGAGTCCCTGATAAGGAGAAAGCCTCTGCCAATTGTGGCATCCTGTTCTGGACCTGCCCTGCCAGCTCCTCTCCCTGGCAAGGCCCTCGGGGCTCCTCTGGGTGTTATTAATGGAGGTGGGGGGTGGGGGCTGGATGGCTTACAAGGTCAGCGGTAGACAATCTTTTGAGAATTGGGGACATGAATTCAAGCTGTCGGCCAAGTGTGCAAAATTGCCCAGCTGAGGCTGATGAACTTTCCCTCGCTCCTATATACACTTCTTTTTTCTTTTTTCCTTGTTTTCCTTATTTTATTTTATTTTTAAGTAAGCTCTACGCACAACGTGGGGCTTGAACTCATGACCCTGAGATCAAGAACCTCAGGCTCTACCGACTGAGCCAGCGGGGCACCCCATCTCTCATACACGTTTCTGAATAATACCTTAGATGCATTCCTGCTAGATGTTTAAAAAATAGAAATGACTGTATCATCTTTCCTAGTCCCAGAGACCTCTTCCACTTTCGTAACAAAACCCACAGGCACGGACCCAACAGAGACTGAATTGTGTTGTAGAGGGCTCTGCAGTCCAGTGTAGAGAACTGAGCATTCAACATGCGGCTAGTCCCAGGGCACCTGGGTGGCTCAGTCGGTTGAGCGTCCGACTTAGGCTCGGGTCATGATCTCGTGGTCCGTGAGTTCGAGCCCCGCCTCGGGCTCTGTGCTGATGGCTCAGAGCCTAGAGCCTCCTTCGGATTCTGTGTCTCCCTCTCTCTCTGCCCCTCCCCTGCTCATGCTCTGTCTCTCTCTGTCTCAAAAATAAATAAAAACATTAAGGAAAAAAATTTTTTAACAAACACACAAAATGCGGCTAGTCCCAACCGGGATGGGCTGTGAGTGTAAATGCATACCAGACTGCAAAGATTTAATAGGACCAAAAAAATGTAAAATAGCTCAATGGTAATTTTTATACTGATTACACATTAAAAACGATTATATTTGGGATCTATTGGGTTAAATAAACATATTAATAACAGTCTTTTACTCCTTAAAATATGCCTACCGGATAATTTAAAATTACATACATGGCTCCTGTTATGCTCTGTTGGATTGTACTGATATAGAACTCAGTTTTCCTAGAATTCTTTCTAAGTCTCTAAATTCCAGAAAGGAAGACAACACTTTGCCTTGCCCACTGTCCTTGGATATTTGATCCATTTTTTCCCAGATTACAAGATAAGCAAGAATAATGCTTTCCTTCTCACTGGTTATACATTCCAAAAGCCCTGAGAAGGGAGGTGAGCACAGGGCTTTCATCAGTCAAAAGCTCCAAAAGGCATTAAGTTCTCATTTCTTTTTTTTTTTTTTAATTTTTAAGTTTATTTATTTATTTTGACAGAGACAGAGACAGTGCGAGTTGGGGAAGGGCAGAGAGAGGGGGAGAGAGAGAATCTCAAGCAGGTTCCCAGCTGCCAGCACAGAGCCCATTGTGGGGCTTAGACTCACCAAACCGTGAGATCATGACCTGAGCTGAAACCAAGAGTCGGACGCTTAACTGGCTGAGCCACCCAGGCACCCCTAGTTGTTATTTCTCTCTGCAGGCAAGCCACGGTGGTTTCTGCAGTGGGCAATCTTCATTTCCAACCACAAGTCTTACTTAGAAATATCATTATTTTAGACTCTTCTTTGTAAAACCACTTTTCTCCTCATTGACCAATCAGTGGAAGGTGTTGGAAAAGCCATTGATCAGCAGCTGACATTTTTAAGAATAAGTTACAGCCTTATTGCTACCTGCTGCCCTAACTTGACTCTCAGAAGAGAAGTTTCTATGACTGGTACCCAGGAGACATGAATGCCAATACCATTCTTTGACTAGTCGTTACATGATCTTAAGAAATCCACTTCCCTGGGCTGCAGTTCTGTCATCCATAAAGTTGGCAGGTGGCTTCTAAAATTCCTCCTACTTTTTGTACTAGATTCAAAATCCTAGACTTAAAAAAAAAATTCAATTTTTTCATCTTGCTTCTTGATTATGACAAGCTTAATGATTTGTGTCACAGATTAAAATGCAACACCACAAATACACTTCTTGTAGTCAACTCTTCGATATTGTGCAGGAGTTTTCGGACTACCTTCTAAAGATTTTTCTTCTTTGAAGTTCAGGATTATCACATCTAAGCAGGAGAAGGACCCGTAGCATGTACCTGATTATTTTATAGGAAAAACCATATCCAGCACGTGCAATTACCCCAGAAGAGCAGTTTGGTTATGTCCACCAAGAACTTCAAAGTTCATCTGCCATGATCCTAGAGTTCCCTTCTTGGAATCTATCACAAGGAAACTACCAGGAATTTGAATAGATTTATGTGGAGAGTTAATGAGCCAGGCTCCTTAATATAGCATAATAGCAATAATAATAATAATAATAATGATAATAGGGAAAAGTCAGATGTCAGGTGAATGGTAAAATAAATAGATTAAGGAAGTCTACAATAGAATGTTATTACAGCATTAAAAATGGTTTTATTTTTTTAAAAAAATTTTTTTAATGTTTATTTATTTTTGAGACAGAGAGAGACAGAGCATGAACGGGGGAAGGTCAGAGAGAGAGGGAGACACAGAACCGGAAGCAGGCTCCAGGCTCCGAGCCATCAGCCCAGAGCCCGATGCGGGGCTCGAACTCACGGACCGCGAGATTGTGACCTGAGCTGAAGTTGGACGCTTAACCGACTAAGCCACCCAGACGCCCCTAAAAATGATTTTAAAGAGCTATTTCACAATCTAGGAAAGTATTCCCAACACATATTTTCAAAGTCAGGTTATAAGGAAATTCTTCAAAATCATAACAGCAATGCTTCCCACATAGTAATTTTGTGAGTGATGTCTATTTTTACAGTCATGCTTTTCTCTGTATTTTCCAAATTCTTTAACAATTCTAATTCCTTGAATAATCAGAAAAATGATGACCTTTACCGCGAAACTCATCACGCTTTTCCAAGCCCCATAGTGCCCCAGGCTGCATTTGCTTCCGTGGCAGATTCGTAGCCGAACTGGAGAATCGGGGGCTCTAATTGTTTTAGAACAGTGCATAGTAGGGCTCAAAGATTTGGTTAATGACTGACGAATCGGAGGGAAGATAATACATTACAAAGAGTCAAAATAATTTTTAAACTTCAGGTTTAATTTTCAAATGAACGACACGGAAAAAAATCGTTATGGGTTGAGAGCAAAAACGATTGTGATGAACCTGAGTTCAAAGGACTTTACAGAGGTCTTTACAGAGGTCATCTCCATCAGTGCGTTCAGACCACCATCACAAAGCACCACAGACTGGGGCGCTTCAGCAAGAGAAGTTTATTTCTTACAGTGCCAGAGGCCGGAAATCCAAGGTCAAGGTGTCTACAGGTGTGGTTTCTCCTGTGGCCTCTCTCCTTGGCTTGCACATGGCTGCAATCTCGCTGTGTCCTTGTATGGCCTTTCCTGTGTGTGCTCCCAGCCCGGGTGTCTCTTTATTTGTTTAAATTTCCTCTTCTGATAAGGACACCAGTCAGACTGGATTGGGGCCCACCCTAACAACCTCACCTTAACTCAGGCTCCTCTTTAAAAGCCCTATCTCCAAATATAGTCACATTCGGAGGTCCTGGCGATCAGGAATTAAAATTCAACGTGTGAAAATTAGGGGCACACACTTCAGCCCATAACAACATCCATCTCAAGTGGTTCCGTTGACTTTAAGTCTTCTAAGTAATCCCAGCTGATTCCTGGCTTCTCAGAGGCTGACAGGCCAGGAAGCTGGCAGGGTGCTTATTCATCAATGGCTATAAACTATTGGTTACGGGCTGCTAGTGAAGAAGTGGGAAGAAGGAGGGGCTCAGTGCCAGGACTGGGATCTAAGAAACCAAAGATTTTTGTATGGAGCAGAGGGTCCCTTCGGGGAAGTTTTTGGAGGGAACATCTTAGAAGAGTCAATGTAGCAAATGCTTGCATCCTTGGCTAAGAAATTGGACTGGATCCTGTAGATGATGGGGAATCATTAGACAGTATTAATATAATGCTTGTGCGACTTCCCCGTTTCTTGTTTGTTTTCTTTTATTTTAATACTGGCAGCTGAAAATGACCCTTCTGGTCTACGTGAGCCTTCAGAGCTACTGCTTATTAACACAGAGCATTTAAGTAAAGACAAGCTTGGCAAACAAGACTTGGGGTTAAAAGAAAAGACAGCCTTTGTTCCATCAAATACAAATATCACAGAATTGAATAAGCCCTACTCTGTTTCACCGGGCCTACACGGCCAAAGGAAAAAAGTTAGGTCAACTATCCTGATAATCCTATTTTTACTTATGGAGGTTTTCGCTCTAGTGGAGGATGCCTACCTAGTCTTACTCCCCTTTAGAAAATCATTAACTCCTGAGCCATCTAAATGCTGGAGGTAAAATGGATATTCCTTCCAGAATTTTCTTTTTTGGAGTTCCTCTATGGCACAGGCTGATTCTTTCTTAACCCCTGACTTCCTCTGCTACCCTTGTGAGTTGCCAAGGTCCCCACCCAAAGATCCCCAGAGGAAGGCAACCAACCACAAGAATACCCACTGGCTGTGATGGAACTTGCTTTTCTCATTGAAATGGAGATTGAAGGTCAGCGAACCAAACAAAAACCAAAGCATAGCGAACTCATCAAAATGCAGGCCCCTAAATTGAGACTAACACTGCTTCACTCTTCATTTAAAAGAGAGATGGAACAGAATGCCACTGGCTTCCCAGAAAACATGGCACTTTTCCCTAGTTAAGCAAAAGAGATTTAATTTGCCTTCTATTTTAAGGCTTGGCCCTATATTTTGTCTCTATCCGTGTCCTTTTACCTCATTTCTCTTACCGACTTCCGATGGTTTTTTTTTTTTTTTTTTCATCATTGCAAACACCTTAAGTCTTTTTTGGAACGAGACACACATACAGACACACTCGTCCCAGCAAATAATACTTGAAGGTCCTCATTGGTCACGCTACTGCTCAGGCTCTTTTCTTCCCCTGACTCTGTCTCCTGGAAGGCTGGACTGTGCAAAAGGAAACAGCTCAGTCTGCCATCTACATTCTCAGCTGGGTGTTGGGCAAGGTGAAGTACAGAGAAGATCGGACAGAGGGTCTATTATCTGTGCCCCAGGAGGGTTACGATGTGTTATGGACTGAATGTTTATCTGCCCCCTACCAGATTTATATGCTGAAGCTCTAAAACCCACTGTGATGGTATTTGGAGGTGGGGCTCTTGAAAGGAAATTAATGTTTAGATGAGGTCATGAGGGTAGAGTGCCCATAATGGGACAGTGCCCTGACAAGAGGAGGACTAGATACCAGATGTTCCTTTCTCTGCCATGTGAGAACACCGTGAGAAGGTGGACGTTTGCAAGGTAGGAAGAAAGCCCACACCAAGAACCAAATCTGCTGGCACCTTGACCTTGCACTTCCCAGCCTCCAGAACTGAGAGAAATAAACATACGTTGCTTAAGCCATCCAGTCCATGGTGTTTTGTTATAGCAGCCCAAGCTGACTGAGACACCATAACTGCACTGGCCAAGGCTTGAAGATAAAGCCGGAAACTTCCCAGTGGGTTTTGCCTCCAAGCCTCCTGGCAAGTCATGTGCATGACCCACAGACAACTCTGATGGGTTTCTGTTAGCTTCTTGCTGAGTGCCTGTGACTGGTGTAGCCCTTTTCATCCCGGAGGATCCCAGAGCCTTCACCATGTCATTTCTTTCTCCCTTAGAAAAACGGAAGCACCAGTCCTCAGACACCAGCTTTTGCTATACCCCAAGGATCTGGTGGCATTTCACGGGAAGTATAATTTTCCTCTTGTGTGTTCTTGGGAGCTGGCCTTTTCTCTGCTAATGTTGCAGTTTCCATAAAGTTTCACCATGTGCCATCTCTCTAAATTTATGGCTAATTTACTTTTTTTCTACCCCATTCAATGAAAACCAATCACAATAAATTACACATTGCGTTTTTCAGCCCGGCAGACATTCCAGTTGACGACAATATGTTAATTACAGAAGCTGGCACTGTTCAACTAAATGAAGACTGGTAAGACCTAATTGCCTGAATGGGGCGGGGGGGATGATTCTAAAACCTGTGCCATTGCCAAGGTCTTTGCAGCCTGCTAAGCAAGCTGACCGCGTTCCCATGAAGCAGCTTACAGGGAGCACAAGGGAGTGGAGTTAGAGTGATTATTCTGAAATTAATCTAGATGAAACCTACCTAAACTCCGGAGACATTTGGATTGTGATCAAACACTTTAACTCTTCCTGTATTGTCTCTTTTAAATTTTATCCAGTGAGGGTCCTCATCTGTAGCTGGGTGAAAATTCTAGCAGTTGCTCAGGGCTTTCCACCTCTCACAGTCCCTTGAAGCCCCAAACAGACTTAATTTGGTAAACAGAATGTCCTTCCTCCTTCTCAGCATGGCATTATTTGGGGTGGGAAGCCTGATGGTGGTGGGGGGGGGGGTGGGCACGGTTCTTCTGATCTTTATTCTGTCCTCACTCACCTGCCAGGTGGAGGGAGCAGAGAAGCAGAGGCTGCAGACAGCTCCTATTCCAATGGGAGCTCCTCTTCCAATGGGAGCTAAGTGAGGTCTTCTTTTTGGCCTGGCAGAGTCCAGGCTGATGCTCCTGTGGGGCCCTTTCAGAAATTGCCTGCTGGTCCCTCTCTCCTGCAGCTCCCTAACAGGATGGTTAGATCCTTATTTTCAGCGGCCTTCTTCATCAGGCCATCCTGACCTCCTCCAGGTTATCTCTCCATGTCCCTTGCCTGGGTCTCCTGGCCCCTCCAAGCTGGTCATGGAGCACAAGACCCAAGATGGCCCCATAACTGCTCTTCTGTTCCCACAGCTGTGGGGAGCAGGGAGCTCCCACCCCACACCTCTGACACACTTAGTCCTCTCTGGCCTTCCAATTTCCCACAGCACTGAGACCCTAGCCCATGGAGTCAGAGGTCAGCCCCCCTGGGTCTCCCGACTACATCAAGACATTGTCAAAACTCTCGAGGGCTGCTCTGGAAATCCCGGTGGCTTAGGCTTGGGTGAGGGGCGGCTAGAACTCACCGCACAACCCCCCGCTGCCCCTGAGCACTCCTTCCACCATATCTGATCCCCTCTTTGTCATCTTCGTCCTGGCTTGGACGTCCAAGAGTCCCGAGGGTCACGCCCTTTGGAAAGCTACATATAGGAGCTACGTATGGGGAGAATTCCATGTCTATCCTGGAGTCCACTGGTTCTCAGTCTGGCAACATGGCCACCTAAGAAGCACATGGAAATGTATGAGGACCTTCTGGACACTTGCTGAAACCATGGATGGAGAGATCCTCCTAGCATTTGGTGCCTGGGAGCAGGAATGCTAAGTGCTCTGGGATATGCGGGACATCCCTACACATTGACCCAAAGGTCAGAAGGATTTCCCCCCTGGAGATATACTGGTCATCAAAAGTAGAACAAAAGAGCCACATACTTCCCAACGCATGTATTCCGGAGACCCCTTAATGCTTAGTGAGAGCTTCTCCTAAGACCGACTCACTGGGCTATCATCGTTTCCTTTTACCCAAGCCATAACACCTCGGCTGCAGATGCCATTTCCGACCCTTTGAATGGCACTCTGGACACAGTGGGTTCCAACAAGGTCTGCTGAATTTGATGAACTAAATTGCGTCCCACCACTTCATGAGAGTACAAGCAAGGACCCAAACACATAAAATCTGAGAAGTAAAAGATACAAGCCCGGACTAGACAGGAAAAAACAACAACGGTGTTCAGGAAGTGTGTTCACTGTCCATTCATGTGTTCGCTATCCCTTCCCCGATGGCTTCTACTTCCCCCCCAACCCCACCCCTCCCCGCCCGCCGGCCTGGCCAAGAATTCTGTACATACCCAAACACCAACTCTAGGCCTCCTGCTGATCACGTAACGGAGGAGAGCCATGACAAGTGACAGAAATGGGAAAGATGTGCCTCGGGGAGGCAGAAGTTACCACCCTGGAAGGTTCGAGGGCCTTAAGGAATCTGCACGGAAGGCAGGGCCTGGAGAGACAAAGCGTGGGCAGGGCCCTGGTGGGAAAGAGCCCAGAAATGGGGGGAGACAGGCTGGGAATGGTTTCACCAGGGCAGAATTAGGGGACATCTTCTGAGGGTCTTGAGGCCCTTTCTGCTGGTTTGTGTTCGGCTTTTGAGCTTTAGGTGCGGGAGTTCACAAAAGGAGTATGCTCTGTGAATACCGAGTCAACAAATAGCTATTACATGAGGGTCCTCGATACGAAAAGCCCAAATTGTCTTTGAAAAGCATTTTTAATTGTGGCCAAAGACACATAACGTAAAATCTACCATTGTCACCATTTTAAGTGCATATATCAGCGGTATTAAGTAGGCTCACGCTGCCGGTGCAGCTGACGTCCGGAACCCTTCCATACTCGCTAAACAGCTCTCCCCATCCCCCTCCCTCCAGCCGCTGGCAGTCCCCACTCTCCCCTCCGTTTCTAGGAGGTTGACCTCATGGACGTGGAATCCTATAGTCTTTGTCTTTTTGTTGAAGAGCCTGCACTTTTAAGTCCTCCTCTGTGTCTGTGATCGCGCGTGACCGTGAGATATGGGAGGGAGGGAAGTTTAAAACTGGGGTTGTCAGTTTGAAATTGCCACCAATACTGTCAGCGAATCCGGGAAGAAGCCAGCCCTGGCGATGCCCCTCTCCCACCACCCAGGCCCATGGCAGAGGTGCCCTCGTCCAAGCTTTGATTCTGGTCCTGACTTTCCTCCCTCCCCCCGTCCAAGACTGCTGGGACCAACTGTCACATTGGACCCCGGAACAAACTAATTCACACAAAGCTGCTAATAGCTGACAATGTAAGAAGTCACATTGTGTTTCAACATAAAGGACTAAATCTCTACGAGTGGAATTTCAGATGACAGCCTGCTATAGAGTGAATGTTTGTGTCCCCCCACCCCCCACCCGCTGCCAAATCCCCATAGGGAAACCTACTCCCTATTGTGATGGTATTTTGGGAGATAATTGGCTTATAAAGGTGGAAGCCCTCATGAATGGGATTAGTGCCCTTATATAAGAGACATTAGAGCCCCCCCTGCTCCTTCTGTCATGTAAGGACCCTCCAAGGGGACAGTGGTCCGTGAACCAGGAAACAGACTCTTATCAGACACTGAATCTGCCGGCACCTTGATCATGAGCTGCCCAGCTTCCACAACCGTGGGAAGTAAATGTTGTTTACAAGGCACCCGGTCTATGGTATTCTGTGGCAGCAGCCAGAAGTGACTAAGACCCAGCTGTAGTTTGGTACGGGAGACCCCATCCACAGCAGCCCTTTGCACATCTACACAAAGCAACGGGCTCCGTCTCTGGCCACCACTTTGCTTCTGTGGTGCTCAGATCTGAAACACTTTGCCTTGCTGATGCCTCCTAGGAAGAATTCACCTACCGAGGCCAAGGTCAACTGGCAGAGCGCTTTCCAGCGATGTGACCTGCTGCCTCCCTGTGTTGGAGCAGGGCCACCACAATCAGCCTCTGCTGCCCAGGCAAGCTTCTAGAAGAACTAGGGAAACCACACCGGGTCGGGAGCCATCTATGGCACCAGGGGAAAGACCTCGGAATGCCAGCTCTTTGGGGCCACCGATCTAGAGATGCACTGTCTTAGCTGAGGCTCCAGAAGCAGAGCCTGAGACGGGGCCTGGAGGCACGTGATTTATGGAGGGAGTTCGAGGAGGGCAGTGCAAGAATCGCTCTCAAGGAAAGGTGAGCCGTGACCTGAGGCACAAGGGCACTGGAGTGTTTGCAGGTGGCAGCCGCGCAGTCCTTTGGGGCAAGGGGCTGGCCTTTTGTGCCCCCTGCGGTGGTGGGGCAAGCCTCCCCAGTGAGCAGATTGGCCGGCCCTGGTAAAAGGACACGGCTGGTTCCTCTGGAGGAACATTAACACCTGCGTGACTCATGTGTGCAAACCACCCACATGCTAGAAATCTGAAGTGGTTGCCCCTGGAAACAGTAATCAACTATGGTCCAATTATGGAGAGATTTCCCTGGCCACGAGGCAGCCGCGGTGAAGAACGACCCAGTGCGAGAACTCAGGCTGAGCTAAAGGTGCTGCTAATTTACGTAAAGGGAACATAGCCCTTACCCGCTACACGGGACGACATGGACGCGGCACTTTTTAAGAGAGAGGAAAAAAATACCTCGCTACACGAGTTTACTGCCTGTGAAACCCACTATCATAAAATTCCCTCTGATATGAATCAGCACCAGGCAGGCCTTGAAATATTTAGCATCTTCTTCGGAGATGTAATTACCACTGTGCTTTGTCCGTCTGTGTTTGCTGTACCCTCTGGACGGAACAGGACGTCGTTCTAACGATTTGGCAGATTTGTCCACCTGGCTTTTGAGCACTTGGTCATTTTTCCATCTGATGGCGAATGCCTCCCCCTCCCCCCAGCTTCCGCCCGCAGGCCGGTCCCCCGCCCCCCACCTCATTGCTCCCCAGTCCAAGAGGAAAGCGCTAAGAGAACTCAACAGAGGAGGGCTGGTTTTCCCGTCGCTTGCCTGCCCTCTCTCTGATCCTTCCGGAAGACGCAATGGGCAAGCCACTGTGACGTTAGCGGGGGGCAGCTCAGGAGGCCAGAAATGGCATATGCCTCGATGACGTACCCTGAGGGATAGCACCTGCTTGTTGACAGAGTGGGTGGGCCCGAGTGAGGCGTGGACGGGCAGAACAGGGACGGGCCAGCTGGGAGGCCTGGGTGCGAGCGCAGCTGGCTGGCAGAAAGGAACGGCCACTGCCATCCGATGGAGCTTGAATCTGACCTTCTAACCCGATGAGTCATCTCCTCTGGGTTTCCCTTGGTTTCTGGCAGGATTTGTAATCATCAAGGTAGCCCTCATTTCAAGGAAGTACCTTCTTTATTTCGTTATGGCTGAACACGATATCAGTGAATGGTTTGCCCAACCCAGAAATTCCAGTGACGAGACTATGCCCTTCAGGGTGGGGTGCACCCCTCCACCTCCTTCAGCCCGTGTACACACGTGCCTTAGTCCCCAGGAGTCAGCCTCTGTGGGGGAGTTTCCAGCGCTGGGGCCCAGCCGAGAAGAGTCTAGACCCCCTGATCGTATGAAAGAAACGAGTTGCTCCTCTGCCAAAGTGCATTGCCTCCTCTGTCCCAGGGTCCCTGTAGTGCTCTCCACGCTCTGGAGTGGGAAGTGTCGGGACCGGCAGGGATGGGGACATGGTCCGGCACAAGGGGCTTCCCGCTTGCTTTTGTTCAGCCGTCTTCAAACCGAGGCAGAACGCGAGCAGGGGGCCGAACAGGCTGGTGCAGGGGGGACAGCTGGCTCCCTGCTCGCTCAACTACCTTGGTCCACAGGCCCTGAGGGAGCTCCCTGGAACGCGCTGGAATCCCCAGAGCCTTTTGGAGACCACTGATCCCGTGCCACACCATCTTCCGCACATGAAAACAACAAATAAATAAATCCGGGCCTAAACAGGAAAACAAGAAACACAGCAGGTCCGTGGGGGAGCTGGGCCTGAGACCCTCCCCAGTCCCCAGGCAGATGGCCTGTCCCATAAGCATGAGAAGGCTCCCACTGGAGCCACACCCCTTCCCACGTCAACCGCTCTCCTCAGTCACTGCTCAGCACTGAATTCCAGGCAGGGTTTTTGTTGTTCCCAGACTCAGGTCTCTGCCTCTTCAGCCCCTCTGGCCCCCGGCTCCATCCATGTGTGTCCTGGGAGCGACGTGTCCAGGCTGGGGCACAGACTGTTTGCCTTGTTGGGGCACAGGGCTAGCGTGACTTCCTTTGTTTGATGTTGCTAAGCTATCAGAAAAAAAATAATAATAATAATAATAAACCCACAGCTCCACAATGACGCTTTAGGTCTCCCGGGCCACGGGGGCTGAGGCTGGGTGACAAGACCACGGGGCAGAAGACAGCAGTGTTGCGACCAGAAGACAGACAAACGGCAAGGGAATGACATTAACCTTCCGGGACCTTCCGGTTCTGTCCCGTCCCCTCAACGGCATTTCTCACCTCGGGAAATGGGCAGGGCTCGTGCCTCCCGTCTCTCCTCTTCTGTCTTCTTCTTTCTTTCTGCGCTCCTACCCCCTGCCTCTGCCCTCTGTCGCTCATTTCCTCTCCTTGCGTCTTTCACTCACTCATTCTTTATGTCTACACGTGTCTGTGTCTCTGTCTTTTTCTGTGGGTTCTCTTTTCCTGCTAGGCTTCCTCTCTCCGTCTCTGTCTCGTTTTCCCTTCGGTGGCCCGTGGGATCGCACACACGCGCATGCGTGCACATGTAATATACACACACGGACTCGCGCAATTCATATTCCCGGATACAAAGACACGTCCCACCCGGTTCACGCGCGTACACGGTCCCACCCGGTTCACACTCACACAGACTCACACAAACACACACTCTCTCACCCCCTCCCTCTCTAGCCTAGCTAAGTGAGTTCAGAGAAACGCCAGCTCGTCCCCACAGCCTTACTGACCCCTCTTTGTGTTAAGAGCGGTTAGTAACCATAGGAGTCACGCAGTTAGTCAAATAGGTCCTCGGGGGGCTAGGACCAATAAGCTGGAAGGCCTTGGTTACAAAGCTGGTTCCAGCCACACCACCCCCTGGAAAGGGGCCTCCTGTCTCAGTCATCTGAGCAGGTGGTGAGTTCGGCTGCTGCAACCAGATCGAGAAACGGAACATCTCGTATGCCTTTTTGAAGATGGTCGTGGTTGGAGCCTGGAGGCCTGTGTTGGGTTAGATTTTCCGAGACTGGATTTAGAAAGGAAATATTGTTTTGAGAAGGGAAACCATAATCACGCTGGTTTGTTTGGGCGGTGGCTCTAGTCTTGTTTAAAGGACCCCCCAGGAGAGGTACTGAGGTTGCTATTTAAGTCGAAAGCAAGAGGGTAGATTCACCAGGTCAAGGAACAGAGAGAGACTAAGGGATTCTGAGTTTTCCCCATGGCCCTGTTACAGATCGCCTGCTTGACAAGCTGGCCAGTTAACTTCCTGCGTTACTTAGCGTCATCATGCCAACAGCCCGATAAGGATGACACGATTAACTACAAAGTTTGTGCACAAAATTCATTATCAGGGCCGAGAGGTAACACGCAGGAAACTGCAAAAATATTTTTATTTCCTTTTAATGTATTCAAGGCAAACGTATGATTTAGAATTCCCTTTTGCACGCTAGCCTGGGGCCGATTATTTTGAAGGCAAGTAGCCACACAGCTATAGGACAGGGGTACCTGAGCAGAAGATCAGGAAAGGTCATCTGGCCAGAATAAGGAAGGTGGGACAGAATATTTAAAAGTGGAATCATTCCAGAAAATCTGCCACATACGGTCGTTTTCCAGTACTTAGCCACAACGGTGATGCCATAGTATTGGGTAGGAACTAATGCTCAAAATAGGAAATCCTCCCACGCGGCACAAAAATGTTAAATAAAGTTTAATGTATTCTGCTTAAGTAGAAAAGAATATATAAGCATATACCCATGTAGATGAAGAAATATTTATGTGTATGTATATATATAATATAGATCTCTGATTTATAAAGACATTCATCTCCCCTAAGGGTAAAATGTTAAACTTGAATGTTCAACTTAAAATGTGAAATTTTAAACTTCTTAAAAGTTAAAAATGCTCACCTTACAAAATGGTTAAAATAAAAAACATTTGGGGTCTCACATGAGTAAATCCTCAGCCATTCGGAGAAACTCCGTTATCACCTTGACAAATTTTGCAGGAGCCCCAGGTAGCTGAGATCTCCCGATTACGTGATTTATAAACAATTCTCAAGTGCCTAGTTATTATGAAGAATTGGTTGTCTTTGTATCTTTTGAGGGCATGCCCATCTGGACCAGGGCGGTCTATCAGTCACCTAATGCCGCTGTAACAAATCACAACAAACTTAGTGACTGAAAACAACACGCGCATTGCATTATCTTACGCTTCTGTGGGTCAAAAGCCTAAAATGGGTCATGCTGAGCTAAATTCAAGGTGTTGGCAAGACTGAGTTCCTCTCTGTAGATGCTAAGGAAGAAACTGATTCCTTGCCTTTTCTTAGCTTCCAGAAGCTGCCCACACTCCTTGGCTCATGGCCCCCTTCTTCCATCTTCAAAACCGGTAACGCTGGGCTGAGTCCTTCCCCCATTACATCCATCTCGCCCCTTCCTTCCGCAGTCACATCCCCTCCGCACAGACAGGGAATGTTCTCTGTTTTTAAAGGATCCATGTGATCAGATTGGACTCACCTGGATAATTCAGAAAAATCTCTCCATCTCCCCAATCCTTAATCTCATTTGAAAGTCCCTTTTGCCTAGTAAGGTAATACATTCATAGGTTCCAGGGATTCAGTAGTAGATATCATTGTGGGCAGGTAGCGGCCCGGATTCTAGACCTGGAATTAACACAGATTCGTTGAAACTTAAGAAATGTCAACACGCAGGGGCACCTGTGTGACTCAGTTAAGTGGCCAACTCTTTTTTTTTTTTTTAATGTTTATTTATTTTTGAGACCGAGAGAGGCAGAGCATGAATGGGGGAGGGTCAGAGAGAGAGGGAGACACAGAATCCGAAGCAGGCTCCAGGCTCCGAGCTGTCAGCACAGAGCCTGACACGGGGCTCAAACCCACGAACCGTGATATCATGACCTGCGCTGAAGTGGGACACTTAACTGACTGAGCCCCGCCAGGCACCCCTGTGGCCAACTCTTGATTTCTGCTCAGGTCATGATCTCACGGTACGTGAGATTGAGTCCCGTGTCAGTCCCATCCTCTGCCCATCCTCCCTTACTCTCTTTCTCTCTCTGTCTCTCTCAAAATAGATAAAACACATTAAAAGAAAAAAAGAAAGAAAGAAAGAAAGAAATATCAGCACGCTAGAGCAAGACCTGGAATTGCTCTGAACTTTTGCTTTCTCCTCTGATCAAATAAAAAAAATGGGAGGAGTCTTCTACTTGAGTGACTGTGTCAGACAGCAATCTGGGACTGTCACACTCCTAAAGCATGGCGTGAAAACCTGGAACGAGGCTGTTTGCAGTGTCCTGGGGGAAGGAGGGTACAGAGGAAGCTCCGTGCATGTCAGAGCACGTGATAAACAACCAGCTTCTGACAGAACAGCTACGGGCTCAATATGCCAGGCTTGACATCTTTGAGCAAAGTTGTAGAGTGAACTGGCCTGCATTTCAGGAGACTCAGGTTCTCATGCAGTAAGTAAGGGACTAATGCTAGGGGGTAAGGAGAAAACCAAGATGATCGATACCCTTGAATCTCTGGATAGAAGCTATATTCAGTTCTGTGAAATATCACACACGTGCATAACACAGATGCACGGCAGGATGAAACGGGCTACACAACATGCTAGAAGGCTCGTGCCATGGTCTTTCTGGGCCATTTTGTGTCTCTCCCGGAAACGAAGCTGTCCCTGTTTGAGGGACAGCTCAGACAAACTGAGAAGGTCAAGGATATCCCCTAAGTCTGCCTTATTTCTAATAGTCTGTTACAGTTCTCTCTTGCTTTATTTTCATCTCATTTTTAAAAATATAATGCAGGGGCGCCTGGGTGGCGCAGTCGGTTAAGCGTCCGACTTCAGCTAGGTCACGATCTCACGGTCCGGGAGTTCGAGCCTCGCGTCGGGCTCTGGGCTGATGGCTCAGAGCCTGGAGCCTGTTTCCGATTCTGTGTCTCCCTCTCTCTCTGCCCCTTCCCCGTTCATGCTCTGTCTCTCTCTGTCCCAAAAATAAATAAACGTTGAAAAAAAAAATTTTTTTAATAAAAAAAAAATTAAAAAAAAAAAAATCTAATGCAGTTGTTAGACCTTTCAGAATCCCGCAAAGGACGCAGAGTGAATGTGGTGCTTTTTCCTTAAATAACATAGAAAGAAGTTTATGAGACACCTTTTGTCTTTGTTCCCACTTGGGATGAGGATGAACTTGCAATCTGCCCCCCCCAGGGATAAGGAGGCTCTGGTGAGGCCCATGTTTTTTGAACTCAGTGTTGGCAACCGTGACTGATACCCAACTGTCCAGATGTTTCTATAGTGCCTACTGTGTTCTTAGCGGTGTGATTATTCACCACGCGAGAATGGGATTTTCAGCATGGAGATGTCGTAGCGTTTGGGTTTGGGTTGTTTTTGTTTTTGGTTTTGGTTTTTTTTTTGGCTCATTCAAACTGATGCAACGATATAAAAATAAAGACACAGCGAACAGTTTGTGGGTCGAAGGTGAGTGGGAGCAGAGGTGTGGAGGAGGATGAGAATTTCAAATACCTTACAGAGAATGACGACATGAGAGGGATGGTTGGTAGTACAAGAAATGGACATCTAGGCACACGTTTGAAGTCGTGGAGACAACTGCTGGAGGGACCGAGGGTGGTGTGTTTATTTGGCAGGGAGGAAGGGGCGGGGCGGGGGGGGGGGGGACAGCCGTGGAAATGGGGATGGCGTGGGTGGAGCTAGTATATGGGAACTCCACATCTCTCAAGGCAGGAAGTCAACAGACCAGGTCTATCAGTTGATACAATGAGATAGGGAAATAACCACCAGAAGCAAAAAAACCCAGAAGTGAGTGAATGCAATAGTTCTCAGGAGCAGGACTGGAGTTGTGGAAAGTTGAGCACAGGCCCCATGCTCTTCACGCTAAGAGCCCTTCTATCCCAAGCGATTTTTTTTTTTTTTTAAATTTTTTTTTCAACGTTTATTTATTTTTGGGACAGAGAGAGACAGAGCATGAACGGGGGAGGGGCAGAGAGGGAGACACAGAATCGGAAGCAGGCTCCAGGCTCCGAGCCATCAGCCCAGAGCCTGACGCGGGGCTCGAACTCACGGACCGCGAGATCGTGACCTGGCTGAAGTCGGACGCTTAACCGACTGCGCCACCCAGGCGCCCCAGCGATTTTCTAAATACCAATGTGTATGTGTCATCTGAGGGGAAAAGATGTTACGCAAATTAACACGATGAAGTCTCCCTATTATTCTTACAATATTCTACTCTACTAGAGGGATGGAATTCTTTTTAGGAGAAAGATGCCACGATCGTAATAAATATTAGTGCCACACGTAGAGCATAGGTATCATAGGTGTGTCTATCTATGCAGGTATATAGATCTTAATTACTACACTGAGTTTTTTCATTCTTTGCCAAGATTTCATGATAAAAATTTTCCAACATGTAACAAAGTCGAAGAAATTTGACAGTGACCCCTCATAAACCCACCACCTAGATTCCACCATTAATATTTTATTATGCTTGTTTTATCAGCTCTCTGTCCACTTCTGCATTTCCCCATCTGTCAATCTGTCTTGGGTTTTTGAGGCGTTTATTACACTGATTTTCTTATTGTGGTAAACAACATATGGCATAAAATGTATTGTCTTAATTTCTTTAATTTAATGTTTATTTATTTTTGATAGAGAGGGAGACAGAGCACGAGCGGGGGAAAGGCAGAGAGAGAGGGAGACACAGAATCCGAGGCAGGCTCCAGGCTCTGTGCTTCAGCTCAGGTCATGATCTCATGGTTCACGAGTTCGAGCCCCACGTTAGGCTCTGTGCTGACAGCTCAGAGCCTGGAGCCTCGTTCAGATCCTGTGTCCCTCTCTCTCCACTCGCACTGTCTTTCTCTCTCTCAAAAATAAATACAACTTAAAAAAAAAAAAGAAAAACGGAAAAAAATGATAGTAGCCATCCTAATGGAGGTGAAGTGGTTACTACATTGACGTATTTTTCAGTTAACCGTGATCCAGGTAAGTGAGAAAACGGGATTCCCAGGAGAAATTGCAAAGCTAATGACTAGACAAAGCTAGACAATTCTAAGTAAAAAAAATTTCCTTAGCAGTGGATGGTAAGTGAGGAAGCTCTGAGGGCAAATCTGGGGATGGAATTTCTCTTCCCAGTAAATTGGGAAGAGAGTTTTCTTTTATTGCTTATTTCTTTTATTAAGTCAGTGTCAGTGCACAGGTCAGTCCAAAAGGCTACATTGTAACCACTGCGGGTGCTAAGAGAGGTGTAAATTCTTTCTATGTATTAATAGTCAGATTATGCACCTGGCCAAACCAAAGTTCACTTGTTCCGTATCCTGAATTTTCCAACTGATTCGGAACCATGGGGGGTAGGGGGGAGGTGGTCCTTGCAGTGTCTTTCCCAGATGAAGGCTTTGTTCTCTGGTGAAAACATCTTACAGATTAAAAATCTCTGTTGTTGAGCCAAAGTGACCGTTTCGGGCTCCTGGAACCTTTGATTTCATTTTCCATATATCGAAATGTATGTCCCTCCGCTAGACAGACATTCTCCTTCTGGTTCCATTTGTGCAGCTAGCCTGGTGATCACCTTTTTTACTTAACTCACCAAGAACTCAGAGTCTGGAGTGCACTCAGGCCTCATCGCATTACTACCTGAGAGTTGCATTACGGCAGACTGATCTAGGACTAAACCTGACCTTGGGGTATTTGTGAAGCTGGTAAGGAGATTAGCAAACAGAAACCTTAAGAACGACTAATCCATTTCACACAACTGCCATGGCGGTTGCTCTACAAAGACAACTCTGAGAATGATTTCTTGCTCGTTTCTAGTCCTGCGCTTGCATTTGTGGCCCAATCAAGAGGCTGGAGACGACGGAGTATGTGGAAAAGCAGGTGATTACCACGCTTCAAACACTATGCGACACTCAGTCAACCCTGACATGGCAGCGGGCGGGTAATCCCACCATACTTGGTTGATCTTGACTAATCCTCTCTCTAGATTGTGTTTCCTTGTCAGGTCACAGCCGTCATCTAATTAGCATCTTCAAGATTTTTCTACCCCCTAAATGGACCCCTTGGGGGCACCACATACACAGGCAGGCTTGATCGAGAACCAAGGCGTTTGCTTATGATACCCTTCTCCTCTTTGATTACTAAACACACTAATATTACTTAGCCAACAGAGCACTTACCATGTAGTCCCAACTCTACGCAGAGCATTTTAGCAGCGAGACCTCATTTAATTTTCACTGTTCTACAAAAGAGGCCCTTATCATTCCCACGTAGATAGGCAAAGTGAGGCTTAGAGAGGTTACGAGGCTTGCCTGTGGAGAGCTGGGATTTGAACCCAGTTCTGTCTGAGTCTGGAGCAGACCTCTTGCCCACCTCCTGAATTACTGTTCTTTGTGCTCCTGTGTTCTTGGAGCTACTCCCCTCCGGTGAGCTAGTTCATTGCTGTTTCCCAGGTTAGTTACAGTCCCCAACCAGACCGTGAATTCTCCAAGAAAGGACACTGCCTCCTGCACTTCACCTGACCCAGGCGGCATAGTTCTGAGCCCCTTGTAGGTAGTGGGTGAAGGCTTGGTGATTGATCCTCGTGCCTCCATACAATCCCTGCACTTAAACCTGCCCAGTCGGCTCAGCAGCACACACGGCACTGCACACAGTGGGCAATTTGGCTTCCAATTACACCTCTGCCCCCCAAATGAGAGTGGCCCTGGACGAGCAGCTTAGCCTCCCTGGGCCTCTTTACCTCTCCCGTAATTTGAAGATTTTAGCCACAGGATCTCTCCGGAGATTTCCTGCAATGAAATGCTACACTTGTAAATATGACTTCTAATAAAGGTATTGATGTGACTTAGGGCCCCACACCTGTGATGAGGGCCCAGAGACAAAAACAGAATCTGCACACCCCAGCCTCTGAAAAGAACCATCAGGTACGGGGCCAGGGAACCACTGCTGCACTTCCTAAGAAACGGCAGACTCTTCCTCCCTCTTCCCACATTCGGTCCACGAAGGGCATGGGAAGTGGCAATGCCGCTGTGGTCTTTGGTCTTTGGGGAGGCCCACCATCTGGGAAAAGCGGTTCCCTTCCAGCCTCGTCAGGGGGGAGAGAAGAGTGCTTCTCTCTGTGGGGGTCCGACCTAAGCCAGGTTGACGGTTCACAATTGCAGGGTGGTTTTCTCAGGTAGTATCGGTAGCTTCCGACAGTTTGAGGTAGGAGGGGGTGAAGAGTCTCTCACTTCACAATCTAGAAGTACCAGTCAAATTCTGACGTGCTCACTAACTTTTATAAGCAAGCAGGCATAACAGAACAAAGCAAAAACAGTCATCCAACCTGCCTGCAAACTTGATAAAGTTTGCACTCTGTCCTTGGCTTCCCTTGGGGCAAATGTGAGAGTATTCTACTGACGAGTCTCAGCCAGCTGTCCAGTTCTCACTAAGACCCCTATGGTCAGGGGCAAAACAGGTGGGTGGATCTTAGGCTCAAGATGGCGATCCAGAAGGAATAGGCCGTCGAATTTTCTCGGCTCTGTCACTCTATTTGTGCAAGGGCAGAGGTGCCCATACACCATTTCTAGCCAATTGACTCACATATTTGAACGCCACGCATATCAGCAACGTAAGAATCACTTCCAAACATTCCCATGCTCATGAATAAACCTGTTAGTGTTGAGTTGAGGTAAAAGTATTTCTATCTGTCAAAGTCCTGGCGGAAAACGGATGGCACGCTCAAACGAGGTGATGGGAGAAAAGTTTAAGAAGGGACCTGTTGCAAAGGAGAGGTCAGAGTCAAAGCCACAGCAAAAGGAGGCACCCCAGGGTGCTCGCAGCTGTACGAGGCTTTGCCATCCTTGTCCCGAGCCTGAAGGGACACGAGAAGAGTGTCTCAGAACCCGGAGGGAGCGGTAGCCGACCACAGGTTTGCTCAACGGCAGCTGCAGCCTTCGGTAAAGGAAAGGGGGCACCACCAATCTGCAACCCCGAGGGTTTGCCTGGGCTGTGGGTGGGGAAGAGGAATAAATACCCCAGCCTCTCCCTCCTTCCAGACTGCAATCTCCTGCCGTACCTTCCACCAGCTGAACCTTATAGGAAGCCAGAGGCAGGGAGGATGAGTTATTGCCTTTCATGAAGGTCAGCTCTCAGGGCCTACACACGGCAGGGTGGAGGATGGAGAATGTATCTGGAGGTCATTAGCATAACAGGTGAAAGCTTGTAGTGACCTTTAGAGTTTTCAAATGCAAACTCACCACTGCTAGAGTGTGGGTTCCTAGTTCGCGTACTCCGAGTGTCTAGTGTCGACTAGCTTCCCGGAGTTTAACACCGAAGATGTATATATCATGTTGGGTATGGTAGTGTTTGAAGATGTATATATCATGTTGGGTATGGTAGTGTTTGAAAGTAAATTACAGGTAGTATAACATCCTCCCTGAAGTCAGGCATCCTTGCAAATTGAGGGTACCTGCAAAGTGCAGAGACTGGCATGTCATTCTCCAATTGGATATCTGTCGCGGCAGCTGACTTGGTGATCTGTCCTCAACAGCCGACCTCCCAGAATACTGGAACAGCCTTCTAAAGAGACAGCTGAGTGTCAACTCAGAAGAAGCCCTCAGAAAAAAGTGGTGTGCATCCTTTAGGATGCAGTATGTTTATCAAGTCAGAGACTCCTGTATGGCATTATGTCTCCAGAAGGAAGGCTACGTGAGTTTAGAAACCAGGGCGGGTAGAGGCAGCAGTGGCCCCACTTGCCATCACTCCTGATGACCCACTGGGGATCTTGAGCTTCCTGCCGCTGCAACTCTGGACTCTGCCTGGTTGAAGATCCTGGTCTCCCAAAGGGACCCACTCTTGGTAGGGAGCACAGCAAGGGCCCCTTTAGACTATAATTTATGACTGCCATCAGTGTGCTTTGAACTCACGCCCAAGGATCAGCAGGAGAAGACAGAAATCATTATACTGGCAGGGGCTATTGAGATTGATAATCCAGAGAACAGAGAGCTGCTTTTATATGATGGGGGCAGAGAAGAATTTGTGTGAATCCAGGCGATCCACTTGGGTACCACCTGGGACTCCTTTGCCTCCCTGTAACTACAAGTAGACATGAGCACCAACCCAAGCCTGGAAAGGGCATGTTATCAAGGATTTAGGCATCCCCAGGAATGGCGGTTTGGGTCGTACCACTAAGTGAGCCACCAAGACTTGCCACAGTGAGAGCAGCAGGTAAGAGGCATTTAGAATGGAGAGAGGAGAAGGGAGAAGATGGGTACCGATTGTGTCCAAGATCAAGTGCATTGAGTTGACTGTGAGAATGTGTCAGTAGACCTCAAACTACAGGGAGTGAAATCAACCTAGGGCCCCAGCTGCCACCCCTGAAATCCACAGCTGGCCTTTCACAGAGGCCAGTGAATGACGTGGTGGAGATTCTAAGTTGGCCCCCTTTCTGAAAGACATGAGACTCCTCTCCCAGCCAGTTTTGGCTGTCCCACCCCAACAGCCTTGTGAACCTGCCTTGGCCTGCACAGCAGTCTAGGATGCTTCCACTCAGATCAGACCTGCCTTGTGGTCTTCTCCAGCTCCCTCCTCATTTTCCCACACACAGGTGTGTTCTTTAATAGTATACTGGCATATCGAATTCTGTCTTGCAGACTGCTTACTAGGGGACCAGACCAACACAGTGACCACAAAGCCTTAGGTAAAGCCCTTCCTGCCTTCAGGTCTCACTGTCCCCTACTATGAAGTAAGGATGTCCTCTAAAGTTCCATTTTGCCCCTAGTTTAGCTGGTCCAAAGGCTGGCCCAGAGGGACATTATAGCCAGGGCTGGGCATGGCCCTCTGGGTGAGCCAACTCTCTTAAGCCTCATTCTGAAGATTCCAGACCCTGATCTAGAGCAGAGTATGTGCATAAAGACCCTTCTGTCTTGTTATAGGATCTGTGCAGGGACAGCAGCAAGGCTCTTTTCCATACTGTCTGCGTCAGTCTTTTCCATGCAGCCACTCACCATGCCACTGGACCACAAGTCAACCCACGGCCACCAAGGGTCATTGTGCTTCTACAAGCTCTAAGTAAAGCCTACAAGTGCCATACCTGGAGACAACTTCACCCTTAGAAACACACATTCTGACTCAAGGTCTAATGTCCTCTCTGCCCCAAGATAAAGAACCAAAATAAGTCTTGGGAAAACTGTGGTTTTTGCTGAATCGAGGCCTTCAAAAAAATTTTTTTTCCACCCTGGGAAAAGTAGGCTCTCCCTTGCTACTTCCAGAACAAAGGGTAACTGGTCTTTGGAGGAGAAAAGACTTATGTTCAGCTCTATATCAAAATGTCTCCTAATCTCGAGATTCTATCTGGGATAGCCTATATCTTCAAGCTTCAGTTCAAGTTCACGTCCTTTGGCTGCCCTTAACTCAGCATTTTCTCCATCGCTGACGCAGGGGGAAACATGTGCTTTGCTCTCAAAAAGAAAAAGAAAAACAAAAAAAAAAGAAGAAAAAGAAAGTTCACATCTCAGGGGTTGGGTTTTGTTCTAGATTAGGTACTGAATTCAGACACGTTGAGTTTCAATTAAGAAAGGCCATTTGGATTTTCTTTACCGGGCCGCCTCCCCCTCTCCTCCTCCTAGCACCATCAGTCAGCAGGCCTGCATTTTATCTGCTTCCGTTTCAGTGGCTTTCTTCCTCCGCAGAATTGGGTCTGATACCAATAGAACCAACGCAAGTGGCAGAGCACAGGCGTTATGGTGAACCGATGTGTCACTCTATCATGGTTTGGGTACTTTTATTCCCCCAAGAGGCCACGTCATTCGGCAGGTGACAAACTTCTCAACAGAAGGAGAAGAGCTGCCCAACTCAGAGAGCACCGCAAATATGGAAACCACAAGTGAAAACAGATGACAGGGGCTGAGGTGGGTTTTCCCAAAAGTCCTATGTCCTTCGGCTTCCACTGAAGCCTTGAGCAATGCATTGACCACCGAGCCCCTGGAGGTGCAAAGGCGCCATTAGGCAGCGAAAGGTCCTGGGTACAGCTTACCCTCTCTGACTTTATCCCTTGACTGTATTTCTGCCTGCCTTCCCCCGCACAATTCAGTGCTGGGCTCTCAGTAAGTAGAATTATCAACCAGTGAGCTTCCGGTTTTGCTGTTTCACAGACATACAGAACCCTAAATCTGAATAAGGGAGGCCTTATTCAAAGCAGTCACCCCGAAAGCGGCCCCCACCCCCGCTCCGTTTTTAAAAACAAGACTATAGTTGCTCCACATAATTTGAGCTTTCTTTCAGAACCACCTTGCAAGACAGTTCAAATAGCCTTGCAGGACATTGGGCTACAATGACTATACCACATCTCTGAGCAGTTTGTGAACCAGATTGTTACCCCCTTTGAAACTAGCACGTTTCTCTCATTGCTGCTTCTTGGAAGGAATCATTCAATCTTCATGTTACCCTTTATGTCACCATCAGGCAGTTACGCATGAGCTGCTGTGGTCTGTTTCTGGTAATAGGCCAGATTGGGTTATGCAGCAATTGATAACAAATACACCTTCAGAGTGAGAGTGAGTTAGAAGTCAATGCAGCCCACCGCCCACCCCCCAGCTCTCTGTTGGGAGACAATTCTGCATGGGTCTCTTATATTTCTGCACATCTTGTGAGCACAACCACTAACTACCTTCATTCTGGATTATTTTTTCAAGGATGTTTGCATAACCAGCAGCCTGAGAAGACGTGGTTTCTCCCTCCTGAGGAAAGAACAGATTTGCTTACTGTCTTGGAAAATAGAGATGGTGTCTCCCCAGAATAAAGACAGGCAGACTTATGATCTGGCGTAATAAAGATACTGTCTCCTTGTCAAGCCAGAGGCAGGCCTGTTTACTGACCAATGTAAAAGATTCGGCTCACGGACCTCAAGGTTTCGTTCCTATAATGAAACCCACTGTGTGTGCGGGTATTATTTGGTCCTCGTCGCATCCTTGTGGGAATTGGGGTGCAGGGAACCCTACACAAGTGCTCTGGCCACTGATGCTGCTGTGAGACGTAAACATTCGTCTCGGACCTGGCAATCTTACGCCTTCCGCCGACATCGAGGAAACTGGCGGGCTGACCTGTGGGTAAAATGTCCTGCATGGTTTTTGATATCTCTGTTCCTGCAAGGAATGCTGTCTTGGTGCTAAGCAAAGCAGGCTGGAGAAAGGGAACAAGAGAAATTGTAATAACAGGCCAGTCCTATTTGGAGCCTGTATTGGTTTCCTGTAGCTTCCGTAACAAAGATCACCAACCAGGGGCTTCAAACAACAGAAATTCGTGCTCCCACAGCTCTGGAGGCCAACAACCTGAAGTCAAGGTGTTAGCAGGGCCGTGCTCCCTCCAAAGGCTCTAGGGGAGATTCTGTTCTTTCGCTCTTCTCCCTCCTGGCTTTTGACATTCCTTAGCTCTGACTCCTCTACTCCGTGCATCTTTCCTCGTGTGTCTCTTATGAGGACCCTTGTCATTGGATTTAGAACCCACCTAGATAACCCAGGATGATCGCAGCTCAAGATCCTTAGCTTAATTACATCTGCAGCGATCCTTTTTTCCAAATAAGGCAACATTAATAAATTCTGTGGGCTAAGAAGTAGGCATGTCTTTTTGAGGGATACCATCCAGCCCATCACATGAGCCCAAATTCACATCACCTGGATGGTCAAAAAAAATCTGAAGCTTCTAATATAATTTAAAGGGGTTCTGAACTGGTAGAGTTTTTAAGTGCCTGGCAGAAGCAAACACAAATCCTCTTTGAAAAAAATGCCTCTCCAACCTAGGTCTCAAAACAGTCCTACAAATAATTTCCCAAGGAAAATGAGCAGGTCATGGTAAAATAAATAAGTAAATAAATAAATAACCAAGTTGCAAGAAAACAAGGCACCGTGAATGAAAACCACAGAAAAAGATTTACATGGGCTATTCTAGGAAAAAGGTGTTGCCATGTAACTAAAATACTAATGCCAAAATAACCTCCCCACCCAGCTACTGGCATTTTTAACCAGGGACCCAATGCTTCCCTAGAGATCTGTGGCTGGGTCTCAGGGATGGCTGAATACCCTTTGCTGTTTTGTGCAGACATTTTTCTATGTGTATATATTTTTTTCTCAGGAGAGAATTCATAGATTTCATGAACCTGTGATTAAATTTTAAAACAGTATCTAACCCAGGAACAATTTTAGATCTATTCCAGGTCCACCATGCACCAAGTAGAAGCTAAAGGCACTTTGGAAGATGTTGAAGATGAGTTACTGCCTTCCAGGAAGAACTTTTAAATCATAGAAAGTAAGATGCTATGAAATTCGAAATTATGTCTATTCTTATCACGGTCATTCCTCATTGAGGATGAGTTTCTCGGTGACATGGGGATCATGAAAATCCCACTCGGGATTTCCAGAAGACCAGCACTATCAATCTTGAAATTAACATAATAGTAGAGATTGTTGGTTATGAAAGGGATGCAAAAGAATTTTTCATCCTGAAAGAATTTTTGTTTGAAATCAATACATGAAATCAACCTTAGGAAAACAATGCTAAAGTAACAGTGTTTTCACTTTTAGGTCCTGCTCATTTCCTCCTTCCTACCTTCTTCCATGTTTTTTCACTTGGAAGGCTTTCCCTCATCCCACCCTTTATCTTTTCATAGTCCATCCCTCTTCAATGTCAAGTTCAATCCTCATTATGAAGTCTCAAGCCTCCACGAAGTCTTTTCCAGATTCTTGGGCCAGTGCTGCTTGCTGGCTTAATTGCTAGCTTTCTGTCTCTCTTTCTTTGTCTCTCTTTCCCTTGGATGCCCATAGCTTTCAGAGTTTTGCTCATTTCACAAATATTTCATTTAAATGCCAGATTTAGCATTTGTTTTAATTCAAAACTCCCTTGGTTGCATAAGAAAGTCCACTTAAATTAGCTTAAGCAAAGAGAGGAAGAGGGAAGAGAAGGAGAAAAGAAGAGAGAGAGAGAGAGAGAGAGAAATGGAGAGAAAGAATTTATTGGACCTCTGAACCAAATACCAGGAAGAACAAGAACAAGGGTGGAGCCCACCTTAGGCTTTTAGGAGCCAGAGCTGTCGAGCTTCTTTCTCAGTGTCTTGTCCCCACTTCTGTATTTTATTCTTTCCACCACACGATGGAGGATATGGCTGCCAGCAATAGAAACTCATAACCCAGCAGCTCCATGATCAGAGACAACAAAGGGGTCTGCTCCCTTTCAGAGCCATTGTTAAAAATTTCAAAGAAGAACTCTTATTGACTCTGTTGTGTCACAGGTTCACCTTTGACTCAATCACTATGGCGAGGGAGTTGAGGTCCAATGATGAACCTATCCTGGGTCACGCAAACTCTGCTGTGGCCTGAGATGTCTCTTATAAGAAGGGAGGCAGGGTTGTTAGACGGCAAGAACATATCCTATACTGGTTAATATTGACCTGCCTTTAAGTCTTATGTAACTGTAATAAGCTCTTTAGAGAGTTTGTCTTATTTTACGAGAGAAGTCAAACATTGCCTTTCGTACTTACTCCATTCTTTGAGAAACTGCCTGGTCCACAGACCCTACTGCCTAGGAACCTACATTTTGAACCAGCTGATACTGACCTCTATCCTCCACCTCAGCCGATGATCAAAGTGGACATCAGACCCAAGGACAGTCCATCTTCTGGCGGGCTCAAGACATATGACCTAGTACAAACGGATGACCTAGCTAATTGGTTTTCTCTCTCTCTGCCTTCCTCCCTCCCTTCCTTGCAAGAATTTGAGCTAAGAAATTAGGCTACCCTAGTTTACTAACTGACTTGGTCAGCTAGTGGTGGAAGCTAAAACCGAAAGGTCAAAATGGAGAAGAGGTTGAAAAGATCGTGATGGGTGCGATCCAGAGATATGGGGGAAAACACTGGAAAAGCAGAGGCACCAGAGGAACCAGCTGAGAGCAGGCCTGATAGAAGCAGGCACACAGAGTTAGCTGGTCATTGAAATGGTGGAGCATAAAGTGAAGACCCATGAACTCACTGAACAGAAATACAAGAAGGACTTCCTTTGGGCCACACTTTGGGTTGCTTACGGGGACACAGCTGTGAGTAAGATGAATGCCTTTCTTATACCTTAGCAGGAGGGCAGAGCTCAGTAAAAAGCACACAGTACACACATTTCCAGGGAGAGGTATGAGGAGGAAGAAACCTGCTGTTGGCATGCCTAGCGTGAACGCACAGTCATCTCCCCTCTCCATCCTCTGTGACACTCAGTGCTCAGAGCCCTGTTCGTGGATGTCCGTGAAATTTTGCCAGAGGAATCCTTATCTGAGCTCAGCTGAATAGGTCTCTGTTACACGCAATAAAGACAGTCTCCTCTTCTATTCTTTACCTCCAGCAGCACAGGCAGAAGTCAATAATTATGGGCTGTTGGGTGGTGTGAAGCAGCGCAAATTGACTTCATACAAAGGCCTACTCCCTGGAATCTTGGGCACAGGCAATTTTACGGAGACGGAAGGGGAAGGACTTCTAGTTGTATCAGCTTGCTGCCCCAGCTTCTGCCCCAGTGCACAAATTCTAACACCACGACATCCTATCCATTCAGGGCTCTTGGGCTGTTACAAGTCCAAAACTATTTTGTGGGCCTTGGTCTTTCTAGAATATGAATTAGAAAGACCAGGATTTCCAGTGGAATGCATGCTACGGGCTCAAACAGGGAAAAGATGAGCTGAGGTCAAAGAAAAGCTCCTGAATGGGACATGGCCCAGTGACAACAGAGAAGTGCATGTAGCCCTTTAGGGTGCAGGGATGGGGGGGGGCGCTCACGCTACTGTCACCTTCGGGCACTAAGGCAGACTGCAGTGGATGCATGCTCTTTCTGCCCGTGTTGCTCCCAGTTACATGACCCAGTCAATTTCCAGCCCCCCCCCCCACCCCCTTCCCACCCTCTCTGTGTGCTTATAAAGTAGCGCATATTGGTTTCTATCGCTTGCTACCAAAAGAGTCAGGAAGGTTCGATTTGGTTCTGGCTCTGCCTTCAGGAATCACACACTTTAATTTTTTTTTTTTTTTAACGTTTATTTATTTTTGAGACAGAGAGAGACAGAGCATGAACAGGGGAGGGTCAGAGAGAGGGAGACACAGAATCTGAAACAGGCTCCAGGCTCTGAGCTGTCAGCACAGAGCCCGACGCGGGGCTCGAACTCACGGACCGCGAGATCATGACCTGAGCCGAAGTCGGCCGCTTAACCGACTGAGCCACCCACGCGCCCCTCACATGCTTTAACAAAGGAAGCCTAGGAGCCCTGTAAGTGGAAGATCCCACGGGATTAACAGAAGCTGACTTCCTTATGGAGAGAGACTTACCCACATGCCATTGCCCTACGCGTGAACATGGGGCCTGCGCAGGCTCTCTAGACCACATGTTGACTTAAGATTAAGTTGCAATGGTATACTCTACCTAAGAGCTATTTTGATTGAAAGAACAAACTAAAAAATAATAATTATTATTATCATAGCTCATTTCCTTCACTGAGTTATACCTTTCTGTGAAGGCGAACTTGAAAACAAGAATCTCCCTTTTGTGTGCAAATGGAAATGAGATCCGAGAATAGTGCACACTATGGGTCACAGCTTTTGGCATTTCCCTGTTCGCTGCCTTTATTGCTCTCAAAAGAACAGGGCGCTCACATTTTTCTTTGTTTACATCACAATTCCTTTATCAGTGGTTTCCTTTAAAAAAAAAAAAAAAAAGATGTCATTCGGTTTTCTTTATCTATTTTTAAAGAGCCCCGTTCATCTCAAAAGCAGCTTGCCAGTCTGCTGACCACAAAGTTTCCACCCTTGCTAGCATGGTCCAACCTCGCGTTAGCTCCTGGGTGTCTTTCTCTCTCTGGCCTCTCCAGGCATTTTCACGTGGACAGAGTGTGAAGGGCCAGGCCCTTAGGAAGCCACACAAACGCTCTGATGCACCGTCTTGCAAAATTTCCCAGGGACCCATGCGGAGTGAAAAGTCCAACCTTCATTCTAGCCTGCATGAAAGAGCCCAGTGGTCGAGGACAGTGACCCACGTGCCCTGGACGACCCCTCCTGTGACCAGTAAAGGCCCTTTTCTGTAAGAACTGCAGGGGCCGCCGGGGGAAATGCTTGTCCGGCCTCCTGGGGAACCCACAGCCCAGGTCTCTTGCCTGCTGCTGAGCGGGGCCGGAAGTCCAAAGGGAGCCTGTTCCAACTCCACCGCCAGGCCACTCGAGGTCTGCAAAGCCATTCCAGTGCTCCATGGAAGAACATAGAGCGGCCATTGTCATGGAAAATTCGCCTGGGCAAAGCCCCAGAGAACATACTGCTGGATGCCATCCTGTTCTCCCTGCGCAAGGGCATGTGTTAGCGTTTTCCCAGGTTCATACTATCCATCTCCTACCTTTAATCTCCCCCACCCCTGCCCTGGGTTCATTGATCACCGTATTTTCTCCCAGACGCACCCAGGAGAGGCAAAGCTCCTCTGGTGGCCGTGAAGGGCAGGGACAATCCGAGGACCGAATCCAGCCGCCTCCTATCTGCCAATGCTCCATGGAAAGCACATCTCTGCACCAGGTCAGCCGACTGATCTGCCTCCCCTTCCAGGTTTGCCTCTCTCTCTCCATCAAATGTCTACTTTGCCCAAGCTCCCCCTTCAGCCTGATAACACAGAATAAGGCCACTGTCTGGTTGTCCCCCTGAGGCCTCTCATGCAAAGCCAAGCCTGCTGACATTCTGCATAATACCTTCCTCAAGGAAGTTTCCCCCTCCATTCCTATGCAAAACACGGACCTTGCCAACAGCAAATTGTTCTGACCCACGAGAGCCAGCTAGCGCCAGGACAACTTTTTTTGTAAGCCTCCCATCAATTACTTTTTATTTTCCAAGCTGGCCACGCCCTGTGGAGCAGGACTAGAGGCCGAACTAGGCTCAGGGACTGTCCTGGCAGGGTGCTAAAAGAAAAAATCTAAGCTCTCCCCAGCAGCTCCCCTACCGAGGGGGCCTCACAAGCCACAGCAAGGATTCATCTGAACGCTGTCATGTGCTGGCATCTCGGGCTGAATTTTCCAGGACACAAAGGCATGAGGTGTTCCATCATCTTGATCATTTTTATGGCCGGTGGGGAGGTAGACGGGAACAAACAATTGGATGCACCGAGCTATGGAATAAATGAAACGGTAAAACACTCGTGATCAAGTCCTGGATCAAAGTAATTGGCTCTTAGGGATGAAAAAAAAAAAAAAAAACCAAAAGACTGGCTTTCCTCAAAATAAGAAAGGAAGGTGGAGGCTCCAGCAATGGGTGTAAAAGTGAGTCTTTCCCAGGCTTGCAGACGCTTCCAGTATTTCCCATTAACCAGCCGACGCTCAGGATAAAGTGTCATCTAAGAAATTGACTGTGGGTTACAAACCAGGGGGAAATACTGGAAGGAAGTAAATGAAAGTATGCACACCAGTTTGTGCCATAATGATGGGATTACTGGGAGTTGTTTTCATTTCTCTATTTTCCTAACTTGCTGTATACCATAATAATAATATTTTTTAGTTTCTTAGGAGAACCCCCCCCTTTTTTTAGCATGCTAGCCCCCCAAACACCCAGTTAAAAATTTAGCACTCATCCTTGACTCCTTTGTCTTCCTCTGGTAAATATCTCAACGCACGTGTACTCTCTTTTCTGTCTCTGCCTTCTGGTCCCTAGGGCCCACTCAGTGCCAAGTCAGCCCTCGATCTGGTCATTGACATCCTCCCCTAAATGGCTTCCCCACTGCTGGTCTCACTAAGCATCCCATTCATCCAACGACAGCAGCCAGGGTGACTTTCTAAAATAGAAACCCCGTCACGTCACATTCCTGCTTAACTTCTTCAACAGCTCCTCGTGGCCTCCAGGAGACAATTTAAATTCCTTTCTGTAACATGCAGGGCTCTTCGAAAACAAACCTGCCCCGCTCTCCCACCTCAGCTCTCATTCCCCAACAACCTTCCCGGTGGCCACTAACATTGGGGGTCCTCCGGGTGTCTCGTCCCAACAATAGGCCTTTACCCAAGACATTGCCTTTGCCTGAAACGCCCCACCTCCCCCGTGGGCAGCCTCCCAGGCCTCCGTGGAGCTCAAGCATCCCACGCTTCCTCACCCAAGGAAATGCCGACGGCCATGTACTCTTTGTCATGACACTGAGCCTGTCCGCGTCACAACGCTGGGCACACGGCTTCAGAGCTACTCACGCCTGTATTTGTCTCTCTTGCTAGCATGTGGCCTCCGGGAGGGAAGGGACCCAGTCTGATTCCTTTCTGGATCCTCAGTACCTGGCTTCTATAATACTTGGTAAAGGTGAGAAGTTTGGTAAATAATTGTTGATTTCAGAAAAGGAGTCAGTCAAGGAATTAAAATGTGGCTTTCTGCCGTAGTTGTTCTATTATTTAGAACTGTGCATCCACTTTACCACAATTAGAAATTTTTTTTAAAAAATGATATTGTCTAAAATACTCTAGAAAAGCCAAATCGTATCAAATGCCTACTGGTTCCCAGATTCTAGGCTTTTTTTTTTTTTTTTTTTTTTTATCTCTCCCACTGCTTACACTCTCCTCCACTCCCCATGCCAGCCCCGAGCCCCCTTCCACTGGCCAAGAGGTGTTTGCAAGGACAATACGAAAGGGAACCTAGAGGAGTTTTGTTGTCTGAGTTTTTCTCTTAAACGTTTATTTATTTATTTTGAGAGAGAGGGTGCACATACCCATGTGAGCAGGGGAGGGGCAGAGAGAGAAGGAGAAAGAGAAGCCCAAGCAGCTGTCAGCGAAGAGCTCAACACAAGGCTCCATCCCGCGAACCGTGAGATCATGACCCGAGCCAAAATCAAGAGTCGGATGGTTAATCGACGGAGCCACCCAGGCGCCCCTTGATGTCTGAGTTTTAGCATAGCTGTGCTCAGGATCTCACTGGCAAAAGAGTATAGGTGTCAACATTGTATTGCAGGAGGGCGTTCCTGTTATAGGAGTATCCACCATAATGACAGAAGCCCTAACTCAATCTCTTCATGCAGGTACAGGTCACTCAACTCCTTGACAGAGGATGACATGAACTTACAGAGAAACTGGAAGCCAAAATGGCGGAAGCTTCTGCCAAACGAAGATTAGCTAGAAATGTAGGCAAAACAGCCCTGAAATTATAATGTGAGTTGGGAATGAAGAGTGTGCTTACGCACAGCAAAGAGCCCAGAGTCCGGGTTCTTGCCCATCCGTCCATTAGCCGTGTGACTTGGCGTGAGTCACCCACCCCTAGGGTACCTCAGTTTCCTCAGTGGAAAATGAGGAGGAATGGGAGTTAGTTATCCCATGAGAGCCCGTGAGATTGTTCCGTAGCACTGAAAGTCTCTGCGCTTGAAAGTGAAAAGGCAAGAGCCTGGGCTGTGGACGGAGAGGGCTGGCATTCCACGTTTGAGTGCATACCCTTGGGCAGATCGCCTGAGCTCTTTGAGCTTTGGTTTTCTCGTCTGAAGAACGGGGTTTATAAATGGAACTTCCCGAGCTGTCGGGAGGCCTAGACAGCCGCACATACGTAGTACACGCCATTACTATTGGGTTTGGAGACCACAGGGCATAGTATGTGCACATCACAGGATAGAGGCCCATCTGGTTTCAAATGCCAGTTCTCTTGTGTCACCGTGGGCCCCTAGGTCTGCTTCATGCTTCCTCTGAGCCTCTGCCTGTTCCTGTGACAAATGAAGATAACGGTTGTAAGGACCCCCCAGGGTCGTTGTGAGGATTAAATAAAATTGATGTAAATAAATACATGGAGGGGAAGCGCTCAAGATCTGGCAGGCGATACCTTCACCCCTTTTCCCGTCTAACAGGTGCACCAGACCAGGTGCTCACCCCCACTTGCGCTTCTTCTCAGCTCCTTCCCCCCTGAGGTCTTCAGGGTCCCTCCTTCCCATCCTTCCAGAGGGAAGAGGGAAGCAAGGTCACGGGCGACGGGAGAGGGACCCAAGGTGACCTTGGAGGCAGAGAGAAACCCGGCCTGGAACTCATCCGCCCTCAGTGCCCGCCGGTTCACCCCGCCTAACCTCCCTTGGTTTCCGAAGCTTAAAATAGCCTGAACCGGTGTGGCCACATTTTAGTGTGCCACTCAGAGAGAACCCCTAGGGTGTTTGCAAAGTCAGCTCTGCACTCCTCACTAGCCAGGCTCCAGCTATGAGTTATTCATACACACCAGGCTCCACCAGGTCTGCCACGAAAATGCGTTCTGAGTGCTTTTCTGCTTAAGGCCCCTGTACAGGCAGCTGTGCTTGCTTAGAGGGGTCAGGCCGATCGGCTTCTTTCACGAACTGGGACTGTGAACCCCTACCAGCTGCTGGGCAGAGGAAAGGGCTGACAGGCTCTAAATGGAGGCCAGGAGCACATGACGGGAAAAAGCCCGCAATGGGTGTCAGGTGTTCTAGACCCAGCTCTGCCCATCCCTGTTGTGTGACCTTGACCAGGTCGCCTCCCCTCTCCGGGCCTTTAAAGAGGTGTCACGGAGACCGGGTCATTCTAGATCTCTCAAACTGGCTCGGCTCTCCAAGACGGCAGACCTTAGCCGATGTCCGGATGGCTTCCAGCAGCTCCAAAGGAACTCTACTCATGTTCACATCCGGCGGGAAACAAAGAGACCTTTTCTTCCCCCTCTTTGGCCAAACCCAAGTCCTGACTCTTGTTGTGTGAGTTGGGCTATGTGCCCATCTGGTGGGAGGTCACAGGAACGGGCCCTCAGAGCCCATTCCGACCCCTTCTAGGAACGCCCCCCTGGGCTGCAAAGGCTACAACCCGAACATCTATATCCCCAGCCTCTTGCTCGGCTCCGCAAAATAGCAGCCACCCGTCAGCTATCCTGGCGAGAGATCTGGAAGGCAGCAGCGACAGAGGTACCACTTTCCTGCTGCTTTGGCCGCGGCTCCCGGACAAGAACAGCTGTTCCGGATATACTCTCTAGCTTCACGGCTAGTTCAGAAGCTTCTCAGGCCTGGACCGTAACCACTGGGGACATTCTTGAATACGATGGTTTGGGCGGTGGGGGCTGCTTCCTCTCCATCTTCTTACTTGATCTCTGATGAGCCTGAGCATCTTTCCTGGAGACCCAGTCAGAGCCTACTCCTCCGGCCCTTCCGGGGACCTTATGAGCACCTGTTCCCCAGTAGAAAATGTATCTCTGCTCAAAAATTTCCAGAGTCATTCCTGTTTCCTGTATTCAACTCCTGACTGGAGTACCATCCCTGAGCGAGTCACAGGGCTGGGAGGGAAAGGACTGTGCTGAGCGCCAGGGCCTTGGGCACTGGCTCACCCATGAAGTCTACGCTAGTCAGTTCTGCGAAAAGATACACACTGAGAATAATTTCCTGAGATTACTCCTAGTTTAGTATTGCCAAATTACCTAATAATGATGAAATTACGATTATCGAAGGAAAGACGGAATCGACATCGGGCAATCGGAAAACAACAAATGTCCACTACATGTTCCCACCCAGACGTCAGGGTAAGAGATCCTGGAAGACATAAATGGAATAGTAGAAGGTATCAAGATTCGAGAAGCTCAGGCCAAAGTTGGGGCGCAGGAGACACTGACGGGACCGGGCCAAGATCCTCTCCATTTCCCTTCCCGTCTCCCGTGTCCAACACCTGGCCCTGCGTCTCTGCTTTTGGCCTGCACCCGTGGCTCACTCCGGAAGACTACTCTGTGTGACTGTGCTCACAGAGAACCGGGGTCACCTGGGAACTCACTTGGTCGGGTTGGCCCTTGACCAATGAGTGACAGGTGCAGAGAGAAGGAAGGTGAGCTCTCCTGGCCCAGGTGTGGACTGACTCTGAGGTGTAACTGGCATTGCAGGGCTCCTCTGCGGGCTCTGGCTGAGGTAGGGACTTAACAGAAGAGCACATCTATACTTGGCTTCTCCCACTCCTTGTCCTGCTCCCCCAAGTCCCTGGGAAGACTTCTTTTGTAAGTCATTTGCACATGAATCCCCCGTCTCAGGGTCTGCTTCTGAGGAACCCAGACATACTGAAATGGCCAGAGGTATTCGCACCTATGAAACCCTTAGTTTTTACTCTGCCTCACTTGGAATGCGACATGGTCAACACTGAGCTAGGATTGGGGATGCAAAATGGTGTCCCCCTTTATAGAAAAGAGATCATTGGGGCACCTGGGTGGCGCAGTCAGTTAAGCGTCCGACTTCAGCCAGGTCACGATCTCGCGGTCCGGGAGTTCAAGCCCCGCGTCGGGCTCTGGGCTGATGGCTCAGAGCCTGGAGCCTGTTTCTGATTCTGTGTCTCCCTCTCTCTCTGCCCCTCCCCCGTTCATGCTCTGTCTCTCTCTGTCCCAAAAATAAATAAACGTTGAAAAAAAAAAAAAGAAAAGAAAAGAGATCATCACATGGGGAACATCCGTAATTCCTTCTTTGCCCTTTGACCAAGGTTATGGCTGTGCAAACCTAGGAAAGAATCCATTAATCTTGGTTTTATTTTCACTGTTCCTTGATTAGAAAATGCTAATGGTTACCAGAGGGGTCCACTTAAACCCCAAGTTCCTAAACAAGTATTTGAGGAAAGAACAATTTTCCTGACATTCACTTACAAAAAAAAAAAAAGACCAATCCGGTGAAGAGAGGCACCCTAAGGTACAGGAACTTCTTGGCAGCTCTGGTCCCACTGAGTTTCCTGAGGAAGGGGAGGAAGGGGACATAGGACAGGCAAGCCATGGGGAGCAGGTGGAAGGATGGATAGGAGGTCTCCTTTCTGGTCTGCTGCTGACAGATGAGGTGAGCCGCCATCACGGAACCATAGGACGTCTCTGAGTCCATTTCTTCATCTACTGAAATGGTTGCCTCACGGGTCCTTCCTAGCCCTAAAGTTCTCTATCCCCTCCAGGAACAATGTCCAGACGGCTCCGTGGCGCTCAATTTTAACATGGCATATTTAGCATTTTTTTCATAGAAACCAAAGGGGAGTAGAAGCAACTTAATTTTATTGTGTCCTTTTATTTTTCTAAGAAGTAAGCACATTCATTGCACGACAAGCAGGTACATAAAACCGAAAGGCTGACCTCACAGCATCCAAGATGAACCAAGACCTCAGCCAAGATGAACACTGGGAATTTTCTTCTTACGCAGCTGTTTGAGCGTCCAAATCAGTAACATCTTTGTCTTGGACCCATGCGACACACAGTCTCTCTACCTCCCACCAGGAGGGACCATTATTTGGGGGATGGTTATATTGTAAGAAAACCTCTACTTGCCAAATTGGAGGTTGGGTAATTACAATTCCAGGACTCCATGTAGGTGGTTGCTTCAAAGGCTTTCATTTATTGCTGCTTAGTGTAGAAGAAACCTCATTTATGTCATTTCTTTTTCTCCCAGGGAAGCTAAGAGCTCAGCACAGCTAATGTACTACGTATCACTGACTTTAATATGGCTCTAGGCAACTTAACGCTAAAGCAATTTGATGATTTGATATTACAAAAGGCATCTATTTTTACTGAGAATGGAAGATCAACCACTCAAGCGTCCATCAGAAAATGATGCAGCTGCTAAAAAGCATTTTTAAAGGGAGGAAGAGAAAGAGAGAGAGAGGATGGGAAGGAGGGAGGGAGGGAGAGAGAGAGAGAGGGAGAAAGAAAAGGAAGGAAGGGAGGGAGGGAGGAAGGAAGGAGGGAAGGGAGGGAGGACAGATAAGTTTATACATGCTGCTGAATTTTAACCCTAGGCAGACTAGCCTGACAATGTCCAATAGAAATATAATGTGAGCCACATGTGTAGTTGAAAAGTATCTAGTAATCATACTAAAAAAAATGTTACAAAAAAATAGTTGAAACTCTTTCTCTTAAAATTTTTTTAACGTTTATTTATTTTTGAGAGAGAGAGCAAACAGGGGAGGGGCAGAGAGAGGGAGACACAGAATCCAAAGCAGGCTCCAGCTCTGAGCTGACACAGAGCCCAACGTGGGGCTCGAACCCACAAACGCGAGATCACGACCTGAGCCAAAGTCGGATGCTCGACCGACTGAGCCACCCACATACCCCAGAAACTCCTTTTAATGACATATCTTCTTTGACCTAATACACCCTAGCCTCACCTAATATATTTGAAATGAAAAGGCCATTTCAACATGTGATCAAGATAAAAATTATTAGTAAGTCATACTGCCTTCTTTCTTTCCCTGCTAACTTTTCTAAATCTTCATAGTTCAGTGTGGTTTCTTGCACTTGGAGCACAGCTCGACTTGACTCGCCTCGTTTCAAGTGCTCAGCCGTCACGTGTGGCCATCGCGTCCAACAACGCAAGTCTGGTCTCTGCCTGTGCTCTCGACTACAACTCCTCGCAGAGAGGACGCCAGTGATCTGTCATCATCCAGCCAGCTGGTCTCTTCTCACAAGCCTCCTCTGAGCTCTCTTTCAAGTCGTTGCTCCTTAAGGAACATTTGATTGCCTTCTCCTTGACACTTTTCGCTCCCGTGGTTTACAAACCCTATTTTCCTGGGCTTCTCCTATCCTTCCACTGATGTGCTCGCAGAGCTCTCGCTGCCCTCAAAGCAGAAACTGTCCAGCTGCCAAGCTACCTCTTTCTCTCTTCTCTCTCACTCATCCCCTCTCTCCCTCCCGCTCTCTCTTTCCCTCCCTTTCTGTCTGCACAGCTCCCAAAGCCAGGCTCCCAGGTTGGACCTGGCCCCTCAGCTCCAGTCACACATCGTCAGTTACCCAGGTGCCTCGCACCCCTCAGCTCCTAAGAGCAAATGTTCTAGACCAATCCTACTTTCTCCTCCTACCCATGCCAGCTTTTTCCCCCCAACATCTCCGTTTCTTTTCCTGTCAGCATCACCACTGAACAAATATTTAATGAGTACCTACTATGTGCCAGCTGCATGGGTAAGTCAAACAGAAATACGTCCTCATGAAGCTGACATTCTGGTGAGGACAGTCAGATGGCAAAACACAATAAAGTAAAATATAGAGTATGTTAGAAGGTGAGAATCACTAAGGAGAAAAATACAGCAAGAGAAGGGGAGTGGGGAGTTTAGGAGAGGGGAGGTTTTCCGTCTTTCCTCTAATCTTCCAAATCTGTAGTATCATTTTGTTCTTAAAACAAAGTGTTGGGGCGCCCGGGTGGCTCAGTCAGTTAAGTGTCTGACTCTCGGTTTTGATCTGTTTATGAGTTCAAGCCCCTCGCTCTCCTCCCCTCCCCTGCGTGTGCTCACTGTCTCTCTCTCTTTCTCTCTCTCACAATAAGTAAATTTTAAAAATGGTTTTCAAATGAACAAATCAAGTGTTTACAATTCTTTAAAATCACTATCATTCATCCTGGGTCATCAACGATCAGACAAGCAATTTAACTTCTTTGAGCCTGTCTCCTCAGCTATAAGAAGGGGAAAGGATTCTTACCTCATAGGGTTGTAGTGAGAATATGAGATTGTGCACGTAAGAGATTAGGTATGGAGACTGGCTCATGGTAGCTGCTCAATAAAATGCGGAAATGATGTTGATGATGATGATGATGGTGATGGCGATGATGGTGATAGTGGCAGTGGGTAAGAAAAAAATTATGACTTCCAATGAGCTAAATATGAAGTGCTAAAAGAGAGCGTTCTGTCCAGGTGGCTGGGAGACCATACCTTTCAGAGTAAGGTCATTGAGTTTTCCCTTCATGTGACGCTATTCACAAAAGCAAAGGTCACTGACATTTTCATAACAGGTTCCAGGCACATCAATCATTCATTCCCACACGTGAGACTTTGAAACAGACAAGTTTCATACTGGGAGTACAGATGACTAAAAAGAGAAAATTCCAGTTAGCCTGGCTCTTTCGTGTTAGATCGTGTAAAACTCGTTTTGTGGATGCATGGGTAGTTTTTGTTTGGTTGTTGTTGTTGTTGTTGTTGTTGTTGTTGTTGTTTTTATAGAGGAGCAAATCTTTCCCAAAATAATTTCGGGGCTTTCATTTGTATATTGTAAAATGATTCAGGTTTATTGTAGCAAATTTGGAAAACACATAAAAAGTGGAAAGACTATGAAATCGCACATAATTCCACTATTTAGGGATAAGAGCTGTGTACATTTTGAGGTACACTTCTCTGATCTCTTTTCTTTTTTCTTTCCTAATAATTGTAGGGGAAATACAATGCATCCTCTTTTCACTATGCTACTGTTTAGTAATAATTTATTAATTTGAATTCATTTTTCTCTGATTATCGACGGCAAGGATGAAATAGTGCCCATTGCCTTTTATGTAAAAGATGACATTTAGTACACTATCCGTTACTTTCTATTTCTTCCAACCATTCCCAGCTGTGATTTATTACTAGGGGATTTGGGCTTAAATTATTATTACTAATAATATTTATCTTCTATCTCAATAATTGTTTTGATATTTATGTGAAGTTTTATAACCACATTAGGCATAATTCTTTAGATTTATGTGTATTTCACTGGTCACGTAACTTGACATCCACATACTTATACTGGGTCTTCCCCATTCTTAAGTCATTTGTTTGGCTTCATCTGCTAACTGACTGGAATTCTTCTTTGGGTTTGTTTTTTTTTTTTTTTTTTTTTGAGGCAGGGCATGTAGGTATTTGACTTTCTGAGGTCTGGAATCTGATAACGTCTTTGTGAACATTAACCTGGCTGAATATCGGAATTATCGGTTCGTAAACATTTCTCCTAAAAATTATGTCGATGCTGTTCGATGACTCCCTTTGTTTCATGAAATAGAAGAGAAATCTAAAGGCACACCGATACATATTCATTTGTATTCAGTCTGCCTGGAAGCTTACATATTTTGTTTTTGTTCTTTACCCTTGAAATTCAAAAAATTCATGAGGGCACATCCGTTGGTTTAAGTAATAAGTTCTGTGTGCTACTTAATGACCCTTTCCCATCCCTTGTCTATAGTAATTTAAGGTCACCCTGTTTGATAGCAGGGTCACAGCTAATGGATTTCAGTGTCTGAAATCCAAGAAAACCCTGGGCTTTTCAAATAATGGCATTGAAAACCAGTAAGCTGTGGTGGTAGGAACACAGTCTTTGGGGCAGCTCTGTGAATGGTCAGCTGTACGACCTTGGATGTGTTACCTGATTTCTCTCCAAGCCTCGGTTTCCTCCCCTACACGTGGGGACAGGAAAACCTCCTTGCAGATTTGCTGGGAAGATTAGACAAGGCAAAACAACAGGCCCACCATAAATCATATCTGCTATTCTGGAATATGAGAAGACAGATTCTTCTCCAAGCCAAGACCACAGAAATTTGGTTCAAGAAAATGCCAGATTCTGTCTTAGGAGTCAGAGTGGCTCCTCTTACTAACTGGAAAGGGCCTTGGAGAAGTGGCTCCACCCATGACAGATGAAAATATCCTAGGGAGCAGGGTGTTGCCAAGGGGGAGAGTGAACACCAGCTCAAATACAGCTCCAGGATTGTGAACTTGAGCTGTGAGAAGAGGGGAGGGAAGAGAAATGTTGTTTCTCTCTTGGTCACTGGCATAGGCCTCTCAGCTCTGTCTTGGGCACTCCCGTTGTCTTTGTCCCTTTCACGGTGACTCAGAACTTTGGACACGGTGTCAGTGGAGCCCATGAGGTCGTTAAACCTTGCCACCTAAACAGCATGGGCCACAGGCCAGCAGCTTCAGCGTCACCCAGGAGCTCGTCAGAAATGTAGGAGGTCAGGTCTCACCCCGGAGTCACTGAATCAGAATTTGCATTTTAACAAGACCCCCCAGGGGAGGCACATGCCTGTCAAAGTTTGGGGAATTCTAGTCTAGGCCCACAAGTTTCTCAGAGCTGAAGTTTTAGGTGGCTTCTTGGCCACTAACCAACGATTCTATTTGCATCCCTTTTAAAAAAAAAATTATTTAGTTAACATCCGGTGTAATATCGGTTGCAGGAGTAGAAGTCCGTGGTCCATCACTTACATACAACACCTTAGTGCTCATCACGACAAGTGTCTTCCTTAATACCCATCCCCTATCTAGCCCTTCTCCCACCCACCTCCCTCTGTCAACCCTCAGTTTGTTCTCTATCATTAAGAGCCTCTGAGGTTTGTTTCCCTTTCTTCTCTTTTTCCCTCCCTTCCCATATGTTCATCTGTTTTGTTTCTTAAATTCTGCATATGAGTGAAATCATATGGGATCTGTCTTTCTCTGATTAACTGACTTCATTTTGCATAATACATTCTAGCTCCATCCATGTCACTGCAGCATTTGGGCTCTCTCCGTAGTTTGGCTAGTGTTGATAATGCCGCTATAAACACACTGCGTGTGTCCCCTTGAATTTTGATTTTTGTATCCTTTGGCTAAATACCTAATAGTGCAATTGCTGAATCATGGGGTAGTTCTATCTTCAGTTCTTTGAGGAACCTCCATACTGTTCTCCAGCATGCCTGCACCAGTTTGCATTCGCACCAGCAGTGCAAGAGGGTTCCCCATTCTCCACATCTTAGCCAACACTTGTTGTTTCTTGTGATGTTAATTTTAGCCATTCTGACAGGTGTGAGTTGATGTCTCATTGTGTTTTGATTTGTATTTTCCTGAGTGATGCTGAGCATCTTTTCATGTGTCTGTTGGCCATCTGGATGTCTTCTTTGGAAAAGTGTCTATTCATGCCTGCTGCCCATTTCTTAACTGGGTTGTTTATTTTTGGGTGTTGAGTTTGGTAAGTTCTTTTTTTTAATTTTTAAAATGTTTGTTTTTGAGAGAGAGCATGAATTGGGGAGGGGCAGAGGGAGGGAGGGAGAGAGAGAGAGAAAAGAATCCAAAGCAGGCTCCAGACTCCAAGCTGTCAGCACAGAGCCTGACGCAGGGCTCGAACCCATGAACCATGAGATCATGACCTGAGCCGAAATCAGGTACTTAACCGACTGAGCCACCCAGGCACCCCTACTTTGATAATTACTTTATAAATTTTGGATACTAGCCCTTGATCAGATATGTCATTTGCAAATATCCTCTCCCATTCTGTCTGTATTCTGCCTCTTAGTTTTGTTCATTGTTTCCTTCGCTGTGCAGAAGGTTTTTATCTTGATAAAGTCCCAATAGTTCATGTTTGCTTTTGCTTCCCTTGCCTTCAGCAACATGTCTAAGCCTCAGCAATCAGACAACAGAAAGCAATAAAGGGCATCTAAATTGGCAAGGAAGAAGTCAAACTTACACTCTTTGCAGATGACACAATACTACTCTATGTAGAAAACCTGAAAGACTCTACAAAAATTGCTAGGATACATGAATTCAGCAAAGTTGCAGGATATAAAATCAATGTGCAGAAATCTGTTGCGTTTCTATACATCAATAATGAAGAAGCAGGGGCGCCTGGGTGGCGCAGTCGGTTAAGCGTCCGACTTCAGCCAGGTCACGATCTCGCGGTCCGTGAGTTCGAGCCCCGCGTCGGGCTCTGGGCTGATGGCTCGGAGCCTGGAGCCTGTTTCCGATTCTGTGTCTCCCTCTCTCTCTGCCCCTCCCCCGTTCATGCTCTGTCTCTCTCTGTCCCAAAAATAAATAAACGTTGAAAAAAAAATTTTTTTTTAAATAATGAAGAAGCAGAAAAAGAAACCAAGGAATCGATCCGATTTGCAATTATAGCAAAAACAGATACCCAGGGATAAACCTAACAAACAGGTTTTTAGTTTTCAGTAGTTTTCAGTACTCTGAAAAACTATAGAACACTTCTGAAAGAAAGTGAAGAGGAGACAAAGAAATAGAAAATTATTCCACGCTTATGGACTGGAAGAACAAACATTGTTAAAATGTCTATACCTCCCAAAGCAATCTACACATTTAACGCAATCCCTATCAAAATACCACCCGCTTTCTTTGCAGAGCTAGAACAAACAATCCTAAAATTTGTATGGAACCACAAAAGATCCCAAATAGCCAAAGCAATCCTGAAAAAGAAAACAAAACTGGAGGCATCATGCCGTTTTAAAATAGAAATGAAAGCACGGCAGAAGGTTCCAGAAGAAATGAAAGTAAGGCATATAGAATTTTAAAATGTAGACTAAAGTCCAGTGGTTTCCCATGCAGACAATTCCATGGGACTGGGGAAGGGCCTTGTTCTCCTCCCAGAGGCCATCTTAACCTGCTTTTCTGCCCTTGGCACTCAGCTGGCATTACTGGGCCATTCTTCTTAGAACATGTTCTCAGCCTCTCTGCTTGATCACAGAAATGAGGACACAGCTCTGAGAGCCACAATCATACCATCCTTGGCTTTTGTGGTTCCCCACACACCTAATTCTGGGGGAATCACACTGTGACCATGGATTTGGTCACAAAGCAGAAGCTGGCATCTGCTGCTTCTATGGGTGTTCTGTGGCCCCAGCCTTGACCTTCCTCTGGGCCCCAGCTATCTCTGGGGCTGCAGCCATCGCCCTGTGAATGTACGCCCCCAGCTTGGGCCAGAGCCAGAGCCACAGCCAGAGCTGGAGTCAGCTGTGGGTGGTGACTCCAAGACCTCACTTTGGCATCTGGGGGACCCCAGCACCCTCAAGGACGTTCTGAGCTCTGTGAGGCACAAGCTCTTCTCCAGGCCTCGCCTGTTGGTCCAACCTGAATTCCCAGAGGTAAAACAGAATGTGGCTGGAGCAAGGGCCCTCCGCACCTTCGGGGGTTCTCAGTGGCCGTCACATCTCACGTGCCTTTCTTCATGAGCTGCACGTGTTTGGGAGCATGCCTGGCTTGTCCACTCTTGTATCTGGAGTGCTCACTGGAATGCCTGGCACACGAGGGGCACCAGATATGTACTGGAGCCTAACCCCCGGGGCAGCAAAGACCCTGTTTGGTCTTAGACTGGAACAGGGCAATCTGAGGTTTAGTGAGAAATAAAGCCACTCTCCCAATGACCAGCATGGCCTTGGAGGAGAGCAGCACGATTCCTTTCCGCTGTGGACTGTCGCTTCTGTCTTTGATCCCTGAGGATGAAAACATTGTCATGGGTCTGGTGGGCCATTTGGTGGAGGGAGGAGGGGCCACCTGGGAACAGTCCTCCTGGGAAGGATGAGCTCAGGAAAGCACGGAGGCAAAACAAGTGGGCAGACTGTGGAGACTTCAGGGCAGCCCAGGGAGGGAATAAGAGGACCCAGGAGCAGAGCAAGACCCCCAGGACCCGAAGAGGAAGAAGGCCAGGCTTAGGTCAGCACCATGTAACATTGACTTGGAGCTCCAGCCTATCACTCCCGAGCCTGCCGCAAAGCCAGCCAAGTGCCACAGTCTTGTGGTAGAGGGTCCTGCAGGCAGGGGGCTGCATTTGACACTAGGGTGGAAGAGAGAGAGAAAAAAAAGAGAAGGGCCCAGGAAAGCACGTGGCTGAGCAAGGAAAGTCCGTGTCAGAGGACTCGCGGCCTGGTGAGCAGAATGTAAGCCTCCATCGGGAACCTACAGAAACCCTGACGTGGACGCCAGATGGTTCCCGAATGTGGGATGGGGCTGTGAGTCAGTAAGCACCGTACTGAAAGGAAGGAGGGACCCCAAAACCTGGAAGATTAGAGACCACTGGCTGCTTCCACGTGGCTTACTTTGTCCCATTGATGGAGCCACCTCTGACTCTGGGACAAGCAAATCTTTGGTCTGTGGGATCTACCAGCACATGACTGAGTTTTAGTCACAATGTTGTAAAACCTCCCTGGAGATTCCTGGAGGAAAGTGAAAACTGTCACTACAAAATGACAAATGAACCAGAATAACTGTGGTTGGATGACCTCCACTGGTCACCAGGCCTGCTTCCCATAACAAAACCCTCCCCACATAAGAAACCAATGTCCCTTTTACCCCACACGCCTTCTGGTTGGGAAACCCACCCCCTGAGGAGGGGACTTTTCAAAGAAACCCACCTGAGTTGGGCTCTGGGGCTCTATGGAAGAATAGGAAAATTCGCAGTGGTGCAGGGAGGAAAAATAAATGATCTTAGTATTTGGACAGAGTTATTTCAAAGAAAAATTCTATTTAAAAAACCAGATGGTTCTTTTGTTTCCAATAGCTGCCTGTAAATTCTCTATTTTCCTGTTCTGTGGAATTGAAATTGATTGAAATTGACATTTTTTTATCATGAGTCAGGTGACACGAAAATTGAAAAAACAAAACAATGGGTGTTTTCTCTCTGTCTCTCTCTCTCTCTCTTTCTCTTTCTTTCTAACTTTCCAAGAAGTTAAGTCCAGAGGTTCAGAAAAGTTGCAAAAAAGAAAGAAAAAAAAAAGGGGAGAAGAGAAGAGAAGCATGTCAATGGTCTGTTTTTAGAAGTTGCCAGCAGTCGCCTTTCTGAAGTTGCAGTGCAGCTTTGTGGATGCACTCTCTATCCAGCCGCTGCACATCTGGAATTTTGGGGTGGTACCTCTGGTGCTCCATGCAAAATAGCAAAAAAACCACCTTTGGTTTTTCTGACCCATGTGGTTTCATAGCCTTTTCCAGACTTGAGCTGTGGAAAATTGCTGCTCTTGGCTTGAAAGTCACAGTTTAGCAAGTGGTGTTTCAGGGGAACTGGTGGGCCCGAAGATTAATTTGTATTTGCTGCCTCCTGGGGCTCCCAATCAGCCACTTGGCTCCCAGAAGCCCCCAGCCTGAGTGTTGCAATGGACACCAGGGGCGGGAAGAATGTGGCACAAATGTCGCCAGTGAGAACAGCCTCACTGTCCAGATATCTCCTGGTTTGTGCATTTTCCCCCAAATCACCATCAGATATACAAAAAGAGAGATGGGGGACATCTGTGTCTGTCACCAAGCATAGAATGCCTCCTGTCCCAGGGACCTGGAGGTGGTGGCACTTTGGTATGGCTTTGCCTCGCTTCTTCTCCCAGCCATGTGACCCACCTGAGATGCTTCATGCCAGGTCTGCTGATTAGCACGAGAAAAGAGGTTATGGTGACCAGAGGGAATCTACTGACCAGCTAACTGAGCTTATTTTTCCAAACACAGTACAGTACATACGGGAGAAAGGTCACTGGGCTCTAAATGTAGTGAACTGGCTCAGCAAATAGTCCCTTTCCCACTCCTAAGTAGCAGTGGGTCCCAAAGGATGTTGAATTTTCCCTGTGTGACTTTGAGAAATGGAGTCGAATTTTGGATGGGCGTGGGGAGAGTAGTGCACAGGTTTAAATAAATAGATACAGATATATTCTCTTTGTTCCAATGTACAATCATCCACAGCATTGTGCTGATCATTAAAGTGCTTTGGGGAATGGTATTTCCTTTGATGCAAAGCGGTAAATGAAAATGAGAAAAGCAAATGGGATCCCAGTCCCAATTTTGCATGGTGCTCACTTTGTGCACAAACACGGATTCCAGCCCCCTATCCCCCCATGAAAGCTTGCCTGCATTTGCTTCCTGTGAACTCTTACAGCAGCATCCGGCATCTGTAGCCCTCATTTTGCATGGAACATTTCCTGACTCTAATAATAATAATAATAATAATAATAAATTAATAAACTTCCCAGGCATTTCCATGTTTCCGTTTTTCTCGACTCTCCCATAAGACCCTGGAAGGCAGATTTTTGCTCACTGTATCCCCAGCATCAAGTTCAGCGTCCTCCCTTTTGGGGGGGGGGGTCTCAAAATAATTTAATAGTGTGGAAATAATCACATAGGTCAGATATACAGCCCATCCCAGCAAGGACAAGTATCCTGCAGTAGGAAACGGCCGTTCCACCCAAGAAACACTCGCTGATGTCTTCTTGGGGTCATGGCTCACAGTGACTATAACGGCAAAGAAGCTCCTAGTTCCAGAGGTAAATGCCCTTGTGCTGGGCACTTGGCCACCTTCCATGTGAACTGAAGGCACAGATACAGGAAATGGAGAGAATCTGGGTATAGCCTAGCTTTATGTTATGGAAAGAAAAGGTTTGGTACGCTGAAGTCAGCTGTTACACGCACAGGAAAATTACAGGAATTTTGAGAGCCTGTTGTTAAATCATTGGTAACGTGAAATTGGCTGTGGTGAGAGTATTCACACCATGGAAATAGGCAGACGCCACAAATCAGGCTCCTCCCACCCCACCTCATTGTGGAGAGCTGGTTTACCAGAACACTACTGCCAGCATCTGACCATCTGCGGGCAGGCAAGAGTAATTTTTCTGAGCAAAAGCTTCAAGCCAACTGTGATCTTAACTGCCCTTCGTTGCACAAAGCACCAGCCTCTGCCAACAGCAACCTTTGGTCCCAGGAACGAAGGTTGGACATTATCTGTAGCTGAGAATGTCTGGTCACTTCTAGGTCTTGTCAGTTACATCTGCTAAGCAGACAACACTTACACCATAGCTTTTCTTACAAAGGACTACAACATGTGTCCATATATATTATGTGGTTTTTGAACTTGTACGATTCTTTGATTATGGACTCTCAGAGCACTGCACAAATTAAATCAACCATTGCTTCCAAGAGTGGTCCCCCAGTGTGAACGAGGAATAACTGTAGATGGCATGAGTATCCATGCCTGACACTTTCTTCGTGGATTTTTGCTGCCTTTTATTTGTACTTCTCTATTTATAACATTTCCCCGGTTGACTTTATCTAGTCCCACGGCATTGATACTCTCGTATGCAGATAGCACCCGAATCCAGCAATAATGTCTCCACTGACTGCAGACTCCTATCCAAATTCTTCCTTGACATCTCCACCAGGATATTTAAAGGGTGGCTCAAACCCCTTGAAAGGTTAAATTGGCTCGTGTCACTCCTTGTTCCAAAGGCTTCTCATCTCATGCCAAATCCCAATCTGCAACATGGTCCGATCGAGATCCCCAACCCATCACTTCCCCGTCCTCTCACCGTTCTCCCCACTGCCCTGCTGGTTTCTGTGCTGTCTCTCCAATGTGGCAGACAGGCTCCAACTTAGGAGACTTTGCCATTCCCTCTTCCTGGAAAATTCTTTCACCAGGTGTCCTCATGGTTTCCTCCCTTACCTCCTCCAAGTCTTTACCAAAGGCTTGCTAAGGAGGTCTTCCTCAAGTACTGTATTTTGAACTACAACCTCCCTTCACACTCCCCACCCCTTCCCTTATCCCCACCGCCTATCACCTCTTAACAAACTACATCTTACTGACTTTCCTGTTTACTGGGTTTTCTTCCCCATGAGAGTGTAAGCTGTCTGAGGGCAAGCATTTTAGTCCAGTTTGTTCACCGTTGTACCATTAAGACTTACAGTGCTCGGTACATAGTAGGGATTCAGCAAATACTTATTGAATGATAAATGACAACCTTGGTGTCTGTCCTCAGACCTCCTCCTCTCCCAGTCTTTGGCTCTGCCTGTGGGAGCACCATGTCACTCAGGAACTCAGAATAAAACCGTGAGCTACCCTCACCTTCTACATCTAGCCCATTGGCAAGTGCTGACCGCTCTACCACTGAAATATATCTTGAATCTGGGGCACGTGGGTGGCTCAGGCAGCGAAGCATCCAACTCGGTTTTGGCTCAGGCCGTGATCTCATGGTTTATGGGTTGGAGCCCCAAGTCAGGCTCCTCACTGAGAGTGCAGAGCTTGCCTGGGATTCTCTCTCTCCCTGCACCCCCCTCTCTCTGCCCCTCCCCTGCTCACTCTCTCTCTCAAAATAAATAAATAAACTTAAAAAAAAAAAGGAAAAAATATATCTTGAATCTGATCACATGCTTCTCCTTCCCGACAACCACCATTCCCATCGCAACTGGACGACTGCAATCATCTGCCCCCTGGGCTTCTTGCCTCCGGGCTCAGCCCTCTCCCGATCCCTCATGCCCACCCCTTCACGGGCACACACTGCCAGAGCGAGCTTTTCAAAATGTCAAAAAGAACACGACTCCTCGGGTGCAAACCTCCCCCGGGCTTCTCACCGCATTGAAAATTAAATCCACGCTGCCCGACTTGGCCGGACTCTTCCGGACTCATCTCTGACACGCTCCCCTTGTTCCGTCTCCTTCAACTTTCCTGCAGTGACTGCCCACTCTGTGACAGCGCTGTTCGAGGTGTCCGGGACACAACACGAGACAAAACGGAAGGGTATCTATGCTCTCGTGGAGCTCCCGTTCCAATAAATGGCAAACCGGAAACACGACAATAATTCATAATATAGGACGTGAGAAGGTGAGGAGTGCCATGGAAAACAGAGAGAGAAATTAGAGGGAATTGGAAGCGCTGAGTTAGGGCAGCGAGAGCAGTGTTGAATAGGTCGGCGCTGGGGCAGGCAAGGCAGGGGCAAAAATGAGGGAGGCGAGCCACCCTGGTCATCCCTCGCCATTCCGAGAACAAGCTGGGCTGGGCTCCTACTGGGTCACCCCAGCTAAGCTCGAACTCCGTTTCTTAGAATTCCTGCGCGGGCACAGCTCCCGATCAGCATGGGCCACGGTGGTGCACGAGGCGTGGGAGGCAGAAATGGAGCCCCAGCAACATTCTTTTCTGCAGGGAAGGTCAATGCCAGGCGCCAGGTCAATGCGGCTCTCTCACACGGAGGCCCTTCCGCGGGCCTGTTTGGCTGGACAGCAGCCGAGCCCCGGCACCTCCGGGACCCAAAGGATCTCTTCTTTCAGGAACTCCAGCTCCCACCCAGGTGTGCATTTAGCTCCGTGACAAAGGGCATCGAGATCGGAGGCTCGAAGGCGCCTGCAAGACCCATCAGGTGGCAGCCCATCCTGGCGGCGACCAGCCTGTCCTTGCTTCCCTCGCTCCACGGCCTCTTGCATTATCCCCCCGCTGCCTGTTCTGCTGGCTTCCGATGGAGCACGGAGAGCGCACTGCACAAGCCACAGCCCCAGGTCCACCTCGAGGTAACCACCCCCCACGGCCCATGAGGCCAAATCCCGAAACGGCTAACTAAATGCAGTCTTATAGGATTTATTATAAGGATAATATATTTTTACTACCTTATTGTACACATAATGGCTGGCCCCTTATTTAATCTGGGCTCATATGTCACCATCCCATACACATCGTAGCTGAGCACCTAAAACAGAACTTTCTCTGGGGCGCCTGGGTGGCTCAGTCAGATAGGTGTCCGACTCTTGGTTTCGGCTCAGGTCCTGATCTCGCAGTTTGTGGGTTTGAGCCCCGCATCAGGCTCTGGGCTGGCGGTGGGGAGCCTGCTTGGAATTCTCTCTCTCTCTCTCTCTCCCTCTCTGCCCCCTCCCCTGCTTGTGGTCTCTCTCTCTCTCAAAATAAATAAAGAAACTTAAAAAAAAGAAGAAGAAGAAGAAATGTCTGCAGTCATTCCACATCCCCACACCTATTTTTTTTTTTTTCTCTTTTGGTGGAGATTACTCCCTGAAGTTATTTATTTATTTATCTGTTTATTTATTTACTTTAATTTTTTCTTATGTTTTATTTTGTCTTTGAGAGAGAGAGACAGACAGAGTGTGAGCGGGGGAGGAGCAGAGAGAGAGAGGGAGACTCAGAACCCGAAGCAGCTCCAGGCTCCAAGCTGTCAGCCCAGAGCCCGACGTGGGGCCTGAACCCTTGAACCGCGACATCATGACCTGAGCTGAAGTCAGACGCTTAACCGACCAAGCCACCCAGGTGCCTCTGAAATTATTTATTTATTTTTGATTTGGTTACTTGTTTACTACCAAGGCCTGTCCTATTCATCGCTCTGTCTTCAGTGCCCAAAACACAGACCGCTCACGGTAGGAATTCAAAAAAATAAAGACTGAATAAATGTATCTGATGTCTTGTTTTTGGTGTCTGCCAACAGATTTCTGAATACCAAAGCAAGCTAAATGGCTTCAACTACGCATGCAAATCTCACATGGACTTGATGAAAAACCTCCAGCATTTATACATAAAGTTTATAAATGAAAACATAAAGCATTTCATTGATTCTATTAGTCAAAATTACTTTTGCCAACAAATGTTAAAAGCACAACCAAACCAAAAACAAACCTTTTTTTTTTTTGTATCATACTATTCATTCCACACAAAACAACAACAACAACAAAACCTTGTGCTTCGTAGAGCTAAATATTAAAATAGCTACAAGACAACGTCTTCGGTTAATAACTTACACCCAAACCTAAGGGGCGAGAGCAAATGTTCAAGCTTGACATTAACTCTCTCGCAAGAAATCGAGCTAAAGGTTTTTCCTCGCGGGAAAATCCAGAGTTAGAAGGTTTTAAACATTAAGCTGAAACAAGAAAATGCTTTAAAGCAAACGACTGTGTTTTATACTTTAACAATGTCCAGCCAAAGACGCTACTGAGTTGAAACTTCTCCAGCTAATGCTGCCATGGAATAGTGCTCCTCATTTTTGCCAATAGCCCATTTTACTGGTCACCGGTTACTCCTTCAGGACATTAGGCTGACGTTTGTTCATCTTACTTTTGTTTCCTTTACAGTCTCGACTCTTAGCAGCCCACCTCGCTGCAGATCTTTGGCACCAAAAGCCCCACTTAAAAGAACACAGTGTCTTCTTACCGGGGCCGATCCCGGCATGATTTTTTTTTTTTTTCCCTCCTCAACGTCGTTGCATGTTAATTCCTGCGTCGAACTAATATGTATTGATCATCTATTGCGTTCCAGAGGCTGTTTGGGTTTCAAGGTCATTGTCTGGGAGGAGTTCCTTCCTTTTCTGGCCCGGAAATATTACACTGCTGACCCGAAGCAGCAAGTCTGGCCCTTCCTGGTTTTCCCGGACATTCTCCCCGAGGCCATTCGGGGTGGAACGCTTCCTGCTGCCATTCCTCCAATTCTCTACCGCCGATTTCTATCTGCCCCTGGTTAAGTGCTCTTCCTTCCCATTTTTGTTCCTGCCCTTTTAAAGTCTGAGGGCATCAGAGGACTTCCTGCACGGCCTCTGGTGTTACTAGCTCCACTCCCCTTTCTGCTGCAGGAGGGTCATTTGCAATTGCAGGTGCAGAGTGACATTTCTGAGAGCATCCCAACCCCCTTGAGACATCATGCATTTGAAAATCTCTGACCGTGACATCTGGCCTGTCTCTCCTCTGATCTTTGGGAAATCTGCTTCCCTCAAGTCTCGATTGTATGTTTTACTGCAAAACTTTCCTCATCCTTGGCCATCATGCACTCAAAAATGGATTCTGGGTCCAGGAAGCCATGGATTTGAATCCTGGGTCTCCCACTTATGGGCAATGTCACCTCAGCAAGTCAGTGAGTCTGCTTGTACCTAAGTTTCCTGACCTGTACAAAAGAGGGGCTACTCACAGGGCGCCTGGGTGGCTCAGTCGGTTGAGCATTCAACTTTGGCTCAGGTCAGGATCTCATGGTTCATGGGTTCGAGCCCTGCCTCGGGCTCTGTGCTGACAGCTCAGAGCCTGGAGACTGCTTTGGCTTCTGTGGCTCCCTCTATCTCTCTGCCCACCCCCACCCCCCCGTTTGCTCTCTCTCTCTCAAAAATAAATAAACATTAAAAAATTTTTTAAGGGGCGCCTGGGTGGTGCAGTCGGTTAAGCGTCCGACTTCAGCCAGGTCACGATCTCGCGGTCCGGGAGTTCGAGCCCCGCGTCGGGCTCTGGGCTGATGGCTCAGAGCCTGGAGCCTGTTTCCGATGCTGTGTCTCCCTCTCTCTCTGCCCCTCCCCCGTTCACGCTCTGTCTCTCTCTGTCCCAAAAATAAATAAACGTTGGAAAAAAAAAAATTTTTTTTTTTTAAATTTTTTAAAAAGAGGGTTACTCTGAAGACTATATTTTCCAAAGATGGCCACATCAATAAATATATATGCGTGCCCCGTCCCATATTGTTTTCTCACAACACAATACGGACACCTCCATATCTGGGCAGGCAGAAACATGGATTACCGAAAAACAACAAATAACTTTTTTGTGTGAGTATGTCCCAAATACTGCACAGGACATATGTATACTAATAGAGCTATTTGTTGTTTCTCTGAAATTTAAATTTTAAGTGAATGTCCTATATTTTATACGGGAAGTGCACTTTGGAGCCCAGAGCCAGCACATAAGAAGTTTGGCTCCCCTCAAACTACTGGGTATTCCAGTTCCTCAGTGTTTGAGTGTTCCCAACCCAGGCACCAGACATATGTCCAAAGAAGCCTCAGGAATATTCCTTCCTCGGCTATCGTCTGCCTTAGACGAACCCAATCAATCCTCGGAACCATAAGGGATGATAATGATAGATAATTATTACTGGTTTTAAGCCATTAAACTTGGGGCCAGTTTGTTATACAATAGATCACTAATACAATTAACTACTTCATAGAATTGTGGCACTGTTTTAAGAACATAACATGGTAATGCCCCTAGCATAGCCCCTGGAACAAACAGAATTCTCTTCCTCTCCCCCCAGCCAACACATAAAACCATCTGTACACACGCGTGATGCCCCACGGTCTTTTTTCTCCCAAGCTTACTTTTATTTCCACTGAACTAATTTCTCTTTCTGGCCAGAATTGGATCCTGAGGGGGTCAGTTGTTTCCCCAAAACACTTTCCCAAATTTCTGGGAGATTAAACTGATAGCAAAGCAAGAAATGTCAGACACTGTGTTCTAGCTCTGAGACCCCCTCGCTGAAGTCCCCACGCTTCTCTTTCTCATGGCCCTCTGTCAATTCTGTGATCAGCTTTGACAATCTCTTTTTATCTACCCGTAATATGGCCCCACAAAAGCCACTTCTGTTCTTGTCTCTTTTTGTCCTTACACAAAGACTACTCACACCTCCATCAATTTCCATGAAGACGTTCACAGATTATTTGTATGTTTGCTTGTCTTCACGTGTCTTCTCCTATTGTGTGCAGAGCCAATATGTCATGAGTGTTAGTTTCTGATGATTCAGTCTCTCCAGTGTCCTACCCCATTCCGCTTCAGTCAGGTCAATGATACATTCGTGTCTATTCCTCTCTTGCTGTATGTTTAGACACGCTGATTATCACTCAAAGCAGAGGCATAGGATCTTATGGTAGGCTGAATAATGGCTCCCTATTCACCCAAAGATGTGCATGTTTTAATCCTTGGAACCTTTGAATATGTTATCAAAGGGACTTTGCAGGTATGACTAAGTTAAGGATCTTGAGATGGAGAGATTATGTAGAATTATCCAAATGAACCCAAAGTAATTACAAGGGTCCTGATAAAAGAGAGGCAGCAGGGAGAGATAGAGATGTGTTGACGAAAGCAGAGGTCAGCATGATGTGTGGCCATGAGCCAAGGAATGCAGTGGCCTCTAGAAGCTGGCCAAGTCAGGGAAATGGATTCTCCCTTAGAGCCTCCAGCAGGAATGCAGCTCTATGGACACCTTGCTATTAAGCCCTTTGAGGCTGATTTTGGACTTCTGACCCTCAGAACCCAAGTAAATCTGTGTTATTTTAAGTCACTGAGTTTGTGGGAATTTGTTGCAGCAATGGAAAACCAGCACAGACCTCCATGAGTCTTACGAAGTTACTTACCCTTTGGGGGAGGGGAACTTTCTAGCCTTGTTCAAGAAGAAAGATTATTTACATGCTGTAAGTGTATTTGTTTGTAATTATGACCTCACCTCCTTTCCTAAAGAGTTTGAGATGACACATTAAGAAATAGACTCTCTATTTTTATTTGACCCAAATGAGCTCCAGTTTTAGAGAGAGAGAAAGGTACAACAACTCACGTGTGAGGATGGAGTACGTTTAGAAAGATGAAAAGAAACAATTCAATCCCACTGTGTATCTGCACTCCCAGGTTTCTTACATTCGGGATTCAATCTGCCTCTGGTTTACAGTGAGAAGGAGACAAGACATTGATCTGTGATTCACACTGCTAGCTTTCGCCAAACCTACACCCTCTCCTCCTGGGCACTAGCTGGACAGCACTTCCCAACCATCTTGCAGTCGGGTGGCGCTTGGGACTGAGGTCTAGTCAATGGACTATGAGTGGATGATGTGTGCCACATCCAAGCTTGTCCTCCCCCAAACCTCCCAGGCATGTTTTTCTATGTTCTTTACCCTTCCATTGGCTTGAGACAGATAATCACAACCTTGAAAGCAACACGTTGGATATATCACAAAATGAAAGGGACCTGGGTCCCTGAATCACTGCTTGGAGGAGAATTACCACCCCATCAGGGACATCTGTTTTGGACTCTAAGTGAATGAGAAATTAACTTGTATTGTTTCGAGCAATTACTCATCTTGGAATTATTTCTGATTGCAGCCAACATTACCTGAAGGTAACACACAGTGCAAATCCCAAGTATTTGGGGTAAGTACAGCCTGTTTTGCAGACAGGTATACCATGGGATCAAAGCCACCTGTAAGAAGCTGATCAAGGCTTATGTTTCACTGCGAACACAGCAGGTTTTATAAACATGCCTTGAAGAATGGTTCTTTGTAGGTTTTCCTGGCTTGGCCCAACGAAAGCCACTGCTGATGCAACAAACCCTTCTCCTAATGCATTACATAACTTGTATTAACAAAAACAGCATGGTTTTAATATTTTCACTGTGGTCTAAGTCTGAATGAGGAAATCACTTAATACCCTTGACTTTCTCAAAACACATATCTCTGGACACAGCCGTCCGAACATTCTTTGAGCGTCCAAGAGCAATGCCACCCCACAAGTATACACTTGTCTCTGAACCTAAGATTAGGGTGACCAACCACCCCAGCTTGCCTGAACCTGAGGGGATTCATAAGATGTGAGACTTTCAGTTTTAAAAACCAGGACAGAGCCAAGAAAATTGGAAAAAGCTGGTCACCCTTCGAGATACTATTCTGCTGGAAGCACATCTACATAGATGGCTGAAAATCCTGAAGGGAACAAAGAAAAGGGAATTTTTCCCGCCTTCTACCAGGAAGGGCATACTCTCAATTTAGGACATGACAGGCGTCCTTAAGGCACTACTCACCAGGAAAATCCCAGAGATTCTGATTCATCCAGTGGTTGTGCCCATGCCTCACAAAGGCCAAGGGCCAATGAGGAAGTCAGATGGCTGGGAATGTGTCCTCAGCCTGTCTTGTGTTCTCTCTTGCACAGCAGGGCAGACGGCGAGAACGCTTCGGAAGCAGAATGATGGCGCTACATAGGGAAGGTGGGCGTGGATGCAGCAGAAGGAACTCTAACAGGAGACAACAGCTGGGGTGGAGAGTGTAGGGGGAGAGTAGGGCACCAGGTGGTACAACCATCTGCTCTTCTGCCCTGGAATTTCTTTGTCACCCTGCTAACTCACAAACACTTGCCATTGGATTAGCTCACGTAGTGGTTCCTAGGATGCTGGGCTGTTAATTCATCTGCGTGGTCCTCATTCCACAGTGCCGTCTACCCCACCCCAGGGACATGGAGAGTCATCCCTCCGACACTAACTTACAGAAGTAGAAGCAGTTCACTGTCACCCCAGTGAAAATCAGGTCAGGCAACGTGAGGGAATGCAACTCTTAGCCTTCCCTCTGCCACTGTCTCCATGTTGGCCAGGTCTCATGCTCTCTCTACTCTTAACTACCACAGACGTTTCTGTATATTGCCTCACTGTTTAAGTTTAAATAATTGTGTTTGAAAAGGAAATTTCGTATCACCCACATAAGTTAGAAAACCAGTATCCTTTGAGAAAACCATAATTATCATTAAAAAAATCAAATACAATGAGGGGCGCCTGGGTGGCGCAGTCGGTTAAGCGTCCGACTTCAGCCAGGTCACGATCTCGCGGTCCGTGAGTTCGAGCCCCGCGTCGGGCTCTGGGCTGATGGCTCGGAGCCTGGAGCCTGTTTCCGATTCTGTGTCTCCCTCTCTCTCTGCCCCTCCTCCGTTCATGCTCTGTCTCTCTCTGTCCCAAAATAAAAAAAAAAAAAAAAAAATCAAATACAATGAAAGCAAAGCGGTGTTATTCGATTCCTACTGGATGTGATATCAGATGGAAAGCTCCAACTGTGAGGCCTGCTCTCTCTCTTGATTAGAAAGGGACATTAACAGGAGCTAGAGAAACCCTAAAGATGTACTCAACACCACACTGAGGCTTTCGCCTTAGTTACTGAAAGAGAAGGGGGGCAGAATACAATGTTCCCACTCTGGGATTCACTGGTATTTAACCCTGTGTTCTGCATCACCAAAACCTACCTCATACACAATCATGGGCTAATTGAATTGCACTTTAAACCATTGTCTGTCAAGTCCTCAACACAGCCTGAGATTCCAATTCCTTCTCTCCCTAGTAGGCGGATTTTCCCACCGAACAAGATCGTAATCCCAAACCTTTTCCTCTCTGCTCTGTCCACACCCCAGCTCTCAGTGGCCTCTTACATATTTTAGAAACTAATAGCAATTAGCTAGCAATCTCACTCTCTGTCCTTTCCTTCAACCTCGCTAATGAACACGTACACTCCTATCTCTAATCTTAAGAGGAACCCCCTTTTTTCATCCACCTCCAGCCACTTTCCCATTTTTCTGCTCTTTCTCACATCCAAACTTCTCAAAGGAATTGTCCACACACCCACTGGATCCACCTCCCTTTCACTCCTTAACCTACCATAATCCAATTCGACTCTTTTCTCCCTGTCCTTCTTCTAAAATTTCCCTGGTCAAGGCATCCAGCTTCTCCATCTCTCCCTCCCTCTCAAGGCATTGTTCTTTCCTGGCTCCTGTGACTCCCATGTTCTTGGCTTCCTTCTATTCTATCTCTGCCTCTTCAGAATCTCCTTTGCAAGACCCTTTTCCTCTTTCCCACCTCTCAACATCTGCCAGGGCTTGGCCCTCGAGCCCCTTTCTTAGCTCCCTCCACACTCTATCACAAGAAGATCTTAGTATTCCCACAGCTGTATCATCCATAATCTGTAAATGCCTCTCCAACCTGAGTCACCACTGAGCTCTGCACAGATGCTCATTGAATATCTCCACTTGGATGTCTTACAAGCATTTTAGATTTCATATTCCAAAATGATCTTGTGATTTTTCCTCTTCCCTAGTCTTTCTCATTTCAGTGAAGGGTACCACCATCACCAATGGTCTGAACCAGGATCCTGGGAGTAATGCTTGGTCTGTCCCCCTCTGTCCCTCTCTCCTCTTTCTCAATCCCACTTCTATGGCTATACTTTCAGGATATATCCCCAACCCATCCTCTTCTCTCCATCTGCACTGCCACCTCCCTAATCCAAACCACCACCATTCTCTCTTCTGGATTGTTGAATGGCCGTATCTTTCCCATACTCTGGAGGTATCTTCATTAAACATATCATATCACATTTTTTCGAAGCCAATCTGTGGCTTCCTGCTGAATACAGAATGAAACCCAAACGTACTACCAAACCTCCAGAGCTCTACAAAATCTACCTCTGCCAACTTCTCAAATCCCATCAAATGTCTCTCTCTGTCTCTCTCCTACTACCTTGAAATCGCCACTGGCTTTCAATAAATGAATGGCTTTGAATGAATTAATAAAATGAATGAATGAATGCATGCATGAATGAAATCGCAACACTTACAAGCAAGTAAACCTTGATATAAGGTTTTCAGATAAAAAAAAAGTGTTTTGAAGAATTAAAGGGTTTTACAGGGAAAAATACACATGAGAATAAGAGAGTAGTCTTAGAACCAATGAAAAGTATTTGTTTAAAATTTTCCCAAAGGTACCTGGGTGACACACATACCCAATCCTGAAAATTGCTACTAAACTCCTGGTTTGAAAAAAGTGTTTACATTGCCCTACATAAGGAGAGAATCACAGCTATTTCAAATTAATTAGTCCTCTCTCTCTTTCTCTCTCTCTCTCACACGTACACGCGCGCGCACATATGTAACCTGAAAATACTGTCGATATTCCTAGGAAGGAAAAATAAGAGGGACTTGTGCCCATAAAAATAAAGCTCTTTTTCATAATAATTGGAAGATAATCATGTGCCACATCTTTTGGGTGTAGACATGGTGATTGGGTGGTCTAAGATCTTATTTCAGGCCACCACAAATCACTCTGACTTCTTTTTTTAAGTTTATTTATTTTTGAGAGGGAGAGAGAGCACGAGCAGGGAAGGGGCAAAGGGAGAGGGTGAGAAAGAATCCTAAGCAGGCTCAGCAGTGTCAGCACACGGCCCAACGCAGGCTCCATCCCACGAACCGTGAGATCGTGACCTGAGCTGAAATCAAGAGTCGGACACTTAACTGACTGAGCCACCCAGGTGTCCCCACTCTGACTTTTTATAAGCAACCCAACATCCTAGTGTCTCTACCTAACTGTCTCCCCTCCCCTCAGCGTTGTCAGAACTACAAGCCAGATCATTTCCAAGGTGTCACATTATGTTATTTGGGCAAGAAGTGTCACATACATAAATCCAATCGATATAGAAAACTCTGGTACTGAGCAATGGGAGACTTGCATGTGCTAGGAGTGTCTGAATCCACAGCCTTAACAGGGTAAACTATAGTTACAATGAGGGTTCTAAGAATTATCTGCTTGAGTTACATAGAAATACATGCTGGGTCAAATGTGTAAGAAAACTTAATGCCATAATTACAAGCTACTCTTATTCCAAAGGTTGAACACAGTTACCATATGACCTAGCAATTCCACTCCTATATATACCCAGAAGAACTGAAAACATATCTCCCCACTAAGATTTATATAAAAACGTCCACAGCAGCATTATTCATAACAGCCAAAAAGTGGAAATAACCCACCTGTCCATTAACTGGTGAATGGATAAATAAAATGTGATCTATCCATACAATGGAATATTATTCAATCATACAAAGGAATGAAATACTTCTACGTGCTACCACATGGACGAAACTTGGAAACAATAAATCAAGTACAAGAAGACAGTCAGAAAGGAACACATATTATTGTATTATTTCTACTTGGATGAAATGTCCAGAATAGGTGAATCTATAGAAATAGAGAGTCGACTGGTGGTTGCCTAAGGCTACAAGTGATGTGGGGGGAAGGGAGGGATTAGACGGTGATGGCTAAGGGATATACGGTTTCTTTATTTTGATGTAAATATTTTATAATTGACCATGGTGATGACTGCACAACTCTGTAAATATACTAAAAGCCACCGAATTGTACATTTTAAGTGGATGAACTGCATGATATATGAATTACAACTCAATAAAGTTGCTAAAAGCAATAATAATATGCTGCTTTCCCTAAGTTACTCCCTTTTCCCATTTTCAAAGAAGGATTTAGCACGTTAACTTAAAATCAATAGATCACTACTATTTTGTTAAATGCCATCATAAATATTTAGATTTTTTTAATGACACGAAAACCACTTAACAAAAGTTGACGAAACAGCTCATGGTTATAACCTGGTGGATTATATTCCTAAAACTTTTATACATGTGTTTATTTGTAATTACTTTCTTTGCACAGCCTCTAGAATGGACATTTAATTTTAGCAAGGAGTTCACCACTTCAAGGCTAGATATTTTGTGTGCCTTTGGGGGTTTCCCTGGCTGTTTTCAGAAGACACAGCACCACTTGTTAGAGGAATTTCACAGCCTCTCCCGACTGGGTATCCATTTATTTTAAATGTTTAAATATTTAGATTGAGTCCCCACTTATAAATAAAATGCCACTTTGACTAAAAATTATGTTCTTACAATGGAGGTGTTCGATCACCATAGTAAACAGTCTTGATCTTGTACTTGCTTCTTGTCACCCACTCAGCTATAGCTAAGCTTTCTGGTATGGTCTGAACTTGACCTTGAGACAATGACATCCCGAGCATGTTGTTAGTTTAGTGTCATGCCAGAGCTGTGACCAACAATAGCCATAATTGTGTCCAAACAGTCTCAATAGTCAACAATGTCAAACAAGACTCTCAAGGGTGCATTGTGCTTGTAGAACTGAATTTGATGACATTGGCTGCTCTTTCTAACAAGTGTTCTAGATTAGTCTTTATTTTAAGGTTTTGCTCTTTTAAGTTGCTCTGTAAGACGATTTTACAGTTCAATCTTGTAGAGTCTCTGTTTTCAAAGTAGATAATCATTTTAATGGCCGAGTTGCTTCCATGTTGGCTAAGGAAAGTGATTTTTTCCAAAGTCTTCAAAGAATATGGTGCTTTTGCCTGGACATGGTGGCTTTTTAGAAAGAATGCCCAAGAACATACTACCATTATTATCAAACACGAAACAAAACAAAACAATATTCTTCAGTTACTGCGAACAAGTGTCTTACTTCGTGGTGATAGATTTTAATAACTTTGAGTTAAATTATTGCTGCACAATCCCACATTGATTCGTGTAGTACCAAAGATACAAAAATTATACTATATATTCTAAATATTCCAAAAGAGAAGATGCTTAGGCCAATGACAGGGTTTATATTTATGAAACACAAATGTAACAATTCCCGCAGACTCTGAAGCACTGTTCTCATCAAGAAGATGGTAACGGGCAGTACAAAACACCACTTGTATTGAATTGCTGACCTAATTTTCCTTTTATAATAGTGCCTGTGATGCTAACACCAGGAAGTATGTCACTAGCTTTTATTTTGTTTGTGGTTTAAGGATTCCATACAATAGCAAGCTGGGAACATATTTTATGGGGGAAGAAGAGGAATCTCTTCCTTTCCGCAAAACTCAAACCAAGATGAATTCAAAGTTCCCCCAAATAACTGTCCTGAAGATTATAAACAAGCACTGGAATATTCCAAGCATGAATCACTCATGTTTTTGAGGGAGCAATCAGGAACTCTAAAGCCTTAGAAAATAGGGACTGCTGGGGGCTCATGAGTGGAAGGGTCTGTGTAACTTGGGATCAGTGCAGGGGACAGGTAATGAAACCTCCATTTAGAGAAAAGGTGTCAATACAACGGTGAGTGATTAAAGTCAGACACAAAATCTAGCGAAATGGGCAGAGGCCTGCGTTGCCAACTCCAGCTGTTGACCAACAAAATAAATGATGCACCAAGCTGATGTTTCCAGGAGGAGTGGACTGGAACCTGGCACTCAGCAAATGCTCTTAACATACGTGGCAACCGCAGACCCGGGCCAACGGTCCAGGACTTCTGGGCCTTTGAAACCATCCTGACAGTGCTATGCTCGACTCCTTCTATGCACCAAAAGTAACCCATCCCCACTTTCTTTTTAAGAAAACTAGTAACATTCAATTTTCCTGAATATAAAAACAACTTACATTGTGCCTTACAGGGGGAAAAAAAGAAAAGTATAAAGAAAAAAAAGTCAAATTACCTATAATTGTTCTGTTCTGAAATAATCATATAGCATGAAAAAGAATAATAATAAAATTAACATTTTAGTATTTTTCCTTAAAATCGTTTTCTATACAGATATGCTCTTAAAAAATCAGAACCATGAGAAATATCCAGTTTCATATCCTGCTTTTTCACTTAACATTATATTGTGAGCATTTCCTCATATCCTTTAATATCCTTAGGAACGTGATTTTTTAATGGCTGTATAATATTCTATTGTATGGATATGCCATGACGAACTTAACTGTACCCCTACCTTAGACACTCAGATTGTTTTTAGTTTTCCATTATTATAATAGCTCTGTGATGAACATTCTTCATAACTTATTTTTAACAACCAGGGGGGAAACTTTGTGTTCAGCGTGGGAAAAATTACTACTGTTATAAGTAAAGACCATAGAATTAGGAAGAAGTTTCAGAAGAGCGCGTCCATCGAAGATTTAGACCTGAGTGCTTTCAGCGGGAGCAGCTCCACGGAGGAAGCTCAAAACCATCCTTCATTTGGTCACCATTTTAGGACTTGACTCCACGGGGTCTGGAACAATTCTGGTTATAACACAGGTCAGGCAACAGCGCCCTCTTATCGCGTTGCTACGTCTCACCTACATCCAGCAGCACAGACCTTCGTGACACAGAAGCATCAAGTGGCATTTGCCAGATGCTCAGTGACCATAGTAAAACGATGAAGGGAAGAAAGGAATCTGCTCTCCACTGCCCTTTGTGTATCTGTTTGTTTTCATGGTGGCAGAACATACGTAACATACGGTTTGCCATTTTAACCATTTCTAAGTATATAATCCAGTAGCATTAAATGCATTCACTCTGTTGTGCAACCATCGCCACCAGCCATCTCCAGAACCTTTTCATCTTGCAAATTGAAACTCTATACCCATTAAACAACTCCTCTCTTCAGTCTCCCCCCAGCCCTTGGCAACCACCACCCTCCTTCTGTCTCTGTGAATGTGACTACTCTAGGTACCTCCTGTAAGTGAAATCATACATTTGTTCTTCCGCGTCTGGCATGTTTTCAGCAGGCATGTTTTCAAGGTTCATGCATGGTGTAGCATGTGTTGGAATTTCATTCTTTTTAAAGGCTGAATAATAGTCCGGTGTGTGTGTGTGTGTGTGTGTGTGTGTGTGTGTCACTTTTGTTTATCCACACAAAACATATTGATGAATATTAGGTTATTTTTACCTTTTGACTATTGTGAATAATGTTGCAATAATTCACATACTTCAACATTCTGGCGCAAGTATCTGCTGGAGGTTTCGCTTTCAATTCTTATGGGTATCCACCTAGGAGTGGAATTGCTGTGTCATAAGGTAAGTTTAACTTTTTGAGGAACCACCGCAGCATTGTGCCATTTTAGATCCCCACCAGCAACTTGGGATGGTTCCCATTCTGCTTGTCTTCATCAACACTTGTTATATTCCTTTTTCTTCTTCTTTGGCTTTTGTTTTTTTTTAAATAATAGCCATCTTAATGGGTATGAAGTGGTATCTCATTGTGGTTTTGATTTGTATTCTCCTAATGACCAATGACATTGAGGATTCTTTCATATTCTCATTGGCCATTTGTATATCTTCTCTGAGGAAATGTCTATTAAAGTCCTTTGCTCCAGGTGCCTGGGTGGCTCAGTTGGTTAAGCGTCTGACTCGATTACGGCTCAGGTCATGAACTCACAGTTCCTGAGATAGAGCACAGAGCCTTCTTGGGATTCTCTCTCTCTCTCTCCCTCTCTCTCTCTCTCTCTCTCTCAATAAATAAATAAATATTTAAAAAATAAAAAAAAGTCCTTTGCCCATTTTTGAAATGCATTGCTAAAGATGTTGCTTTTGGGGGCACCTGGGTGGCTCAGTCGGTTAGGCGTCCGACTTTGGCTCAGATCATTATCTCACGGTTTGTGAGTTCGAGCCCCACGTCAGGCTCTGTGCTGACAGCTCAGAGCCTGCAGCCTGCTTTGGATTCTGTGTCTCCTCTCTCTTCCCCTCCCCTGCTCATGCTTGCTCTCTCTCTCTCTCTCTCTCTCAAAAATAAATAAACATTAAAAAAAATTTTAAAGACGTCTGCTTTTGATGGGACAGACAGACACTCAGCATCAGAGTGCTCTTTACCCAGAGTATTTGGTGGCAGGAACAGATATTGATGATTCTCAAAAAGCAGGGAAGTTATTATAGAAGGAGGTTATTATAAGGCAAAGGGGGCCCCTCCTGGGATCCTAGTACAGGAAGTTCAGTGGGCCCCCAGGGAACTGGAGAGGCGTCAGGCTGCTACCCTGTCCGTGTCCCTCTCTCTGGGGCAGGGTAGTCCTGTCTCTGCCTCTGCTTGCACGTCTGCCTTCCCTGTGTGAGGCACGTAACCCCCAAGCTAAGCAGCTCGCTTCCCAGGACACATGCCCAACCGTCATCTTCACATGACCTTAGGGCTCCAGGGGCCCCCAGTAAACTCCAGCTTCTCTGTCCCCATCCAGCATTTGTTCTCTGAGGTCAGGAGCCCCTGTGACCCAATCAGCTGTGGCCATAGGGCCGATGACATGCGACAAACATTGCCAGATCAGCCCCTGCCTTGGGTGAGGCCTGTGGATGGAGAGTAACTTCAAAGAAGGGCATATCGAAAGGCAGCCATGATGGTTATGCTTAGCACCCAGAGGAAAGTTTCAAAGCTTTTCAACAATCTAGTATTACATTATTATGTCCATCTCTCAAACACTCAAGAGTATTCTACACTTGATATTATTTACCTTTAGCTTGACGTCTTTGTCTTTCAGGGTAGTGCAGCTGTAATGTTCAAAAGGCACCATTCAAGGTTGATATGATGGTGGTGCGTCCAATGCTGAGAATAGTTCATAAGCTTGTGATTGCACTTCAGTTTCAAAGTTTGAACACTGACCTAAGCAAGGCAAACTTGCTTGGTCCAGAATATTTCTATATGGATGTGCTGTTTACTAGTCTCCCTAGCGTTAAATGTAAGCTATAGCCTCTCCCCCGTCTTTTCATTTGGTTCAATAATAAATAAACGTTAAAAAAAAAATTAAAAAAAAAAAGATGAGAAATTAAGGCTCAGAGAACTGGGTAAGCATTCAGATGAACCGGCCAAGAGGGGGGTGGGGCCTGGACCCCGAACCCAGACTACAGAAACTGTACTTAACCCCTGCCCTGCTCAGCTCAATTTTTGACGCCTCTATAATGAGCATCATGACCATTTTTCTCTTGCACCAAATGAAATGATATGGAGATGTTATAATTTGCTATTATTATTATTATTATTATTATTTACTATTATTATAGATTTGTTCCACCGCTTAACTTAACTGCTAAAAGTTTATTTAAAAAATTTTTTTCAACATTTATTTATTTTTGGGACAGAGAGAGACAGAGCATGAACGGGGGAGGGGCAGAGAGAGAGGAAGACACAGAATTGGAAACAGGCTCCAGGCTCTGAGCCATCAGCCCAGAGCCTGACGCGGGGCTCGAACTCCCGGACCGTGAGATCGTGACCTGGCTGAAGTCGGACGCTTAACCGACTGAGCCACCCAGGCGTCCCTAAAAGTTTATTTAGAGGAGCACCTGGGTGGCTCAGTCGGTTAAGCATCTGACTCTTGATTTTGGCTTGGGTCATGATCTCATGGTTTGTGAGTTCGAGCCCCGCATCAGTGCAGAGCCTGCGTGGGATTCCCTCTCTCTCCCCTCTCTCTGTCCCTACCCTGCTTGCTCTCTTCCTCAAAATAAATAAACTTAAAAATGTTTTAAATAAAAGTTTATTTAGAATATGACATGTACATGTACACGGGGGAAATAGCCATACTTCTTTTTGTCTTAATATGAAGTTACTTAGAAAAATAGCCAAATGGGACTATGTCAAACTCGATAAGCTTTGTGTGTTAAAAGATACAGACGAGAAAGTGAAAAAGCAGACCGCACAATGGGAGAAAAGACTTGCAAATCATGTACCTCATAAGGGGATAGCATCCAGAATATCTAAAGAATTCCTATATCTCAGCAATGAAATAACCAAATAACCTGATGTAAAAATGAGCAAAGGACTTGAATAAGCTTGTGTCCAAAGATGATCTACAAATGGTCAACAAGCATACGAATATGAAAAGATGCCCAACACCACGAAATCATCAGAAGAATGTAAATCAAGACCACGAGTTATCACCTCACACCCATGAGGATGGCTACTCTGAAAAAAAAAGAAAAAAACAGAAAATGACAGGCGTCTGTGATGTTGTGGAGAAGTTGGAACACTTGTGCCCTATTGATGGGGTTGTAAAATCAGAGTAGCCACTATGGAAAACTGCAGAGGTTCCTTAAAAAAAAAATCAAGGGGCGCCTGGGTGGCGCAGTCGGTTAAGCGTCCGACTTTAGCCAGGTCACGATCTCGCAGTCCGTGAGTTCGAGCCCCGCGTCAGGCTCTGGGCTGATGGCTCAGAGCCTGGAGCCTGTTTCCGATTCTGTGTCTCCCTCTTTCTCTGCCCCTCCCCTGTTCATGCTCTGTCTCTCTCTGTCCCAAAAATAAATAAACGTTGAAAAAAAAATTTTTTTTTTTAAATGAAAAATAGAGCTACCCTACGATCCAGCAACCTTACTTCCGGGTATAGGCCCAAAAGAATTGAAAGCAGGGTCTCAAAGGGAGATCTGCACACCCATCTTCACAGCATTATCCACAACAGCCAAGAAGTAGAAGCAACACAAAGATATACTGACAGGAAGGGATCCGCAAAATAGGGTATATACACACACGATGGAATATTACTTGGCCTGGAAAAAGGAAGGAAAATCTGACACCTGCTACCACATGGGTGAACCCTGCCTAGTGAAAGAAGCCGGACACAAAAGGACAAATGCTGTATGATTCCACTGGTACAAGGTACCCAGAGTCGTCAAATTCACAGGGACAGAAAGCAGGATGGCGGGTGTTTGGAGCCAGAGGGAGAGCGGAACGGGGAGTCAGCGTTTAACAGGCACAGAGTTTCAGTTTTACAAGACGAAAAAGTTCTGGAGCTGGATGGTGGTGACAGTCACACAACAATGGGAATGTACTTCATGCCATTGACCTGTACACTGAAATAAGGCTAAAATGTCAAATTGTATAATGTCAAATGTGACATATATTTTACCATAATTTTTTAAAATTAAAAAAAAAAGTTCTTGGGGCGCCTGGGTGGCGCAGTCGGTTAAGCGTCCGACTTCAGCCAGGGCACGATCTTGCGGTCCGGGAGTTCGAGCCCCGCGTCAGGCTCTGGGCTCAGAGCCTGGAGCCTGTTTCCAATTCTGTGTCTCCCTCTCTCTCTGCCCCTTCCCCGTTCATGCTCTGTCTCTCTCTGTCCCAAAAATAAATAAACGTTGAAAAAAAAAATTAAAAAAAAAAAAAAGTTCTCTACATTTTTTTTCTTTTGAAGGAACTGGCCTGTTCAGAAAGCTTAACCACCACCGGAAATGTGTCCAAGAGAAGAGTAAAGCTTCCAAAGCTTCTAGAGCTCTATGGCTTTCTCAGAAGTCACACACAGAAGCCCAGACTCACGGCAGGTCTTCGCTGGCACTGAATTCCAAGTTGTGTTGGGTCTTTCATCGGAGAGAAGGAATAAGCAACTGCAAGAAAAGGGAAGACGACCAAAGGCCTGCTCCCCTGACCAGCTGGTGGCTCCAAAGAGTCTTGACATTCAAGGACTGCAAAGATCAGCTCCCTTAATGCCCACAACAGCCCCGATACCTGTGGGCAGACCGAGGCACGGGTGCTTTGAAGCCAACTTGCCCAAAGTCACACATAAACGAGGAAGCAGAGCCAGGATCCAAACCCTCACAGTCTGACCCTAGAGGCCACATTCTTAACCACTGTGTTATTCTGCCTCAGAGGAGGTAAGGGACCAACCAAGCCGAAGGCACGAAAGCAAACAAGGCGAAGAAAATGAGGACATGCCCACCTGTGCCAGGTGTGAATCTTAGCTCATCCAGCCATGGTGCCCATCTAGGAGGCAGTGGTGATCTCTGAACCCATTTTAGACACAACAAAGCTGAGGTCCCAAGACCATTAAGTCAGCTCCCCTTAGGTCTCACAGCCAGTGGGCCCCATTTCTACTCGCCAATCCTGCCTTTTCCCGGTTGCTCGTCTTAGTTTGAAAATTATTGGAAGATAAAGGGATCGCTGCATTATGCTGTTTCTCAGAGGCACCACTGGCCCAGACTGCTAGAGCTGTTGCCTTAACTTGTAACTTTAAAATCCCGACCGGGGCGCCTGGGTGGCTCAGTCGGTTAAGCGGCCGACTTCGGCTCAGGTCACGATCTCGCGGTCTGTGAGTTCGAGCCCCGCGTCGGGCTCTGTGCTGCCAGCTCAGAGCCTGGAGCCTGTTTCAGATTCTGTGTCTCCCTCTCTCTGACCCTCCCCGGTTCATGCACTGTCTCTCTCTGTCTCAAAAATAAATAAACGTTAAAAAAAAAACTTTTAAATCCCGACCTTTCCCAGTTGCAGAGGGCTAGGAGGTGCTGTGACCACTTCACCTCTTTCCCAAAGACCAAGAGGCCGGTGAGCAACCGTGGCTGGAAGGGCTGTGCAGCCAAACACGGGGAGGGACAGAAATGACCGAGGTCACAGGCATGGGCGGTGCCAGCCTGAGCCCTGTGTTTTTGAAACACAAGATTCCGTCTCGGGTGGAGGAAATGACGAAGCTGGAGGAAAATGTTGAAAATGGGAATCCACCAACGTGGAAGGCTTTACTCAAGGTTTTTTAGGCTAAACGCTGTAGGAAACAGTGGCAGATGGGGGCACCATATTGCAGGGCGCGATGCGGAACTTGGTCCAATGCAAGGAAAACTCACAGGCTCCCAAATCACGTAAAACACAACTGGGGAAAATGTGAAATAATTTGTTGTGGTGGAGAGCAGTTAAACTTGTCACACACTAATGAGTTCAGGATACCCAAGGAACAGACCTCTAGCCAAATCCGGCAGCAGCCAGAGGCGAGAAGCAACAGGGGTTCTCCCAGGAGCAGAATTCAGGACTAACAAGGGCTCAGGGACTTTGCCAAAAGGGGGTATCTTAGAGGAGCCGGGAAGAGGGTCGCTCCGGTCAGCCACAACGGCGGGAGGAGCAAGCGGGATGATCTGATGCCTGGACAGAATCAGCCATCAAGTCTGGTCGGGCTCCTGCATTCATGGCATTCCTCTCTGCCTGCCCACCCCCCCAACCCCTCCACCTTCCTGAGCCAGACGCCCCCCGCCCCCCCCCATCACCTCCCGCCTGCTCCCAGATGTAGCTTCCACCTGCCACATGACCTCCCTGCTCAGAAACCTCCAGGAGCTCTCCCCTTCCTACAGATAAACCTCCACCCCCACAGCTTCTCCCCCACGGATCCCCCAGACCGACTTGCCATAGCTCCCAGCTCATCTTGTGTCCAGGTCGCACTGTACGTGCCGTGAACCTCCCAGGACAGGGAGGATGCCTGAACATAATAGATTCCCGGTGAATGTTTGCTGCATCGGTACCATGCTTTTAGAGTCAGCAGGGTCGGGGTGGAATTCCAACTCCACCACTTAACGGCTTTGTGATCTCGGGTAGGCTCACCTCCCTGAGCCCCAATTTCAATTTTGGAACATGGGGGCAAGGAGGTCTTCTTCGTGGGCTCATTCCAAGAATTAAATGAGACAAAGTAGGTCAAATGCTTAGTCAGTAATAACTTCTCAATAAATGCTTTAAAAAAAAAAAAACAATTCCTGCCCTGCTTATCTGAAAGCCACCTGTGTCACAGCGCCCGTCACCCTCGAGACTTAAGGACGGAGACCCTAATAGAGACCAAATAAAGGATTCGTGTGGCACTGACTGAAAGGAGATGGTTTGTTCCAGTGCCCAGCTGTAGTTATTTCATAAGAAAGGCAGCGGAAAGAAAACAGGCTAGAGAAGGAATTTTTTAAAGGATTGGACGAAGAGGAAAGAAAAACAAGCCAAAGATAATTATTGATTCAGAAAGAGATGGAAACACAGCCTAAGTGTTTGGTCTTCCAGGGAGATCATAAAATCTGCTCAGTTCCCGTGCGTTTCAGCTCCTCTAAGAGAAGTGTTATCAAATCCAAGGGCAGTAAATTTCAAATAACTGAGGGTACATTTGCTTGAGGTTGGGCTTGTTCTATTCGCTGGGAAGGAAGGAAAATTCCTCTCGTTGTCACCTCTTCAGCCACCCACCTCTGCCAAGTCAGAGGGGCCTGGCTTCTTCATCACATAGGACTTACCGGGATGGTAAGCCCAAGCCCTGGAAGAAACTAGACGAACAAGGGTCCGAGTGGCATCTGCGTTCCTAAGAAGGTCCTCCCACCCACGCTCTAACACCGTCCACCGCCAGGTCACGCCCCCCCCCCCCCATACCATTCTCCCAAGCCCTAGTCCTCCAGGGTGGTAAGTAAGCATCATCCTCTCCCTCTTTATCCTTCAGTGTTAACAGTTTGTGAAACTCTTTTTAAAATTGCAAGATGCAACCCACAAGTGTTGGCAAAACTCATTCAGTGGGTTGCAGTCGACTCTTCTTTAATGAGATAGAAAATAACACAGCACACTACACGTGGTAATGTTAAGTACCATTTTACGAAACTTTCGTTTTGGTTATTTATAGAGAGTAGGATGAATTTCTCACTGCGGGTCTCAGTCAAAAATATTCAAAAAGCTGACTTGGAGGCCCGTGCAAGACTGGTTAAAACCTTCATGTTTGATTCCTTTTCATATCTACTACTGCACCTACCATAACACAAGGGAAGGTCCATGAAATACTTGTGCATGCATGGATGATGAAGTCGGGGACGGGGGCGGGGGGGGCGGTAGCTAGAGACAGGAAGTGCTTGCAGAGTAAGAAAGCAGATGCAGTAAGCGGCCAAAAAAAAAAAAAAAAAAAAAAAAAAGAGAGTGTCTTTGGGCGAATTTCTCTTGCTTTTGGAGAAAGTTGACTCATCCCAAACCTCTAGGACCTGGCCCATGGGGTTCAACTGAGGTTTTAACTGGGCGGAATATCTGCCTAATAACTTCCCGCTTTCCAACGTGTTTTATATCGTGTGCACCCAACAGAAGTCTATTTCAGAACTGGTACAGCAACATGATGACCCAAAATCGGGAGTGGATCCAATTGCCAGTTCACCACGAGTGTCACGTGTTACTTAAAATTTCCAGTGACAGAGTTATTATAGCAAAAACTGGAAAACCTCTAAATGTTCATCAGCTGATGACAAGATTCACAAAGTGGTCTAGCCATACGATGGGACACTCCTCAGAAATAAAAAGGAGTGAATTACCCATACGTGAAACAACATGAATGAACCTTAAAACCGTGGTGCAGAGTGAAAGAAGCCAGACGCAGAAGACAACATGCTGTATGATTCCACTTATGTGAAATTTCTAGACCAAAGAGCAGATGAGAGGTTGTCTGGGCCTGTGGGTGGGAGAAGAGATTGACCGCAGAGGGGTCTGCGGTGGCTTCGGGGATACTGGGAGTGTTCTATAACTGGATTATCCTGATGGCTGCACGATTGTATGAATTTACTAAAACTCGTTGAAACGTGCGCTTACGGTGGGTGGGCTTTTATGCCAAATGATACCTTGATGGAGCTGTTAGGAAAATCACGGGTGCTTTGAATGCCTCCATAGCTGGACGGTACAGGAGAAAGTTCTCCTTATACTTCTCAACTGTGGCTTTATTATATTGGAAAAGGGTCTGAACGTCTCTTAAAGCCAGACTGTTACGTAACCTGGCCACTGCCCCCTTTTCCGTGACTATGGACAGAACATCAGTGTCTATCTATCTGCCTGCTGGTCTGCTTCGTGGTCCTGAAAGACCACACGCTACCAACTGGCATGCAGGGCCTTGCTGACCATTGCCCCGCTCACTCAGCAGCCCGGACGCCAGGGCGGAAAGATTTCCCTTGAAGCCCTTTCTATACTGTTGCCTACTGCTGTTCAGCAGACAGGAGGCAGGGTCCTTTCCATGCTGCCCAAATCAGCAGCAATTGTAAAAAAGAAAATAGCAGACTGGTATAATAAGTTTGTGGGCTTTCGCTCCCCCAAATAACTCATTGGGCGTTAGAAGTGCAGAGCAATTATGATATGTTCAACCTGGTAACCTAAAATCATACATCTATTCAAAGCTAATGATCAAGGTAGACAGAATTTTGAGAAGAACAATTGCCATTTTCCTTCATACTCATTCGCGTAATGAAGGAATGTGCCTTAGACATCTGCACATTGTCCTGCTCCTCTTCCAAATAGTACCCTGAAACTGCGCTCAGTGCGTAACAAGTCCTGGATAAATACTTGTTGGTTTGAATGATTCCTCGCCCCGTTGACTATGGCCAGATTAGAATTGATGAGACAATTTCCATAAGGCTGGAAAGGAACACCATGTACCCCCGTGGTCCCGGTAATTTGACGGATGCTGATGGGTTTTATAATGATTCCTTTCAAACCTCCAACCTCCAGAACCTCTCAAATCCAAACCAGAAAACAAAGTTTTTAAAGCGGAACAATATTTTAGCTCTCGTCAGCTCATGCCAAAACGGCAAACCAAATCCAAGTAGGTGAAAGTTATTATAACTCAGAATTCCATGAAAGTCAATTGCGGTTCTGCTAATGTTTAAAACAGACAAGTGTGACATTCAAATTTTTGTTTGTTAAAAAAACAACAACAACAACAACAATGGCACCAGAGTTTCCATGTAGTTTGAAATCCTGATTCAAAAAAGCCCAAGTATACATGGCTAAGTCTTTGGCAAAATGCACAGGAGACAAACTGAAATGAACAATAAGGCACAACTGGGGATGACATTTGTGCTATTTTTTTTTTAACTTTTCCGAGTATTTCTTCTAAAAACCCATTCCTGGCTTCCCCGTACACACATATTAGATAAAGGGAGAGTAACAAAGATGGCCCCCGTCCAGCCCACTCAGCGGCCTAACGTGAAAGTGATTCCTGGGCTTCATCTACCAAGATCGTCAGTGAGGAAACACGCAGCAAAGGGCCCTCTCTCGCTAGCAGTGAAGACAGCCTGTTAGGGAGAACTTTCTCCATGAAAGGCTTTAAGCCACAGAAGCATTGTCTCTGGAGATGAGGAATGTGGGCCAGAAAGAGGCAAGAGCCACCTACTCGCTACAGTTATTCCCCCCGAATTGAGGAAAGTCAGGCTCAAAGTCCCTTATTCTCAAAATAAATGATGCGGAGAGCGAGCTGGCGATGGCATGTCTCACCACACACCTGTGGTTTGTTTCTATTGCCTTTCTTCGGTATTTACTAAAAGTTGGCTATGTGCCCAATGCACGTGTAACTCACTGAATTCTGAACGTATCTCCCTTTTGGCTGTGTCCAACTCTCAGTGCTTTGAAAGGTCCTTGAGGAGTAGAATTGAGCCTTTCTATCTTTGTTGCCTTGGCCTCCAGCCCAGGGTCTGGCAGAAAGTATGCATTCAATTAATGTTAGTTGAATGGATGGATGGGTGGGCCGGTAGATAGGTGGGTGGAGAGATAGGTGGGTGGGCGGATGGGTGGTAGATGGATAGATGGATGGATGAAGAGAATAGACCAATCAGTCAATAAGTTTCCCCACTTTTGAGATCCTACATATCAAGGTGTCCTGGTATACAACTCTTACATAAACACATGGCATTATCATTAAGTTCCAGACATCCATCTGTTTTGATGATACACACGGCAGGAACACGCAGGGGGGAAAAAAAGCCCCTTGCTTCACTGATGCCACATGTAGAAAGATCTTTGCCAAGTGTACTATTTATCACCTGAAAACTACTCTTCCTGATATCTTATTCCATTTATAGATTCTGGCTCTGGAGTGTAAGATTCTATTTTTTGAATTAAAATGTGATAAGAGACATTTCAGTTCCCAGAGTCTCTTCTCCGTCTGTAGGTCAGAAGTTATTGGCTGGAGTCCCAGCATCTCCCTTGAGCTATTGCTTCTGCTGACCAAACCTCCTTAGCCTTTAAACCAAATGATATCATAATCATTATGGTGCATTGTTCTAACAGTTGACGTTCATCTACGTATGCACAGGTATCTTTGAATTTCCCCCTGCTTATCGAACTCGCAAACAGGTGAGCAAGTTTTAATCTGTATTGTGAGTGCCTCGAAGAGGGGTTCTGATGATGATCCTAATGAAAACTGCACTGGCATTTGCTGAACTGACTACTGGTAACTACATGGTTGTTGCATATTAGATAATGTGATATATAATCACTGACAGAACAATGCCTCCTAGAGACACTGTACTTCTTTAACAGAAAAAAAAAAAAAACTATGACCATAAATTCTATTCATTAAGCACCCACCAAACTCCAGGTGGTCTCACACCAAACGCAGGGTTCTTACACACATTAGCTTCTTCATTTCCCATTAGAGTCGTAGGAAGTAAGGAATGTTATTTCCGTTCGACTGATGAAATGACTGAATCTCAGAGAAACAAAGAGCATTGCTCAAGGATCTAGGTGTGAGTGGTGAGGGAGGACTTAAACCTGGGTCGAGCCTGCGTGTTTTCTATTCTCCCACTTGGGTTAGGCAGTTCTAAGAAAACCGTATTTCTCTTGCTCATTTCTTTTGCTTATGACACAGGATATTGTGGTATTGCTCATGTACTAAAAACCATGCTCAGAGTTCTTGTGGTTTTGAGTTGAAAAAAACAAAAAACAAACAAGATCAGATGTGAAGATTTACTTCGACTTTAGTACAGTGTAACCTCAAAAGAAAAAAAAAAAAAACCCTTAATCTTTCAAGTTCCAATTTCCACAACATGCATATTCACACAGCTTCTGAAGTGACTAGGGAGAATGAGTCTAGTTGATTACCTCCAGAGCAGTAAGTCGTGTCCCCAGTTACAAGACTGGAGGGACGGTGAGACAGGACGTCACAGCCCTTGACAATCTTTGCTTATATTTGAGTGCCCTCAATGTGAATTCGGGGCACATTTACAGCACCTCTGTTTGGTTTTTCTTTTACGTAGTTTTTAACACAGTGGCAAATTGGAAGTGACTGCCAGCCGGCTGAAATCTACAGCTAATCGGAAAGGTCAAACAGCCTCCTTTGTTCGACATACGCTGTCCCTCCCCATTCCTTCGCAGTCTGTGCAGTGTGACCCAGCGAGGAACATGTCTGCTCTTGTCCCCCGTGTGTTGCATTGACGCCGAGGTGCTGAGATGCCCCCGGGCTCATCGAAGGCCGGCCTGTCTCATGTTTCATCATTGGCCCAATAGGCACAGAGCTTGTGGTTTACCGTCTATCTCTGCGAGCACTCAAGGCCAAGGCAGACTGCCCAAGACTGAGAACAAAAGAACACCCAGTTGCCCAACGCTTTAAGACACTCTAGCCAGCCTCCTCCTCCCCAGGTAGTGCGCATGTGTCTCCCCACCCAACACATGCAAACTCTTCCTCCCCCTTCTCCCTTCACATCTGTACCCCCTCAGCCCCACCTTTTCCATAGTCATTCAGAAATTTTAAACCTAAACTATAGCAAGCGATTTCTTCCTTGATGAATCGCCCCTTCTCCACTCCACCCTATAACCTGGCCTCTGAGGTAATTTCCTAATTCTTTTAGACAAGACAGTTTACTCTTGATGAGGATTAAAGGTTATTTTTAACCTGAACCACACACGAGGAAATGATGCAATAATTTCTTTGAGCTGGCTGAATGGTTCCTCTTTTTCTTTTTGGTCCGTGAATCAAGATGATTCTGAACTTGAAGTTGTTTCTGGCCTTTGTGAGTAATTTCATAATCGCAGAAGAAAGTCCACCACTCCCAATTTAAAGGGCTTGCGAGCAGCGATGGTTTCCTAAATGACTGGCATTTTTGTCAGATGTAGACCCCGGGGTTAAAACTCAGAGTGATTTTATTTTATTTTTTAATTTTTTTTAATGTTTATTTATTTATTTATGAGAGATAGGTAGAGAGCGAGCGGGGGAGAGGCAGAGAGAGAGAGAGAGAGAGAGGGAGGGAGACAGGATCCCAAGCAGGTTCCGTGCCATCAGCACAGAGCCCCATGAGGGGCTTGAACCCACGAACCGTGAGATCATGACCTGAGCTGAAATCAAGAGTTAGATGCTTAACCAACTGAGCCACCCAGGCTCCCAAAACTCAGAGTGCTTTTTAGGCCAGCATACACACGCACCCTCCCGGTCCCTTTCACAAAGCCTGCTCCAATTTGAAAGAAAGGTGGTTAACTCTGCCACCTGGGGCTATTCTGATAGGCATCAAGTTGTCCGCCGTCCCTCCAATCTCTTGTCTAGACCTTCTAGACAGAAGGTAGACATTTCTCAATCGATCACTATTTTTAAACTGTTTGTGCATTCAAGGCCGTATGTTTATATCAGGGTTTCTCAACCTCAGGACTGTTGAAATGTGGGGTCAGGTCATTCTTTGTCGTGGAGCTGCTTATGCACATGATAGGACTCTTAGCATCGCTGGGCTCCCTCTACCTGCCAGATGCTGGCGGCACCCTCTCCAAAGTCACAACCACCGAAAATATCTCCAGACATTGCCAAGTGTCCTCCAGGGAAGCAGAATTGGTTGAGAAACACTGGCCTTTCTGTTGGTTTCAATTACAAGTTCCTTTTGGACCGGAACTCACCGAATTTGTACAGACTTCACCACAGGAAGGTGTGGAGAGAAAGCTGTTGAATGATGATCACAGTCACCAAAAATGTATCGAGGATTTTTGGCTCCCGTTTAAAGAGGACTGACAATTTCAACAGATGATCAAGTAAACAGTAGATAATTTGTCTTATTCAGCCTTCTGTTCTAATCAATAGGATTAAAATGGCAACACTTAGCTCTCTTTTTATGAACCACCGGGAGGAATTAAAAATCTTTAAGAAAGAACTCATCTCCTCATAATTAAACTGCTCCCACAAAATAAGGTAGGAGGCAGGTAGAGTGAAACCACGCACAGCAGTGTGAGCGAGCGAATGGCAAGCCTCAGAAAAAGGAGTCTGCGCCTGGATAAACATTCCTTTGCAATTACTGTTCTGCGAGGCAGGGACTGAGGGCGGCACCCCATCCCCTCGTGAGAGCTGGCCCTCATAAACTACATCCAGTATCTTTCATGGCTGGAAAGCAAAAGATAGATATGAACTCATATGTCATTATAACTGCTGTGTTTTTCATCCATTCAAGTGGCATTAAACTGCTGGGTTTGGAAAAGACAAGTTTCTAAACGGTCTCTTTCCAGCCCTCTCTCGGGGCAAAAGAACAAAACCTTTTATCAGTTAATCTGATGGATGACATGGGGTTATTTTTATTCTGTTCACAAGAGACAAGGCATGTAGGTCCCCCCGTTCTTACATGCATTGGTTAATAATTCAATTAAACAAATATTTATGGAAATCATGGGCAAAGCAGTTTGATAGCCACCAGTGACTACAGTGGAAATGAAGATCTGCCCTCTGAGTTTACATTCTGTTTCTCTAACAATTGGCTGTATATTTTTATTATATTCCCATACATACTTGGCATTGTATACTTTAAGGGCCGATCCAGCGGATTCAAACGTCTGAGTGCCCATAGGTGATGGGTCATCCAGAAGGAGTTTATGGACACATGGCTTTTGACATAAGGGTGGGTATTCAAAACAATATTAATGGTGAGAGGGTTTTTTTTTTCCTGATTAGAAAATTAATACATGTTGCTGTTTTTAAATTTTTTTTTCAACGTTTGTTTATTTTTGGGACAGAGAGAGACAGAGCATGAACGGGGGAGGGGCAGAGAGAGAGGGAGACACAGAATCAGAAACAGGCTCCAGGCTCTGAGCCATCAGCCCAGAGCCTGACGCGGGGCTCGAACTCACGGACGGCGAGATCGTGACCTGGCTGAAGTCGGACGCTTAACCGACTGCGCCACCCAGGCGCCCCTACATGTTGCCGTTTTTAAAATAAAATCCAGAAAACAAAGAAAAGTTCAAGGGGAAGATGGTCTCCCATAAGCAGTGGAAGGTCATAGCAAAGGCATAGGACCCAGCATGCTGGGGACAGCAAAACCTGTGTGGGATCCTAAGGAGCCACCCAGGATCATGGGGTGGGGGCCTGAATGTCAGATCTAATTAAGAAGACAATAGGGAGCCACTGATGGTTGTATGTTCTGGGCATCCTCGTGACAGAGTCAAGGTGCCCGTGAGGTCCTAGTGGTTCTGCTCAATTGTCACATGTGGAGCCAGAGGATATAAGGTATGCATTAACCTGTCCAAGGTCATGTAGCCAGTAGATGGGAGGACGGGCAGTCCCAAACCCCATGTCCCTCACACAAAGTAGGAATTGAGTGCAACAAGACAAGGGCTGTGATTTAAAGCATCATGTGTCTAGCTGGGGCAGATACACCTTTGACCCAGGGGAATGTATCAAAAGATTCCGTAGGCACAGAAAAAGGATCTTACTTACTTTGTAGATAAAAGACCAGCTGACAGCCCAGAGACATCTACGCAGAGCAGGTACCCTTGGGTGGAGGGCACCTTCCCTGACTGTCGGGTACCCAGAATGATATACCACTGCCAAGTTACCACCTGAATGAAGTCAGGGGCTTTGGAGCTTTGAGCGGCTTCCCTTTGGCGCTTTTCATGGGGAGTTCATGCCACTGACCCATAGCAATCGTTCTGGACTATCTATCTGGTTAAGAGCCAGCCTGCTCACCAGGTATGATGGCTGGAGCCCCCAATACATTCCCGAGACACTCCGGGATGCATTCCCAGCTTTCCCATGCCCCTGGTAGATCCAGAAGTCATGCCAAGACAGGACAACATATCAAAGGGAGATTCATGAATGTGAACAGGGGTTGACAATGTCAGATGCTACAGAAAGGGCATAGTGCACAAGGCAACTGGTTTTGACTCTTCCGGAAATCTTTGAGGAAGCACTTCTGAATGGTAGTGGGGGGGGAAGCTGGGTTGTTTAGGGTTACAGAGGGGAAGAAACATGACTAGATAAATACATTGGGTATGATCTGCTCCTTCTAGAAGTATGTCGGTGAGGAGGAGAAGAAAAGTGAGCCATGGTAGTGATCAAGAGGGTTTATTCAGGACCAGGTGGGAGTCAAACTCTTCTCCTTCAACAGCGTCCAACGAATGCTTTCTCTGTGCCTCGCAGATGCCAGGCGATATCCAAGGCCTGGAGAGACAGCCACAAATACTGACAAAATTCCTGTCCCCGTGGGGCTTATATTTGGGGAAAGGGGGAGGAAGGCAGGGCACAAACACCAAAAAGTGAAAAGAAACACATAGATATAAATAAGGTAATTCCATACAGGGATGTGGAGTGTCAGCGATATATTAATGAAAAAAAAAAGAGATTGGTATGATAAGACCATGACAGGCTGAGTTTGGGGAACGGGGTGGTCAGACAAGGACCCCCTAAGGAGGTAACGCTTGAGTGGAAGCTTCAGGAGTGAGAAAGAACCGCCGTGGAATTTCTGACAGAGGGACAGCAAGTTCAGGGTCCCTGTGGCAGGCACCAGCTCAAGGGACAAAGGGGCCAGTGTGGTAAAGCACAGAGAGCCAGGGAGATAGAAGGAAAGGGGAGGCAGCCAACAGATTACCACACGCCTGCGACCACAGAAGCAAGTTTGGGTTTAGTTCTAATTGCGATGTGAAACCACTGGGGGTGTTGAAGCAGGAAAAGCTAAGTGATCTTTTTTTCTAATTATTATTTTAAGATCATATATATCTTTTTAAAAGCCACTCTTGGCTACAGAGCAGAGAATAAATTCTAGGGCCAGGAGTGGAAGTTGCCGGCGTCTGTTGCGGGGGGGTCTAGTGGGAGACCAATGGTGGCTTGGACCAAAGTAGCAGCAGGGAAAAGGTGAGTGTGTCACAAACACAGAGCCCACAGCACTTGCTGATGGACTGCATCCGGGGAGGGGTGGAAAGGGGCAAACTCAGGGAGAGCCCTTGGGTCTCCACCCAAGTACCTACGTGAATGGCAGTGCTATTTCCTGAGCTGGGAAGACTGGAGGAGGAATCTGGAGGGAGTAGAGACTAACAGTCTCAGTGCTGGATAAGTCAAGTCAACTGTAAGACGTCTGAATCCCAGAAGAGATCTAAAGGAGAAAGTTGGGAGAAATCAGGCCAGGGATACAGATTTTGGAGTCATCAGTCTATGGATGTTAAAAAAAGAAAGAAAGAAAGAAAGAAAGAAAGAAAGAAAGAAAGAAAGAAAGCAAGCAAGCAGTTGGATTAAACATAGAATTACCACAGGATCCAGCCATCCCACTCCCAGGTATAGACCCCCGATAATTGGAAGTAAAACTCGTACACAAATATTCACAGCAAGACTACTGAAAACAGCCAAATGGTGGAAACAACCCAAATGGCCACCAACAGCTGGATGGATAAATGAAATGTGGAATAACCACACGACGGAATACTATTCAGCCGCGGAAAGGAAGGAAGCCTTAATACGTGCTACAAAGTGGATCGTGAACCTTGAAAACATTACGCTAGGCGAATGGTTCCATTTATACAAGAACATCCACGATAAGCAAATCCAGAGACAGAAGGCAGACGAGCAGTTGCCAGGGGTTAAGAAAGGAGCAAATGGGCAGTGGCCGCTGAATGGGTACAGAGTTTTCTCTTGGGGTGACGGAGGATGTTTTGGGACCAGACAGAGGTGGCAGTTGCACCATAATGTGAATGTAGTAAATGCCACTAAACTGCACGCTTCAAAAGGGTGGAATTTATGTTCGTGGGTATTTTACCACGCCAAAACACACATACATACATAACAAACATAGGCAAGGGGATTGGACGAGGTGACCTCCGGATCAGGCAGAGACGGACAAGACAGCCCTGGACTGAGCCCCAAGCATGTGAGAATTTAAGAGGTCAGCCGGAAGAGGGATAGTCAGCAAAGAAGGTTCGAAGGCACAAACCGTGACACCTGGGGAAAACCAAAGATGCTGCTGTCCTAGAACCCAAAGGGAAATCGGTTGCAAGGAGAGTCAAGTGACCATCTGTGTCAAAGAGTGACTTCGTGTGCGGTTCGGGGGGGACACTGCCACATTCGCCTGCTCCGTGGCAGAACCATTTTGCACTCTGATCAGCACTGCGTCAGAGTGCTCCCGTCCGCCCTGCAATGGAGTACTGTTGCCAGACCAGCGTACCGTCCTCCCTGAGGCGGAAATAGATCCCAGGGTAGATTTCACCTGCAACTCCTCTGAGAGTGAGGCTGAACATCATTACAGACATCCAGGGGCCATCCGTCTCTCCTCCATCGAGGGCTACCTGAGCCCGGTCTTCTCCCATTTTCTGTTGAGCTGAGAGTCTTCTCACTCTTGATTTCTAGGAGCTCTTGAAGTATCAGGGAGCTGGTCTTTTGTATCACCCCCTCTCTTGAAGCTCTTCTTTCTTCGCTACCTTGAAAGTATTCTCTTCTAGGTGTTCTTTCGTCTCCAGGGTCTCATGTGAGCCTTTGGGATGCTTTCCCCTGGGTACGTGGGGTTCTCCCTGACTCGGCATTTCACATGTTAGCGCCCCCAACCCTTCGTCTCCAGCAATCTCACTTCACTACATGCCCTTCTCGGGCATCCCCCCCTTCCATCACTGCCTCCGCCATGATTCTGATCACAACTGTGTGCTGAACTCTCCCTAAACGATGTGCAGCAGGGTATTAACAAAGGACTTCTCAATGCTCAGGGCGGGCTGAGACCCCACAGCGGAGAACAAGGTGTGTTAGGCACCCAAGCATTCGAAAGAGAGGGGCTAGACCATCCATGCAGACCTTACAGAGGATGACCCAAAACACCACACAGGGGCCTGGCCTTATCATGAGGGTCTTTACCAGAGCCTTGAGCGTTGCTCCTTAGTTCTTTGCAGAGGCATGGCTCTTTCCCACTGCCCTCAAACCAAGCAGAAGGCTTTAAGAGAATCTTCTGGAGAGCCTGGCTGGTGTCTTATGGAATTGAGGGGACACAGGATTAGCTGACTTGTGTTGGAAAAGCTCTAAAGGTGAAAGGCTGGCTTGCTGCCATGGCCCCAAGTGGGGAGAGGAGCCCTTTTGTCAATGCTGTTCCCGGTGGTGGCACCCCCCAGTTAATGGTCATTTTCTCCCTGTTGGTCACGGAAATTGGAACAAAATTTTGAAAGTGTTGGAAGGGCATAATTGTTGCTTCTGCACAGTGAAGGAAACAATCAACAAAACTAAAAGGCAGCCTATGGAATAGGAGAAGATATTTACAAATGACATATCTGATAAAGGGTCAGTATCCAAAATCTATAAAGAACAGGGGCACCTGGGTGGCTCCATCGGTTAAGCATCTGACTTCAGCTCAGGTCATGATCTCATGGCTTGTGAGTTCAAGCCCCATGTGGGGCTCTGGGCCGACAGCTTAGAGCCTGGAGCCTGTTTTGGATTCTGTGTCTCTCTCTCTCTGCCCCTCCCCTGCTTGTTCTCAATCTCTCTCTCTCTCTCTCTCTCTCTCTCTCTCTCTCTCTCTCTCAAAGATAACCATTAAAAATATTTTTTTTTTAAATTTTTTTTTTTCAACGTTTATTTATTTTTGGGACAGAGAGAGACAGAGCATGAACGGGGGATGGGCAGAGAGAGAGGGAGACACAGAATCAGAAACAGGCTCCAGGCTCCGAGCCATCAGCCCAGAGCCCGACGCGGGGCTCGAACTCACGGACCGCAAGATCGTGACCTGGCTGAAGTCGGACGCCCAACCGACTGCGCCACCCAGGCGCCCCTAAAAATATTTTTAAAAAAAAGAACTTATCAAACTCAACACCCCAAAAACAAATAATCCAGTTTAAAAATGGGCAGAAGACATAATTAGACATTTTTCCAAAGAAGACATCCAGATGGCCAACAGACACATGAAAAGATGTTCAATATCACTCATCATCAGGGAAATACAAATCAAAGCCACAATGAGATACCACCTCACACCTGTCAGAATGACTAAAATTAACAACACAGGAAACAACAGATGTCGGCAAGGATGTGAAGAAAGGGGAACCCTCTTGCACTGTTGGTGGGAATTAAAACCGAAGCAGCCCAGCCACTCTGGAAAACAAAAAGTTAAAAACAGAACTACTCCATGACCCAGCAATTGCACTACTAGGAATTTACCCAAAAGATGCAAAAATACAGATTAGAAGGGGCACATGCACCCCAGTGTTTCTAGCAGCATTTTCAATAATGGCCAGACTATGGAGAGAGCCCAAATGTCCATCAACTGTTGAATGGATAAAGACGATGTGAGATATATGTACACACACATACGTACATGCAATGGAATATTACTCAGCCATTAAAAAGAATGAAATCTTGCCATTTGTAACAACGTGGATGGAACTAGAGCATATTATGCTAAGTGAAATAAGTCAGAGAAAGACATATGCCATATAATTTCACTCATATGTGGAATTTAAGAAAAAAATAGATGAACATATGGAAAGGGAAAAAAAGAGAGGGAAGCAAAACACAAGAGACTTTTCATGATATGGAAAAACTAACAAACCGAGGACTGATAGAGGGGAGGTGGGCGGAGGATGGGCTAAATGGGGGATGGGCATTAAGGAGGGTCCTTGTCATGATGAGCACTGGGTGTTGTATGTAAATGATGAATTACTAAAGTCTATTCCCAAAACCAATATTACACTGTCTGTTAACTAACTAGAATTTAAGCACAAATTCGAAGAAAAACCCCGCAAATTTAATACAATTTAATTTTTGAAACTAGAAGGGCATAATTATTGACTCTCCAGGAAGCCGAGAGGCAGACCTAACATGGTAACAGCAGAAGAGAGGAAATGCCAAACAGGCAGAATTTGGAAACTCATGGAGAACCGGCCCTGTGCATTCATGGAAAACGTCCTTATAAATAAAGTTTTTACAAAAGCTAAACACAGAAAAAATTCACACGATGTTGTTGCATAGTATTCACTTCAGATTTTCTTAAATCACTTGAATTTGGATCTTAGTTTCAGAAAATGAAGCTGCTTCAAGACAGGAAAAAAATAAAAATGAGGCATTATTTTAGAGTGGTCAAGAGCTCTGGCTGGGGCGTCACACAGACCTGGGTTGGAAGTCCTGCTCCGTCATTTATTAGTTGTGAAACTTGAAGCAAATCGCTCAACTTCTCTGAGCCTCAATTTCCTCCTGTACAAAGCAAACATGATACCCGACACGGCTGTTACCAGAAGTAAATGGGATATTGCAAATGACACCCTTAGCACGGTGTCTGGTGTTCAGTCACTGGTTCCGACCCATCACGAGTGACACCCATCACTCGTCATCAGGGAGATGCAAATCAGAACCACATTGAGATATCACCTCACACCTGCTAGGATGGCTCTTATGAAAAAGACAAGGGATAACAAATGTCGGTGAGGGTGTGGAGAAAAGGGAATGCTCGTGCACTGCTGGTGGGAATGTAAACTGGCAAAGCCATAATGGAAAAAAGTATGGAGGTTCCTCACAAAACTGAAACCAGAACTACCATAAACATTCAGCAACCCCACTTGTGGGAAAATCAGGACCTCAAAGAGATATCTGCACTCTCATGTTCATTGCAACTTTTCACAACAGCCAAGATGTAGAAACAACTCAAATGCCCTTTGACAGACGAAGAGATAAAGCGAATGGGGTGTATAGATACAACGGAACAGTATCTAGCTGCGACAAAAGAAGGAAATTCTGCCATTTGTGACAACATGGATAAATCTGGAAGGCACTATTCTCTGAAATAAACTAGACAGAGAAAGACAAATACTATAGAATCTAAAACAAAACAAAACAATAACAAAATTTCATGGAAACAGAGAATAGGAGCATTCTGACTACAAAATAGAAAAGAGTTAATTAACTATGGTAACTATATGAAGTGATAGACGTGTTGACCTCCGTGATCATTCTACAATGTATATGTATATCAAATCATCACATTGTATACTTCGAATGTATGTACTATTGTATTTGTTCGTTATTCCTCAATGAAGTTAGAAGGAGAGAAAGGAAAAGATGAAAAGATGGGAGGGAGGGATGAAGGGAGGGAGGGAGGGAGGGAGGGAGGAAGGAAGGAAGGAAGGAAGGAAGGAAGGAAGGAAGAAAAGGAAACTCTCTAAAGATAACTTCTTGAAGACAGGGTCCAAGTCTTCCATACAGACTTCCTATCCTACATCCCATGGCAAGTGGATTTTTACAGCTGTATATTACCATTAATACTGTGACAATAACAATACTTCAATTAACAAAAGTATAAAGATTCCAGGGGCGCCTGGGTGGCTCAGTCGGTTAAGGGTCTGACTTCGGCTCAGGTCACGATCTCGCGGTCCGTGAGTTCGAGCCCCGCGTCGGGCTCTGGGCTGACGGCTCAGAGCCTGAAGCCTGTTTCCGATTCTGTGTCTCCCTCTCTCTCTGCCCCTCCCCCGTTCATGCTCTGTCTCTCTCTGTCCCAAAAATAAATAAACGTTGAAAAAAAAAAATGAATAAACGTTCAAAAATTTTTAAAAATTCATAAAGATTCTTGGTCACTCAGGAGTGATGGCAGACATTTTACATGGCCACAGACAATGTTTTTAGTAAAGATAAAAAGAAATAGGAAAAAAAAAGAAAAAGAATAAAAGAGAATGTGACATAGATCTAGGTTTCTGTTACATGGCCCTGGAAAGAATGCACATGCCCTATCATTGTATTTTACATCTTTAATTTTGGTTGGTTTGGTGCTTTCTGACGGATGCTGTTAACTTTATAGAGTTTCCAAAGAAAGTTCTCTGTAATGTGCTCTGAAGGAAACTGAGAAGAAAATAAAGCACACTGCAGTAACACAGCCTGGGAGTGCAGAAAGACTATTTGTTCATCATAAATTAAGTTAAAAATATAGTTGCACAAGCAGATGACTAAATAATACTTAGATGCACAGATTTGAGCTTTTCTTTAAGTACAAGCTTATGTAAGATTGTTCCACTGAACTAATCTCGTCATTAACAACGCTTCAATGTGACATTTTTAAACATACTGTTTCATATACATCTAAATTCATGCTGTGTACACAGCACGCACGTAGCAAATTTATCTGCAAGGAGGACTTGGCATCCCTGCGACACAGAATGTCATACTATGTTAGAGAGATCCTCGGCTTTCACACTGTGTTAGAGAGATCCTTGGATTTTATACTAAGAGAGAGCCTCAGATGTTTACACTCAGGCATCCGGTTCCATATTCGGCCCCTGTAGCAGGGGCATCCGGGACAGCTGAGAGCCATTCTTTAATATCAAACGGCAACACAAATGATCAGATTGGGTTCTTGGAACTTAATCAAGTGGGGTTTTTTGGTGTTTGGATTGGGGGCATACAAGTCACGTTCATTCGGTCTGTGGCCATGCACAGGTTAAAACATTACCAGCTGTGTCCACAGAGGACAGTTAGATGTACCACTTAGGGATGGATAAAATTAAGATGCTCGTGAGCCTCAGATTTCATCATAAATCTCAATCAATATACTGAAGGGAGTTATTTCTTAGTCAGACCCCTGCTTGCCAATATTTTAGGATCTGAATCACCTTCTCCATCAAAACCATTACTTCGAGGTCAGAAAAATCCTGTTTTTCCGTGGATTCTATAGGAGAGAGAACCTGAGTTTATCTTGCCTCAAAGGCCAGTTTTGTTCTTCAGCTATAAAGGTTTGTTGTATCTCTCCAACCCCGTCAATCGCCGTTATGCTAGTTCTGGGTCAGAAAAAAAAATTAATAATAATAGTAACACCCATGTTGCAGCTGGCAAGGCCAACTGTGGGTCCACACAATGTCAGAGCAACCTGCTGAAAAGTAGTCTGTACGATCAACCAGTTGGATCAGCTGGTTTTTCTCCTCGAGCGGGAATTATTAACGTGAACCTGAATTTTTCTATTTCACTTGCAAGACAACAGTCGGGTTTCTTGGTTTGTAATGACAGCTATAAAAGGACAGCCCATTTAACCCTACCGTAAGCACACACTGACAGGGATGTGGCTTACACACGCCCCTCCCCCTCTGAATGAAGACCCAGGCTACTTACTCAGCATACATGACGTCTTGATCTGACCACAGTCAGCCTGTGGCATTCGTGACTTTGTGCCCGGCTGTAATCCTACAGCAAAGGTGACTGTTCTCACCAGGGTCTGCGTGTCACTTATCTGGGGGGCCATCTTTAGTGTGAAACATGAGAAGCCATTCTGCTTGCCCTCAGTCCTAGAAAACATAATATGAATTCCAGGACATAAGGTGTCAAACTTTCTTACGCGCGAGTAACGTCTTGTTATGGGTTGAATGCGTCCCTCCCCGCCCCCAGAAAAAAACACGTGTTGGAGTCTCGGGACTCCCTTAGTCTCTCAGAATGTGACCTTATTTGGATCTTCAAATGTGATCTTTACAGAGGTAATGAAGACAAAATAAGGCCATTAAGATGGGTCTAATTCAATATGACCGGTGTCCTTATCAAAAGGAGAAATTTGGACACAGACCAGCACAGAAGGAAGACGGCCAGCCATAAGCCAAGGGGAGAGGCCCCAGATAGACCCTTTTCTCACAGCCCTCAGAACAAACCAACTGGCACCTTGATTTTGGACTTCTAACCGTCTAATTCACACCTCACCGATCCAGCGTCGTTGGAGAACGAAACAATCCATATAAATTCATTTTCTAAATAATGAAAGTGTTCCGGAAAAGAAGTTCCAAAATTTTCATAGTGCTATTTCTTAATAAAGATATTTCTAAGATGCACACTGCATTTCTTTTTTTTTTTTTAAGTTTACTGATTTATTTTGAGAGTGAAAGAGAGAGCAGGAGAAGAGCAGAGAGAGAGGGTGAGAGAAAATCCCAAGCAGGCTCCGTGATGTCAGCACAGAGCCCAGTGCAGGTCTCAAACTCACAAACCATGAGATCATGACCTGAGCTGAAACCAAGAGTCGGACTCCTAACTGACTGAGCCAGCCAGGCACCGCACACACTGTGTTTCTTAAGCCGAGGACGGTTTAAGAGACACAATCTAAACCTTCTAAATGATGTGGGATCATCAGGTGACTGTGGGGTACAGAACACTGTCTCTGCAGTAAATGGCATCACTCGCGTCCCTGTTTTCTCACAGAAAGTTCCCAGATGTCCTCTCTGCCCGCCCCGTGCACCTTTCTTACTCCTTCGCTCCGGTTTGTTTCTCCCAGTCTGTTACGAAAGAACAGAATCCGGAAAAACAAGGCATTGAAACTGTGTCTGAAATAAAATTAAGAGTTCCGAGTTAGGATCTGAAAGACTCTCCTAGGGGCTGAACCTCAGAGACTTGGGAAAACTTCCTTTGTTGCTGACTTCTCTACCAGCAAGGGATGATATAGTAAGACCCCTTGTACTCGGGATAACTGCAGGGCTCGGCTGCATGGACACAAAGCAGGTCACCAGAGAATTTTCCAGCCTCCTTGAGGTCTTAGGAATTTACACCATGAAAAGCAGCAGCTTGGATCAATACTCTCCAGGGAAATAGACTTCTCTCGCAAGAGCCCAGGGGGGCTTTCTTTTGTCATTGTTGGTTTCATATACTTGGAATATGGCTATACCATAGGATGGAACTCTCTCTGGAATGACCTTTCCATGATGCAAAATTAGTTTAGGAAATGCTAATTCCCCAAGCGGAACGATAATCAGATTAAATGACCACAAAGGAATAAACTTGCCTTTGAAACCAAAAGAGTACTTACCAAATTAGCTACTTTACTACATCCTCTCGCTTTTAAAAAAGAACACATTGATTCAATTATCCAATTTCCACTCGTTGGAAGCTGCCTTCTTTGCCACCCTTGGTTTTGCATAAAACGAAGCATTTTCTGCTTTATGCCGCGGCCTATAGCGGTGCTGCTGGAGCTGGTGTTAAAAACAAAACATGGGGAAGAAAAGAAAAAAAAGCACCGATGTTTATTAAGTATTTACGAGAAGCCAAGCGCTAGGACAGATGCCTTTATGCCCTATCTTATTGACTCCTTCCAGACAGCGCCCGAGTAGGGGGGACATTGTTATTTCCATCAAACGGACGACGAAACGGAGGCCGGAGGTGTTCAAGCAACTTGTTCCGAGTCATCCAGCTGCTAAGTGGCAGAACCTGGATTTTAACCCAGGCAGTCTGATTCCAGAGCCCGCATTCTTAATCATTAGGGTATAGAGAGAGGTAAATGTCAAAACTAATCACCAAAATTTGGGGCACCTGGGTGGGTCAGTCAGTTTAGCATCCAACTCCTGATTTCCGCTCAGGTCAAGATCTCCCAGTTCATGAGCTGGAGCCTCCTGTTGGGTTCTTGTGCTGACACACGGGGCCTGCTTGAGATTCTCTCTCCCGCTCTCTCTGCCCCTCCCCCACTCGCGTGCACAAGCGTGCTCTCTCTCTCTCTCTCTCTCTCTCAAAAATAAATAAACATTTGAAAAAAAGAATCACTAAAATTAGCATAATCTTGCTTAAATGCCATAATTTGAAATTATGTAATAAAAAGCATTCTGAAACAAAACTGCATAGGCCAGGGATATTTTCAGACTCTCCCATCCAGCCCGGCTACGCTATAAAATACTGAGCATGATTTTTTTTTGCAAGGTTAACTGTGGCCTTTTAACTTACTTAATAAATTACTTTCATTCTAAGTCACTTCCCAGATGAGGATTTATGAAAACTATACATATGAGGATATATGCATGGGAATTTTATAAGCCAAGACAATATTGTGATCCACAAGATAGCTACGAAAAGGCACACAATAAATTAGTAATGGGGTGGGGGGAAGGGCGATGTGAAAAATGCTGCCACAGAGCAGTCAGCAGCAGGAGAGAGAAAAACCAGGGAGTGTGATGGAGATGATGACAGAGTAAAAGTCAGAGTAAAATCGTCACTTCAGACATTCGCAGGATAAGTAAAGAGGTATTTTCAGAACTATGCCAATACCATTTTAGTGCCTTCTCCAGGCATTTCAGAGACCCTCACAGCTCCACCTGGTTTGGAAAAGGATGCAGAATGGCCAAGCACGTTCAGCTTTGTTTTTCATTTTCTGTTCCCAACTCCCAAGCAGCTTTATCTAGACTCTTAAATAAAATCCCCAAGGTTGTCACAACTTTTTGAGTCTTTCATTCTCAGCAAGAGTCTTCCGTGAAATCTTTTTCCAGTTACAGATTTAAAAACAAACAAAACAATAAAGCCAAATTGCTTAATGGCTTGGCTTTTCTTTGGTGTTCTTTTGTCTTCAGAGTTAGCATTCATGTGGCAGTTTTGGAAATTCACACTGAAATGTACTCACAATGAGAATTTCATTTGTGTGGCTAAATATGATTATTCTTCCAGACCTATTATACTTAAACCAATTGAACAATACAAATAAACATTGCATGATAGAATCTCTTCACTTGTTCAGGGCTTTGTATTCCAAAAATTACTCCATGACCTGCTCCAGGCCCCAAATATATCATGCAATTGAATTACGCTGACAAGTAGCCAGAGGTGAGCCAAAATCTGTTAAGGATGCAGGTTCTGGTAATTAAAGATTAGCTCAGGAGGCAGGAAAGTCAAGAACTCCCTTTCCCTTTCCTTGAAATCTTAAGCACGTCTCCCTCTTATGCTTCAGTTTCTCCAGATTAAAATGGGGAGAAAGGAAATCCAATAATTTCTCCGCCAGTGTAAAAAGAAATTTCTATTTAGAAGGGGTTTACAAAGAAGGGCACTGCCCCCACAACATTTAATTAGGGGATAATGCTCTAGAAACAGAAATCTACCATAGGATGAAGGTCTCTAATAGGCTTTATTCAAGGGGCTGCAAAGCTGAGGCATTGTGGAAAACAAATGGCATATCTCAGGTTGATGCGTATTTTCAAAGCATGAAGTCTGACCACACTGGTAATCAAAATCCAAGTAGCAGCAACATGGTCTCACGAGTGTCTTCAGACTCGCCCCTTCCAAGGCATAGGACCTGACATGCCTCTATATAGTGAGTGGTTCTGGATGGGCTTTTATATAGTACACGCATAATGAGTAGGTTAACTAGAAAAATAGCTATACAATGCAAAGAAGTGAAAACACATATGAAAGAAAATACCTGTTTGGTCTACTCAAAGTACTGAATGGAGAGAAAGAAATGTAAATGATTTGGTCTACCACCCAGAGGCTGAGCAGACAACCAGCTTCTTCCACTGGTTCCCATTGGCAATCCCGTTCGGTTGGGTGACCCAGATGCCATGTTCCATGGGTGAAAGGAAAAGACAATGTCTTCTTTTATTTGGGAGAATCTACTAGACACGAGCTTTTAAGTGGTTCCTCTATCCCACAGGAATTTATGAAGGATCAACTACATGGCCAGAATAAATGGGAACTAAAATGTTTAAAAGGGATCTTTCCTCCTCTTCAGAAGCTTAACACAGGGCTTAGGGGATTCTTGGTGCTGCAAACTCCTTAGTTTGGTACAACATAATCGTTTTATCCGGGACATGGTAAGATTCTGTTAAAATAAAATCTAGAGTTTTCAATAATTAGTACAGCTTGCAGTCACCAGAGGCTCTGGACTCGGGCACACTGAAGGACGACTCCCAGCCAAATGTTCTTCATGTGCAGCAATGATATTCCTGGTGCCAGGGGCACCTAAAGGTAAGATTTCAGCTGACGAGCAATCCATTTTTATTTGTAATATAACGGAATAAAACCAGATTTGTTAAATTATTTATTTGTTTGTTTGTTTGTTTATTGAGAGACAGGGAGAGAGAGCAAGCCAGGGAGGGTCAGAGAGAGAGGGAGAGAGAATCCCAAGCAGGCTCCGTGCTGTCAGCACAGAGCCTGACGCGGGGCTCCGTGCTGTCAGCACAGAGCCTGATGCGGGGCTCGAACCCACCAACCATGAGATCATGACCTGAGCCAAAATCAAGAGTCGGGACGTTTACCCAACTGAGCCACCCAGGTGCCCCAAGAACAGAATTTTTGAAAGTTGGCTTTAGTTTTATATTGCACTGCCTTCCTCTTTTTTTTTTTTTTTTTTTTAAGTTACTAGTCATGGCACTAAGTAGATGACTTGAGGGAAAAAATCCTTCCTTTACTTCTAATATTTCACCACCGAAATACTTTAAAGGAATTTATTTCAGGGACTCAAATAAACAACTACCTTTAAAGAAATAGAATAGGGCATATACTAGGGAAGGGCACACAAGAAAAGGGGGGGGGGACTTTTTTTAAAAAGATAATTTAGCAAAGATAAAAGCATTTAAACACAGTTCACTCTGATCCAGCCTCTGAGTCATGTTAATGTCTGGTGCGAGAAAAGAGTCCAACTGATAAAGAGAAGCTTATTTAACTGAATGGACTTCTCATATGAGCAAACTGACCCCTTTCACGTGCTGAAATGTCATGAGGATTGGATCAGACGGAATTTGACGTGTTACAAACACACGGTGCTATGTGAGATTTCAAGAAGCTTTCGCATGCATTCACATACATTTACCATGAACCGACGGTAAATCCATTTTAAAGATGAAGCCACTGCAGAAGGTCAAACCGAAAAGTGACAAAGCCAGGATACAAACCTGGATCTTCTGCCTCCCGGGTCGGAACACTTGCCAGGACAGCCAAATTTTGAAAAATATTTTTATTGGCTCTAGCGTTGTTCAGTGTAGTCATTGGACACACCGGGAACAGGAGGAGGTGGGAAAGAGGGAGGAAGTGGGAGAGAGGAGAGCTTTTGAACTTTCCAAACAGTCCAGGCTTTGCAGTGATTACACTGTCCTCGTTATCACAATGGATGGAGTTGCTTGCCCCTGTGTAAATTGTGGCTGCCAACCCAGCATATGACCTTAAGTGCCAGCCACGGGTGCAGGCTGTTCTTTGGTTAGTTAGCCCTGAGTGACTGTTTTAGCAGTTTTGCTTGATGGGAAAAGTTGTGTATCTTTCCTCTGAAACAGCCGCTTGAGCTCTGATTAACAAATCCCGCCATTTACCATCAGCCTCAAGGCAAATTTTGCTAACTTACCGGTTTGATACACTTCTTGGGGCTTTGCTTGGAAATTCCCCCCAAGATGTCCTTTGGCCCACATCCCAGCAGTTGTCCAGTTGGGCTATTAACTCTTATTTTTATCAAAAGAGTCAAAACTCAACGCAAGAATGGAAACGTGTTAGCCAAGCTCATGGCTGACAACCACAGGTGGGGGTAAACACTACCAATCACTCCTGGGCAGACCTTTAATTCAATCTAGAACTTGCAATGAGATTCCAGTCATCAGCTATCCTCACAGAGCAGAAATGCCTATATATATGGTATCACAAATGAAAGCTGAGGAAAAAGGTCATTCACCTGAAATATTTATGAAGATTAGGTCGTGTTTTTCATCGATGCGGACTTATGTGACCCCTTTCGAAAACCCGTGACATGTGTCCCACTTTATTCATTACTGAGTATGATATGGGTTTATTTATCTCACGAGCCTACCTTGAATTTTATAGTTTGTAATGCTTACGTGAAAAAGTGGACTGGACTATAGGAATATGAATTTTTACTGCAAATTCTAAGCATGAGGGAAGACTGTAACTCCAAAAACACTCAATTCTGTCTCCATACTAGTAAAAATGAGATTTTAATTAATTAAACATTAACTATCTATGACTCAAAGCTTAATGTGAATTAAGTAAATATGAATAAACATGGGAAATATAAAAACTATGGGACAGTTCTGGCTCTAGAGCTTACAGTCCATATGAGAAGAGAAAAGAAAAACAGATGAAAATTAGGAAAACAATATAAGAGGTGTCGAAAGGCAATATATTGTTAATTGCCTTGTGAAATGCAATTAGCAAAGTAATTACTATAGGTGGAGGAAGGAGGGATCATTTCCAGAAACAGTGGGCAGGGATGACTGTAAAATAAATAAATAAAAAACATACCAGCCAAATCTTGAATACTGAATCCATTGAAATGGACATGAAGGAGGAGATTCTTAGTGGAAAGAACCCCATAAGAGTGAGAAAGACCACAGACGCAAAAAAGAAAAAAGGAAAAAAAAAAAAAAAAGACGAAGAGTACAGATCCAAAAAGGAAAAAGAACACAGAACTGCAAGTTAGGGTGACAGGGACAAGATAATTCTAGAAAGGCCATTTGGAACTGGACTTTTAAATGCCAAGTTGAGGAGTTAAGGTTTCTGAACACAAAAGCATCTTGCTTCAAAGCAGCATTTTAGAAATATTAACTTGACTATGGTATCCCAGATTAAATGGAGCAGGGAGATACAGAGACTGGGAGATCAAAGGGAAACCGTGGCACATTCAGATATGGAACGATGCGAGAGGGATAGAACAGAGGTGGGGGTAGGAAATGGGAGGGGGAAGAAGCCTACTACCTCTCCTGGTGCTTATCAGCATTTATCTTTGGAGCTTTCTGTTGTTTTGTAAACTACTGTCCAATCAGTGGGTTCCTAAGAACTGATTCCTTTCTGCAATCTCCAGGAGGGAATGGGGACGTGGCGGGGTTTCATTTTGAATTTGCAACATGTGATACCTGTATAAGGGGATATGTTGTGCCTTTTCTTCTTAATCTATATCCTCCTCTAAGGGCAAAAAGAAAGTTAGCTCAAAAAGGTCCCCCCGAAAGCGTCATGGAATGTAGGATTTAAAGGAGATCTGAGAACATGTTATTTAAAAGAAAGCTAACTCCGGGGTGCCTGGGTGGCTCAGTCAGTTGAGCGGCAGACTTCAGCTCAGGTCATGGTCCCACAGATCATGGGTTTGATCCCCGCGTTGGGCTCTGTGCTGATGGCTCAGAGCCTGGAGCCTGCTTCGGTTTCTGAGTCTCCCTCTCTCTCCGCCCCTCTCCCAATCATATCCGGTCCTTCTCCATCAAAAATAAGCAAACATTAAAATAAAAAAAATTTTTTTAACTTAAAAAAAAAAAAGAAAGCCAACTCTAGTTGAGCACAGAGTATTTCAAACTTTTCCATAAGTATAACTGAAAGAAAGCCTCAAAATGCCAGGGACCCCTTTACGCCTGCAGCTCTATGTTGGAACTCCTATTAAAGTAACCTTCTGGTTTTGGGGCACCTGGGTGGCTCAGTCGGTTGAGCGTCGGACCTCAGCTCAGGTCATGATCACACGGTCCGTGAGTTCGAGCCCGCGTCAGGCTCCATGCTGACAGCTCAGAGCCTGGAGCCCACTTTGGATTCTGTGTCTCCCTCTCTCTCTGACCCTTCCCCGTTCATGCTCTGTCTCTCTCTCTGTCTCAAAAATAAATAAACATTTAAAAAAATTTTTTTTAATAAACTTCTAGTTTTGAATATTTGTGATTTAATGTATTTATTATCCAGAAATTTGGGGAAATTTGACATATCTCTGATTTAACAGGAAAAAAAAGTTTCAGGAGAGTTTTGTGACAAGTCAAATCTCACGCTCAAATACATGGTATGTTTACACATGTACGTACATACGCAAATACATGTATCTATACATAATATCTATGCATGCAAATACATAGATATTTATACCTATGGTAACGTTACTGGCATCCAGGCCTCTGTACTGAACCTCTCCAACCATGTTCTGGCTTTATCGCTCACAGAAATGCAATCCCCTGGCCCATCATGGGCACTTAAGCTTGGCACACAGTATTCCAGTAACACCTCTTGACAGAAGATGGAGCAGGATAGAAGGCCTCCTCCCACATTCCCTACACCTCACTCATGGCCGGGCACTCAGAACCCCTTTGCTGGGTAGCGTCAGGTTCAACTCTTTCCCACCCCTTGGCTATTCTGAGGCTGTCTTTCGAGGGAGGAGGGAACAGAAGGAAGCCTGGAGGGGAGACAAGTTTGCAGTGACAGGTAACTAAGGCTCTCATGAGCTTCCTCTAAACTCAGGGTGCCGTCCCTGTCCCTCCCCTCTTTCTAGCCCTCCTCCTTTCCTGGTTCCCCCTTCTCAACCTTCCCGACTTGGCAGAACTAGGCTGCCAAGTCCTGGCGCAAAAGGGTGAATAAACAAATCACCCACACCCACCCGCCCTGAAACACTGATTGACTATCCAGTTTGGGCCTAGAGCAAATTTACGTTTGGATTTAAGTTAAGAGAAGGTAGTTAAAACTGCTTGACTTTATAAACTGAATCAGCATTGCTTTTAAGCTCCTGACTGGGGTTGCTGTGAAATTCAGTCTCTCTCTGCAAGGTAAGAATTTGAGTTTGGTCCAGATGTTGGGGTTCCTTCCAGACTGTATTCTTTTTCTTCCAGTGCTAGGAAGATACCCAGTGTGGGCATTGTATAACGTTTTCAGGCACCCTTACATGGGTATTTAGAAGCTGTTTACTTCTCAAGGATTCCATTAAAGGCTTTTTATTTTCAAGGCTGAGCTGAGGACGTCACCATGGCCAGAATAGAGAGGGGGCTTGCAGTCCCACTGTTGTTACACTGTGTTCATGGTGGCTGTTCCCTACATAGAATCCACCCACAGCTGGGCTAACAACTCACCAATTTCAAACTGATTCATTGGCCGACTGGAAAACCAGGGATAGAACTTTAAACGCTATAGGATATTAACCCTCCTGAGTATTTACATATTTTCTCCTCTCATCCCTCCAAAACTAATCCTAGAGTTTTGAGAATCTGGGAACTTGGGCAAAGGAGACAACAGGCAAGCCGAGCGGGAGGAATCTGAAATGTCAGCTCACGACGTCAACCAAAACGAACAGCACCTTTTTGTTTGCAGTGACCCAGCTCAAAATATAAAACCATGTGAGTAATAAAACACAAAATACAGGTGTTATCACTGAACGTGGAGAGTCTGAAATGCAATCAAATGTGTTCCTTGTTCTTGGCGGTGTCATTTACTCTACGTTCACACTTGTGTTTCCCTGAGCCTCTCTTTTTAATATCGACACACACCGTGGCGTCATACTCACGTAGTAATTAGCTGGGGCTGAGGAGCCTGTGATTTTCCAACTGGTCCTCAGCGTTAGCTGTTCAGATGCACAAACCTTCGCTTGCCTTCTGCGTCTAGTGCACTGGAACAGAAGCTCCTTGCAGGAAGAGCGCAGAGAGCGTTCTTGACAGATGCCAGGTTTGCTCCGGCAAGGCGGCAAGGCGCTCTGCTGGAAAGTTTTCCTCTAACCACTGACACCCGCCTCCGGTCCCCCGAGCTGGCAGGACGCAGGCTGGCTGGGTCCCCTCTTGACGGGGGAAGGGTTTTACAACACACTCTGCAAGGCTGCCGGATCCGAGAAACAACCCGGCAGCCGAACTCCTCCAACCCCAGCGGACAGACTGTCCGAGGCGCTCCGGCGCTCGGCAGGGAACGCCGAGGCCCCCTCCCCGCTAAGGCGAACACGCGCTCGGCTCGGCAGGGAACCTGGGCACTGGAGGTGGAGAGGATGCCGGTGGAGCGGGGGCGCAAGGAGGGAGCCAAACGCCAGAGGCAGAAAGGGCGCGGGAGGGGGCGGACTGCGGGAGAGAGTGGGAGCTTCGGGGAGCGGCGGGGACGGGTGTGGGAGCCGGGCGCAGGGGTGGGGTCGAAGGGCACGGGGCCCCGGAACCCGCGAGCGCGGGAAGGGCGCGCCCGCAGGAACCGGCGGGGGCGGGGGCGGCGCTCGTGCGGCGATCTGCCCCCGGACTCCCCCGAGCAGCAGAACGGCCGGTGGGAGGGGGGTGCGGGAGGTGGGAGGGTGCGGGGGGTGGGGGGGGGAAACAAGATAGGGGCGTGCCTTTGCCCGGATTGGCTGCAGGAGCCTGACGCGAGGTCCCGGGGGTTGGCTTGGGGGAGTGGGAGCGGGGTGGGGTGGGTGCTGGGTGCCGGGGCTGCGGGCTCAGCACGCTCAGAAACATGCTGAGGTCCCGGCGGCTGTTCCAGCAGCGGCAGCGGCTCCAGCAGCAGCGGCGGCGGCGGCGGCGGCGACAGCGCACGGCTCCGGCGGGGAAGGCGCCCGGCGCCCATGCCTCCGGCCCCGCGCAGCGGCTGCCCTGACCTGGCCGCGACCTCCCTCCGCGCGCCCCGCCGCCCGGGCCCCTGGGGTGTTCCCCAACCACGGCCCAGCCCCGCCACACCCCCCGCCCCCGGCCTCCGCAGCTCGGCATGGGCGCGGGGGCGCTCGCCCTGGGCGCCTCCGAGCCCTGCAACCTGTCGTCGGCCGCGCCGCTCCCCGACGGCGCGGCCACGGCGGCGCGACTGCTGGTGCCCGCGTCGCCGTCCGCCTCGCCGCTGACCCCGACCAGCGAGGGCCCCGCGCCGCTGTCGCAGCAGTGGACGGCGGGCATAGGCCTGCTGATGGCGCTCATCGTGCTGCTCATCGTGGCGGGCAACGTCCTGGTGATCGTGGCCATCGCCAAGACGCCGCGGCTGCAGACGCTCACCAACCTCTTCATCATGTCCCTGGCCAGCGCCGACCTCGTCATGGGGCTGCTGGTGGTGCCGTTCGGGGCCACCATCGTCATGCGGGGCCGCTGGGAGTACGGCTCCTTCTTCTGCGAGCTCTGGACCTCGGTGGATGTGCTGTGCGTGACGGCCAGCATCGAGACCCTGTGTGTCATCGCCCTGGACCGCTACCTCGCCATCACGTCGCCCTTCCGCTACCAGAGCCTGCTGACCCGCGCGCGGGCGCGGGCCCTGGTGTGCACCGTGTGGGCCATCTCGGCCCTGGTGTCCTTCCTGCCCATCCTCATGCACTGGTGGCGGGCCGAGGGCGACGAGGCGCGCCGCTGCTACAACGACCCCAAGTGCTGCGATTTCGTCACCAACCGGGCCTACGCCATCGCCTCGTCCGTCGTGTCCTTCTACGTGCCCCTGTGCATCATGGCCTTCGTGTACCTGCGGGTGTTCCGCGAGGCCCAGAAGCAGGTGAAGAAGATCGACAGCTGCGAGCGCCGCTTCCTCAGCGGCCCGGCGCGGCCCCCCTCGCCCGCGCCCGCGCCCGGCTCCCCGCGCCCCGCGGCCACCGCCGCCGCCGCCGCCGCCCCGCTGGCCAACGGGCGCATCAGCAAGCGGCGGCCCTCGCGCCTCGTGGCCCTGCGCGAGCAGAAGGCGCTCAAGACGCTGGGCATCATCATGGGCGTGTTCACGCTCTGCTGGCTGCCCTTCTTCCTGGCCAACGTGGTCAAGGCCTTCCACCGCGACCTGGTGCCCGACCGCCTCTTCGTCTTCTTCAACTGGCTGGGCTACGCCAACTCGGCCTTCAACCCCATCATCTACTGCCGCAGCCCCGACTTCCGCAAGGCCTTCCAGCGCCTGCTCTGCTTCGCGCGCCGGGCCGCCCGCGGGGGCCACGCGGCCGCCGGCGACCGGCCGCGCGCCTCCGGCTGCCTGCCGGGGACCCGGCCGCCGCCGTCGCCGGGGGCCGCCTCGGACGAGGACGACGACGACGACGTCGGGGCCGCGCCGCCCGCGCGCCTGCTGGAGCCCTGGGCCGGCTGCAACGGCGGGGCGGCGGCGGCGGCGGACAGCGACTCGAGCCTGGACGAGCCGGGCCGCCCCGCGGGCGCCTCGGAATCCAAGGTGTAGGGTCCCGCGGCCGCCGCCGCCCGCGCCTCCCTCCCCCGCCCGCGCCCCGGGAGCGAGAACGCCCAGGCGCCCCCACTGGCTTCCCAGGGGAGAGAGATCCGTGTTTACGCAAGCCCCAGAGCAGGTGAACTCAAAGCCCGCAAAGCTGGTCTGAATCCTCCAAGGCGAACGCAAAAGCCGCGGACCGTTGCACAGAAAGGAAAGTTTGGGGAGGGCTGGGAGAGTGGCTTGCAGATTTGTCTTGGTTCTTTTTTTCTGTGCGTGCTTCGGCCTTCTTTGGTGTGTGCGTGTGATGCATCTTCCGTTTTGGGGGGGTTGTCTCCCCCCCCACCCCCCCACCCCCACTTCCAGGTGGTTTTTGACACTTGCTTCGAGGACTGGGTAGTAGAAAGGAGAAGCAGGGAGTCTATCAACTGGGCTTCCGTCCCATTCCCGGGAACAGGAGCAGTCAACCGGAGAGAGAAGGGGGAATGACAGTTGTCAGGACATGTTCCCTTTGCTTTGCAGAGAAAGTTCCTGTTAATTCCTGAGTAATGATGGTTCCTGTTCTTAAAGCAGAGGGAAAGGATGGATGCAAAGGAACGTTTCAAGAAATTTTAAGCTATTCTTGGAACAAGCGTCACCTTGCTTTCTGTTTGTAGGGCAAACCTGCAGTCCCCGCGCGCCTCGGTGGTCAGGCTGAGGGGTTTCTACCTCACACTGTGCAAATTGCACAGCAAGATAGAAAGACTTGTTTATATTAAACAGCTTATTTATGTATCAATATTAGTTGGGAGGACCAGGCGCTGAGCCTCTGTGACATGTAACTCTGTCCATTGAAGACAGGAGAGAAAAACAAAAACAAAAAACAAAAACAAGAGGAAACAGTTCAGATTACTGCACACATGGGTAAAAAACAAAAACAAAAACAAAAAACACAAAAAACCAAAAACAACAACAACGACAAACAAAACAAAGAGTGGTTCCAAATCCCATTTTGCACAGTGTTAGGAATTGTAATGTCCACAGAAGGTATGACTTGCACAAAAAGAAATCAAATATTTTTTAAAGGGGAAGGGGGCAGATCTTAAAAAACTAAAATAAAATTCAAAACTCTACTTCTGTTGTCTGTTATGTTCTTGAGCTAATGATTTGTTGGAAAAATACATTTTTATACTCTTATCATGGTACTGTAACTGTATCCATATTATAAATATAATTATCTTAAGGATTTTTATCATTATTTTTTTATGTCCAAGTGCCCACGTGAATCTGCTGGTAAAATTTAGCACCCGCCTGTAAATTGTATTTCCTCCGTGTGTTTTACCAAGTATTTATACTCTGGTGCAACTAACTACTGTGTGAGGGATTGGTCCGTGTGCAATAAATACCCATGAAGCACAATCAAGATTACGTACCGCGTGTCTGTAAAGGGTCAGTGATAATGGAAAAGACAGTTTGTTTTGTTCAAAATATAGGCTGGGTTTCCCATAGCGCTCTTTTAATAGCTTTTCATGACTCAGTAACATAGCAAAATGCCTCTAGACCAAATAAGGCATGCACCTACTGAGAGCTGCAGACTTGCCCTAAATTTTCACAGCCGGATTCAAGGTATTCTAGACTACTGAGAGATGTTTTCAAGATCCCATCTGCTGCACTTGACTTAAGAAGTAACATTTGGGATGGTGTGGCTTTAAAAAAAAAAAAAAAAAAAGTGATACAGCCAGGTAGCTCAATTGCAATTTTGCACAGAAACGCAGGAGGAAAAAAAAAAAAAAAAAAAAAAAAAAAACCAACTCCTTGAATAATCAGTCGCCTACTTGCAATGAGGTAAGTGGCTTCCACAGCTTGTTTGTGTTTTCCAATAGTAAATCACAGCCTACAGATGACAATCAGTGTGTACAGATTTCTCCAATGGCTGGTTAGCATGAACACTGCTTTTATGCTTAAGTAAAAATGTATAAAAACAGCTTTTAAGTAAACGTTTTTCTTCTCTTGTATGATTAAATAGACCATTTTCCCAGAATTTTAGGGTGGGAAGGTCACAGGAAAAGGCAAATGTGAAGATTTGTAATTTCCTAGCAAAGTTGTGACACCCAAATGGATAGGATATTTGTCATAAAGTTGATTCCCCAAGAAAGTATAGTGAAATTCCAGCCTGGGATCGATTCTGCATTCTCCAAAATAAGTTTAAGTATTTATCTTTGTATTTTTAAGCAAGCTTTATATTTCATGACTGTAAAGAAACCAAAGTGAAGAGTATAAAGTTTTTGACTCATACTGAACTTTCTGATGAAGAAACTATTTTCTCAGGAAAGTCAAGATTGATTATCCTTTTTTTGCAGTGGAATATTCATTCTAAAGACCAGGAGACAGTCTTCTGAGAAAGGCTAATGATGTAGATGTTTTAGAGACCAACAGAAGGTTGTATGAACAAAAGCTGCTATGAAGTTTAACCCCTTTAGAAAGAAAGAAAGAGGAAGGAAGGGAGGAAGGAAGGAAGGAAAGAAGGAAGGGAGGGAGGAAGGAAGGAAAGAAGGAAGGAGGGAAGGAAGGAGGGAGGAAGAAAAGTGGGGAGGGGGAAGATGGCAACACTTATTTAAAAATACAAAGAAAAATACTGAAAGAAACTTAGTTTGCAGAGTATAAAATGGATCTCAGAATGAAATCTCACTCCCCAGGGTAAGAATAGAGCCCACTTTATCCTCAGTTACCCCACTATGAGTATGTACGATGCATTTTGTAAGGGGTTTTGTTCTTTATTTTAATTTATAGCAGACAATTAATAGACAACACCTACAGTTTTATCTGAAGAACATTCAAGTACCAGGTTAATGCTTCACTTTCTGACTTCCTCACTGTTATTTTGTTTAAATAAGTCTTTGCATTTAAATAAAAAGACATTTTTCCAGGCCCATCAAACCTCAGGTTTTAAAATCATGGAACGCTTTTAAACTTTAACAAACAAACAAATATATATAATTTAACTACGTAGTCTAAACTCTTTAGTGAATTAGAAGAGACAGCTATAATCTTGGGACCAGTTTTATATATTTGTAGGAAATGGGAAAAGATTTTTCTATGATCCCTTGAGTCCCCTAAGGATTACAAGGATTCGGGAACAGACTGTGTCGGTGATTCCAACTACCCATGAATACTACTTTTTGTTATTTTTGAAGAAGACAGACATTGATTTGCAATAGAAATGCAGGAAGCTGGGCTGTCAATCCCAACAGCTGTGGCAATGGGAGGAGAGAACTGCCAATCCTGTTTAATCTGGTAAAATAATACACACCAGAAGTGACAGAGGAAAGCAATGAATACGCAGAAAGTCAACCTAATGCCATGGGCTTGTGTGTCACGAGTTCCAAAGGCATAAACCTTAAAATTAAAAGAGTGACCTTCTATGTGATCGAGATTCGTTGATCCTCGCTACATTGGAAATTCTGTTTCCACTGCACGCTGCAAAGTACTCTAGTGTAACAAGATATTCCAGCCACTATAAATTCTCCCTCCAAAGAAGAAATGTATAATTGGTATAGCACATAGCTGAATCCCTTGGTGAACTTGTCTATATAAAACTTTGCAAATGGAGTTTATTTTTTCAGTCCATTCTTTCTTTGGAACTGGAATTATTAATAACTTCTTTTTCAGAATTATTAATAACTTCTAAATGGCTATTGTGAAACCTTTCCTTGTTGAAGCACATTTTCCTAGCTTATTTTGATTTTGCATTTTGAACATGCTAACTTCCTCTGGCAAATATGTAACGCTGCCAGACGGAAATTCTACACCGAAAGTTATCAGGATGATATTATCATTTAAGTTTTTAGCAAGAGCTTCTAAGTCAGGGTCTAATGGAAAATTATGAAGTTTTGCTGCCATATGTGAAAAGCTTTAAAAGAATTTCTTTAACAAAGCTGGACCCATTAGTTCTTTTGAAGGAAAAGCATAAATAAAAAACCTTAGCACTAATTCAAATTAAACACATTGGCACAGATAATTTAGTTTTATTCGTACGTTTCTGGCATAATGTGCTGAGAAATACTAATTCTTTTGAATCCCTGCCAATTTGCTACTAATCAAAATGGAGAAGATATGCACTGTTTGGATTATACCTAAAAATAGTCGTGCTACAGTCGCATCAGCAAATGGAATTAAATTAATTTCTCTTTCTTCCTCTTCACACATACCCTCCATATTATTTACATTTGCATCAAGAAAATTGCTTCTGAGTCCTCAGAGTTTGTGATTCAGTGTGTCCCAAATTGCATTGCTACATTGCAATGATTTTTAAGCAAAACCCCATAGAACTATTTTCTGAGAAATACACCTCTCCTGAAATTCCCACTTTCACCTTGCTCTCATTTAAAGGGTCTCTACTAAATAGCCCTCATAATGTAATCAAAGGGAAATCTAATTGTTCTAAAGACAGACTGGAAAAACAGCAGCCCCAAGGAGAAGCTTACGCCATAAGGTCATAGTTAGAGCATGATCTTTGCCGTAATGTCAGCAGGACCCAAGAAAGCCTTGGAAGGAACCGTCTACGCCCTTTAAGCCTTTGCCTTCACTTGGATGTCGTTCAAAGACCACTCTGAACACACCTGAAGCCAGTTCTTGTCTGGGACCCGCCACACTCCCTGGCCCTTCTCTTGAGTACTCCCTTCAATTCTTCTTGAATGAACTCGAAATATCTAGAACATCTAGTTCTAGGTAAACTGTCTTCACAGCAGCATCAATTTCCCATGAACAGTTTCCTGAAGCTCTGATTTTCAACATCTCTCAACGTGTTCATTGCAATTTCTTTCTTCTCTCTCCACCATCCCTTGCTCGTTGTAGCTGTTAACTAGTATCAGCAAGATCACACTGTTTTCTTCCTATTTATGCCACGAAACTTACCTATGATGCATTTGAAATGTCTTAAGTTTGGATTTCTTCCTGAGAATTTCAGTATTGCTCATAATTATTCATGGGAAAAGTTTTAACTTTCACTTGTATATTTCCTATACAAGGTCTTCACGTTGAGTGCAGGGTGTGGGGCTTTCTTAGGATTTCTTTTTCTGGTTTTCTTTATTTTTCAGTTTTGAACTGATGGCTTTGTCAGTCTTTCAGTATCCTGCCTGCAAAGGATAACATTAGCTATTCCACTACAGCTTACTGTAAATCAGTTTTCCTAGCCATTACTAGGCTCGTGTGGGTCAATTTCTACTCTTGGAGAGCAGAAAACTTGTTCGAGCAGATGGCCCAAAGACTCTGGCTGCTCTGGCTGGCCACTGTGGGCAGTGACCTTGGGAAAGTCAGTTGGTTACCCTGCACCTCAGGTTCACTTCCCACAAAGCCCGATCAGTAGACTTTGTTTGTGAAATCCTTTGAAATAGAAGTTTATTGCTTTGCAAAGTCTATCATTTCAAATGCTTCCTCTTAACTTTCTTTTCCCTTTCCTTGTAACTCCACCTATAAAATCCTCGGTGGCTGGTTTTTTTTTTTTTTTTTCCTTTATGAGTGCAAGGAACGGCTAAGAGGAATAAAAAAATATATAATACCCCATGCATCCAAACAGTCCTTCCCTTTTTATTACATTTAAAGTTCTGCAGAAACCGCAACTGAATAACCTTCCCAAACATCGGATTAAAAAACCTGTTTGCCATGTGCTAAGCAAAAATGGTTGTTCAATGATTTTTAACCCACAGCCTCTGTGAGAAAAGTCAATTTGAAAAGTTGCTCACCTCTACAATTTTGACTGAGTTGTAAATGCTAAAAGCAACTCTCTGAATTGTTCTCTTTTCTGGGCATCGCAATTCAGAGATGAAACGTGCTAAGTTTGTCTTTTTTGTTTACCTCTTTTGTGGCTTGCAGGGTATTGGGTTTCATTGTTCCCAACTCCACAAACAGTGGCAAATACACGGGAATTTGACCGACTTAAAATATCTGTTATGTTAACTAGAGGAATTCACCTGCAATCTTGATGTCCTTGTTAAAAATGCTTTTAAAGAGTACACATTAATAGATGTTCCAATGAGATTTTCTGCACTCCAGGGATTTTTCTAAAGCCATTAAAGGTAACATTTTGGTAAGACGCTCCTCTTAAAGAATTCCTTGTGCTTAAATGAGTCTGTGATCAGCCCTGAAATAATTTTTTTTTCTTAAAATAAGCATACTTAAGTAAAACTGAGTCACTAAGACAAATTCCAGACTCTTTGGTGTGGGAAAGACATTGATATGTCTGGTAAACAACACCACTTTACTCAAGCAAGTCTATACCTTGATCAGCGCAGACCCCCCGAAATGGATGGCATTCAGTTCGAGATTTAAAGACCCGCTTTACCATTTTATAGCCTGTCCTATCAGCAAATAGTTCCTTTGTAGCTAACACAAATCCCTCTCGCTGTTTTGACTCATGGCTGATCCCAATATAATCTGACAAAGGATGACTGATCCACTATTTTCTGTAAAAATCCTTCTGATGACCCCTTCTTCAGCTTTCTGCGCACTGTTTCCATTTCCTCTGGCAAACAACTTCAAACTCTTTCATTCTTTCTGTTGTTCAAACGGGACTCACCCCAGTGACAGGGGTTCCTCCTGGCCAGAGACCTGAATGAAACAAGCGTTAAGTGTGGCACCTGGCCCAGTGCCATCAACATCCCATCCTTCCTAGAACCGTGCTGCTGGTTTTGTTTTTCAGTATCACCAGAGCCACAAAATTCTGAAGATCTGAAAAATGATTGTACAAAGTGACAAAGTTTAACATGAAAACTGATAGGTCCTTACAGCCCGTGCCTAAGGCATCCTTGTGAACACAGGACAAAACGGACAATGTAAATCTTTCTCCACACAGGCAACCAATAAAACTCCCTCCCCAAAGGGCAAACGTCCACAGCTTTCTTCAAATTTTTTTGAGCATGAATATACCTATACGGAAAAATAAATCTTTTCAGTTAGATGTGCTCAGGAGACACCTGGGTTACTCAGAGGATTTCTGTGATTAGTCTTGGAGATGTGATTCATATGCTCAGCTGTTCTCAAAAGATGGGAAGGTACTATGCATTGAAAGAGTGTGCTGTCTGGAACGCAACCAGCCGAAGACTCTGAGCCTGTCCCCAAGGCACTCCCTGGCTGGGGAGATTGGAACTCCACATGTGAAAAGTGACTAAAGGGGAGCCTGGGTGGCTCAGTCGGTTAAGCGTCCGACTTCAGCTCAGGTCATGATCCCAGGGTTGTGGGATCGAGCCCCACATCAGGGGACCATCTGCCCTGAGCATGGATCCCGCTTAAGAATCCCTCTGTCCCTCCCCCGCTTGTATTTTCCCTCTCTCTCTCTACCTCCCTCCCTCTAAAATAAATTTTTAAAAAAATTTTTTAAAGAAATATAATGCAAGTTCTAGATTTAATTTTACATTTTCCACTATCCACATTTTTTACAAAAGTAAAAATAAACAGGCTTAGTATTATCATTTCACACGTAATTGATATAAAACAGTATTCATGAGATAACTTATTTTTACACTACATTTTTTAAATCGGGCGTGTATGTTGCATTTACAGACTATCTTAACTGGGACTCACCACGTTGCAAGCGCTCAATGGCCACACGTGGCCAGTGGCTCCTGTACTGACATTTGAGCTTAGAGTTCAGAGAAGGAACGGTGGGTGGATTATGGGTGGAAGGGTGGCATATGCCGAAGTGGATCTTGGATAAGAGGATAAACACAGCGTGAAAGGCCATTCATTGAGAAGTTATAAGGGGGAGAGGAACAAAACCACAGAGATACGTGTGGTCAGATGAATTTCCAAACAAATTGCCAAGTGCAGACAGTTCGTGTTGATGCAGTAATTAGAAGATGAAGTTGGAAAAGTCATTTGAGAATGGATCAGAAGGCTAACGCAAAAGTGTTGAACTCTAACCTTCCTGAAAGCATGGAGATTTATGAACAAGAGTGTCATGAGGAAAAGAGTGTTTTAGAAAGAGTAACCTGGCATCAGAGGCATGATACGTGGGTATAACATCTTCAACTTCAAAATAATTCTGAGTTAAGTAAATTCAGTGATCACATTTTCCAAATTAAAAAAAAAAAAACAGTAAGATTTGTATAATTTCCTATAATAGATATGAGCTCATTATTAAGTTGGCTTTCTGGTTTTTATATCTCAACCTCAGGAGCTGACCCAGAAAAATGCTTTTTGGCCAAGTAGGTTTCTATGTGCACAGGACTGAGGCCTGGAAAATGTCCAAAGGTCATGCCCCCAGGGGAAGTAAGGAATAAGAGATCAAGCAATTTGTTCAAAGCAACAGGTGAGCGGTTTTGATCAAGTCCCTCCTAAGTCTGTCTCTTATCCATGCACCAAATGGCTTGTCCGTTCCTCACCAAACTAGAAGTTCTTACAGGATAAAGTCTTTGTCTTTTTTTTTTTTTAATGTTTATTTTTTGAGAGAGCAAGAGACAGAGAGACAGAGCCTGAACAGGGAAGGGAAAGAGAGAGAGGGAAACACAGAATCCGAAGTAGGCTCCAGACTCCAAGCCGTCAGCACAGAGCCCAACGTGGGGCTCAAACTCACAAACCAAGAGATCATGACCTGAGCCGAAGTCGGACACTTAACCGACTGAGCCATCCAGGCGCCCCAAGGCTTTGTCTTTTTCTCTTTGACTCTCCAATGCCCGGCACATTGCCCGACACAAAGTATCGACTCTGAACCTTCACTGACAATTTGACTAGGATCAGAGAACCGAGTTCTCCAGCTTCTCCAGCAATCCAGGCACATAGCGATCACAGGCTTAACTAGACCCATGCACTGCAAGCAGATGTGACATGACCCTCTACTTCCTTTGTAAATTCAGATTTTTCCCACAGACGTAAAGGATATTTCTCTAAGAAAGGTGCAAAACCTCCAACAGACCTGCACAGGAGACAACCCCTCCTCGTGTCATGGGAAACGAGGGGTTATTTTCAAACATTTCTAAGAAATGGATTTCTTTCTAGAAATGGCACATAGATTGCCGGAGTTATGTACCTGAGGGTGGGATACTGTATATTATCATTCATTAAAAACAGACACTTCACTAAATCTGTTAACTCAGAATGACATGTTCTAGGCTCTCCGTTCAGTTGTCAATGTGCAAAATCGTAGATTTCCTTGTCACTTACCGTATTCTGTCTCTCCTTTCTGAGAGATCGATAGCCATTATTCTTACTGGACATCAAGAGAAAAAGCCCCTTTCCCTACCCTTCATGGTCTCCCCGGGCCCCAGCTGTCAACATAACTAAGAGAATCATATTCCACTTCACCAACACACAGATTTCAGTTTTAAATGTTCCTTCGGCATTTCTACACTGTGAAAAAAATGACATTATATCCATAAAACATGTGTTCGGAGCAAACAAAACATCCACAGCCCTCTCAAAGTTTGCATCATCGGCTTAGCTCTTTTCCACCTGAAACAGATTCATAATCATTATCTTCCTCTCTTAACACAAGAAATAGAGCTCATGTTGAATCTTTGTTGCAAGGGAAGTTGTATGGATTCTTGCCTTTTGACAAAGCATTAGGACTTTAGCTGGTGTTCTTTTTTTATGTATGTATGTATGTATGTACTGAATATCGCAGAGTTCATTTAAATAGCATTATATTTTTATTACCATACCAAGATTATTGTTTGTGAGAAGCTCAGCACTGAGGTCTCAGAGTGGGAAGGTGGGCAGCAATGCGGAGGCTGGCATGAGGAGACCCCCATGAGAGGCATGGCCTTCAGGCACTTACAGACTCTCGGCTCTAAACGCTCAGAAACCTATTTGCCAAGTGTGCATTTCTCTAGGTCAGTTCCTGAGATCGATGTATAAAATCAGAAAGCCAGTTTAATAATTTACAATGCAGCTGTCACAAGGCCTATTACGCCTCCCTGAGCATAATCAGACATTCTCTCTCTAGGCCCAGGGAAGATAATTACAATCAAAAGATTGCTTAGCAAGCAGGGGGTCAGAACAAGGGAAGCTGGTGGCAAAATTTAACGTTAAGGGCATCAGACTAAAATTTACCAATGCATCCATTTCTAACATGGGCTGGAATACTGGAAGTCTGCTGGCCGTGAGACCAACTCTCCGTTCTTCCCTCAGTGGGGCTTGGATGGCCCCTGTCTCCATTTGACTCTGTGTCTTACCATTTTCCATCATCAGTACCCCCACCTCCCAACAGATACATTCCGACTTTGTAGAAGTTAAGATACTCAGGCAGTTCACTGTCGAGTCTTCCTGATTTGGCTGTCTTGTGACGAAAGCAGTCTATCTCTGCTCTCATCGAATATCTCTGAGTTCATGAAGGGTGGGAGTGGGGAGGGTATTTTGCTGGCTTCCCTACAACATTGAGATTAAAGCATATCCCCCACTAGAAAAGCTCCTATGTCTGTTTTTACATTATGAGAACCTAGCTATTCGATTCTATTAGTCTTGCTAAAAGAAGTAACATTGTTTCCATTTCATGTAATGATCTATCTATATCTGATTCTACCTGTCTACCTCTACATATCTATATATCTATATCTGTATCTGTATCTATATCTATATCTATATCTATATCTAGCAAGAGAGAGAGAGAGAAAGGGAGAGAGGTTGGGCAAAATGTGTAGTATATGTCTACAAACTCTTATTTGAGGCTCTGTGGGGCCAGATGTGCTTTGGAACTGTTGAGAATTTTTGAGTTTTAGGAAGGTAATATGCATACACCACATATTATAAGACCCTAAGCAGGGTCCGGGTCAGATTTCTACAATCAAACATTAACATCTCTGCAGTGAAATATTTGATTATTCATACTAAGTGGATAAATGACTATAAATAGCCTCTCGCTAGTTCAGGTCAGGTTTTGCTGCCAAATGAATCCAAGGCAGGTCACATTTACTCTCAAATGAGTTATGGAAAAACTCTCTCTTCAGCTTTCCGGATTAGGGAATGGAGAATAAGAAACTGTGGACCCGTAATATGGAATGTTCCTTTGTGGTATGCCATCGGTCTTTTAGGGAAGGCAATGAAACATATGTAAACCTACTAAATATGTTGAATCAATTCATTTATGAGCAATAGTCAATAAATACTTGTTTTCTTATTTTTTTAATGTTTTTATTTATTTTTGATAGAGAGAGAGCACAAGCACGGGAGGGAGAGAGAGACAGGGACACACAGAATCTGAAGCAGGCTCCAGGTTCTGAGCTGTCAGCCCAGAGCTCCATGCCTGGCTCGAACCCACAAACTGCAAGATCATGACAAAGTCGGATTCCTAAGTAACTGAGCTACCCAGGTGCCCCTAAATAGTTGTAAAAGGGGGAATAAACACAGTTACTGAGACAGTGGCAAGTGCAGGGAGATTTTAAAATAACTCAAGCTGCATCCTAGTAGCAGACATTAACAATGGCCAAAGGCATGATGGTGATTGGTGGGCAATGTCTTAGAAACAAGCAGCAAATTTTTGGAAAACCATAACGACGTATCATATACCCAGCCTTCCGCTTGTCTGCTTATCTACATGTCTACATCTACATGCCAAGAAAGTATCCTTGATTAACCCATGGGTAATTCCAAGGAATCTCATGATTGGAATAGACCTTTAAAATCACTATCATCCAACCACCTCTTAGAGCAAAGAATCTTCTGATCCTTCAGTCACCAGTGCCTTTGAAATTACAAAAGAAAAAAAGAAACAAAATGTTACGATCTTTGCTGAGAAAGATGCAAATACATAAAAAGTGAAAAGAGTCACATTGTCAAGGGGTCTTGTGACCTCTGGTTACAAATTCCTGCCTTAGATGTTTACCATATTTGCAAAGAAAGCTAATGCTTTATCACTTCACAGCAATCTTAGAACCCTGGAGGGCTTCTAAATTAAGTTGCCTCATAAATTGACTGTGGTTATATGTTTCAGTGGCTTCTGTGACATTCATCTCGACTTATGATTTTCTATGCAATATTTATAAGATACAATCTTTTGAACCCATTGTAACCTTTTGTCTTCATCTTTTTAAATTTTTTTTACAACATTTATTTATTTTTGAGAGAGAGAGAGAGAGAGTGCGAGTGAGGGAGGGGCGGAGAGAGAGGGAGACACAGAATCCAAAGCAGGTCCCAGACTCTGAGCTGTCAGCCCAGAGCCCGATGCAGGGCTCAACCTCACGAACCGGGGGATCATGACCTGAATCAAAGCCGGACGCTTAACCAACTGAGCCACCCAGGCACCCCACCCTTTGTCTTTATCTTAAAGGTGGAGAAAAGGAAACAGGATGACATTTTTAGCTTTCCTTCGTGTACTTTTACATCCCATATCACGCCTAACTCAGAAGGGAGATGAACAGAAAAAGAGGTCCTGTAAGGAAAGGACGTAAAATTTTCAACTTGTAAATATCTCAAGCGTCAGCTTTCAACTGGACACTAACTGGGAAAGGAAACGATGAAGTAAATTTTCTAAGTGCTGAGCCATCACTGGAGAAAAGATTTGTATCAGTCTCTGGCATTAAATCACGATTCAGATTTGTCGGTATCAGGCACGCCATTTCTTCTTTTTGATGTTTTTCGGAGTCCGACAGGAGAGAATTCTGGGTGTGCTCCAGTATGCACTTGCCTCCGCACACTTATCTAGATGGTTCTTGAAGAGCATCCTTTTCGATCTAAGCGTCTCAAAGAGATTCGCTCACCAGCTCCAGCGCCTTGGCACACAGCTGCAGAAGGATGTACACGAACTCAGTTCACGATCACACTGCAAAGACCGGCTCCCATTTGCACGAGAAGTTAAGAAAGCAATGGTTCCCGCCAGGTGTGGACTGAAAAACTTCCCCGCAGCCTCTTTCCATTTAGTCTGGCGAAATTAAATATGAACTGTCCTAAGGGCAACCCGGATCCTAGCTGAAATCTCACTGTGTTGCTAGGCTTCATTCAACAGCTCGACGCACTGTCTTCATGAACACACGGGGAAAAGACCACGTAGGTCAACAAAGGCACCACCAAGTCAGGTGACTGGTTCCTCGCCCTTTCTGCACCTGCTCTCCTTACCCGGCTCAGCCCTGAGCCTGGGGAAAGTGACGGAGAGCTCTCCTTGGGTCACTGTTACCTTTAGGACCGCTTCTCTTTTCCTAGTAGGAGAAGAACTCTCAATCCTACTGATTAATGTAATTGGCTTGTTCCTTTGCTGCTCTCCAGTGTCAAAAATCTACCATGACCATTAAAAAACACAAAATATGATAGGAGCTTGAAAACATGATGCCAAGGGGAAAAACCAGACACAAAAGTCACATATTGCACGATTCTATTTAGAGGCAATATCCAGAATAGGTAAACCCACAGAAACAGAATAGAGGCTTATAGTTGCCAGAGGCTGGGAAGAGCGGGGAATGGAGAATGACCAGCCTTAATAGGTATGGGGTTTCCTTTTGGGGTGATGAAATTGTCCTGAACCTAGAGATTAGTGATGGTTGCACAACCTTTTTATTATTTTATTTTATTTTATTTTATTTTATTTTATGTTATTTTTGTTTGATGTTGTGTTCTTTATTTTTTTATTTTATTTCTCTCAGCGATGTTTTGTAATTTTTTTGAGTAACCTTTACACCCAATGTGGGGCCCAAACCCTGACCCTGAGATCAAGAGTCACGTGCTCTACCAACGGACTCAGCCAGGCACCCCTGCACAACCTTTTAAACGTGCTAAATGCCACTGAATCGTGCACCTCACAATGGTTACAATGGGGACATTTTAGGCTATGTGTCTTTTGCCACGATAAAAAGAAAATCCAACAGGGTCCTTTTCTAGTAGGCTTGCAATTTACTTAGATAGACAAAACCACGTAAAACAAAAATTGGGGGAAATATTCCAACACAAGAGAAAGAGAAGGGGAGAAATTCTATTCTAGCTTTAAAAATAGTTAAATGGATTTTCATCGAAGTTGATAGCAAGCAAGGAAGAATCCTAATCTTCGTGAGCCAATGTGATTCCCTCATTTCACAGATCAGGCAACTGAAGCTTCCATAGTAACCTGGTCCTGGAAAGCGGACTTCCAGATTTGAATCTGGTTCGGCAGATTTATTGGCTGTGTGACTCAAGCACGGTCACTTAGTGTCTCTGAGCCTCGGTTTCCACATCAACAAAATGGGATGGAAAGTACTCAGCACTGCACTCCCCTGAGAGTCACCAGTTCATTTGTCGATGCAGCAAAATCAAATTTATTAGAACTTTCTGCGGTTAAGGAAAAGCAACATCTTGACAAAGTCTTAGTGTCTCAAAAGGGGAAGGCAAAATAGATGTTTGGAGGATTTCAGGATCTGGTTGCAGTGATTTACAGCAGGTCTTTGAAGGTGGGGCTGACTGACAGGGGCCGAGTATAATGTATAATGTGTACATATGTGTATATGTATGTGTATAATGCAGTATAATGCGGGCAGCCGGTGGGCACAGCAGGGCAAGGGGTTCGAGGCAAGTCTTGACGAGCAAATTATTGTCTGAATAGCAAGCTGTTTGCCAGGTACCTCTGGTAAACTGATCTTCAGGATTCCCTGAAGCCAAATGTACAGTTATTTACTGGTTTACAGTCTTATCATTCCTGAAGGAAGGGTTCCCGGACCAAGCCGCTAAGTCACGTTGACATGGCTGTTCTCAGTTCCAGGTTCTTCGACTTCTGTCGTGTCTGATGTAGGGGTTCATAGTTCCTGTCAAGTACAAGCCCACCCAGAGCCTGCACCCAGTACCTTCTTTATTTTCTCCCAGTCTCTCCACCAGTCCCACTAAAAATTCGCTTCTATAGGTGCCTGGGTGGCTCAGTCGGTGGGGCCTCCGACTTTGGCTCAGGTCACGATCTCGCGGTCTGTGAGTTCGAGCCCCACGTCGGGCGCTGTGCTGACAGCTCAGAGCCTGGAGCTGCTTCGGATTCGGTGTCTCCCTCTCTCTCTGCCCCTCCCCCACTCGCTCTCTCTCTCTCTCTCTCTCTCTCTCAAATAAAAACATACAAAAAACACCACCCACCCACACACACACAAACTCATTTCTAGATCGTGACTCTCAGCCAGAACTAGAACCAAGTCTTCTGCCTGGCATTCCGGAACCCTTCCCACCAGCCACGGCTGGATTGGGTTCCACTTGTTCCGGCACAAATTAATCCCGCCACAGCAAAACATCCCAAGTCTTTTCACCACTTGGAACGGAGCAGCAGAGCAGCGTGGCAACAGACCTAGGTCCTAGGCTTCCTGTCGATCCGCGACCCTGGGCTGGTCATTTACCTCTTCAAGCCTCACTTCCTCATCTGTTAACTGAGGGGTGACGTTGCTTGGCACTCAATATGATTCAGCCAGTTTTTAAAATGAAGTACGTAAGGGGCGCCTGGGTGGCGCAGTCGGTTGAGCGTCCGACTTCAGCCAGGTCACGATCTCACCGTCCGTGACTTCGAGCCCCGCGTCGGGCTCTGGGCTGATGGCTCAGAGCCTGGAGCCTGTTTCCGATTCTGTGTCTCCCTCTCTCTCTGCCCCTCCCCCGTTCAGGCTCTGTCTCTCTCTGTCCCAAAAATAAATAAACGTTGAAAAAAAAATTTAAAAAAAATTAAAATAAAATGAAGTACGTAAATTCACAGTCCCAAATTCTGATTCAGTTTCTTTTCTAAGTTTGAACAAAGACGACGTTCCTTCGTTTTGTTTTCACTTACCCCTTATCTTCTGGGAGGACTTGGGAGTGGCTAGCAGGAGGCTGAGAGAGCCTTTCCTGTGGAACCCTGACCTGACCTGCTCAGGAGGAGAACATGGAGTACCACGGGACAGGCCGGTCACCAGGAAAATCGGCCACCAACCGATTTTCAGGCTACAAGACAGACTCTCAGATTTTCGGGCAGCCCCAAGTTCAGTTTGATATCGGAACTTGATCAAGCCTAAATCCCCTTTCTTCCTATTTGATTCCTCCCCTTTCCTAAGGCAACTTCCATTACCTCTCCAGGGCAGAGCTGTTGACATTTTTAGCTGCTCCATTTCAACCTGATTTATTGCCTAGAGGTCAAGTACAACCGTTTTTGTTTCGGTATTTATTTATATAAACCGGCAGTTTGTCTGACCTGTAGAATTACCCACATCCATATGGCAGATTAAATCCATGACACGAGAGTATTGTGACTAATTCCTATTCTGGGCACTTCCAATGGAGGCGTCAGAAAAAAAGGCCTCTAAACTAGGGATAGGGCCTGGCATGGGTTCCAGCGCCCTCTGCCCCTAGTCAGTTTGGGGGAGTGATTTCACGTCTCTTAACCACAATATTGAATTTGTGAAAAGACTACTGGTTCAACAAGGTAACAGCAAAGATCTTTTTCTAGCTCTGATTAATTGCAACTACCCTACATTTAACCATGGATGTGTGCCTGAAAGTTCAGATTCTCCTTGAAGAGAAACTCAATAATTTTCAAGCGGTTTTAAAAGAGGGCTAAGTTAATTGATTTATAAATACACACACACACACACACACACACACACACACACATACACACATATATATATATATGGTTGTTTTTGGTTTTTTGTTTTGTTTTGTTTTTTAATCCAGAAACATGTATTGAGCTCCAACTAGAAGCCAGGTACTACCTTAGGTAATGGAAACACACAGCTGCCAATCCTGGCCCCTGGTGGAAGAAGGTGGACAATGTCGGTCTCTAACTGAATTGTGCAGGGTTTACCATGAGACCCCCAAAGAGGGAATTGATCCCCAAATGGGCGGGGGCAAAGATAGCATCACCACAAGGCTTCAAGTAAGCTGGAACTTGGTTGATGAGTGATTGTTGCCAAGATGGAAAGGGCATTCCAGGCAGAGGATAGAACTTTCCAAAGGCACAGAGGCAAGGAAGAAGAGGCCGGATTCTGAGGACAGCGAGAACATTTCGATGGCTGGAGCATCTGGCCGCTGCGGCTAGCACGGTGGGAAAGGATAAACGGTAAACAGGCACAGGCTAGATTGGGCAGGAGTTTATACATCTTACCAAGAATTCTAGACTTCATTCAGAAGGGCAGAGACAGTCATCGAAGGCTTCAAGTAAAAGAACAACCAACTCAGATTTGAGTTCTCCTGCCTGCACTCCATCAGAACACAGAGGATGGACAAGTGGAGAAAGAACTGGAGAAAGGGACATGAGTTCAGTGAGACACAATAATGAGACAAGGCCATAAATGGCAGAAAGGAAGATGAGACTGTTTGCAGGCTTCCTGGGGGGAAAGTTCAAGTAAACAGAGCTAGGCATGTGCTTTGAGCTTCTTGAGTTTGATGCGAACACCCAGGGAGAGATACCCACCAAGCAGCCAAGGAAACAGATTTGTGGCTCAGGATAGGGCTAGATACAGAGATTGGAGGGATTGTTGGCCCACCGCGAAGGAGAACTTAAAAATGAAAACACCGTGCTGGCACCAACAAAAACACAACAAAAAAGGACACCCGAGTGGCTCCGTCGATTGAGCGTTTGACTCTGGCTCAGGTCATGATCTCCCGGTTCATGGATTCGAGCCCCACATCAGGCTCTGTGCTGACAGCTCAGACAGAGCCTGGAGCCTGCTTCGGATTCTGTGTCTCCCTCTCTCTCTGCCCCTCCCCTGCTCACACTCTGTCTCCCTCTTTCAAAAGTAAGATAAACATTAAAAAAAATTTTTTTTAAACACAACAAAACAAGTAAGAGAATCGTGATGGGGAGGGGGCAAATGTTGGGGAAGGAAACAGTCAATCTACAGTCTCCTTAGACTATTTTGCAAAATGATATTTCTTATATCTTCACAGGTAAACTTTTCTTCATTGTAACTAATTCAGATATTGTATGATAACAGGTAGAAATATGGGTCCCAAGATTATTAAATATAATGCATGTATGTGTGTATGTGTGTGTATGTGCACATATATGTGCATGTGTATACATATATATATATATATATATATATATATATATCTCCTTTCTATATTTGGGAATATATGTATATATCTCCTTTCTCATTCTAGGAAAAGATGATGCATCACCTTCAAGCCAGGTGAGTTGCCCAAGAAGAGTTAGGAAAGTGTTATATTCTCTTCTTTACAGTTTTAGTTTGTTGTCCAACTCATGCAGGACTTTCCCCTACATCACTGAAAGAATGTGTTTGGCACCAAGGACTTGGTATCAGGCAGACGACATATTTCTTACTTTAGAAGTGCCACTGGTAGAATAGAGAGCCTGAGAACCGGAACTGCTGCCCGAAATAGCAGGGTAAATTCACCCACTTCCAAGAAGGTCACTCAGTTTCAGAACAGGGTGCAGGCAGATTGAAGCAGATTCTTGGCTCTGTCATGCCGCGTCTGTCTGTTGCATAACTTATGGTTCTTAGTTCCCTTGACCGAGAGCACTGGTGTTGACCGGGCATTTTCTGTTCCTCTCTTTATACTGTTTTCTAGCTGTGTCAAAAATAAATCACTATTATCAGGTGACCTTCCCTAATAAGTCAGTCTCCCTTCTGTTTTTAACAGCTACCTGTTGAGAATCCTATTTTTTTTTATATTTATTTACTTTTCAGAGAGAGAGAGAGAGAGAGAGAGAGAGAGAGAGAGAGAGAGAGATTGAGCAGGGGAAGGGCAGAGAGAGAGAGAGAGAGAGAGGGAGACACAGAATCCGAAGCAGGCTCCAGGCTCTGAGCTGTCAGCACAGAGCCTGATGTGGGGCTCGAACCCATGAACCATGAGATCATGACCTGAGCAGAAGTCGGACAATTAACTGACTGAGCCACCCAGGCGCCCTGAGAATCCTATTTTTTTAATGAACAATTGTAACCCAAGAGCTGTTATCTGTCAGGTTTTAAATGTTTGTTAAAAATAGGAGTCCCAGGGGCGCCTGGGTGGCGCAGTCGGTTAAGCGTCCGACTTCAGCCAGGTCACGATCTCGCAGTCCGGGAGTTCGAGCCCCGCGTCGGGCTCTGGGCTGATGGCTCAGAGCCTGGAGCCTGTTTCCAATTCTGTGTCTCCCTCTCTCTCTGCCCCTCCCCCGTTCATGCTCTGTCTCTCTCTGTCCCAAAACTAAATAAACGTTGAAAAAAAAAAATTAAAAAAAAAAAAAAATAGGAGTCCCAGACAAGTAGTCATTAGACAACAGAAAACCATAAACAATCAGAGAAGCAAGTGACAGCAGATGTTAATTACATCTGAATTCATTACTACATCTGAGCTTGAGAAAGAGCCACAGTCAGTGGCAAATCTTAAGGAAACCGAGGGGGTTTTGCCCTTAAGAGAAGCACTTCTGACCCAGAGGAAACTACAGCACATTAATAACCATAGCTATTCTCCTCATTTTTTGGACCTGTCCTAGAGTAAGAAACTGGAAAAATAGGAGAATACTTCAGGAATGATGCATAAATTCAGGAGAATGCTTTTAAAAATTCACAGTCTTGCTTTAGTGTTTCTTATTTTATTTAGCACTATGGCTAAATGCACTCACGGACTATGTCAGTCAATCTGAGCGAACCCTGTGAGACGAGTACTATCACATTTCACTGATGAGGAAACTGAGGCTTAGAGAGGTCAAAACCCTTCCCCCAAGTTGGACACTGGCTCTACGGGGCTTTAGAAACCCTGGCACCCTCCTTCAGAGTTCCCCGACTTGCCCACTCCCATGCAATGCTCCAGACAGTCCCCGACCCAGGACACCAAGTACCCTTTGAATGTAAACAAAAGTGGAGGGATCACCTCCCCATCCTCCTGCCAGGCTCTCTGATTCTTCTTTGTCAGGTGGGTGGTGACAGCTTGGGTCTTCCTGAAGAGAGGCACTCTCCAAATCACCCTGGAGTGGGGGAGGGAAGGTTGCAATTTATTAGATGGCCGCATTCTCCCCACCTCAACCTTGGACCGCGATGCCATCGGTAATTGTAGCTGCTCCGCGTGTCCAGAGGTGCAACAGCCAAGGATACACCTACATTTGTCGATTGAAGATCACAGTTTTAACACCAGGAGAGACTTCTGCTTCACCCAGAAAGACGTTTTTCTTTTCTCGTGCATGAAGAAATATGTGTTTTTCTTTCTAGTCCGTACCCTACGTAATTCATTTCCATGCTCTTACCCCCGCAGTGTTTTTCCACAATTTCCCCTGATTTAGGGAAATTCAAACTTCCACATCCCCAGAACCCTAAGCTATAGACTGGTTAATGCAGGTGAGCAGAGGAGTTTTCAATAGCAGCCGTAGGTCCTTTGGATCACTTGTTATTAACAACTGCCTGGGGGGAGGGGGTTGGAGTCCCGGCTAATTGACAGTCACCCAGATATGAATATAATAACATCCCCGAAAGGCTAATTGTTAAGTGCTTATTAGAGCCTACCCATACGCCTGTGCTGAAAACTGAAGCACAAAAAACATTTCCAAAGAACTTAGTCTGATTGCCCTCAAAAAGATAATTAGCAGACAATATGACATTATACGTAATCAAGTGTTAAAATGTGCAGAATGTAATTCACTTGATCAAAGGCTGTTGTATAACCATGTTTTAGAAACACACAACATATAGCGAGCTACTATTTTCTTGGCTAAAAAATCAAATAAAAAGTCCGTCATTTTTTATGGAAAGCTATGACATTGGGCGAAAGACGTCAGGAGTTTCCTTCTGGCGTTTACATCCTCCTCTTGTTTTAAACTCATTGTAACATCTTTGAAGTATTTACTGAGCGATGCCGGCCACAAATAGTCCTTTGCGTTGCAAATAAAAATTGTTATCTCATTACCTACTTTGCTCCTCCGAAGTTATTTCGAGAACGCGTTTTCTATTATGATGGTATTCCTAGGATTTTACTTTTGCAATCCAGATAACGATAGCTCCTTCCCTTCCTTCCCCCGAAATACGTCTGCTGGGAGCCCCGATGCCACAGGAAGGATTCTCAAGATCTCCTAGAGAAAATACTTCATAAACTTTACAGCCAACATCAGACTTTGAAGAAGAGAAGACAAGTACAGCTGGCCGTACAGAGGCCTTCTAAATTCCTTTTCCAGCTTGTAGTGCTGCAGATAAGTTTTTCCATGAAGCAGTCCAACCCCTGTTGCCGCAAGACCTGTTTTTTTTTTTTTTTTTTTAAACAAGTCAGTAAACTAACTGGAACTTTCTGTCAAGTCTGGTGACTCTGTATAAATGGGTGCAAATTTAACTTGACACGTTAATTTCTTTCTAGAAAACAATTTATATTCATAGAATCATGGAATCCCAGAGTTGCAAGGACCTTCGCAGTCATCCAGCCCAAACACCAATCTCGCGCTTGAGTTGTTCATTCCGAAAGAAGTCTGTTTTCCAGAGCCACCGAGCGGAGGCCCAGAATCAGATATTTCCAGTGAGCCTGTCCCTTCAGGGCCGATCAGTTCGACATCACCTCAGGGGTGGTTATTCTTGCTGGGGAGTGTGGAGAGATTCTGAGTGCTAGGTTCGGTCGTTGGTGAGGAGAAAAGATTTTACTTCTAATCCTATGTATAAAGAAAGATGTGGTATTACTATTCCCATCTCCCATATGAGAAGACTGAGACCCAGAGCCTGAGTGCGGCGAGCTCCGATCTAGGCATCGGGACCCACCACCTACATTCCTTCTACACTGGTTCTACCGTGTTACCCTACTGGAATATTTGGGGAAACCCAAGAAAAAGTACAGGAAATGGGCGCCTGGATGGCTCAGTCGGTTATGCGTCTGACTTCAGCTCAGGTCATGACTTCACCGCTCATGAGTTCGAGCCCCGTGTCGGGCTCCGTGCTGACAGCTCAGAGCCCGGGGCCTGCTTTGGATTCTGTGTCTCCTTCCTCTCTGCCCCTCCCCCACTTGCGCTCTGTTTCTCTCTCTTGAAAATAAATAAACATTAAAATCTGAATTGTCAATTTCAAAAGAGAACACTTTAAAAACAAAGAAAAGAAAAAATATGGGGAAAAAAAATTTAAAAGAGAGTAAGACGGGGGCGCCTGCTTGGCTCAGTTGGTTAAGTGTCCTACATGAACTCAGGTCATGATCTCATAGCTCCTGGATTCAAGCCCCAGGTGGGGTCCTGTGCTTGTAGCTGCAGAGACCTCTTAGGATCCTCTCTCTCCCTCTCTCTCTCTCTCTCTGCCCGCCCCCCCCCCTTGCATTGTCTCTCTCTCTCTCTCTCTCAAATAAATAAAACACCTAAATAAAAAGGGATTAAGATGATTTGTTAACAGGGTGAAGTAGAAACTAATTTATTTGTGGGCACCTAATAGCCCCAGGTATCTGTTTCTTTGTGTTTCTATTTTTCTTTTCTCTATTAAAAAAAAAAAAGTCTAGGGGCGCCTGGGTGGCGCAGTCGGTTAAGCGTCCGACTTCAGCCAGGTCACGATCTCGCGGTCCGTGAGTTCGAGCCCCGCTTCGGGCTCTGGGCTGATAGCTCGGAGCCTGGAGCCTGTTTCCGATCCTGTGTCTCCCTCTCTCTCTCTGCCCCTCCCCCGTTCATGCTCTGTCTCTCTCTGTCCCAAAAATAAATAAAAAACGTTGAAAAAAATTAAAAAAAAAAAAAAAGTCTACACTTCTGAAAATTCTCAGCCTGTTTGTCATTTTATTATAAATCTCCCCTAAATATGCAAAGATTTGAACAATTCCCCTGCCAGCCAGCCACCCATACAATAGGATGAGTATTTTCAAATCGCAGGGCTGGAAAACGGACCAGACGAGAATAAACACGTGAACCGGCAGAGGCACAACAGGACAAAAGGCTAAAAAAAATCCAAGGCAGTGGCGGAGAGAGTCAGGCACACACTCGACAATGGAGACGCTGATCGGGTAGAGTAGGAGACCCGGGTGTCTAATAACCGCTTGGGGTAACATCTTGCCGGAAAGGAAGCTCTCACCTGTGCAGCGACCTAAAGAACAGAAAGAAGTCTGGCTTGGCCGCAGACAGGAGCAGGAGAGAGGCATCTGATGACAGAATCTAGGCCTGATTAGCCCATTCAACTGAATCGAGATGAATTGACTAAATGGGGTAGAGACTTCCTTGTAATTACTTCTCTGTGTTTAGTCTGTATTCCCCAATCTCATGTAGCAGTGCAGAAAACTATTTTTTTTTTATTGTGAACTGTAATGTTGACTCTGCAGAAAATACAGGGAGGGATTCCAGACGGGGAAAAGCGAGCACCCAGCAATGAAAGGGAAAATCCAGCCCACGGGGGGGCGGGGGGAAGGTGGGGGGCAACTACACGTTTGCAACAGGTGCACCAGGAGGTTTGTGCTTGGGGGAGTCTGACTCACTCTCACCCGAGAATTCAACAGAAGGACCCTGCACAAAGGGTCAGCTTTGATTTTCTATCGTCTAACTTCCTATTTGTTTCGCTCTGATAACAGGGGCTTCATTCCTGGTTGGCACATCCATAATTGACTTCGGCTGAGCTCAGCGGGGTTTTCCTTTCTCTTAAAATTTTACGTTTTATTAAACGGGAAGGTAAAGAGAATGGAAAAGTAAAGATTATTAGGATAGGGTATCCATAGACCACTACCCACTAGAATTGAGTAATATTAACATCTGGACATCAAAATCTTTTAAAAATAAAGCAGAAGGTCCTTGGTTTCCTGCCCTGGACCGCTCTCTGTTCTTCTTCCCCAGAGGTGACCTCTGCCATGACTTTGACGAGGCGTCTCCTCCCAAGCTTTTATACCTGTACCCTATATAAACACACAGAGCACCACATATTGTCTTGTTACTTTTAAAATGTTATAGGCATCATACTATAGGTGTTATTCTACAATTTCCCAGCCAATATGTTTTGAGATCTGGCATTCCACTTCTTACAGAGTCTCTGTGACCATTCCCGCAGGGAAAATGTTGCTGTTAGATAATGAAAGATCAAAGTGATGATATTTATGCACAAGAGAAAGACATTAAAGACTTTTAAAAGAGCACTCAACTACACCTCCAAGGGTATCATGAGGCCCTCTGATCTATTAAATTAAAAAGCATAACATTTTAATGCATTGCAATGAACACTAAGCAGACAACATACTTTTGTTTTTAGTTCACGGAGCTGTTTTACTCAAATGAAAGTGCTTTGAAGATGAAAGCACATTTTTTTTCCCTCCCAGAATTAAATGATTTCATCCCTCGCCCCACAAAGTTTAGTAAAGCAGAAAAAGTAAATAGTGATGTTGTTCCCTTTTCATGGAGTTTCAACCTTTACTTATGCTACAGCTTGCTTCCATTTTCTGTCCTCACGTCTTGTCACAGTTTGTAACTTCCCTGTGCTGAGAGATAGCATCCCTTAAGTTATGCCGAGTAGGGGTCTGGGGGAGGCCTCATTAACCTTATTTTTTGTGTGCGGGTTTTCGTTCATTATTTCATTGCAAGGCAATATTTTTTAAAAGACCTCATGCTGCTGAATGGAAGTTGAAATAGAGCACAACAACTTTTTTGGAGTCAGAAGGTCTGCGATGTAAATACCCAAGTTTGTTTTTAAAAGGTTTTCATAATCCATTGCATAAATATACATATTTACATAATTTCCAAAACATGCACTTTGAAGCCGCAATCCTTTCTGCGTTATCTATCAGCAACTAGTAAACGTGGGATCTGCAAGCTTGAATTCCAACATGTCACTTTGTCATTTTCAAATTCTGTGAGGGCTGGAACTCAGAGGGCGGACTTAGCCCATCTGGCTTCAAGAAACGGCATGTAATCTCCTTTGGAAGGAAGAAGATTCGAGAGTTTTGATAAACTCGGTCTCTGTGGAATTACACCAGAGGGGACTGGAGCGAAATAAATGTTCGTAGGCGCTGAATTTGCAGTTTGTCCTTCCAGGTGACATTCTGCAATTCCTTCTATGGTCTGCTTTTGACTTTGCCCCCTAACTTCTGGCCAAGGCCATGGAGTTTTCCGTTTCAGTCAGCAAAGACAATGCACACTGCCCATGGGAAATATGGAGAGTATTCCTTGTATTTGAGTGGCTTCCCATAGGCTTGATTTACCCTGGTTTGGAGAAGAGGAGCTTAGAGAGAGAAGGAGAGGGCTGATAACAGTTTCAGTGAGCTTTGCTCACCTTTGGCTTGGCGGGGAAAAAGCATGGACACAACATCCCCGGGGTGTTTCCAGCTTCAGAAGTCCGCTGTGGCTGAAACCAAAGAACAAGGTTAGCCAGAGACCCTTTGGTCCAAACCCTCTAGTAGGCCTTGACTGGGCCTGTTACCTGGCCCTCTATATGTTTCTCCCAAGAAGAATCCTTTTCCTATGTTTTGCTTCCACGGTGTGGGTCACATACTGGTATCTTCTGGTCTTGCCAATTAGACAGAAGAGTCTTCTTTTGATCGTTGGCGGGCTTTCTTTTTTACTATTTTGAAATTATTTTTTGTATGTTATCTTTTACTACAGGTTCTTTTATTGCAGTTTGTTTTACTAATGTTTCCTGTGCATTTTCATCTTTAAAAAATAAAATGGAGGGCCACCCGGGGGGCTCCGTCGATTAAGCGTCTGATTCTCGGTTTCAGCTCAGGTCATGACCTCACGGTTCCTGAGTCGGAGCCCGGCGTCAGGCTCCGTGCTGACCGTGCGGAACCTGCTTGGGATTCTCTCTGTCCCTCTCTCTCTGCCCCTCCCTTACTCGTTTTCTCTCTCTCTCACACAATAAATAAATAAACTTTAAAAGAATAATAAAAAGGAGAATAGTGAGGATACGGGAAGAATTTCAAACAAGGGGGCAGGATGCCAACTGTCCCCTGAGTGAGCTCTCCCTCCCCGCCTGTCAGTGGATCTCTCATTTCAGTTCCAGATGGTCCCCCTGACCTTGAAGACAGCCTTCTGGGAGAGTTCTTAGTCTCACACCTAAAATCATTATTCTTGGCAGCTCAGTGGGGGATACAGGCTAAAATCCTCCCTCTGGGGAACTGTAATCCCAGCCCTGAGGATGGCTTTGTGGGGCCCCCAACACACTCTTATCTCAAACTGAGCGAGCTTACCAACGAAACTTCTTGATTTCTCATCTGCGTAACTCTCTCACGCTGAGGTGACTGGGAAGAATGTTGGATATTCTCCTCCTTTCCTGCTATCCACTTTCCGCTCTTCTTCCATCCCAATCCGGCCTCTGAAAACCCTCAATGTAGGCAAAAGTAAATCCTTAAACCAGAACAGGACTAGACTGCCCAGTTCCACGACCACCACCACCATCATCATCATCATCATCAAACATTTATTGAACACCTGCTCTCTGGAAGACTTTCTAGAATAGAAAGAAGTATAAGATGCAGATCCTACCCCAGAGGTGTCTCTCATGGTGTGTGACTATAGGGACATGCATACACTTGCATAAAAAAGGAGACTGATGTGTCTGAAGCCAGTTAATGGGCCAGAGACGGATGCTTAAAAAGGTTTCTTTTTACCTGCCGGGCAAGGGCTGCCTCGTTTCTATATGGGCTGTGTAGTGCGCAGGCCATTTGGTAATACCTAAGGAATATTAAATCACAACGTCTGGGCCTTTGCTATGGAAACAAAATTTTGCTGTTTGTCTTCTGTCCAGTTAACTAAGAACAGTGTGCATTTTTAGCTTGGAAAAGATTGAGAACTATATTTATTTGAGCTAACTGAATTCTAATAACACTGGCACATGTTTTTCAGGTTTTAAAATTAATACACACAGCGGGACGTACGTATTACACACAGGAAAATTTACCCGTTCTGTTACATACAGGAAAATGCACCCCTTTTGGCAGAGACAGTCCTGTGAGTTGTGGCCAATGCATACAGCCACGTAACCACAACCGAGATAGCAAACAGTTCCATCACCCAGAAGGTTCCCCTGTATCTTTGTAGGCAACCCTTCTCCCTCACCTCCAGCTTCCCCTAACCCCAGATCTATTTCCTGTCTCTACAATGTTGCCTTCCCCAGGACGCCGGATACATGAAATCACACATCCTTTTAAGCCTGGCTTCCTTCACTTGCAGCGTCATCTATGTTAAGGTACATATCAGTAATTCGTTATTTTTTGCTGCGAAGTACTATTCCATTGGGTAGACGAACCGAAGAGTGTTTATCCATACAAAAGTGGAAGGACGCTTGGGTTGTTTCCGTTTTGGGGCAATTATAAATACAGCTGCTATCAACATTCACATACAGGTTTTTGTGGATGCAAGCTTTCATTTCAGTGTTGTAAATACTTAGGGGCAGGACTGCTGGGTTGTGTGATACGTATAAGGTTAGTTATCTAAGAAGCTGCCACACTGTTTTACAAAGTAGCTGTACTATTTTGCATTCCCACCCGCAGTATAGGAGACTTCTGGTTTCTCTACATCCTTGCCAGCGCTTTGTATTGTCATTTTTTCTTAAACATAGCCATTTTTACAGGTGGAGGGGGGTGTATCTCATGGCACCTTTAGTCTGCATTTCCCTAATGACTAATGATGTTATGCATCATCCCGCTACGACATTCTTCATCCTTCCCCAGCTAGAAGTAACCATTCCATCTCCACTGGGGACAACATTCGGCAATGTCTAAAGACATTTTCTATCATCACAATTGGGGGAGGCTACTGGCATCTGGAGGGTAGAGGCCAGGGATGATGCTAAACATCCCACAGTGTGCGAGATAGCCCCCCACAGCTCCAAAGAGTTACCCGCTCCAAAATGTCAGGAGTGCCAAGGCTGAGAAACTCTGCATTCAGGGGTCATCAGGAAAATTCAACCTGCAGGTTAGGGGAGCTTGTCATGTTATATCACATTTACGTTAAATAACAAGGGACTTAGAAAATAATTTTCCAGTGGACCGTGAACCTTTTTTTAACTGCCAGCATGTGCTAAGAGTCACAGATTTCTGGCCCTTGGCGCGTTACTTCCTACAATACGCGTTCTATCTCAGGTTGAGACGCACACTCTTGCCAACTGATGTATTTGGCCTTTCTCTGACCTGAATAAATGTCAGCTCGGTGAGGTTTTCCTTTGCGACTGAGTTCGTTTTAGTGGTGAGATTTTGCATTATCAAACTTTGGCCCAAAGTAAGTTATGTTTGCATCGTAAATCCTTGGAAAGGGCTACAGTTTATTACCAGAATGGCAAGTCCCTTACTGTCTCTGCATTTCACTCGCCCGCTGTGAAATCTGAGAATCAGACGGGCAGCAGATTGCTGGGGCCACTTTGAGGCTTCGGTTCCTGTTGGAGACTGTTGGGTGTTACTACTACCCAGCAGCAAAATGAAATTGTTCCCGTGCCAGCTGCCAGCACCAAAGGTAGGTCTTTATTGAGAACCCTGGCCTCCAATCACTTCCCCCACCAAAGTTTAAGATAATTAACAGATAAACAAGACCACATGATTTGCCTCGCAAGAGCTGAGCTTCCTTTGAAGAGTGCTTATAAATTCCAGTCATTTTTAGATTTGATTTTTTTTTGTTTTCTTCCAATGTTTGTTTACTTATTGTTTGTTTATTTATTTTTGAGAGAGAGAGAGAGAGAGAGAGAGAGATGGAGTGCGAGCGGGGGAGGGGCAGAGAGAGAGGGAGACACAGAATCCGAAGCAGGATCCAGGCTCTGAGCTGTCGGCACAGAGCCCTACACGGGGCTCGAACTCACAGACAGAGCGATCATGACCTGAGCTGAAGTCGGACGCTTAACTGACTGAGCCACCCGGGAGCCGCCAATGTTCGTTTATTTATTTTGAGAGAGACAGAGAGCACACACGAGTAGGGGAGGGAAAGAGAGAGAGGAGAGAGAATCTCAAACAGGCTCCATGCTCAGCCTGGAGCCCCGTGTGGGGCTCGAACTCATGAACCATGAGATCATGACCTGAGCCAAAACCAGGAGTCAGATACTTAAGCCACTGAGCCATCCAGACGCCCCTGGATATTTATTCAAGTTCAGAGGTAGAGCCATTTCCAGTCCATGTTTGTGGCCATGGAAGTTTATCTTCAGAAGGGGTATAAAAAGAGCAGGGAGACAGAAAGGCAAGAGGCCAGCTACCTGCTATAGTCACATACAGCCGTCACCTTCTCATCTCATTTTTCTTACCACGATTGCAAAGTAGTAAATTTATTCAACAAGTACTTATTGTGTGTCTGCTCTGTTCTCCACACTGTGCCAGAAACCTAGTTGGACACCAAGGCAGACTGAGATATGGCCTCTTTCTCTCTGGAATTTGCCTTGACACAAGGGAAGACCAGACCACCACCCTCGTATCATTAGCTAGCCGTACAAAGCCCTGACGGTCAACTCCTGAGACATTTGTGTCCCTAGAGCTGACACTTGAGTGCAGTAGACCCTAAGTAAACATTTCATTGATGAAGTGATGGAACACAAGTGGTGCTTCCCAAACCACCTGTGGCAAAGGACCAGTTTTTGAGTTTCTGATCCATTGGAGACCAATGCATTGGTAAAACACAGTCAAAACGTGCTTGGATGTCAAAACAATGCTGAATTGTTATGCAAGTTTTTGCATGTTTTATCCTAATTTCTGTGGTTATCTCATCGGAGGTATTAAAATAAAGAAAGAAAATTAAAAACACCCCACGGACCAGCACTGGTCCACGGACCACGCTTCAGCAATCCGAGGCAAAGAGAAAAGAGGGGACGTTGTGGCTGAAGTGATCAAGGGTGTGTGAGCCCACAACTCACGTTGATTTCACCCTCTCCGTCTGGGCTTGATGACGTAAGAGCGAAGAAATCGGAATGACTCCCCATCCGCCAACCTCACCCAGATTTGATCCTGTTTCCCCAAGTCCTCCTTGTCCCAAGTCTGTTTTCTGTTCCGGTACTGGAGGGAAGGAATCCAGGCAGAACAGGAAGAAAGGCAGTTGTGGGGTTCTGGGGTGGTACCCATGCAGAGTGAATTGCTGAAGAGGTGTTCCCAGAGGCCCACCCAGGCTCTCCCTACCTTGGTTTATTCTGGTCACCTTGCATTTACTCTGTTTGTGAACTCGCATCCTACCACCACAAGCCGAGTGTGTAGACTGGAGCTTCTCACGCCTCCCTGACGAGTCACCGGGCAGTATCTGTCATATAACATCTCGGTCATGCCACGCTCTGAAGACATTCCAGCCACTGACCTACAACCTAACGGTTCTCTAATTAGTGTTTCTAACTCACTGAAGCAGCCAGTTACAGCGATCAAAAATTCCTCTCCTCCCCTTCCCTCTCACCCACGGCCTCTGCCAGCCACGGGCACCCTAAGGTGGCCATGACTTTCCTTCCCTCTCAGTCTGGCCAGCTGCAAAGCAGTGACCTGGAGAGAAGTCACCACCTCCCATGAGCGGCCCCAGGCATAGAGCTGTCTGTGGAAACACTTTATTTTAAGAACCAGAGCAAACTGTCATTGTAAGAACTCTTTTACAAGTCAGGATACAACTTCATTGCTAAACAAAGTGCCTGCTGAGAAAGGACAGGAGTAAGAGATCAGTATTCTGAACTTTGTGGCCAGCCAGGTTTGGGCTGGGCCATCTGCCATTTGACAGCTGAGAAAAAATGACGTGCGAAAATTCCTCTGTCTCAATACTTGTGTGGATGGTGCCGAATACTTTGCGGGACATGGCAGCAGAAAAACACTGCTAGGTGAGCCATCGCTGGAACCCTTCTCATGACAGAATGCAAAAATCAGAACGTATGTCACAGAGGCAGCGTTTAGAGTGATCACATCAGCATTGTATTTTTTTTTAATGTTTTTTTCAACGTTTATTTATTTTTGGGACAGAGAGAGACAGAGCATGAACGGGGGAGGGGCAGAGAGAGAGGGAGACACAGAGTCCGAAGCAGGCTCCAGGCTCTGAGCCATCAGCCCAGAGCCTGACGCGGGGCTCAAACTCACGGACCGTGAGATCATGACCTGAGCCGAAGTCGGACAATTAACCGACAGAGCCACCCAGGCGCCCTTGGGGGTTTCTCCTTGATGTAGTAGCAGCTACTGAAAGGTTTTCAGAAGAAGCACCCGCATGACAAACTACCTCAGATGACTGCTATTTCTTCTACTGTGAGCAAGGCTGCGGGAGAGAAGAAAAGGTTAAGACCTTCCTTAGAGGTTAAGACAGATCCAGGGGTGCCTGGGTGGCGTAGTCGGTTGAGCGTCCGACTTCAGCCAGGTCACGATCTCGCGGTCCGTGAGTTCGAGCCCCGCGTCGGGCTCTGGGCTGATGGCTCAGAGCCTGGAGCCTGTTTCCGTTTCTGTGTCTCCCTCTCTCTCTGCCCCTCGCCCGTTCATGCTCTGTCTCTCTCTGTCCCAAAAAAAATAAATAAACGTTGAAATGTGGAAAAGCTGACTCGAGGAAATCAACATTTCCTCTCTTTAAAAAAAAAAAAAAAGACAGATCTGTGCATGAACTGCAGGTCTTGGGGGCAAATAGGGCATCCATTTTTGAGAAACCTGACAACTGGATTGCCGCCAGATTGGTCTCTCCATGGACAAGAGATAAGACAAATATGATTCACTGAATAAATTATTTTGAGAAAAAAGGCTCTAATGGACAGCGTTTCATTTTAAAATCGTGCTCATTAATCTTTATAAATGTAAACATTAACAAATTACTTAAACAGCTGGCTATAATACACAAACACAGGGCCAAAAGACAAAATGCCTGTTGAGCGTGGTTCAAGACTATACTTTGAAATTACAAAGCTCTTTTTTTCCCCACAAAATTCAGAGGCTAATACATTACACATGAGTTTCCTCCTTTCCTCTCCGGGGGAAGAGAAGAGTGCCATTAGAGGGAGAACAGAACTCCTCAACATCATCCATTTTTACCTAAATCACCTTTCTTAGGATCGTGTGAGTCAGCAATTCGGGCCGGGCTTAGATAGTGGTTCTTCTCTTTGTCCTACCTGGAGTCACTCGCGCTGCAAACATCATCTACCAGGCAGTTCGGCTGAGGTTGGGCGACCTACTATGGCCTTACGTGCACGTCCGGAGGTTGGTGTTGACTGTCGGCTGGGTCACAAACAGGCAAGTGTGGGTTTCTTCACATGGAGGCAACATCCTGAAAGGGCACGCCATATTTGCCGACATCCCATTGGCCAAGGCAAGTCATGTGGCCAAACCCGGAGTCCCTGTGAGAAGAGACTATCAAGGGCATGGACGTGAAATTCACTAAGGGCGATCACTGGGATAATCTACCACACATGGTCTTGTAAGGGGATAGGCAACATGAGTTAAAATCGAAACCACAGCACCAGACTTACTCGGGCTTCTCAAGGCACCAGGCCAGGACTCTTTCTCCACCTCACGCTCCCTCTGTCCTCACAGTCTGACTCCTGTGCCATCCACATCAGGCTCTAGTACTCAAAGATCTACAAGACTTAAGACCAAGTCCTCAAGCCTAGCACCTCTGTGTTCCTGGCCAGGAATAATCCTTTGTTTGGTTTCTTTTTGTCTTGTCTTAACTAGCTTAACAATATAGAAAAATTAAATACGTAGCTGATAAAAAAAAAATCTAAATGATATATAAGAATACAAATTAAAGTAGGAGTTCCTCAACCTTTCTACAAAATCGACTCTTCTAGATTTTTCTTCTGAAGACATTCCAGTGTTATCTGAGCTCCCAGCTGCTTCTCATTTCCCACTGGAGACCTCAAAGCTATAGGAATTCTCTGGGTCTGCAAAAGTGGGCAGGGATCGAATGGGTTTTCCAGCAGATGTTCTGAGACTCCTGGTTTACCTCTCATGACTGACTGCCACGTCCACATTTGTTAAATTCAGAGCTCCCGGGCATGGAGTCACCTCCATCAGCCTGGAGCTTATTCTTGGGGGGCTGGCGACCGGCTTTGGGCATTTCTGCATCCACATGAGAGCAGGCATGAGTTCCTCATGGGAAACCCTGAGCCACAGCACTCCAGAGGGTGTTTTAAGGTATTACACGGGGATATTACGGAACCTAGGCCTTTGCCACCGAGAGAAACATCTTCATGTCAGATTCCAATTAGGGGTTTATTTCCCCCACCAAATGCTGCAAAGTTGATTCCTTCCACTGGCGTTGTGTATGCATGGTATAGAGAGCTAGACGTTGCACCTTAGGGCAAGCAGGCGTGGAACAGAGCCCCAGGAGTTTATGCACCGGCCGGAGACAGCAGGGACAGACAGACCGACAGGTCACCGGCCTTGGTGAGAAGACTGTACTGAAAAAAAGAAAACAAAACTGTAACTTATTTTATAACCAGAACTTTGTCCTTCATCTATTTCACCCATATTTGGAAGTTGCAGAGAAAATAGATCTTGAAAGTTTTCATCGCAAGAAAAAAAAAATGTTTTGTAACTATGCAAGATGACAGATGTTAGCCAGACTTATTGTGACGATCGTTTCATAACATATACAAATACTGAATCATGATGTTGTCCACCTAAAACTAGCATAACGTTCTATGTCAATTTTGTCTCAATTCTAAAAAAAAAAAAAAAAATGCCGTATCTCAACACAGAACTGGCGATAACTCGCTAAAATATAATATGATGCAAAATGAGACTTCGGGAGGGCAAAGGTCCTAAATGACAACGTGCATGTGAAAGCTTGAATGAAATAATTCCCTGAGGGGGGGGGGGTCTGGGTGGCTCAGTCGGTTAAGCGTCCGACTTCAATTCAGGTCACGATCTCTCGGTCCGTGAGTTCGAGCCCCGCGTCGGGCTCTGGGCTGATGGCTCAGAGCCTGGAGCCTGCTTCGGGTTCTGTGTCTCCTCTCTCTGCCCCTCCCCCGTTCATGCCCTGTCTCTCTCTGTCTCAAAAATAAATAAACGTTAAAAAAAAAATTGAAAAAAAAAAAGAAAGAATTCCCTGAGATGTTAAAAAGGAAAAAAAAATTGTGAACAAGCACATTGGCGGAAACCAGAAACCACGAGCGTGGCCGCTCAGACCAGCATTGGCACCCGGTATAGCCAGAGAGCCTGGACACCGGCAGAAAAGGATCCAGACTAGAGCAAAACCGGTACTTTTTTTCTCAGCCACACCAAACAGAAGGTTTTCACCGATTCCTGTGCTCAGGAAATTAATAATCATCTAAATCAGAAGTGCAGGTCCGTATATACATAAAATGCACATGCACAGTATATATTTTTCTTCCGTTACTTGGCGATAAACTGCAATCCTCGATGAATCACAGTGGTTTCTAGTCATTCTTATCAGATCTTTTTTATTGTCTTCTTAAAGCCGCAGATCAGAGAACTTTCGCTGGTACTGTTAGGGGGAAAAGTGTGGGCTATGCAGACACTCTCCGAATAATGCTGGCGTGCCAGCCAGGTGCTGCTGGCCAGGGTGGGCCAGGCCCAGGCAGGCCTCACTGTTCGCTGAATCTTGCTTTAATAGGTTTATTTCCGCCTGTTCTCAGGACACGCTGTACTTCCCCATCAGGTCTGAAATCACACTTTCTAGGAAGAGTCTCATTCTCCTCGACATCTTTTTTTTTTTAACTATGTCTTTCCCCACCTCTTCCTACTTCTGTTCCACGGCCCTTCTAGTCCCCTTTTAGATACTATTTATTGTTTGTTATTAAGCTGGCCCCATAATCCTTTTTTTATCTTTCCTCTGGGTTCTGGGAGAATTTCTCGGTTTGCCTTCTCCTTCATTAAATTGCTATTCTGTGGTACCCAGGGCCTCCATGGGGGAAGGGGAGTGATCTGGCAATCAGGATTTGCATCTCTGGGTCTCCTCTCCTGCTCTCAGGTCCCTCCTCCTAAGATCATCCTGACTGCTTTCCCAGCAGTGTCTTCTTGGGCCTTATTAGAACTCAAATTAAACCTTTTTTTTTAAGTTTTTTTTTTTTTTTAACATTTATTTATTTTTGAAAGAGAGACAGACAGAGCACAAGCGGGGGAGGGGTAGAGAGACAAGGAGACACAGACTCTGAAGCAGCCTCCAGGCTCTGAGCAAGCGTTCAGCACAGAGCCCGACGCGGGGCTCGAACCCACGAACCGCGAGATCATGACCTGAACCGAAGTCGGACGCTCAACCGACTGAGCCACCCAGGCGCCCCAAACTTTTTTTTTTTTTTGCTGAGTTTATTCCATTGTTTATTTTGCATATTTGCTTGATCCTTCGGGTAGCTTCCCTTCTTTAGAAGTTGGAGTCCTCCGCGTCCCATGTTCTGTCTGAATCGAGCCTTCCAGAAAGAGATAGACGAGCTAGGGGGAGTGGGGTGCAGTCCTTCAGAATCGCTGCGGCCACCTGTTTGATCTCTTCCGCTTGGGATTCACTCCCGTTCCTCTTGCTAGGTCAGCAGCTTCCGCAGAGAGCTCGGTGGAGCTGGGGAGAAAGGCTGCACCTTCATGCCAGAGACCCTGTTCGCGTTTACAGCAACGCACATGCTTTGCCTGATGCCGTTGTCCTCAGAGCAGGCAGCCCTGGGTTCTAGGACTCTATGGTGCACTGATGTCCACCCCAGCGGGCAATTGCTGTTCCCCAAACCCTCGTGAGGGATCTAAGCCCGTTCCATTTCCCTGACAAGTGGTTCCTTCACGTATGTGTGTAATAAGATGTGGGTGGGAGACGTCATACTGACTGGGACTCCTCTTGGGGAGAGCACTGTAGTTAGGAGAAATAATTTGATGAGCTTCTTGGCAGAGTGGATGAAACTCCAAGGGCATATTCTTATCCCTAAAGGTGATGGCTTAACTGAGGACCATGAGGCAGGGAGAAGGATGTGTTTTGCTCCTGAGAAGAACAGAGGTGGGGGCGGTGGGGGCGGAGGGGGGCGGGTGGAAGAGAAAGGCAGAGAAAGTAAAGGGAAAAAGGGAAGACACAGAAAGCGCAGAAACCCATGTACAGCACAATGTTAACAGTCTCATGACCTTCATCTTTCAATGAAGGCATTTTCTCAGTATCAATACTATTGACATATGGGCCAGATAATTCTTTGTCATGGCGGGCTGTCCTGTGCACAGCAGCATCTCCGGCTTCTACCCACCTAGATGCCATCAGCACCCCTTCCCCATTTGTGACAACCAAAAATGTCTCCAGACGCTGACAAATGTCCCCAGTGGGGAACAACTGACTTAAGACAACTACACTCATGATGTGCCGGGTCTGAGTGAATTCTCTGTGCAAAGTGTTGAAGGGTTGGAGTTTCCCGGCCAGGCTGATATGGGGCCAAGCAGGGGTGGGGTGAGGGCCGGAGGAGCCAGAGGCAGAAGGGATCGTGAGAACACAAGCCCCAGGAATTCACAGATATGGTGGGTCGGGCTTTGAAGTTTTCCGGGCTCTGTTCTCTGGGGCCGGGACTTTGCCCAAGGTCTGCATTACAGAGTCAGCCCCAGATGGAATCATCCCCTCCTTCAATCTGCTCCGGTCTGAGCTGTAGACAACAGAAATTCCTCCGTGTTCCTGGCACATGGCAGTCAGTCTTCCTTAGTTGCCAGCTCTAAGACAGGCTGTTCCCATTTCTTTGATGGGAATTTGGGAGAGGCTGGTCATCACCGCCCTCCTGGAGTTGTCCTGCTAACCAAGTCTATACTAGTTTTTAGTCTCCTCAGTTAGGCAGAGACACCTTGAGCCTGTATGTTGACAGAGGTGATATGTGTCTTACACAGGAAGATGGTCACTGCTGATCGTCGACTAACAGTTTTGGGTGGCTTCCTTCAGGATAGATGCGTCCTGAAAACTTGTGTGGTCAATTACTTTTTCTTTCTTTCTTTTTTTTTTTTTGTCTAGCTGATCAATCCTTAGCTCTTAGGGATCCAGGGCTTGTCTATTTCCCACCAACCTTTGCTTCCTTCTCCCATGTGAGCACTTGGACTGGTTTATTGGCCCTGGTGCCCGCTTAATTTTCTACCACGATCCGTGGAATTTTCCAAAAGCACTTCCCTCTCTCCTCCTCTGCCAGATTCCTATTCTCTACCAGATTCCTAAACACATAACGGTGGTTTACCTGATTATTCAAATCAAATCAGCAAATGCCTCTTGAGGAGTTGGAACAGAATGATAAGGACATGGAAACCATGACTCCAACATTCATTGAGTGATTATTGTGTGCCCTCCAATACTTAAGAGGTTTAATCCACCAGCAAAATCCCATTTTAAAGATTAAGAAACTGAGGGTTCAGAACATTTAACTAACTTTCAAACTATTGTTACTATCTTAGTGACTCAATAATCTGATTACAAACCCTTTCTCTTTACAATATTGTAAAATGACTTGGAAGAGAAATCCAACATATATATATATATATGGTATATATATGTATTTTATATATATAGTATATGTATGTATTATATATATAATATATATATTATAATATTATAATATATATAATATATATATCATATATATTATATATTTATATACATATATTTATATACATAAATATATATTTTATATATTTATATATTTATATATTTATTATATATTATATATTTATATAATATATATTATTATATATATTTATATAGAATATAAATATATATTATATATTATATATATTATTATATATAATAATATATATTATATATATAATCTTGCAGGTTTGGGTCCCAGCATACATTTATGGAAGGAGAGTTTGCTTTTAAAAACGGGGCTGTCACTTTCAAAATCCTAGCCTTCAGATAGCTTTCTAAAGGCGGAATTTGGGGTCATAGGTAATGAACGTATGTATGTTCAAGGCTCATGGTACATATTGGTGGAGTCCCTTCTTTTAAAATATTTGCCGCTTGGACAGGTGAAAATATGCTATCTTTTCATTTTATTGTGCATTCTTTCATTATCTCCAAGGTTGAGCATTCTTTAACGTTTATTGGGTATATGCATTTCTGTTCATGTCCCTTGCCTGTTTTTCTGGTGTACTTTTTCTTAATATTCTGTAAAGTTTGCTTGTAAAACAAAGCTACTAATCCCTTATTGTAGTGTTAAAAATATTTTTGCCAGTTTGTCATTTGCCTTTTTATTGTTTACTGTTTTTTAGATACATAAGAATTGTATTTTATTGAAAAATCTCGTTCCTTTTTATAACAATTTGTTGTATTGATGGCATACTTAGAGAGTGCTCAATTCTGACATTTTCTTCTGCTTTTCAAAGGCTTCATGCATTACTTTTATGCTAATCTATCTGTAATGCATTTTAATATAGTGCGTAAGGCTGTAGTTTCAATCTTTTACAAATAACCCATTTTTCCATCATTTTTTGAGTAATTCACATCTTCCTCCTTTAGTTCCTTATGATCTATTAAGTACTTAAATGTTCTGGGGTCTCTTTTAGGTTAACTATTCTATTCTGTCTATCCACTTACCAATTCTCTTCTTTTTAAATCTTTTTAATGTTTATTATTTATTAATGTTTTGAGAGAGAGAGCGCGCGCACAAGTGGAGGAGGGCAGAGAGAGAGAGAGGGAGGTACGGAATCCGAAGCAGGCTCCAGGCTCCAAGCTGTCAGCACAGAGCCGGATGCGGGCCTCGAACTCACGAGCCATGAGATCACCACCTGAGACAAAGTCAGATGCTCAACCGACTGAGCCACCCAGGCCCCTCATTTATCCATTCTTATGCCCAGAACATAGCATTTTAAAGTAGCTTTCTGATCTCCTTTAACATTTAAGGCTTCTGCCTCTTCCCATTATCCTCTCCTCAGATGTCCTTAGCTCTGTTGGCACGTTAACTCCAAGTGAAGTTTAATCGTCACGCCATTTTGTTTTTAAGAGAAGCAAAATCCCTCTGTTTCCATGGAGGTTAGTTAGCTGGTTTTAGGTACCTGCAGTTCTCCCAGCCTGCCTCTGGGCCTTTTAACCACCCCTGTCTTTGCCTAGAAAGCCCTTCCATTCCCACCCCACCTCCGCACCGGGTAACTCCAGCCACCGTTCATCCGTCTATTCCTTGTTCTCCTTGTCCTCCTCTCCCTCCACACTGTGAGTCTCTCAGGAGTAGAGGCAGAATGTTGTTCTAATCCTCTGCCCTGCAGTCCGATTCCCAGGTTTAAAATAGAGCCAGGTAGAGGAGGATGTGCGAGGCGACCTTTCCCCCTTGATCTTCAGTTGACCTTAGGGGGTGCTTGGCTGGGCCTTCCTGAACTCGGGACCCCCCCCCCCCAAGGCCACTTCCTAATCTCTAGTGTCTTGAAAACCCTTCCATCAAATCCACGCCTTGCTCTCACCTCCCGCAGAACTGCTGTAACGCAGCCCACGTGAAGGGATATTATGAGATGGTTTCTGTGAAGGACCCAAGTTGAAGACTTATGGAACTGAATTTTAATTCTGCCAGCACAAAGTGTGAACAAACATTACCATGCTTTATTGCTCTAAATCTGTTGCTAGATTCCTTGTTTCTCTACGAGTCAGAAGCCCAATAAACAACTTCTGCGATGTTCCAACAAGTACTTTGTCATTGCAGCATTCTGAATGATTCATAGTCTCTCCGCTGATCTCAACCACAGAAATACCTTCTGTCTAAGGCATTAAACCTGAAAATCCATAACTCTCGGGGTCATCGGAGGCGGTTGGGAAAATAAGAGACGCTTCATGTCATTTCCGGAGCTGAAAGTGGGTGCAACAGATATTAGAAGCAGGTGTCTTTCTATACTTGTTTTCATATCTATCTTCCTGTGGCTTCCAGTTTCAAAGATGGAGGGAAGGGCATACTCTTGAAATGGAGTGACTGTCTCACTGGGAACAAGTTGGACTTGAAACAGACAGGGAACCATATTCCTCCCCAATTACGCTCTCAACCAACGATGCTTAATTTGTCCTGAGTAAACAAAATCATCACCCCTTCTAAATCTGCACGTATACCCCGTGTTAGACAATAAGTGGCAGGATAGTCCCTCAAATGTGCGTGGGTGTGTTAAGTTTTCAAATCTGGATGAAGATTTCGTGAACAGGCTACCCCATGCTCTGGTCCTATATATAGGCAGAGGAACAGGGCACTGCCTGAGTGGTAGGATTGAGAATGTTGCTTGCATTTACCACCCAGGCCCACACGCCCACACCCAACTGTCACAGAGCCTGAAATTCCTACCATTAGCGTTGCTACTTTTGGTTGAGGCAGAGGGCTTCAAGAAAACCCTTGCTCAAATATAAATATAACAGCCAAGAAGTGTTCCATGACACTCATTTGCAAGTAGCATCGTATTTCTTCATTTTTCTATATTGCAAATAAAAAAGGGGCCGGATGGCTTTAAGAGAATCGAATAGGGAAATGGGATTAGTAACTTGGTAGTGAGGAAACCTGGCAGTTACCACATCCACCAAGTGATGAAGGCTGACATGGTCAGTGATGTCATGTGGGTGTCATGGACCCTGTGATGTGATGTGATGTGATGTGATGTGATGATGTGATGTGATGAGAAGTGATGTGATGTGATGTGATGTGATGAGAAGTGATGTGATGTGATGAGAAGTGATGTGATGTGATGTGGACGTGATGTGATGAGAAGTGCGCTTCACCCCTGTGGTATTCTTCTCCAAATCCCACAACCCCAGTCTAATCATGAGAAAAGTATCTGACAAAGTCAGTTTAGGAGACATTCTACAGGATAGCTGGCCAATACCCCTCAGGACTGTCAAGGTCATGAAAAACTAGGGAAGATGGAAAAGCTGTCATAGACTGGAGGAGACTGGAGAGGCATGATGATTAAATGCTATGTGATCCCTTTGATTGGATTCTGGAACAGAAAGAGGACATTAGTGGAAAAACTGGAGACATCCAAATAAAGTTTGGGTTTTAGTTAGTATAACACAATGTATAAACCAATGACATTAACTCTGTGCTATCTTTGCAACATTTCTGTAAATCTAAAATTATTCCCTAATAAGGTGTTGTAAAAGTCAGGGAGAAGTCCAATATCCTCTTTGTAGTTTGGGGCTCCAGTGTTGGGCTGTAAGGAACCCCGGGAACTTAGTAGTGTCTCTAAACCTGAGGTCAGTGTTCAGCTGGTTCACCTTACATCCCCTTATATACAGTTGGGCCTTGAACTATGCAGGTGTTAGGGGTGCTGACCTCCTATGCTCTCAAAAATCATAACGTTTGATCCCCCCAAAACTAAACTACGAATAGCCTATTGTTGACAGAAAGCCTTACTGATAACATAAACAGTTCACCTATTTTGTATGTAATATGTGTTATATACTATATTCTTATAATACAGTAAGGTAGAGACAAGAAAATGTCATTAAGAAGATCATAAGGAAGAGAGGCGCCTGGGTGGCTCAGTCAGTTAAGCATCTTACTTCCCCTTAGGTCACGATCTCGTGGTCTGTAAGTTCAAGCCCCGAGTCGGACTCCATGCTGACAGCTCAAAGCCTGGAGTCTGCTTCGGATTCTGTGTCTCCCTTTCTCTCTCTGCCCCTCCCCTGCGCTCTCTCTCTCTCTCTCTCTCTCAATAAGTAAACGTTAAAAAAAGTTTTTAAAAGAAAATCATAAGGGAGAGAAAATACATTTACAGCCCTGTACTATATTTCTCGAGAAACCTCCACATATAGATGGACGCGAGCAGTTCAAACCTGTGTTGCTCAAGGGTCAACTTACTTGTGGGTGCATTGCACAGCCACCTATCCATGCTGCACTTCTGTCTGGGGTGAGCCTTGCTTGCTCCATGATCCCAGGCCAAGTGGTCCGGGTGCTGACGGGCGTCAGTGTCGAGTGCATCACTCCTTGTAAGTCAGGCTCAGTACCAGGGATCACTTGCTGTGGCGGTTAGAGCCGCGCAAGTCAGTACCGGATTGCTCACTGTCTCCGGGTAACCAGTCCTTGTCCAAGGTGTCATGTTTCACGAGGTAGGGCCTGCAGGCTGGGAGGGGCCTTCACCGTTTGGGAACCTCACCTCCTTCCACCTGGCCAGCCTCAGAGCTCAACCCCCTTCACCCTCCCCTTCAACCCACAGAGCCCTCTCCGTATTCCAGTGGGTTGAGTCCTGTCTCCCAGACCTTTGGAAACAAAGGCGTGTCATGCTCCCCTGCGACAGCAAAAGCCCAGACATCCAGAACGCAGAACCTGGCTCCTCTCTTGGGAGAAGGAAAAAATTCCTCTCATTCTTTCCTGGTGAGCTTACAACTAAGAGAATTAGGCATTGTTAATTCTCAAGCGGCTTATTCTGCCGCATTACATGTTTAATAGGCGGTCTTGGACTACTCCCACAGGAAGAGCGACACATGACGCAGTAATGAGAAGAAGTGGCACCAGGGGCACCTGGGGGGGCTCATTTAGTTGAGTGTCCGACTTCGGCTCAGGTCATGATCTCAGGGTTCGTGAGTTCGAGCCCCTCGTCAGGCTCCGTGCTGACAGCTCAGAGCCCGGAGCCTGCTTCGGATTCTGTGTCTCCCTCTCTCTCTGCCCCTTCCCCACTCGCGCTGTCTGTGTCTCTCAAAAGTAAATAAACATTAAAAAAAAAAAAAAGTGGCACCAGGCACTGTACCGCCTTCCACCCCCAAGAGGCAGATGAGGAAGAAGAAAAAGATAGATGAGTCCTTTCCATAAATGGTCAACCAGGAACGCTTGCCAGGGAGTCAATGAGAACAGCCAGCAGAGGGGAGTGCGGGTCCCCTCTACTATCTCGGGTTTTTTCAAGGTAACCACTCTGCATAGAAGTAAGGCTCTGTGTGTCTGAAGGAAGAGAGCCTTGAAATATTTGTGAGACTTGTCTCTCTTAATTATGAGTCTATGCTATACGGCCCTGGGAGGCTTCTTAGGGATAAGCAGACCCAGCCTCGAGGATTTAGTTGCCACGGGGGCTGGAGCACCCCAGGTACTACTCCAGACAGAACAACTCCAACCTGAGCAAAAACAGCCGGGACGCGTGGCGGGGGGAGGTGGGTCCAGAGGATGAGCCCCCTTCTCTTGGATAAGGTTGGGTTTCCCCGAAAGAGGCGGTGGGGGTGGGGAGATTTGCACAGAAGTCTCTGGAGAAAGAGGAACAGCCAGAGAACCAGAGGAGACGGGTCAGGATGTGGGGGCACGCTGGGAAGGATGGTGGCACTACAACCAGTTTACAGATGATCTAGAAGTTTGTCCAGTGTGAGCAGCGCTCACAGCCCACGCGGCCACCTCCTTGCCCAGGGAGAAGGCAGGGGAGCCGGCCCCAGCGCAGCTCAAGAACTGGTTTCAGGAACTGTTGTTGATTGCATAGCCTACAGCCTTCATTCCCCAGCCCTCCTGGGATTCCAGAAGTTATCTAACTCAACAAATTCCTTTCTGCTCTAAGGGACCAGACTTGTCCTCTGTTACTTGCCATTTAAGAACCCTGATTGACACATGTTAACTCCTTTCATCCCAAATATATGCAGATAAATGCCACAAAGAAATTATTCCCTGGAGCCTGGAACCAGTAAGTTACAATGGATGTAAGGGAATCGGGCTGCTGTTTAGCAAACGAGACTAAAAATGTGTTTTTGTTTCCTCTTTCCATAATACATATTAAATAAGCCCATCTTACATTATTTCTGAGCCTCAGAGACCCCGAAACCACTAGCAAGAACACAGAGTCTTGTGAGTTAATTATAACAGCCTTTGCTAAGTTCGGCCTGCGGTTTTCCTCTCCTAATGAAACGTTAAGAATGGGGGAGGTGACTTCTGTCGTGTGTTGCTGCTAATGTTTTTCACTAGCAGGATCTGAGGCTGTTTGATATTTTTGGCTTCATAATTCGCATTTCCAGTCCCGTCTTGGACATAAATCCAGGTTGAGATCCAACAAAACGGAGTCTCTCAGCTACAAAATAATCTGTCGCTCGGAGGTAAAAAAGCTGAATTCCTGAGGCCCCTCTTCTCCCCATTCTTTTGAGTTGGCTTTTCTCAGGCCGGAAGCTGTACTTTCCTGATGCTCTTTTGTTTTTCTTCTCTGCCTTAGTGCTGGAGGCCAGCTTCTGCCTCAGTTTATCACAGTGTTTGTTCTGTGGCTCTAGACTTCCTGGTTCTTCTTGGCACTCCTGCGCTTGACTGGGCACCAGAAAGAAACCAAGGTGTGTCCATTCTCTTCTCCAACAGCCAAAGAGGGTGTAGCTCCATTTCCTATCTTGCCCACGCCGCATCATAGGACATAGGAACCAACAGAGAAGGGATTCCTCTGGCTGACGTCGTGGACTAGCATATTACGCTCCTCATTCAGCTTTGAGGTTTCAAAATTTGAGAGAGAAAGATCAAGGGTGCCGATGGTATTATTTTACCCTCTATGGACTAAGGGCATTCTTTAGCACAGGTTGGGAATCCCTAGCTGTAAAAAATACCCATTGCTACTTTCTTTATTCAAGGACAGGTGCAAACTTTTCTGGCCTCTGTGCACTCGTGTGTGTGTGTGTGTGTGTGTGTGTCCAGTGCATGTTATGTATGTGCATGCGTTTGCACATGTGCAAGTTATGTATGTGCACGAGCATGTTGTGCGTGCATCTGTACGTGCACGTGCGTGCTGTATGTGTGTTGTGTGTGCATGTATGTGTGCACACATGTGCACGTTGTGATTGCATGCACATACATGTTGTGTGTGCACGGGTGCATGCTGTGTTGTGCATATATGTGTGTTGTGTGCGTGCATGTGTGCACACATGGGCACGTTGTGTGTGCATGGCGTGTGCTTGGTGTGTGTTCATGTGTGTGCATGCGTGCATGTTATGTGTGCACGCGCATGTTGTGTGTGCGTCTGTGAATGCACACATGCTGCGTGTGCATATATGTGCGTGTTGTGTGTGCATGCACGTGTGTGTTCTGTGTGTGTACATGGTCCTTGCTTTTAGTAGAACCCAGGTTTGCCTCACTGTATGAGGTGTTCAGCCTCTAAGAGTGACAGAATCTGAATTTTTTTCCAGCCTGAGATGAGCACATGTGGCCCCAGTCTCAAACACAGGGTAACCTCTAACTTCCTCTGAACCTTCAGATCCTGAAGAGCCTTCTGAGATTGAGGAAGGAAGAGTCAGGGGGAAGTTGTTGAAGGCCAGAGATATTTTTGGCGAAGCTCCCCCTAAACTATACGGAAGACATATTAGGAGTCTTCTCCTGCTTAACGCAACTTCCTATAAAATTCATCCAGCCAACCTGCTATTGTGCATCATCCATAGATAATGGATTACACTGACCCAGGGCCCAGTTAAAATGAGGTCTTTAGGGTGGCCCTAATCCAATATGATTGGTGTCCTTAAAAGTGGAGGACGTTAGGACACACACACACAGAGGAAGACGTCAGCCATGTGTGTGCACAGAGAGACAGCCATGGGAGGACACAGCGAGAAGGCAGCCATCCGCAAGCCACAGAGAGAGACCTCAGGACAGGAACAAACCTACCAGCACCTTGACCTTCGACTTTAGCATCCTAGACTGTGAGAAAATAAATTTCTGTTGTTTAACCCCAGTCTGTCGTATTTTGTTAATGGCAGCCTGAGCAAATTAAGACAGGCTCAAAGAGGTGAACACCCAGTAAGACCCGGCACGAACTCTAGTCCACGTGCCCCAACTGGAAAATCCTTTATCAAATAAAACAATTTACTTAGAGGGAAACACCCCTGCCTCAGAGCTGCTAATGTGTAACGACGCTCTGATTGATTTACTATTTCCTCTCTGTTTCATTGCCCGAGGAGTCATACACCCTGACACAAATAGTGTTCCTTTCATTTCAGGGTCCTTTTGGTTCAATTGGTATTTATAAATCCTAGACAGCACTGGAAAATAATTCAGGGTCCCCTGTTCCTATTCTCCATCCGCCCCCCCCCCCACAAGAAAGCTAAAACATCCCTCCTTATCTGTCCTGATTTAACCAATATTCCCGTTTCCTATTTGAGAAACACACAGAGAATGGCATTCTGAGAAAAACTTGACTTCTTCAGGTCGACCAGATTCCAGTTAAAACAGACCCTTGACCGAGACTCATGTCCTTTAGGGACACCTCAAGTGCACTGCCCCGACTTCCCCAGCAGGAGGCGCTATTTGTTCAGAGGGACGGCCTTTTTACTTGGCTCCTCAGTGTCCCCCTCCCCCCCACCCCCCAGTCCCCGTTACTCTCCGATAGGCTGAACACCCTCTGTGGCTTTGCATTCTAAAAGGGAAGTGAAACCAGGGTGGGAGCAATGTTTTTGCCTGACAGGTCCGGTTCCCCTTTCCTCCCCGCCTCGGGAGGGGACACTTACTCTCAACTGGACCTGACCTCTGGGGACATTTCTTAAAGCAGAGAGAACAGGAGCCCCTCAGTCACCAAGACAGCTTTGGAACCGGTGGCCCCGGAGCCAAGCTCTATTCTGGACAGAGCACTTGCCCTATGGAAAGGGCTAGAAACAAATCTGCCACTCCTGGGGAGCCAGGGGCACAGGAGGAAGGACGTCTGGCAGACTTTCCCGGCAGGCAGGGATGAGGGGCTGCCTGGTTAAAATAGTAACTGCCGAAGGTGACAGTGACATAATCCATGTGTGCAGCCACCCTGGGGGCATTCTGGGTTCTCCACCTCTGCTCTGGCTAAGAGTGGGCCTGATGATGATTTTCGCACCCCGTCTAGTTCTATCTAGAACCAAAGCCTAAGCGTTTTGCTGGGTTCCTGTTCACTAATGTACGCGCTTACGTTTGAACTGAACTTGTCAAAAATACGCCTTTGTGTCTTCTTAATTATCATCTTTGTAGTTTTCAGGATGACCATCGGGTCTTTGTCCGTATAGGCACAACTGGCAGATTCCAAGCACACCTACAAAGGACGACCTGAAACCCGTGATCTTTATGCCAGCTGAAGTCAGCATCCCATCCAGGCTACGGGCATGGCGGCTTTCCCTCTCTCCCGGCGGCTAATTTAAGTCTGCTGGTCCCCAAGCACCATGAAATGAGGTGTGGGGACCCCGGAGCGGTGAGTCCTTGTCCACCTTCTAAACAGCCCCCACAGAAGGCGCACTATGCTCCCCAATTCAGCACAGCGGAGCCCTTGATAGGAAAAACCATATTTTGCACTCACCATTGAAAGCAAGTTTGCAAATTTCCGGGTAAGCCCCAATATTACTATCAAACCTTCAGAACTGTAGCTAGCTGCAAAAGCAAATGTTATTTTATAAGACATGGAAAGGGCTCCCGGAGGAAATGTACCCGCCCCCCACGCTGGCGAGCCAGAAACCATCCAGCCCAGGAGAGACGGAAATTCCAGAGAGGAAAGCACGGAGAAGAACCGAGGTTCCCAGGAGCGGGAAGAAGCGCGGTCAGCATCCGCGTGGGCTCCGCGGGACCCCGGCCAGAGGAAGAGACGGGATCCGCCCGGAGCCAGGGGGAGCTGGGGCTCCAAAAGAAGGAAGGCCAGGGCAGTGAGTTCCAGCCGCGGGGAGTCTGCGGGGGACGACCTGGGCGGGGACAGGGACCCAGCAGCCCCCGGCAGAAGGAAGTGGCTGAAGGCTCCTTGCGGGGGTGGGGGTGGGGGGGCTGTCCCCAGCTGGCCCTCCACTGCCAAAGCCCACCTCTGGACACCTGGGCACAGAGGTGGGAGGCTCAGAAAGGAGAGTGCGGCTGTCCCCTGCCTTTCAGCTCTCCCTGCCTGCGCTCTCCGCCCGCGCCGCCCTTGACCGTGGGCGGCTCGGCTGGGCTGCTTTGATGCATGGTCGGTGGCTGCATTTCCAGTAACCCCTTCTGGGAAGCAGGAGGCACCCTGGCCGGTTACAAGGACAGAGGGTTCCTTTTACGAAGGAGATGATTGCGTGGACTTAATTTGGAAGCCCCTGAATCTAATTTGTCCTTTATTGGAAAGCTGGATTTTCTCTCCCACGTTCTCCCCAAAGCCAGGAAACAGATCCTGGGCTGGAAAGCTCCACTCGCAGAGGAAGCAAAGGGCCACTGTCGCGATCACTTACAGAGGGCTGAATGGACAGAACACCCTTTGCCCAACATGTCAGCTAACATCAGAGGCTAGTGGATGGAGGCCCTGGACGGGTCTGGGACGCGTATAAGGACTTAGGAAGCAGGTGGGAAGAAGGGGGTCCTGTAGGAAGACACTCTCTTCGTGGCCACCTCTGAACCCAGCTCCCTATCACCTCGAATAAGGTGTCCTTTCAGACTGTGAGGTCCTCATCTATCTCTACACGAATCCTTTTCAGGCCACATGCCCTGCTGTCACCCCTGCTGGCCCTGCTCCAGTCTTCAGTCAGCACTTGCCATGGGGAAAGAGAGGGGGAAGACTTGATTCTTAAGCCAAGGACCTCAACCAGCTACCTTTCCAGAAATTTTCTCTCCAGCAATTAGAATTAATTGGGTGGTTGTAAATAATAGCAAGAAAGGGTTGTTGTTGTTAGCAAATCATATTGACTGTCATAAAATTCCAAATCATAAAGCAGAACCTGCTGGATTTCTGCTTCATGCGGTGCTGACATGACATTAAAGCAGCTCTTTTTCGAGGAGGATATTTCCTTTCTGCTTACAAGAGCTACTTGATCAAACCCATCCTGAACTCTCTCCAGATAAAATACAGTGGAGCTAGACCTCAGGAACAAAAAGAGTGTTTTCCAGCTCCGACTCAGCGCCTTATCTTTTAAAAAATGAAAAATAAGACCAATTGATTAAATCACTCAAGTTTAGTCCAAACTGGCCTCCCAAATTTTGGAGCGCTGGAAATGATATTTAATATCCCCCCAAAAATCATTTTTGAGATTAAGAAGTTAAAGATTTAGACAAAAATAGAGCTACTTGTCCATCTTCAGTGTTGGGGGGTGGGAGTTGAAAAGTGGACCCCCCTGTTAGGAGGAGGAAAGATGACATCCCAGTGTGTTGGGCTCATCCTCCTTAACAAGTGTCCTGCAACGTGCCGAAAAGAATGTTGCCCTTTCTTCCAAATGTCCAGACCTGAAAATAAAATTTTCAAAGGTCGTAAAGCTTTTGATATTTTTGGTTTAGGGCTTTGGGCAACAGTGGAATTACACTCATGATCTGCTAGATTATGCCAGTGCCTGCCATCCAGCATCACAGACTCTTCTGGAGGCTGAGTATGTGGAAAGGCAAGGACCTAAAGTCCACGTTACAGGAAAGTTCTCTTGGGATCTTGCAGGGAGGCCACCCACCGTGGGGATGCACCCTACTCATCTGTGATGATTGGCTGGTTTCATAACATTCCCCTGCCACCTAGTGGCATTTAGAGCATAAACATACGCCCCATAGAACTTTCTAGGAGCTTCTACGAGGACTAATCTGCAAGGCGTTTATGAAGTATCTTTATTTTTCATGTGAAACAATTTCAAACAAATCCCTCAGGAAGCTCATCAGAGAGAAGATCAATGAGAATGGACTTCGGGTCTGTGCCAGCGTGTTGGGTGACAACCCGAAGCCACTTTACCATGGACCCTGTGCCTGATAACCTGTAGCAGGTAATGATTTATTCTTTCACAGTAATGTGATCTACAGCACAAAGACACACACACACACACACACACACACACACACACGTATCCTTGTTACCTTTATCACTAGAGACGAGGATTTCTACAATAACTCTGTGACTGTGCCTTTACTATTTGTACTGCTTTGGAAATTCTTTTAGACGGATAAAGCCAAATCTTTAATTACATCATGCCATTTGCGTGACTGCAATCTTTCATCCAGTGCCTATGCAATGACCTTGCATTGTTTCCACTTGGAAGATCCATGGTCAATGCCGGGGGTCTGAATTCGAGCTGTTGTAACGGCTAACATTTGTTCAGTGCTCACACTAGGTGACAGAGTACACGGTGTGCCCTACGATTATCTCATTTGAATCTCGCCACAGCACCACAAGGAAGGTACCGACTCTCACCATCATTTTGCATAGGAGGAAACCGAGGCACAAAAAGGTCAAAGGTCAAGCAGTGAGATCAAGTGATCAAGCCCAGACATTCTGTTTCCAGAATGTACACGCTTTATCCATTTCACATCGTATCCTGGGGCTCCTGAGTAGCTTAGTCGTTTAAGCATCTGCCTCTGGATTTTGGCTCAGGTCACGTCTCACGGTTCGTGGGATCGAGCCCCACATTTGGCTCCATGCTGAGAGTGCAGAGCCTGCTTAGGATTCTCTCTCTTCCTCTCTCTCTGCCCACCCCCCATCTCTCTCTCTCTCTCTCTCAAAATAAATAAACTTTAAAAAATCACAAAGTTCACATCATATCCTGCTGTTGGAATTTTTGGTGGTACAAAACTTCCTTTACTTAATTTTCCAGGCTGCTCAAAACGGTTTGTCCAAGTGCATTGCTCCACATAGATATAAGGTCTTACACCAGAAGAAGGCCAGCTTTGTTCCAGGCGGTGGCTGTCATATTTGCATTGTGTATCCTGTGACATCAAGGACCTCCTGGCACAAAACCAATGGCCTGGAAGTACACGACACATGTGACAGATTTGTCACAAATATCAGCCCAACAACGCTGGGTTAAGATTTCCCAGAACTATTCCGGGGCAAGAACTTGCCAGCGGGAAATGGTATAAGGAAATATAAAGGAGCCCAGATCCAAAGTCGAACACTGAGCCCCTTGTATGCAAACAAACAAATTAGGAACCTAACCCCACGAATTACTAAAGCCCATTCTTTTGACAAAACTAAAAAAAAAAAAAAAATAGAAATGAACATCAAAACTCAAAACCTTAAGCAAAATATGACAGTGTAAAAATAATACTTCAATTTACACATTTTAAAATGAGCATAGAATGGTTTTTTAATGATCTGACATAAACAAACCCATTCATTTTTGTGCTTTTCAATTTTTAAAAAAATGTTTTTTTTCAACGTTTATTTATTTTTGGGACAGAGAGAGACAGAGCATGAACGGGGGAGGGGCAGAGAGAGAGGGAGACACAGAATCGGAAACAGGCTCCAGGCTCCGAGCCATCAGCCCAGAGCCTGACGCGGGGCTCGAACTCATGGACCGTGAAATCGTGACCTGGCTGAAGTCGGACGATTAACCGACTGCGCCACCCAGGCGCCCTGTGCTTTTCAATTTTTTAAAGCCACTTGAGGTTTTAATGCTAAGTGTCTCTGATTCTGTTAGATGTTCTTTGTCATCTCACGGTACTCCTTAAATCATCTGAAATTCATTTTAATTTATAGAAAGTATGCTTGCTGAGGATAAAGTAATGAGAATGGTCAAAATTAGTAATATTATGGGGAACATACTCCAGAAAAACTCCCATTATTTGAGGTTGTTTGAAGGGTTCGTTTGTTTGTTTCAATGTTTCTCTTTAATGATTAGGTACAAGGCAGTGATTGGTTGCATTCATATGATTAACCTTAGATCTCTACTTGAATATTTTTTGTACATTTTTTGGACCTTCCACAACATATCTTTGATCCACGTCAATTAACTGGGTTAGAATAAAAAATGTCAATAAGTCAGCAACTGTGCTTGGCCTTGAAATCTTCGATCTATCTGGGTAATATTTTTATTTTACGAAAATGGAATTTCAAAATGATAAGCCACACTCCTTCCCCACTCAATGAACGTTATCGCTCAGAGAGCTTTTATAATGGGTGTTGGCAAATCAATCAACAAAGTAGTTGACACAAAAATCTTTTCTGTATCATTGGATTTTTTTTTTTTTTACAGAATATGAAGGTGCAACCCACTTTATATTTTTCTTAAGTTTATTTAATTTGAGAGAGAGGGGGAGAGAGAGAGAGAGAGAGAAAGGCAGGGCTCATCCAGGACTCATGTTTTTACCTGAAGCGGGCCTGAAGCTCACCCAAAGCGGGGCTCGTGCTCACCCAGTGTGGGTCTCCAACTCACCAACCGTGAGATCATGACCTGAGTCAAAGTCAGATGCTTAACAACTGAGCCGCCCAGGTGCCCAGAAATAAAAATTTTCTTTAATATAAAATTATATCTATAAGTAGAATATATCATTTAAAAGTATAACTTGAGGAGCGCCTGGTTGGCTCAGTCGGTTAGACACTGACTTCGGCTCGGGTCATGATCTCACAGTCTGTGAGTTCGAGCCCCGCGTCGGGCTCTGTGCTGACAGCTCGGAGCCTGGAGCCTGCTTCGGATTCTGTGTCTCCCTCTCTCTCTCTGTTCCTCCCCTGCTCATGCTCTGTCTCTCTCTCAAAAATAAACATTAAAAAAAATTTTTTTAAAGTATAACTTGAGGGGCAGCTAGGTGGCTCATCGGTTCTCGGCTCTCGGTTTCAATTTCGGCTCAAGTCATGATCTCATGGTTAACGAGTTCCCCCGTGTCGGGCTCCGCACTGACGGTGCAGAGCCTGCTTAAGAGTCTCTCTCTACCTCTCTGTCTGCTCCTCCCCCATTCACACACTCCCTCTCTAAACAAATAAATACATTTTTAAAAACCGTATTGAAGCAGTCCTAAGACAATGTTGGTTTCTACTACATATTACACTCTGATGCGGGAACCTGGGTGGCTCAGTTGGCCGAGCATCTGATTCTTGGTTTGGGCTCAGGTCATGATCTCACCGTCGTGGGATCGAGCCCCACGTCAGGCTCTGCACGGAGTGCGGAGCCTGCTTGGGAATCTCTCTCTGCCTCTCTCTAAGTAAATAAACGTTAACACAAATAAACCGTGATGACAAACTGTGCTCCATCTCAGTTAAAATGTGGCCAAATATCAAAGGGCAGTCCACTGCCAGGACAGGTCATTGTCCCTGCTGAAGCCAGTGTCTACTTCCATATCCTTCTAGCTAAGAAACTGGCAAGCAGCAGAAAGCTTTCCCAGAGACTTAATACACTGTCAAGAAGTTCGTGCCATTTTTGTATATTATAAAATCCAGACGTGGCATATTCTTTTTCAATGGCCTGCGGAGTAAATTATATCTTAGGCTGCACCAATTAATCTGAACTACCCGGGGAAAATGTGACCAGCATAGAGATCTATTGTGATATCGCTTATGTGCCTGTGTTATGTTTTCCTTGGCAATGTGTATTCGGTCTTCCAGCTGCTTAGACCGATAGTAGTTAAGAGAATAATTTATAGGGGTGTCTGGGTGGCTCAGTCGGTTGAGTGTCCGACTCTTGATTTCGGCTCAGGACACAATCCCGGGGCGTGCGATCGAGCCCTGCACTGGGCTGTGTGCTGACAGTGTGAAGCCTGCTTGGGATTCTCTCTCTTCCTCTCTCTCTGCCCCTCCCCTGTTCAGGCTCGTGCTCTCTCTCTCTCTCAAAATAAATAAATGAACTTTAAAAAAAGAGAATAATTTGGGGTGCCTGGGTGGCTCTGTCAGTTAAGCGTCTAATTCTCGGTTTTGGTTCAGGTCATGATCTCACAGTTTTGTGAGTTGGAGCCCCGCACTGGGCTCTGCACTGTTGGGGTAGAGCTTGCTTGGGATTCTCTCTCTCTTCCTCTCTCTCTCTCTCTGTCTCTCTCGCTCAAAATAAATAAACTTTAAAAACATTATAAGTTATTATTCATTCACTTACTGGACAAGTGCTGGCTGTGCATTCTTTTTTTTTTTTTTTTTTTTTTTGTGCCCTGACTGTGTTAGAACCGAGGATCCTGTTGATTAGGAATTTGGTGTCCTGGCTGAGAGCATAGGCTCTGAAGTCAGATGGCCTGGATGTGACTTCTGACTCTACCGCTTCCTACCTCGGCAGCCTCAAGCACGTTGCTTCAACGTACCGAGCTTGTTCATCTCTAAGGCAGGTTTTTGGCATGGATCAAATGAGTTAACGCACAGAAGTTGTCTAAAACAGTACCTGATTTATAGGAGCTTCTGCTGTTTTCATCCATGAATGAGTGAGCAGAGCAGTGTCTCTGCCCTTACGTAGGCCATCGGACAAGACAGGTACGTGGGAAGTTGCTCCTGGTCCATTGTCAGGGGGTGTTCGCTTGCTCGTGTTGTCATATTTTCTGATTTTGTCAAAATTGACCTGTTCAAGGTCATGATCAATACCACGGAACCTCTGATCTCACGTCTCTTAGGATCGCGCGTGTGCCCTGGTGTAACGTGTCCACTGAGCTGGCTGCAGCTCGATCTGCCTGATTGAGGTCTTCTCAAAATGCCCTGCAGTTCTATCTTACTCCACTCTGTGTCATTTCTTGGAGACACCACACTGGCTGAGCACCAGAATTTCTCACAACAGGTTTCCGTTAGATTCACACGCTTCCTGGAATTACCCCAGTTCTCGTCCTTTTCCCTCATGGTCCTTAAGAAAACGGGGAGGTGGACAGATGTTCTGGGGCAGATGGTCAGAGGCTGGATTTCCTAGAACATCTATCTTTTCCATTTTCTATTGCTCCCTAGGTCCCCGCAGTCTAGACCCAAGTCATCTTGGTTGTTACCTTATTCACATTCTATCTTCATTTTCCCATATCCCCACTCACAACTACATTGGAAACACTGAGCACTTAGAGCTCACAGTTTCTTTCTTTCCTTCTTTTTTCCTTTCTTTCTTTCTTTCTTTCTTTCTTTCTTTCTTTCTTTCTTCCTTTCATTTTTTTAATTTTATTTTTGATAGAGAGACAGACAGAACACAAGTGGGGGAGAGGCAGAGAGAGAGGGAGACACAGAATCTGAAGCAGGCTCCAGGTTCTGAGCTGTCAGCCCAGAGCCTGGCGTGGGGCTCGAACCCACAAACCATGAGATCATGACCTGAGCTGAAGTCAGACACCCAACTGACTGAGCCACGCAGGCACCCCAGAGCTCACAGTTTCTTGGTACGCCCAGTCAGTGACTAGAATTTCACGGCTTAAACAAGCACTCCACTTAATATCGGGTGACAACTCGTTTCCAGCTAAACTTAGAAAAAACAAATTCCTGTCTTTGGAGCAAAATATTTTGAAATAATTTCTCAAATTATTTTGAAATTACCCTTAGCCTGAATTTATTGCTTCAAGCTAATATTTTAATCTCTACTAAAAATGTCCACTGCTGGTATTCCCAGTATCTAGAACAGTGCCAGACGTGTTCAGTAAATATTTGTTGAATGAACTGAAGTGCAGTGGGCATGATTATATAAGGTTGGAAATACAAGGTTCGTTGGAAAAAGGATGCAAAATTGCATCAAGGCTCTCCTGATGTGAGGAGGAGTCAGTGAACTATATCCAGGGTAGACTTTATTCGTTCATTCATGGCATACATTTAGTCCCTTGATAAACACATATAGTGCATAATATTTGCCGAGCACTGTTATAGGTGATTTATACATAATAACTAACGTAGCCAATACTTCCTGTCTATAGGACAGATTAATCAGATCTTAGACATTGAAATGAGGGGCGCCTGGGTGGCTCGGTCGGCTTAAGCATCCAACTTCAACTCAACAAGGACAGTGTGGAGACTGCTTGGGATTCTTTTTCTCTCCTTCCCCTTCTCTCTCTCTCTCTGCCCCCTCCCCCACTTGCCTGTGCTCTCTGAAAATAAATACATAAATAAATAAATAAATGTAAAAGAAGAAATGGAAATGAAGTGTAAAAAAGCAAGGGGGTATAGATTTCTATGGTACGTTGGAAGAAATGTGTAATTGATCGCTTATTTCATAACAGCTTATCGCGGGCTTACTCAGTCTAGCAGGCCCCATGCTATATGCTTTATATAATAAATTCCTTTCATCTGCACAGCAAACATATAGGTTTTTTTTTTTAAATAAAGTTTATTTATTTAGAGAAAGAAGGAGAGAGAGCATGTGCGCGCACGCGCGGGTGCCCACAAGTCGGGGAGGGGCAGCGAGAGGGAGAGAGAGAATTCCACGTAGGCTCCTTCCTGACAGTGCGGAGCCGGATGCGGGGACTCAAACTTGCGAACCATGAGATCATGACCTGAGCCAAAGTTGGACACTTAATGGACTGAGCCACCCAGGTGTCCCCGTTTTAAGTGTTTTTAGAGGTACAAAAACTGGGGCTTCGGGTGGATAGAAGTCCAAAGTCCAAAGTCACAATGTTAAGAATTTGAACCCACGTGTATCCTATTGCAAAGATTTCTCATACTCGGAAATCATCTATTCTCTTACTTATTTTCTGCCTTCTTTCTCACTCCCAAACCCACTGGATTGTAAGCTGTACCCATTGGCAGAGGAAACCTCGCTTTCACTGCAGTCTCCGTGTGTCTAAATCGGTGCCTGGCACTTGGCCGGCACTTGGGAAATATATTTTCCATGAGTGGGTAAGTGACTGGACTCCAGAGCCTCGTAGGGATGCCACCCTGCCTTCCTAAACCACCAGTTCCCACCAAAGTCATGTAAGGTTTCCATGCTCACTTTCCCAGTTTAAGTTTTATGAACTAAAGCATATATTTGATGTTAGAGACTTCCTTCAGACTTTGGGAAACGAGTCGTGTTGAAAGAGCGTGGGCTTTGTGGAGTCATACCAAAGGAATGCTAACAACAGGCACACGAAAAGGTGCTCAACGTCACTAAACGTCAGGGAGATGTGAATCAAAACCACAATGAGATATCACCTCATACCTGTTAGAATGGTTAGTATCAAAAGGACAAAAGAGAAGTGTTGGTAAGGATGTGGATAAAAGGGAGGACTTGTACATCGTTGGTGGGAATGTAACTTGGTATAATAAATCGGGAAGCACTTTGGAGGCTCCTCAAGAAGTTAGAAATAGAACTACCATGGGAACCAGCGATCTCTCTTCTGGGGATACATCCAAGGAAAATGAAATCAGGATTCCGTGTTCACCGCAGCATTACTCACAAAGGGGAGGTGTGGAAATAATCTAAATATCCGCGGATGTACAGATGGAATAAAGAAAATGTAAACGTCAGTGGAATATTGTTCAGCCTTAAAAAAGGAGATCTTCCCATTTGCGACAAAATCGAGGAAGCTGGAGTACAATCAGCTGATTGAAATAAGCCAGACACGGAAAGAAAATACCGCATGACTCCACTTCCACGTGGAGTCTAAAGTGATGGTTGCCAGCGGCAGGCAGGGAGAAGGAAATGAGGAGATATTGGCCAAAGGGCGCAAAGCTGCGGGGTGCCCGGGGGGCCCAGTCGGTTAAGCATCCAACTTCAGCTCGCGTCATGATCTCAAAGTTTGTGAGTTCGAGCCCCGCATCGGGCTCTCGGCTGTCAGTGTGGAGCCCGCTTCGGATCCCCTGTCCCCTTCTCTCTCTGCCTCTCCCCCACTCATGCTCTCTCTCAAGAATAAACATTTTTTAAAAAGAAAAAAAGGTGCAAAATTTCCGTTATTCAGGATGAATAAGTTCTGATGAGATAATCACCATGTATAGCATAGGGACAATAGTTAACCATATTGTATAGTTGGAATTTGCTAAGAGGATAGATCTTAAACCTCTCTCTCTCTCTCTCTCTCATACACACACACACACACACACACACACACACACAATGACAACCATGTAGAGGTGATGGGTAAGCTATTTAGTTTGATTAGGGTGACGCTTTTACAACGTATACATATATCGAAGCATCAAGTTATACACCTTACATATATACAATTTTTATATGTTGATATTACTTTGAGTTGTTTAAAAAAATAAAACTGATATTTGGGCATTAAAAAAATAGGACATGGGTTTTGAAGACAGGCCAACTTGGAATTACGTACTGCCCTACCTACCAGTGATAAGTCCTGGGAAGGTCCCTGAACCCAGCGGGATTGCTGGTTTGTGTTGGATCCCTAGAGACCAGTCCCATCCCTTTTTACCAGGCAACTCTTTAGCTCTCTGGAGACAGTGCTCTTATCTCCCACAGAATCTTCCCTGTCCAGGTTTAAAAAGACCTTATTCTTTTCAATCATTTCTTAAGAACATGGTTTTCAGAGACTTCATCTGCCGAATCACCCACTCTGAGGAGCCCACACATGGCAGTGTCCCCTCGTTTGCTAGGATATAGAATAGAGCCACGGGAACTCTTATGCACAGCTAGTGGGTGTCCAAATGGTACAACTGCTCTGGGCACGTCCAGTAGTTTCTACCAAAAGTAGACATTTGTGTATCTAGGCATACGTGCACTAAATACACATCCATTCGCTTTGCCATAGACGTGTACAGAATGCTGTATAGCAGCTTTGTTTCTCCAAGTAGGCCCCCAGCTAGAAACTCCCCCAAAGCTCGTCAGTATTAGATGGATAAACGGTGATATATCCACACAATGAAATACTATAGAGCAAAGGGAATTAATGACCCACGATAATACCTGACAGCGGGGATGATGCTTACAAACAAACTGCTGACTCACAAGAACACTACTATATCAGTCCATCTTCTATCGAGTCACAAAAAGTGAGGTAAAATAAGTCAATGCTACTAGAAGTTAAGAGAACTCTCATCCTTCCAGGATGGGTAATGACTGAGAGCACGAGGAGGGGTTTGGGGTGTGTCGGTCGGGATCCAATCGGGACAAAGAAAGCACTGGGTGTTGGTTCCACAGCTGTGTTCGGTTTATAACAATTTATTAAACTGTATACTCAGGACATGTAGACTTTTCTGGAAGCCTTATGGCTATAGCTCAGTAAAAGGGTTTTGTTGTTGTTGTTGTTGTTGTTGTTGTTAATATAATGACCAGATAGTCAATATACTTGTGTGGATGGGACACCGGCCTGTGGTCTTCTATTGAAGCAACTTTTCTGGCAAACCCAGTAGTCAGTTTCTGTGTGTGGCATTCAAGGCTGTTCACCGCCTGGATGCTGTTGGATAACTTCCGAAGATCTCTTCCGTGTCTATGGGTCTTACCATTGCTTGCTGAACATAAAGGTTGCCATTGCAAAATAGACTCCGCCTTTTTGTGCCAAAAGCATGATCCAGACCAAGCTTGAGCCAAATAGAACCACTAGCTATTTCTTCTACACGTCTTCTGTTACCACCGCTGGCATACCCAGACTGCCCTGAGCAAATGGCATGGAGGCTTCTTCCATCGGGGCGTCCCGTCCAGCTTTCCTTCCGTAAGTTCACTTGCGACATCCATGAGGGTCCTCCTCAGATGACGCTGTCTCTTCCGGCACAAATCTGGTCCTTTCCCACCACCATCCATGCCATCATAGGGTGCTGGGCTCTTGCCGCCTTGTCCCAAGTAGGGAATTTGTCTTACCTCCCATGGTGCTTTGCACATAATGATACTGTATGAATTGTTAAATAACACAATGAGAAGAAATGATACTTTTAGTTGGTTAAACATTCAGTTTCTGAGTGTCAAAGATCAAAGTCTTATCTTTGTGCCTTTGCAGGAGGTTGAACGACTTAGGTCACTCTCACCTTAGTAGCAGTCTGGGCCAATCAGGAGAGAGAAACAACACAGTAGGTTAAGTCAGAGCTTAATACAAAGAATTATTACCTATGATAAAAGAGTAACCATAAGAAACTCTGTGTGGTACACAAAGGCTGAGAGAGAGGTCCTGAGGAAGCACAAACTTGGAGGGGTTTCAGCCCACCGGGTAGCAGAGAGGTTAGCTGGTTTGGCCAGCCTGGAGCTGGTCTGGAGTTGGCTGGTGAGCAGTGAATAGGCTACCCTCTGCAGCGCTGGCCGGGAAATAGTCAGCAGACAGGGGTGTGAACGTTCAGTGGCGATTCTGTGTGTGACTCTCTGGACCACGAACAACGGTCTGTAGCCATGTGGGGGCTGCAGTTTCCACGTCGAGAAGGCCACGGAAAGGTTAGCACCAAGTGCTGCAAAGTTGCAGAGGGATGGCTGGGGCAGGCTCCCCTGGATGTCCTCAGCGGACTTCCAGCCCCTGACAGAAACTTCCAGAAGCCTCCTCCTCCGGTAACGTGCCGCCATGGCCCTCTACCGAGGAAACTTAACACCGCGCTCACTTGAAAGGAGAAAAGGCTGAGGGGATTCTCTGGTTTGTCACAGAGCGGATACTGAAGAATGCACTGGGATCTGAGAGGCAATACATCAATATTCCACACACGGTCCACCTTCGGAGCCTCCTGAGTTCATTCGGTTCCAGGGACGTGTGCAACCAGGAGGCTGTGGGGATTAACTGTGTTTCGGGCACCGTCAGAGTCGTCGGTGCCTGCGTGGAAGAGGCTTCCGAAGGTGTGTGACAGTGTGTGACCTCAGGCAGATCACCTCCACTCACTCACCAGCCTTCTTCCTCACCTTCTACTGAGGGGCTGCAGTGGCCGAGAGGCTTGCAACCCGGGCTACAGCAAGAAACACACACACACACACACACACAGTGTTTCAAAGGGCTACGCACAGTTCAAAGTTTGAACGTTGCAACCACTGGTTTTTTGGGTTTTTTTTTTTTTTTTTAGTGGTAAATCATCTTGTCTTTTAGGATATTATGGTGATAAATGCTCATTCTTTTTGATCTTCACTTAGCAAAATAAAAGTCGACAAGCCCCGAATTCTGTTTTTGAAATTTTACTGGTCTGTGGAACCTGAAGGTCCGGTCATTCTGGGACTAGATGTTCTCCCTTCAAGCGCTCTTTCCACTCTGGAATCTGTGCTTCATACAAAATATTCAATGAGTCCAAAGGCAGGAAGAAAATCTAGGAAATGGTGAAAAAAATGGCTTTATATGTGTGTCTTGTGGAGTGTAACGGCTTTGAATTGGCGACAGCAAACAGCCTGACTTCCATCAAAACACAAATCATGGGGCGCACGGGTGGTTCAGTGGATTAAGCACCCAACTTCAGCTCAGGTCATGATCTCACGGTCTGTGAGTTCGAGCCCCGTGTCCGGCTCTGTGCTGACAGCTCGGAGCCTGGAGCCTGCTTCGGAGTCTGTCTCTCTCTCTCTCTGTTCCTTCCCTGCTCATGCTGTCTCTCAAATAAACATTAAAAAAACAAAAACCCACCACAAATCATCTGCGTGGGAGGAGTGTTCAAGTGATCTCCACGGCTTTGAAAGCGCCCAGAACCTCGCCAAGAGTTTCTTCTGCTCTGTGACCAGTGGTTGCTGCAGTGGAACTACATCATCCCCACAGTAGAGTCCGATCTGTAAAATCCATCGGCGACATTTGTGCTCGACGGCTTGGGATTTGGCACCCGAGATGCTAGATCGACCACGACAACTTCATAACCCTTCGTGAGACTGGACCGTCCGATCCCTCAGGGGGCACCGGGAGCTTGAGCGTGTGGAACGTCCTCCCGCCACAGAGCTCTGTCTCCCGGCCTCGGCTTCAACTTTTTTTTGGAAGTTGGTGCCTTGGAGCTTAGAAGGCACTGAACCTCATAAAAGTAAAGAAAAAACGTAATAAATATTTCAGGCAAGCACACAAAGGCCACTTTACACATAAACTTCGAGTAAAGTACTATTTAAAATAGGATTTTAGGGGACACCTTGGGGGGCTCAGTCAGTTGAGCATCCAACTCTGGCTCAGGTCATGATCTCGAGGTTCGTGAGTTCAAGCCCCGCATCGGGCTGGCTGCCATCAGCACTGAGCTCACTTTGGATCCTCTGTCTCCCTCTCTCTCTGCCCCTGCCCCCACTCTCTCCCAAAATAAATAAATAAACTTAAAAAAAATTTAAATAAAATGGGATTTCTATGAGAAAATGAGTTCTGAATTCTGTCAGGATGCCGGGGAAAGATTCTTTCTGGCCTGCTTGTCCCAGCAGGGTCTCCCTCCAACCTTGTCTCAAATTCACAAGAACAAAACACAAAATCCAGAGAGAAGGTAGTTCTGAGCCCAAGGCGGCACCCTCCCTTGGCAAGGGTTTCCTGGTTACCTGGTTTTGGGGGAGATGGAATCTACTGGGGGTCTGGGTGGGCAGAAGCAGGGCAGACCTGGAGGAAGGACAGCAGGGGTGATGGGCATTTGGGGTTGTCTCACCTAGTCAGAGCTCATAAAAAGAACCTAAGAAACAAGTAGTGTGCAAGTTTAACTGGTATTTCCTGAAACAAGCAAAGTAGGAGGGTGCTGAGAACATACACACACACACACACACACACACACACACACACACACACACACACGACTTACTGCCCTGTGCCTTAGTCATTAAAAAAACCAAAAAAACAAAACAAAAAAACTGCGTAGTGAAATGATGTGGAAAGCCATTCTAATATTTAATGTATTTCCCAAGTTAATGCAAGTAGAAGTTGACTATCGGTAAGTTTTTTGTTCTGTTTTGTTTATTTCAGTGGGTCCTAAATTTACAGAACTACTTTGGCAATGTGCTAAATGGTAGAGATTCTTCTCTGGAATGTAATGACATCCTATTCCTTTTGTGTGTGTGTGTGTGTGTGTGTGTGTGTGTGTGTGTGTGTGTGTGTGTTTTGGAGTGCAATTAGGAGCAGATAGTCTAGCCAACAGCATGGCCTTCGGACAATCAAAAAGTAAAACAAGGCTGAAAATTCCTCAGAAATAGAATACTTCTTAAATGCATGCTTTAAAAAAAAATCAAGTTTCTTAAATATAACATAGGTTAATAGTGCATCTCTACAGGGGCAGGAACATCAAGTCTGGTCACACTGTTCTCAGAGAGAATCATTAAAACAGCATTGGCATTTGTCAACTAGAGGCATCCTCTTTAGCTTCTGGTCCTAAAGAAGTGTGTACTCATTCTACATTCAAGGATTGGAGCAGAGTTATTAAGAAAAAACCCAAGGGGAGCCCGGGTGGCTCAGTCGGCTAAGCATCCGACTTCGGCTCAGGTCATGATCTCACAGTTTGTGAGTTCAAGCCCCACATTGGGCTCTGTGCTGACAGCTCAGAGCCTGGAGCCTGCTTCAAATTCTATGTCTTCCTCTCTCTCTGCTCCTCCCCTGCTCATGCTCTCTCTCTTTCAAAAATAAATAAAACGTTAACAATTTTTTTTTAAAAGAAAAAAATCCAGCATGGATAGAAGTTCAGTGGAATGGTCTTTCCAATCTCTTCACTGATGAGGCTCAAACTGACAGTTAAGAACTACAAGCCAAAACAAAAAAACAAACAACCCCCCCACCCACCACAGCTAGTATCTCTTTCCCTCGCTCATTCTCTTCCACGTATACATTGCTTTCTCTCACAAAACAAATCCCTAGGCTACCAAAAAAGAGACCATTGAGGACATCATGCAAGCTTCCTCTATTCTATTAATTTTCCCTTTATTCCAAGGATCCTGATTTCAGGGGATTCTTTCCAGTAGTAAAGTCATTCAGGTCCGTGGCATAATTTAAGTGTATGGAAAACAACACGGTGTGATGTGAAATACCCACCACACACACACATTAACTTCATGAAATTAATGCCGTTTCCGTATCTTTTTATTGAACATATTAGAGCTTTATTATTAAAGCTAGATAATTTGGGCAAGTTACATAGTTTGGTGGAAAATGTGAATATATTACTGGCTCGTCCAGTTCAATGAGAAATTTTCACACAGGCATGTGAAAATGTCTATGTGAAGACAGGCATGTGAAAATTTGCCTTTTGTAAAAGGCCAAGTTTTGCTACCAATGATATAAACACAAATTTAAAACAGAACCTGGCATTCAATTTAAACTGCTTACTATTCATTGACTTCTAATAATAATTGGTATAATAAAGAGAACTGTGGTAAGCAAAACCTCCTAGTGGAGTTTAAAAAAGAAAATTCAAGCAATTTGAATCAGCCTTGCCAACAGTCTGGAGAATCAGTCTGTTTAGCAAGTGGTGTATGTAAATAAATAATCAAAGATGCTATAAAATACAACTTGGTAAACAGGCATTACCTATTTAATAAGTACAATATATACATAGAATTCTCTTGAAAAGCTTCATTTTATACAGAAACATATTTACAAAATGAACAGTGTAATCAAATTAAAGATTATCTGTACAATGCACACACACACATACATATATATATACACACATATATATATATGTATATATATATATATATATATATACACACACTTTTGGAAGATAAACAAGTTTTATCATTGTCATCAAAATGGACAGGCATATGCATTTTAAAAAAGAATTCATACCAGAAAATACATCTTTAATATACAATTATATTTTTCATTTATTTTCCTGAAAATTCTTCATGTTTGGATACGTTTTCAATTATTTGCTCTTGTTCAGAGCCTTGAGAAATTTCAGGTTTCTAGTGCCACCAACTGGTGTTAAAAATGAACAATCTCAGTGTCAAAAGAAGATTGTTTTGTTTTTTAAAAAGGATATCGAAAAACAGGCTAGTAGAGTCAACATTCATAAGGCAAACTAACCATACCGAGTAACATGATTGAGAAAAGTATTTTCACCACAGTAGCATATATATAACATTTACAACACTGACGGTTTTTTAATGTCTTGGTAAATCTTGATCTAAACTTTTATGAAGAAAATCTTTAGAAAAGAATATGCTGTGAAACAAAGTTTAGGAACACGCATGAAAACGTGATTAGATTCACTTTTATGAGCATCAAGTAGGCATTAATAATTTACTAAAATGGAAAAAATCAAATACTTGTCTATGCTCTTTGGATTTTTTCTTCTTTTTTCCTAAAGAAGAAGTAAACACCAAACTATGGCAGAGGACGTGCAGACCTCTCAGCCTACCCCAGAGCAAGGACTCATCTCCGGAAGTTTCATGCCACGGCGAGACTTCTGGGCCACTACTTGCACAACTGGATTAATCCTCTTCCTACGGCAGCTGGCTGGGAGCTGCAGAGGCTCAAAGAGCTGCTTCTGGTGCCTTCCCTGCCACTGTCACTAGACCTCAGCTCCATGGGGACAGCAACAGTCCTGCCCGGTCTGTTCACCAGTAAAATCACAATACCCTGGACGGTGCCAGGCAATAGCACAATAGCAGACTTTCAATACAGGTGGTTTTTTTTTTTTAATGAATAAATAACATGCTGGTAGCCTGATAAAATAATGCAAGATAAATCACTTTAAATGGCGTCAAAGATAGAAAGTTAAAAGAAAAACCAAAATACCTAAGTTCAAACCCATTTCTTTGCTCAAACCCACTGTTTTCAATCCTGAACACTTAATAGGCTAAAGGGAAGTAGTATGCGAAAAAGGGAGCCACAGTAAGAACTCACTTCAAAACGAAGGCCTAGTAAGCATATACAGATAAGACACACACACAAAATAATTTCCTGTTCAAAGAAACCAAAGCAGTGCTAACTATCAATGTAGCCTTTGATATGTACAATGAATAATGAACATCTAAAATAAATATTCCCCCAGATCTCAGGTTTATTCAGGCCATTTTCCTTTTTTGGACACTCCACTCTTCTCTCCGTATATTCACTATAGTAAAAGACTCTCTAAATCCCTAAATCCTCACACCAGGAGCTTTTTGTGAGTTCGTATAAAGATGTGATATATGCACATTTTCATATATTACTTTGGTTCTAATCCACAATAGAAAGTGAAGATACAATAGAAACTGAAGGAAAAAAAGAAGATAAAGCATTCTCTTCAAAAGTTTTCCATAGTTTCTTATATTTATGGCGGGGGGGGGGAGGGGTAAGTAACAATAAGTCAGAACATGATTTATGACAGCTTTCTTCTAAAGTTGCTTCACCATTCAATTTTCCCAAATGGTGGCACAAGTGTTAATATTGGAATATTTTATTTTTGTATGTAATAAATGTATATATTCTTAAAAAGTGTATAGACATAGGACACTCTAGATCTGATCACTGTTTGGCCTCCATTCATATACTTTGTGTCTTGGAAGGAAAAAACAAATATTGTAGTGTATGAATCTCTATCACATAAGCAGCCATAAAAATGTAGTTTTGTTGGCTACTCTAAGCAGTCTATAGGAATATCAATAGTATGTCTAGAAACAAAGGGGAAAATAATTCAGATTTGATTGCACTCACCCTCTTCTTTTATTTTGATAAATTATTATTGGTAAAAATAACAAGACACATTATGGTAAGACTGACACTTGTCACAGCTATTTTAAAAATGTTTTTGAACTTCTATTTCCATGCGGAAAAGATTTTGTTTTTGGATGACAAGACACCTCGATACACAGAAAAAATAAGACACTACATTGAATCCTTAGTAAAAATTAAGCATATGATCCTTTTAAACAATGTTGATATAAAAAAAATGTTAAAACACATTAACGGGACATTGCCACCGTAAGCCCAACTTTCAGAGCCATATAACTTCTGAAAGGCTTTTTCATCATCCCAAAGCTTACTTCTCTTAAGGGGAGAAAAAAGGATGCAAAAATCCAAAACAAGAGTGACACTTGTGGCAACATCTGCATGTCAGCCAAGGTATCCTATCGTAGAGATGACCTGAATGTAATGAAATGTGAAAAACCACACACAGAAATGATAATAGGTGACAAATTACAAGAGGAGGGAACAAAATTCAATGATGTAGAAGCACCGATACCATGGACTGGTGACATGGAAGCGCGTATTTTAAATAAATATTGTAAAAATCCAACAGGCTACACAAATTTGGCTCTAAATTTCCCTTGGCTACAGAGATGTAATTATTTTGTATTTTAAATAAATATACTGAAACACATCACATTTGGGGACTGTAAGATCACTCTGCTGGAATACATAATCATATCAATGGTCAAGCATGGTGCTCAAATGACAAGGTTAACAGAGTCATACGCTGGATTCTCTGGGGAACTGGTTCTTCATAAAAGCCTTACACATTTTTCTTAACACTTGATGTCAGTAAAACTAAAGTATTTCAGCTTCAAAGAATTCATTATTCATCTCTGTGTTCTAATGAATAATCTACTTCACATTTTAAAATACAACTGAAGTCCGCAGAGATTTTCTAAGTGAGTGTGTTATTTAAAATCAGATTTTGTGTAACTGAAGACTAAAAAAACTCAACTATGAACTCAAACAACTTGAATCTGACAAAACATACCTAGCACAGAGAAGGAAACCTGATGGAGGCATTCAATGGCTGATTATTGCTGGCGACCAAGAGCTGGCTTTCCTATTAGCGTCCATTAAAATGACAAGAAGTTAAGACTCACTGGCATCCCTGTGACACAACCAAATGGGATGGATACTGGAAGGTCAAATATGATCTTTATCACTTTAGTTTTCTTCATGTTGGAGAAACAGCACATTACGGAATGATGAACACGTGTCCTTTCATGCAGAATTTTAAAAGCTGAATCATTTTTGACATTATATATTTTAAAAGGAAGAAATAAGGAGAAGGGGTTTTCAAAAGCCCTTGTAGTAATGTTCAGCACTTTGTATGACCATTAGCAATTTCAGTTGTTCGGATTCAGGGACAGGCTGTCACTATACAAAAACAAATTTCATCAAAGCTTTTGCTCTTACAGTATACACAGCAATGCATTCATATTGTAAAAGGATACTTTTTCATACAGATGAAGCAAAACAATTTTTTACTGACACACAAAGCAGGGAAAAGTTTCCAACAATAATGGGCAGTGGCACCTGCTCCTTATGTGGCTTTTGTCTGTTTAGTGAATGAGAGCTTTGCGTTAGGGTTTCTTCGTTCTCTGTTCGAGTTCATGCTGATGTTTAATAAGACGCTCAATTTCTGTTCCAAGTGTTTGTAGATTTTCCTTCACCAGTTAGAAAAAGGGGGAAAGAAAACAGAATTATTAGGTAGCATAAGTATAAAGATTCAGTTTGTACTGTTTTTGCTCAAATTTTGAAACCAAAAGGGTGAGGATGAGTTTTAAATGCTCGGTGACACTGGCCAGGAGCACAGTGGTTTTCAGTAAAGGAGTCCTATACATTTCAGAATCTGCCTGGAGCGACAGTAAACTTTGGTGCACAAAATTATTACTAGATTTAAAATGTTCTGTTTTAGGGACACCTGGGTGGTTCAGTCAGTTGAGCGTCTGAGTGATTTTGGCTCAGGTCATGATCCCAGGGTCATGGGACTGAGCCCCACATCAGGTTCTGTGCTGAACGTAGAGCCTAAGATTCTCTCTCTCTCCCTCTCTCCCCTGCTTGTGCACTCTCTAAAATTAAAGAATGATAACAATTAATTAAATAAAAACATTCTTTAAAATCCGTTACTGACTATGGAGGCCCAAACACGGCACAAACAGAACAGTCAGGTCAGGTAATATCTGCAAAAAGTAGAGCTAGAATGTACATTAGAAAAGACACACCTCAATCTTAAAGCCTCAGTGATCAATCATAACTAACTATAATAGAGGTCAGAGGCGGCCCACCGCAAAATAAACAACTGTCTGTCCAATAGTGAAGCTGATGTTTTGCTCTTCCTTTTTCATTAAGAAAAATACAGAAATTTGATCTCTGGGTCAAATGGCTACCTTGCATTACAGAATTGGTCATTTACATGCCAGCTCACGCAATGAAAGAGGCCTCATTACGCCATGCTTGCTGGTTGGTAAGTAAATGAAAAATATAAATACCTTCAATGTAATATTTTTTAGTAATGTATCCTCTAAAACAGCCTGTAATTTTCTGTTGATCTCCAAAGAGAGTTCCAATGTTAATCCACTATCAGCTGGATGGGATGTATATAAAGATGCCATAATGCCTCCCCGTCTACTTAAATGGACTTTGTTAAAATCAGATGCCTCTGAAGAAAGTGTGCCTGATTCTTCCCGTAAAATGTAACTCTGAATTATTCTGTAAAATAAAATGACACTGTCAGTTATATACTTGCAGAATTAAAAACATTAGAATTTACAGGAGTTGGCTAATCATAAGCATAAAGATGATTAGCATAAAACAAATATCTATTAGGTTAAAAAGAAATATACTAGAAAATAAGGGAACTTTTCTCATTCAGTAGTTTCTTAATCCCATTTTTGTTCAGCATGGTATTTATATTAACGATATACAAACAATGCTTTTCAATTTCTTTATTACTTTAATCAAAATACTTTTGAGTAATTTCTTTATTGCTCCATTTTTAGTTAGCATTTTCTATTTTTCTGTTATTAAACTCAGAACGTTATCCTTTTTTTTTTTTTTTAAGTCATGGGCAAAATTTTCTCTAAGACTAAAATTATTTCAAAATTAAAATTAAAAAGGCATGGGTACATATATAAAACCTCTTACTTAAAAGAATATGACATTTGTAAGAGGACTCTGGCACAGCACAGGCTCTGGAGTCAGTCAGAGCTGGGCCCAGATCTCCAGCTTTTGGTCACTTACTAGATGAGTGGTGACTCTGGAACATTTAGTAATTTGACCTGAGCACCACCAGTTAACGTATAGGTCACTCAGTTGTAAGAAATCAATGAAATTTCGTTAAGTCACAGGCACAGAATCTTGTACTTGGCAGGTGCCCAATAAATTACCCACTATATCCTACCCGACAGGAACAATAACCCACAACCCCGTATTATCTCTTAGAGCCACAGTCATGAAAACTGAAAGTGAAGTAGAGTATTCTTTTTAAATGCAAAGTTATTTTAGTATCTTAAAAAAATTAACATCTGAGGCGTCTGGGTGGCTAGGTTGGTTAAGCGTCCGACTCTCCGTTTCGGCTCAGGTCATGATCTCACGGTTTTGTGGGTTCAAGCCCCATGTCAGGCTCTGTATTGACAGTGCAGAGCCTGCTTGGGATTCTTTCTCTCTCTCTGCCCCTAGCCTGCTCACATTGTCTCCCTCTCAAAATAAATAAACTTAAAAAAATTTTAAAAGAAAAATCAACATCCACTGAACTCTCTGTATCACCTTAACGACCTGTTTTTTCTTTTTTTGTTTTACAGAAAAACTAGGTTTTTCTGTATTCCCAAAACCTAGAACATAGTTAAGTGATCAATATAAGACTGGGAAATTAACAAATATTTTTTGAAAGATGGGCTCTTGTTATAATTAGTTCTGAAAACAGTAACTTTACCATACAAATAACGGTATTTCAAACACAGACTGTGTTATCATAATAATACATACTTTGTTTTTTTCCTAATTTCTTCTACCAATTGTTTGATATGATCCTCCATAAATTCTATCTTTTCATTTTTCCGAGCATGTGCTTTCTGTAGCCTTACTATCCTCTCAATCAACATGGCCTTATCTACTTCTGGAAAGTTATCCACAGCTACTGATGACCCAGTATTTTCTGGAGATCGATCTTCTGCACTGCTTCGAGCATTGAGGGACCCTGAAGACAAAAAAAAAAATCAGTTTAGATGCTGTGCTTAGTCTAAAGTCATCTCTAATAGCACATATTATTTCCTCTAGTATTGTTTTCAAATAGTCACTCTAACACAGCTGGGCACAGAACACAAGTCCTACCTGGCCTGAGCTCTTGCTATTGAATACATGGATGTCAGAAGTACCAAAGGGCCTATTATGTCTCTCAGCAACAGGATGAGGAAGTGGCAAGAGAGAAACAAGAAACTCAGAAAAAGTCACAATAACAAGCCTGAAGTGAAACGAGGAGCCAAAGGCAGACACAGAGAGAGAAGAGAGAATACACCAGTGGGTTCAGCTCGGAAGCCAGTCTCCTTAGGTACAAATCCCACTCCTCCACTTTGTAGCTCTGTGACTTTGGCCACGTCATTTAACTCTCTGTGCCTTGGTCATTTCATCTTAAAATGGGAATAATGTTATTATTTACTTCATAGGATTGTTATCTTTATTTAAATGAGCTAATGTAGGGGCGCCTGGGTGGCGCAGTCGGTTAAGCGTCCGACTTCAGCCAGGTCACGATCTCGCGGTCCGTGAGTTCGAGCCCCGCGTCAGGCTCTGGGCTGATGGCTCGGAGCCTGGAGCCTGTTTCCGATTCTGTGTCTCCCTCTCTCTCTGCCCCTCCCCCGTTCGTGCTCTGTCTCTCTCTGTCCCAAAAATAAATAAAAAACATTGAGAAAAAAATTAAAAAAAAAAAAAAATGAGCTAATGTATGTGAAAGTGTTTGGAACAGTGCATATAATAAGCACTAAGTGTTAGCTATTATTTTTATCAACATCAGTTGAGAAAAATTTCTGATCCTTTTTATACTACAAACATAAGCCTTTTCAACTCCATTTTGTAGACTGAAGACAAGGAATAGATCTTATTCGAGGTTGCACACTAATAAGTGACAGACCGGGTTCTAAATACGTATGTGTAATTTCAAACCCATGTTCTTTCTACTACATGATTTTCCCATTACTGGAACAGCTGATTCTCCCTGTAAGGTACTACTCCTGAGAGGGAGTGTAGTGTAATGGCACGAAAGGACTCTAGAGGCTGAGAGTTCTGTAGCTGTGAATTCGGAGCAAGTCATGGAACCATTCGGAATCTTAGTTTCCTCATCTCTAAAATGTGAATTATAACACTTACCTCACATGACTATTCTGCAGAGTCAATAATATGCTTGAAGTGCTTAGCATGGTTCCTGGCATTCCAAAATGACAAATATACTCATTTTTTTTTTGCTAATTATCATTTCCACAATGGTATCAATCATAATTTTTGGCATATTTATCATAAGAAAAGCTAAAAAATTTTAAAATACACATATATAGAAGCACTTGGGTGGCTCAGTCCATTAAGCATCTGACTTCGGCTCAGGTCATGATCTCACAGTTTGCGAGTTCAAGCCCTGCGTCAGGCTCTATGCTGTCAGCTCAGAGCCTGGAGCCTGCTTCAGATTCTGTGTCTCCCTCTCTCTCTCTCTCTCTGCTCCTCCCCCACTCATACTCTGTCTTTCTTAAAAATAAATAAACGTTAAAAATTTTTTTTAAAATAAAATACACATATATAAAGATCTGATAATGATCATCATTTCATTAGTTTTCAGGTGTTAAAATATAAAAGGAAAAAAAGAGAGAGGGGAGAGGGGAGAGGGGAGAGGGGAGAGGGAGACTGTATTATACCCAATCTCTCTATATGGATGGATACAAATCTAAATTGAAAAATGAGGAAATTGTTACACACAATAAAGAAGCAGCAGGTAAAAAAGGAGGTAGGGAGACAGACAATCCAGAATCCCGTGGCAAACTTGAAACCCTGGACGGTGATGAGAATGTAAATATTTAACTGGAAATGCTACAACTTTTTATAACTCAAAATGGAGAAAAAAAAAAAGCATATCAATACCTTTTAACACACCAAAGAAGCTACTTCTTTTTAGTCAGTCACTAGGTAACATCTGAAGCCTGAGATTTTTACCTGATGAACTAGAACGACTCCCCATGCTGCTGACTTCTTTATCATAGTTTCCATTCTCAATCTGATCTAATTTTCTTCGTGCTATAGGAAAAAGAAATGGATTGCCTGTGACAATTCTCATGACCATTCGCCCCCACTATCTCTGATCTTAATTGCTAAAATCACTTAGGCAAAAATGGCTTAAACATCAAGAGAAATTTCTTGAATACATACTTCAGACAGGAGAGCTACAGTAGTCATTCATATAAAATGATATGTAGAAACGTACAGGTCAAATACAAAATATATAGAGACAACACTATGATGGTATCATGTAGGTACAGTGACCTAACTTTCAGAATCCTGACGAATTTAGATGATCTCTGTGATGCCAAAGATTTCCCTTCAATTATATCTATAAAAACAAACTGAATAATCCTTAAGGCAAATACCTGAATATATTAAGTAAATGCTAAAACTCTTTTATCTTATTACTATATTTTACCATATTTTACCACAAAGTAGTGAGGAATAGTAGAGATTAGGAAGTCAGAATACATATCTTATTCATCTTTTATCCAAGCATATAGCATAGACTCCAAATAACTGCATGAATTTTTAGATGAAAAGAAATCTGGGTTCTAGTCCTAGTTGTTGTGTTCAGGTAATTCAGAACGTATCTGGGTCTCGGTCTCCTCTAAGATGAAGGGTTAGGGTTCAGTGATCTCTAAGAGGTCTATGAGGGGAGGTACAGGTACCTAGACGCTAAACAAAACAACTCATAGCATGTATAGGGAGAAAATATTAGAATTTCCATTTATACTTGTATTTCGTCTGATCTTTTAAAATTTACATTTGTAATGTAGAATAATACATGTTTAAAATTTATAAATAAGTATACATAAATTGGAGAACAAATGCTTAACTACTTTTTACTGATAGGAGCATGTGGTCAAAAAAGTTTAGACACTACTTCCCTAAGGTACATTCCCAATTGTCACGTTTTGGGATTCTGCGAATAAGTGCCCTTTACATAGAGGATGTTATAGGCTATTTGTGGAACTATAAGAGGTTTAGTGATTTGGTTTATGAACGTCAATACATTAAAAAGAACACAGAGTTCTAATCAAAGTGGTAGAACCTGATGCAAAGTAGATTTTTTTCTATAAATCCTTAATGACTAAAAGAAACAATATTAAGGTCTAAGTGGGTGAGAAATTGGTACCTTGCTGGAGTTGTTTGATAAGATCCTTGACACTGGAGGCATGTTTACGTCTCTGAGTGACTAATTCATCTTTTAGTTCTTCGACCTGGGTGCTCAGTGCTTTAACTTCTGTTTGTCTACAGGTGAGTTCCGCTTGCAGGGTCTGGACCTCCTCTCTCCGCAGTTCCTCCTCTTTCAACAATCTACTTTCCTAAATATTAAAAAGGATAAAACAAAATACACCAGTTTTTTTTTTTTTATTTTTTTTCCAACGTTTATTTATTTTTGGGACAGAGAGAGACAGAGCATGAACGGGGGAGGGGCAGAGAGAGAGGGAGACACAGAATCGGAAACAGGCTCCAGGCTCTGAGCCATCAGCCCAGAGCCTGACGGCGGAGCTCGGACTCACGGACCGCGAGATCGTGACCTGGCTGAAGTCGGACGCTTAACCGACTGCGCCACCCAGGCACCCCCAGAATACACCAGTTTTAATACCTGTTTCCATTATTGCTCACAATTCAAAATCCTGAAAATACAAGGTCCCTGATGGTAAATGATGGTAGATTCTTCCAGAACCGCTTCTTACCAGGTTCTGTTTCCTGAGCTCTCCAAATTCCTCATAGAGGAATGCAGGGGGCATATTAACACATTTGCCATTTCATACATCCAAAAGAGCATATGACTGATGTTCTCTGTATTTTGGACTAAAATCTCAAATTATTTTTATGAGTAACTTGAAGATACTTTCATAACACAGAAATATTAAACCATTTTTAAACTATAAACATATAGAAATTTGAAATAACTTTTAAAAATATACAGTAATTCCAATTAGGAATGACAAAAACCATGGTTTTCTTTTTTAATTTTTTTTTTAATGTTTATTTATTTATTTTATTTATTTATTTATTTTTTTTTTTAATTTTTTTTTCTCCGTTTTTTATTTATTTTTGGGACAGAGAGAGACAGAGCATGAACGGGGGAGGGGCAGAGAGAGAGGGAGACACAGAATCGGAAACAGGCTCCAGGCTCTGAGCCATCAGCCCAGAGCCTGACGCGGGGCTCGAACTCACGGACCGTGAGATCGTGACCTGGCTGATGTCGGACGCTTAACCGACTGCGCCACCCAGGTGCCGCAATGTTTATTTATTTTTGAGAGAGAGAGTCAGAGCGTGAGCGGGGGAGGGCCAGAGACAGGAAGACACAGGATTGAAAGCAGGCTCCAGGCTCTGAGCTGTCAGCACAGAGCCCGACGCGGGGCTTGAACTCACAAACCATGAGAACATGACCTGAGCCGAAGTCGGCCACCCAACTGACTGAGCCACCCAGGCGCCCCCAAAAAACCATGGTTTTCTTATTTTCAAAAGTGAAATACTTTTTCATAAGCATTTTAGGGAGACATTTTATTATAAATTAGGAAGGAAAAAGGACACTTTGAACAAGTTGGAAAGAAAAACTGTTACTTTGCACAGCATTTGAAATTGCCAGAAAGTCAATGCCAATACAAAAAAAGAGTTTAACTCAACTACCAGTGGGTTTATGCTAGTAGGAAAATTTGTGCTTCTTGCTATGTTGCTTTAAAAGTTAAATGTAGGGGCGCCTGGGCGGCTCAGTCGGTTGAGTGTCCGACTTCGGCTCAGGTCATGATCTCACAGCTCGTGGGTTCGAGCCCCGCGTCAGGCTCTGTGCTGACAGCTCGGAGCCTGGAGCCTGCTTCCGATTCTGTGTCTCCCTCTCTCTCTGCCTCTCGCCTGCTCACACACTCTCTCTCTCTCTCTCTCTCTCAAAAATAAATAATAAACATAAAAAATTTAAAATAAATAAATAAATAAATAAATAAATAAATAAAAGTTAAATGTAAATTTATACTTACCAAATTAGTATTTGTCTGTTTCATTTGTTCACATTGGCTTTGTAACTGACTTTCACTACAGGAAAGCTTATCCAATTGTGACTGCAAAGAATTGGATTCAGACTGGAGCTGTGCATTCTTACTAGTGAGCTTTTCTGTAAACAGCAGTAGCTCAGATTCTCTTTTCCTACTGCCTTCGATGTCTTTTTGTAGGTCATTAATCAAAGAATTGAGACTTTCCACTTCTTCCTTCAAATTTTCAATTTCTTGTTTACCTCTAAAAAACAAAGTTTATATTTAGGGGAAAAAAAACTATTAAAATACATTAAGTTAATGGTTTGGGAGTTTTCATCAAATAAAATGTTTTATGAAGGTACTTTTACGCATTCATCCAAATTATTTATTTGGATTTTTATGACTACCTGATATGTGCTAGGAACTAAGAGCTGGGAGTGTAAGTGAGCAAGACCGACACGGGCTTGCTTTCAAAGGGCTTTCATTCAAGTAAGGAAACTATGTGTGATGAAACATTTTTGATGAAAGCGCAGAGTGGGTTGCCTCACCTCGTATAAGTGATGTTTAAACGAATACTTAAAGTAAAGGTTAGCAAACTTTTCCTGCAAAAAGTCCAGACAGTAAATAATTTAAGCTTCTAGGGCACATGGCCCTGTGGCGACTGTTGTTCCCTGGTACCGTGGTGTGAAAGCAGCCTCGGACAGCCCATAACGGAATGAGAGCAGCTGTGTTCCAAAACAAAAAAATTATTTACAAAAAAAGGTAGCGGGCTGGATTTGGCTCTCGGGCCACAGTTCGCTAATTCCTGACTTAAAGGAAAAGTAGGAGTGACCGAGACGTCAAAATATGTTCTTGGGTGAAATAAGTCATACAGAGAAAGACAGATACCATATGTTTTCACTCTTATGTGGATCCTGAGAAACTTAACAGAAGACCAAGGGGGAGGGGAAGGGAAAAAAAAAAGTTAGAGAGGGAGGAAGCCAAACCATAAGAGACTCTTAAAAACTGAGAACTGAGGGTTGAGGGGGGGTGGGAGGGAGGGGAAAGTGGGCGATGGGCATTGAGGAGGGCACCTGTCGGGATGAGCACTGGGTGTTGTATGGAAACCAATTTGACAATACATTTCATATTAAAAAATATATATATGTTTTTGGTAGAAGAAACAGTATGTGCTAAATCTGGGGAGGGAACGACTGAATGATTTGTTTGTTGCTTCAACACTGATGGGGACAGCGACAGCATTATATCCCCAGCATTGAACACGGGAGACACTCAACATTTGTAAGCAATTGTGCTGAAAAAAGAGAAGGCACAGAGGGAGAAGCAAGGTGGCTACTGATCTTCCAAGCCATGCTAAGGCATCGGATCTCACAGGGCAGTTTGAGCCAATGGGAAATCACTGAAAGCTTGTGAGATTTCCATTTTAAAAAGATTATGCTGGCCACAGTGTAGGAAATGGATTCAAAGGGAAGCAAAACAAAAACAAACAAACAAAAAACCCCACCAAACTAAAAAAAGACAGTTTAGAAGTTGTGGCAGTTTTCCAGATGAAAGGACAATGATAGCAGTGGTGGGAACGTAAAAAATACACGACTTGAAGGATACTCACTAACACTCTGTTTCTGGTTAGATGTGTGAGGGGAAGGAGAGAAGAGCCAAGGAGCCGCCCCAGGTTCCTGGGCTGGAAAGTCACGTGGGTGCTACACGCATCATTCACCTCAGGAACAGAAGAGGAGTGTATTTATGGGCAGGATAGATGAATCAGTTTGGGACACATTAAAGTGTGAGGCGCCTGTGATACTTGTGTGTCTGGAGCTCAACAAAAAGGGCTGAAGACAGTATCTGGAAGGTCCTGCAGTATGGTATGGGAATGGTAAGGCTCACTCGGGGGTATGATAAAATAACAACAGAAGAGTTTTATGACAAAGAGAAGGCTGCCGAGGAAAGGAGAAAACGAGTGGCCACAAAGTGGGGAGGAACACCAAGAAAGCAGATAGGAAATGAAACCAAAGAACAGAGCACGTCAAGAAAGATAAGGGGCTTAATGGTCTTAATACTGAAAATTCAGGGCTCCTAGGTGGCTTGGTCAGTTAACTGTCAACTCTTGACTCCGGCTGGTCACGATCTCGCAGTTCAGGAAATCAAGCCCCGTGTTGGGCTCTGTGCTAGATGTGGAGCCTTGTTGAGATTCGCTTTCTCCCTCTCTGTACCTCCAGCACTCGTACTCTCCCTCTCTCTCTCAAAATAAGTAAGTAAAATTGTAAAAATACTGAAAACTCAAGCAAGGCTTAGTCTGAGAAGCGTGTGCTAGATTTAAGGAGGCATTTGCTAATGCCTCCTTTTTAATGGGAGGTTGTGGGTAGAACCTAGAAGGACGTAGAGAAAAAGAACAAAGGAAGCAAGGGCGTGGAGGATGCGTATAGATGATTCTACGAAGATGCTCAGTTGTGAAGGACAGGAAAAGGGTAGGGGAGTCATAGGAATTTTAATGTTTTTAATATACAATATTTAAGTGCAGAAAGACAAAAAATTTAGAGAGGGGTAAGAAATAAAGGATAAGAGAAGCAGGAGAGCATGGGATCCACAGAAGTCGAGAGAAAAGCTCAATTCAGGGGGGAACAGGAACACTTCTTCCATAACAACAAAAGGAAAAGAAAGAAAGGTTGCAAAGGCTGGTGAGTTCACAGGACAGATCAAGAACTTGTTAGCTCCCATTTCTTTTGTGACGTAAATAAGAGGTAATTGCCCGCTAAGCGTAAATATCAAGGGGAGGGAGACCAGATGTGTGAACAAAGCAGGAATAGATGCTTCCAGGTCGGGGAGAGGCTATGACTAGGGACATCATTATCATTTCCAGTTGAGGTTACTAACTAACCATGGATTTATCACAGCATCAACCCTGATGATGGTGAGAATTTTTAGCAACGCTCAGCAGCAGATATGGGTAAGGTATGAAAAAGAAGGTATTTGGATTCAAGCTGAATCCACGCTCTGCCAGGTCATGTCACGAGTAGAGTCTAGCTAAAAGGTTTTGCAAGAGGTCAAGGAATAAGGTCAGCTCCTGACTCTGCACTACACACACACACAAAGATACAGGTATATGTACGTATCTACCTTTGAGAAGAAAAAGTAAGTAACATAATTTGAAAGTTAAAGAATGGATAAAGAAACTAAAAACCATTCTGTCTTATAAATTGCTATTTCCAATATTGAGGGTATATACACTTTAATTTTTAGAAGCCATGATAGGAACTTCAAAGATAATCCAAAAAAGTTCAAACAAAGACAGGAATTTAAAAGTTTTTCACTAGTCAAATTGTAAAATCATTCTTGCTTAATGCAGTAATGGCATTTAAGAACACAATCTTGAGACAGAAGAGCCTATTGATTAGCATAAAGAAAAGTTGTGAAGTTTATACCTTTGATGCTGCTCCTGTATCTGATCCGCAATTTTCACTCTGTCCAATAAATTCTGAATTTCAGCTTTCTGGCGATTAATAATTTCCTTATATTTTGATAACTCATCTTCTGTTCTTAATCGTTCATCTTCTAGACATTTCACCTATCAAAAATCATAACCAAGTTAGCGTACAAACAATATTTTCTTGTTCCTTAATTACTTCAAATAGTGATTACATATTAATAATCCAAGCTAGGGGCGCCTGGGTGGCACAGTCGGTTAAGCGTCCGACTTCAGCCAGGTCACGATCTCGCGGTCCGTGAGTTCGAGCCCCGCGTCAGGCTCTGGGCTGTTGGCTCGGAGCCTGGAGCCTGTTTCCGATTCTGTGTCTCCCTCTCTCTCTGCCCCTCCCCCGTTCATGCTCTGTCTCTCTCTGTCCCAAAAAAAAAAAATAATAATAATAATAATAATCCAAGCTAAATTCTGGAGCGGAACTAATTAATGTGAAGAAAATACAACGGGATGTTGAGAGTCCTAGGACTCAGTCTCAGATTTCTTATGATTTAGTCTCGGGAGTTTCAGCTTGTCACATTGTTTTTGCTGAATCTCCATTTCCTCACCTGAAAACCGTATACCTTGCCTACTTACCTCAAAAAACTGGCACAGAGAACAAATGGAATGCACACGAAAGGCACTTTGAAAACTATTAAGTGATGGCAAATTCCAGGTCGTTACTTAAAAGCCTATTTCTAAATAAATAAATGGAATTCAATGATCTTTCACATCCATATCAAAAGGGATACTATTCTTCCAATAAAGACTATACTAGATTGTTAGAAATTAACACTGTACAAGACTACATGGGAGAAATATGAAGTCTATTATTTTTTGTCACTCACAGTTCTAAAGTCCAACTTTCTTTCCAATTAATTCGCTCACAAGACTGCCTTACATTAGAGGCCCGAGAAGTTACAGAAACAGCAAATGTGCCGTAAAACAGCAATGTGTGGCAAATAGTTCAAAGGGACTAAAGTGGAAGACATTTTCATTTCAATAAGAGACTCACCTTCGTTGCTAGGAAATCGACATTCTACTCCTCTGAGTTCTTTCATTTTGAAACATTTCTATATAAATATCCTTTCTCCAACACTTGGAAAATCAGAATGAGTCCCAAATTAAAGATATTGACCCTTCCTCTGAAATGACTAAAGATTTAATTACCTTTGTTCTCAGTGTTCGTAGTTCATCCATGCCCTCCTTAAATGTCCTCTTCAGATCTTCCAGTTCTTTTATTTTGGCATGATGCATCTTTTAAAAAGTTTAAAAGAAACCACAAATCATTATGTACCAGACAAGATCTAAACGTTACTGCGTGTTCCTTCGAAAAGGCCTTATTATTCTCTTATTACATTTACTATAACATTATTTATTATTTCTCTCCCTCTGTATTTATTACACAATCCACGGTATGAAAAGAGCAAAGCCACTCACCTCTAGCTGGTCGGATTTTTCTTGCATCTGTTTTTCAAGTTCTCCTTTTGTGACTCTAAGCTTGGCATCCAGCTCATTTGATTTAATTTCTTCTGACTCCTAATGGAAAAGAAATGAAAAAAGTATGACTTAACTTTTAAAGTTTTATGCTTTGGAACGTGACAGCTTTTGCCATTGTTTACTGATTGTGAAATGCATACCTTACATACTAAAAAGGATTGCACTGAAAGGTTTTTAAGATGTCAATTCTGCACGAACAAGAATAGCACTTAAGATATGTAACATAACACAGAGTAGGTTTTATGTTATACGTTTCCGGTACTCTTCATTCTTCTGACATTTTCTAATGTTTTTATTTGGTTAAAACTTCCCTAATAAGATCTCTATTTAAGCTGCAAGTACTTTAACACAGGAAATAGTCTGCAATTTATTTAACTGTCCTACCAAATCCATTCCACACTACCAACACTGTAGATACAAAACGAGTACTGATATTTGGTTCAATTTTGTTACTAATCTATTTGAAAAGTTAAGCATACCTGATACGTTTTTATCATATCCTGACAATTTTTCCTTATCTGATCTGCTTCTTCCTTTGCTTGAGTTAACTTTGTTGTTGTTTCTTTGAGTTTATCTTTGGTTTCCTGCATTGACAAAAGACAGTGTGAGACAAGAAAAAAATACATAGTGGTCTCTGCCTTGGTCTTTGACACAAAACTCCTAAAACCCTTGTAATATCCTAAGTGATAAGAACACTAGGAGCATTTCTTGTTGCAATATTGTTTGTGTGTGTGTGTGTGTGTGTGTGTGTGTGTGTGTGTGTGTGTGTGTGTGTTTGGGCATGGAGCCCAACGCAGGGCTTGAACTCACAACCCTGAAAGTAAGACCTGAGCTGAGATCAAGAGTCGGACATTTAACTGACTGAGCCACCCAGGCAACCCACTGCAATACTGCTTTTGGCCTCTGCTCCTGACATAGAGCTCTTGAAACCCCTGTAACTTCCTGAGTGACAGGAGTGTCTTTTGTTCTAATGAGACAACTCTAGGTGGGCTCCTGGATGAGAGCTGGTCACCAAAAAGACCATGTCATGATTAGAAGCCAGGAATTTTTAGCCCCCAAAGAAAGCTTGAAGATGGAGTTGACGATCCATCATGCCTACGTAACAAAGCCTCCATAAAATCCCAAAGTATGGGGTTCAGAGAGCTTCCACGCTGGCAAGTACGACCACACTGAGAGGGTGACGCCCGCCAACTCCATGGGGATGGAAGTTCCTGCGCCTGGGACCCTTCCAGACCCCACCCTACACAGCTCTTCATCTGGTTGTTCATCTGTGTCCTTTATCATACCCTTTATAATACAGCAAACATGTATTTCTCTGAGTTCTTTAAGGAAAATTTCCAACCCAAGGAGGGGGTGGCTGCAACTTCTGATCTATAGCTGGGTGGTCATAAGCACAGGTGATAACATCTGAAGTATGTATGTGGCAGGGGGTGGTGGGCATTCTTGTAAGACCGAACCCTTAACCTGTGGGATCCGATGCTACCTCCAGGGAGATGTGTCAGAGTCGAGTGAAACTGTAGGACACCTAGGTGGTATTCACAGAGAATTACTTGCAGGGAGGGAAAACCTCCACACATCTGGTGGACCAGAAGTGTCAAAGGTCAAGTGTCTTGTGTAAAAGTAAAGGAGACTCAGGGAAGAAAGACACAGCAGGGAGAACTGGGTTCTTCCCTACACTGGGGAAGGAAAACATTGTCCCTCACAGACAGCGACAAGGTTGAGCACAGTAACGTGATGAACGGTAAGAACAATGATCAGAGTAGAGAAAGTTCTTGTCTTGGCACTGCCACTGAGGGGTCACATATTTTCTAGAAATAACACTTTATGCTTCTGACAACAAATAAAGCGGCCTAGGCAGTTAACTGATAGCCATAAAATCAAGTTAAATTTGACAGAGTTTTAAGTAAATCGCTACAAGTAACTAACATGATAAGCCAAGACAAACACAGCGTTAAACAGCTCTTTGCACACACACAAAAGACAGTTGTTTCACAGCCATGGTATCTATTCGAAACTGTCTTACACATCCACGCTGTGATTTGGTTTCTGTTCCTAACCACTCTCCTGAAATAGCAATTCTGAAGGTTTGGACGGACTACTCTTACCAAATCCAACTACTTTCTCTCATTTTTAATTCTTGACTTACCTGCTCCAGTTCTGACCCCTTCTGACTCTTTGGATAGCCTTCCTCTGTTTCTACTACAAGACAATATACTGTTTTTTCCCTCTTTGCTGTTGCCTTCTCTGTATCCTCAACTGGCTTCCTGCTTCCTGTGGCAATTTTTCAGATACAGCCCTGCTCTGCAGCTCATTTTCCAAAGTTCTCCTTCAGAGCACCCATCCAGTCCCATGGTCTGGGCTATCCTGTGGATTTGAGACGAGGGTTTAGGTATGACCTCCTGGTAGCTGCTATTCAGAAGGGGGTAGATGCTGCTATTCTGCCTTCCCATAGACAGAATCCGGGGCATCATAGGGTATAACAATGTATACGCCGTACTGTAGCTTTCGTGTTCCCCCCTTTGAGTACACAGCTTCTGGACAACCCCCGGCTTAGTACTTGCCACATGCGTATTGTTCAAGTATATTTGCTGAATCAACAAGGAATCACTAATATAAACTTTCTGCTGTAGGTAGGCCAGTCTTGCTAAACATCAAATACTCATCTCCCATTTTTCCTTTTTTCTTGTTGTTCCTCCACTTTGAACGTCTTTCTCTTCGTCTTTTGAACCACCTAAATTGCACCTATCTTCACACACCGCTTCTCTCATGTCATTTTTTATTATAATCTCTCATACAATTAAGTACTTAGCTAGATACTTCCAGTTGCTGGTCTTCTAGTAAAAACTTGGTTTGGATTAAAACTCAGCATCACTTCGGGGCGCCTGGGTGGCTCAGTCGGTTAAGCGTCCGACTTCAGCTCAGGTCATGATCTCACGGCCTATGGGATCAAGCCCCGCATCAGGCTTTGTGCTGACAGCTCAGAGCCTGGAGCCTGCTTCAGATTCTGTGTCTCCCTCCCTCTCTGACCCTCCCCCATTCATGCTCTGTCTCTGTCTCAAAAATAAATAAACATTAAAAAAAAAATTAAAAAAAACTCAGTATCACTTCTAAAATACAAATTATTTGGAGAATTTTTCAAACCTTGTTGTTTTTTTTTTAGTATCAGAGTATTAGCTTGAAGAGGGGAGGGGAGAGAAAAATCGTTCATATATTTTTTCCCCACTTTCATATCATCAATAACTGAAATAGCTAGGCACACAGTAGGTACTCCACTCAAAAAACAGCAATTGAGAGATTCCTATAATGCTAAATCATTATTAAATAAATAATCGAATAAAATAAGTTTGGTTAAGGTATTATGTTTCATTGATGCAGTCACTCATTCTGTGTTCACACTGCCATGTGAGGCACTGTTCTAAGCTTTGGGGAAATCTTACTGGAAGACAGTTAAAATCTCTACTCGCATAAAGCTGGTATTCTAGTGATGATCATAAATAATACATAAAATACATAAGTAAAACTACGTTATATTAGATAGTGACAAGTGTTAGGGAGTAAAAATAAAGGGCACAAGCAAGTCTGAAGGGAGGTATGAATGTTGAGAGAGCCAGGGAAAGTGACACTGAGAGGTGACAGATGGGTAAAGACCTGAAAGAAGTGAGCAAGAAGAGTCGCTAAAGGACTGGATGTGGTGACTGAGAATTCAAGGACAATCCTCAGGTTTTGCGCCTGGGCAACTAAAAGACTGGACTGCCATCTACTGAGAAGGGAAGCAATGGAGGGCAGGCACATTATCCACGGAGTTTTAGACATGTTCAGTTGAAGATGCCTGTAAGTCATCCCAGATGTCAGATGCCAAACAGCCATTGGACTATATGAATCTGGAATTCTGTGTCCAAGTTATAAATCTAGGAGTCACTAGCATAGCTTTTAAAGTTTCATGTTTTTCGAGTCCACCAATCTTGTCTTCTATAGTATCTAATCTTGTTAATTCTGCCCACCGTATTTTTCATCTCAGACGTTACATCCATTTCACCTTTCATGTCTCTACTTTTAACATACTCATGCTTTTATTTACCTTCTTGAATATATGGAGTATATTTTTATAACAGCTGTTTTAACATCCTTACCTACTTCTTTCACCTAGGTCATTTCTGGCTTTGTTTCCACCAATTGATTTTTCTTTACTTCTCATTATAGGCTATATTTTCCTGCTTCTTTGCATGTCTGGTAATTTTTTATTGGATACCAGACACTGTCAGTTTTAAGTTTGTAGATCCTAGAGATTTCTGAGTTCAAGTATTTTGGGCTTTCTTCTGGGACATGGTTATTTGAAACAATTTGATTTGAGGTTTTCTTTCAAAGCTTTGTAAGATGGGTCCATAACAGACTTTGAATTCGGGCTAATTAGTCCCCACTGCTAAAGCAACACCCTTCTGAGGACCACTGGATGCCCTGTATGTTAAGAGCACTCTCTCTTGGTTGGGGGAAACGTGAACCACTCTTATGAGCCCTAGGAATTGTCACCCCTACTCCTTTCTGATAGTTCTTTCTCCACCTCTTTCTCATACACATATACTGATTAGTACTGAGCTGAATGAAGAATTGAAGGGAACACAGTGCAAATCTCCAAATCTTTCTCTTCTCTGGTACTCTACCCTGTTTCCCATACTTCAAACTTTGTCTCCTCAATTCATGGAGACTTGCTGGGATCTGTCTGGGTTCTTCTTCTTTGCAGCAACCTGGAAATTCTCCATCTTGCTTGATTCCCTTCTCTCAGGGATCACTGTCCTGTGCTGCCTTTGTTGTCCCAAACCTAAAAACCTTCATTTCATATATTTTCTTTTTTTTTTTAATTAAGTTTTTTAAGGTGGGAGGCTAAACTGAACCCTGTTACTCCATAATGCAACAAATTATAGAAGAGTTACAGAACTGAACATATGCTTCTACTATGTGAGGTAACAGTAAAGCTAATTAAAAGTGAGCACTAGCTTCTAATTAGTGGGCTTTATAAGTTAAACCATACAAGAATGAAGTTATCACTGACAACATCTATGCTCCAGTGAGATTATTTTATCCTGGGACCAAGTAGGTAAATAGGTAGCAACCAGGTAGGTGAACAATTATATGAGGTACACACACTGTGGGGAAAGTCCTTCACTACACTAAAAATAAAAGGCTTTTGTTTTTAGAAGCTAGGCGTTAAAAACACGTTTCAATTTAACTTCCAAAGGAGTTTCAGAAAAGGAATAAGTGAAACTATTTCTATTGTCTGATCCAATTGATAATTCTACTGATGAAGGAGCTATCCGATCTAACTAAGACTTAGTTTCTGGTAATACCTCTGGAGGCCTGCTCAGCGGTTAATGATCACAGTGAATCCAGTAACATCCAGAACTTCAATATTAATACCTAGGACTGGGTGGGCAGAAACTAGAAATTGGAAAGGGTGCCTGGAGAAAAACTTACAAGAGTCCTGGCTCTTGTTCACAATTTAAAAGGTGGCCTATACTGCCTAGACGGTCATTAAATCTTTGCATCCTTTGATCTAGAGACGCCACCTCACATCTACTAGGTAAATACGTATAACAGGTAACCAGGATCCCATTCCAGACACTCTCTCAAAGCAATTACTGTGTCCTCCATGGCTTTTACAGCATCCATATTATTTCATACAGTGCTGTGCACAGAGGAAGGCCCAGTTAAACACCTGCTGGTTAATAAATGCCTTAAAAAAAAAAACTGGTTAATTTCTAATTTCCACATACTAGGTCAATATGCTTATTTTCGTTTTCTAGCAATCCATACCACGTGACCTCATTATGTCAGCCTTAAACTAATTCTCTAACCTACTTACAAAGTATCTGGTTTCATCTCACCTCAAAGCTGCCATTAAATATCTATTATTACCAATTTTTTAACACATATGGTCACAGAAGACCAAATGTTAGCCTTTCACTTTTCACGCTCCAATGCTAGTATTCTAATAGGTTTCAGCATCCCATCCCTTAGGGCTAGAGATAATGAGGAGAAAAGTGCCACAGATATTAGATATGACCCACTATTATATTCAGATCTTGAAGCAATTTGGATAGTTTGGAAATCATTATCATGATGTAGGATTTGGAATTTTAATTCTTCATTCTGTAACTGAAAGTAAAGGGAAATTTTAAATGATTTACAGCCCTGCCTGTGTGAACTGCAAGGATTTCCGATCCTAATTCCTTCCCTGCCTGTGTAGCTCGTCAACAGTCCTGTGCGGATCAGCATTTAGCTCAGAACTCGAGGACAGCTGCCATTCTCTATTCTGTCACCACCGTCAACACTTCTCCCAACAGTTTTCTCTGACAATATTATATGCAAATATCCAAAGGTTATTAACAGTTCTACTTAGAATTATTTAGTGAGATAACCTATGATTATGGCTTTAAACAATATCATTAATCTTATTTTTGAAAACTTGGCAATTGTTATAAATAATACCGCTCTTCAGTTTAAATCCTATTTTGAAGTTGTTCTTTTACTTCACATCTATCATCTTCAGATTTTTATTAACTCTTATACCAGTTCAGTTGGTGCTTAAAATCATGGCATCACATACCAGCCTTTAGGGTCACTTATCATTATATTAGTTTTTTTTAAATGATACTCATTAGGCATAATACCAATGCAATTATATTCATAGTAAACAGATATGGAAACATTCTTAAAATCTTTATTATACTCTTATTAAAATAAAAATTTATATTTATTTTTTAATTAAAAAATTGTATTAAATGTTCATTTTTGAGAGAGAGAGCATGCATGTGCATGCACACACGTCGGGGAGGGGCAGAGAGAGAGAGAGAGAGAGAGAGAGAGAGAGAGACAGAGACAGAGACAGAGACAGAGACAGACACAGAATCTGAAGCAGGTTCCAGGCTCCCAGGTGTCAGCACAGAGCCCAACACAGGGCTCGAACTCACGAACCGCGAGATCATGACCTGAGCCGAAGTCCGACACTTAACCAATTGAGCCACCCAGGTGCCTCTATTTTCTTTTATTTTTGAGAGAGCGAGTGGGATTGCACAAGGGTGCATATAAGCTGGGGAGGGGCAGGGGACAGAGGGAGAGAGAGAACATTAAGCAGGCTCCACACTTGGTGGCACACATGGGGCTCAATCCCACAACTCTGGGATTATGACCTGAGTTGAAGTCAAGAGTCAGATGTTCAACCGACTGAGTCACCCAGGCACCACATAAACAAGAATTTATATTTCTTGATTATAAGAATCTTAGCATCACTGACATTCCTTTAAAATTTTCAGAGTTTACTTTTAATTTTTATAAATAACCCACAGACTCCCCTCTTTCCCCTAAATTTCTGACAATGTTTAATATTAAATATAGATATCAAAAAATGCTTAAACAACAAAATCAATTTTGGATTTATAAACAATGAATGACAAAGTTTAATATTTTTAAAATTTATGATAAAATTTAATAGTGTAATATGTAAAGCATGCAAGGAAATACCTTTTCACAATTACCAAATATTTAGGCCCGACCTACTCCACAGAAGTCACTAAATTAAGCTTTATGCCTCATTAACTATTATTGCATTTGCTCTTAAAACTGGTTTTAATAATTTTTCCATTGCATTACAGTACTTACCTTGTGTGAATCCATTTCTGCTTTTAATTTGTTTTGTGCCCATTTTACTTTTATGACATGAGAGTTGATATCTTCTTTTAATTTGTCAATTTCTCTGGTGAGTCTAGTAGTTTCACTTTCCTAAAACAATATCACTAGGTCATATTTTTCACTTAAACAATCAACCAACTCTTTGTGTATCTTTTATGCCTCATCAAAATAATCAGTGCAATTAACACTGTATTTCAGGGGCTAGCATATTATAACCTACAAGCCGTAAACCTAATTTAAAGTTCAAATGATTAAGAGACTAGCAAAACCCTAAATCAAATTAATAGACATAAGATGATTAACATTTACATTTTAACCAACTGGATACGTTGCAAGTACAAGTACACCTTCATGATTCTTCTCAACTGGCTGGCATTCAGGCAAAATACAAATTAAATTTTTCCAGAATTCCTGAGAACAATGACAACATTTCTGAACTAAAAGTTAATTTATAAAAAAAAATAACATTCATCATCAAGAAATGATAATCCACTAGAAATAAGACCATGCCATGAGGCAGCTAGTTAACAGCAAGGACTCTAAAAAGCTCAGTAATTAAATCTTTTGGGGCAGCATCTAAGAAGAACATGTTTTTCTACAAGAAAAATATAAATTCTATTCTATGATGAATAACTGTTACATTGAGATTCAGTCAAATTGTATACTTCTGGCTGAAAAATTGTTTACATCTTGATCATACTATGTATATATTTTACCAAAATAAAATGTTTTGAAGCAGAACTCTCATTTCTTCAACATATAGATATTAAAAGAGGACTTTAAAAAAATACCTGTCAAGAAAATGTTATTTGATAAACATGTGTCAATCTCATTTTTTCCCAGCAAAGACTTTTCGCAGACAAGTAATGAGATTCTTAGAAGGCAAACTAACAAAAACCACTTTATGTTTAATAGTGACTTAACCACATTAAGTTATGATTATTTGATTAAAGAAAAGCAAAAAGAATACATTTCAACTAAGGTACAACAGCACCAAGTTATACCTTTGTCTCATACAGCTGGTGCAACCGTCCTTTCTCCTGAGAAAGCTGCTTAATTTTGTTAGTGTTTTTCTCAGATTCTTTATTTGCATCTCTGAGCTTTCTTTCAAGTATCTCTTTTTCCTTTCGAAGGTCTAAAGATTCCTTCTCGCCTCTTACATACTTCATTACCATTGCTTCTTTTTCCTGGCGTGCCTCTTCACATTTTTTGTTGGCCTTTGAAAAAATATCCAGCATTAATAAAACTTTTTTTGCAAAACAAAATCAAAATCAATCAAAATAAGTAATACTTGGGGCACCCGAGTGACTCAGTGGGTTAAGCATCCAACTTTGGCTCTGGTCATGATTTCACAGTTCATGAGCTCGAGCCCCACATCTGACTCTGCCCTGACAACAGATCAGATCCACTATCTCCCTTGCTCTCTGCCCATCCCCTTCTCTCTCCTTCCCTCTCAAGAACAAATATTAAAAAAATAATAGGGGTGCCTGGGTGGCTCAGTCAGTTAAACATCTGACTTTGGCTCAGGTCATGATCTCATGGTTCGTGATTTCAAGTCCCACGTAGGGCTCTCTGCTGTCAGCACAGAGCCTGCTTCAGATCCTCTGTCCCCCCCCCCCCCGCCCCTCCCCTGCTTATGCTCTCTCTCAAAATAAATAAACTTTAAAAATAATTTTAAATAACAAAAAAATAATAAAATAAAATTTTTCTACAATATCACCAATGTATTTTGGGGGTTTTTTTGCACAACATTCTCAGGCCTGTGTCATGAAATTTTTAAACGAAAGGAAAAATTCAGAATTATAGAAAAAAGATACAGCCAATAAATTACTATCACTACTATTTGCTTTTACTCTTTCCTCTTCCTTTTACTTTGGCTGACATAGTTACGGTTTCCCATTTACTCCTCCAGATCCACTCTTCCACTCTTTCCTATCCCACCCTGTGCTTTGGGAAGATGACTGTCATGGACCGTATCAATAAGTTCCCTTGCCCTCATACTTCCAGCTGGGTTCAGTCAACGGGAGGCATTAGGCAGATCAGAACTACAGGCAAAGAGTGAGATCTGGCTCCTCCAGAGTCACCACAGGTTCGCGGAAGGCCACTGTCTGTGTCAGGTGTCCACACTATACAACTAACCCTTCTGAGTTGTATTACCTGCTCCCTCTCCTTATTCCTTTAGCCCAAAGAGTAACAGTGGCTCCTCTAGCATCTCAAGACCCCGCATTTTCCTTTGGGTCCCCTAAACCTTGTCCATACTTTTTTGTAAAGAGTCCTTTCATTACATTCTCAAATCGGCAGTTTCTGTTTTCTGCCAGGACCCTGACTATATGCCTGACAATTCCTAAAATCTAAAAATCTTAGCTCCCTTGCTAACTGTAGGCTAATGAATGATCATCTGATTTCTTGTATATGAAAAACTTTTCTAAAGTTTTTCACTTATTAAAAAAATATCTAGGGGCGCCTGGGTGGCTCAGTCGGTTAAGCGGCCGACTTCGGCTCAGGTCATGATCTCGTGGTCCGTGAGTTCGAGCCCCATGTCGGGCTCTGTGCTGACAGCTCAGAGCCTGGAGCCTGTTTCAGATTCTGTGTCTCCCTCCCTCTGACCCTCTCCCATTCATGCTCTGTGTCTCTCTGTCTCAAAAATAAATAAACGTTAAAAAAAAAAATACCTAATTGGATTGTGATATCTATATACTCTCAAAATTCTGTTAATATAAGCCAGTACTCCATATTCTGAAGTTTCATGCAATGAAAACTTCTACAGATAGCCCTTCATTTAAGTAAATTTACACTCATAGCTTGCAAATATGATGGAACACATATTTATGTTATAAAAGATGAAACCTTAAACTTTAGGGCTTTTCTTTGGCATCTAGTGGTAAATACCAACTGATACTATAACTGAATTGAAGAAGATATAACATTAAAGAGAATGTAGGTAAAGCTACCATGGTCTGATGAAAAGTACATGACAAAGAACGTTTCATGAAGTTCTGCTATAGCTGATAAGCACATCTAGTAGACACTCAGAATACTATACAAATACTTTTCAAAATTGTCCAATTGGGCCCCGCCCCCCCACTGAAATAACCTGTTAATTTTCAGGAAAAATTAAGGGAAATATTGGAATAGGAATGTCAGAGATCCCTGAGGATTTCACGATGTAATTGTGGACAAGGACTGAGAAAACTGTGCTGGAACTGGTTAACGGAATTAGCTATATTTTTAGATAACTGAATAACTGTTCTTAGGAAAAGCAATTAATGATAATATCAACTTAAAAAGAAGTCTAGTTTCATAAGTTGATGTTCAGATAATGTATTAGCTTTTGGAAACACAAAGAACAAGTTGTGGCTTCTGTCCCAGAAAAGCTCATTATCTAGGTATGAATAACATATAAACAAAATGTTTACACGTTATATAAACAACATATATACATATAACATGAACAAAAGCGCAAATGCCTAGTTGTATAAAATAGCATAATTTTTTTGAGGATATCGACATTTTAGAAGATTTAAATTTAGCATGTTGGTTGGACTGGGGTGGGGGGAAGTGGTTATGAAACAGATTTAATTAGAGATTAAATCTTCAAAGGAAGAAGGGCTTCTCTTATGCTAATGAGTTGAGATTTTATCCTACAGGCAATGGGAAGCCAAAGGATTTATAAATCAAACCTTTTATTAAACAAATTAGTAAGATAACTGGTGGCAGGATGGTAGCTTCGCTGAAATTGAGAGATGGGAAGCAGAAAAACCAGAAAAAAGACAATTAAAATAAAGTCAAATATTATGAGGTTCTTGACTATGCGAGGGATGTCCTGTTACTCGGTCATCCGTGGATCAGCTGCAAAAGAATAATGTGGGGTGCTGAGTGTTCACATTTCTAGGTCTCAACCCAAATGATGGCAGCACCTACTTCCCAGAACTGTTGGAAGTATTAAACAAGATCATACAGTAACTATTGCTTAAGCTTCTGCAAAAAGTCTGTCCATTTAGGGTACAGATAAAGGAAGAGGAGCCAGTAAGTCTTTGGATTTGACCAGTTTAAGATATTTATCACTGACTTGGATAAACACATAGAAAGCATGAATAAGATAATCAATAGGATTCAATAGCCAGTTAAAATTAAGATAAAATGTAAGATGTTCTGGTCTCAAAATATGGTAGATAAACCATCCCCACCTAAAACACCAAAAATTTAGATGAAATACAACAAATATTCTTTTAATAAACACTTGAGCTCACAACAAAGTATGAGAAACCCCCAGGGCCCAAGAAGCTAAGGGAAGCAGGAATCCAGAATGGTATGCTAGGCCTGAACTCTTCATTGCCCTGTGGACATTTCCCAATCCAGGAATGGGGGTATAAAGGGAACATGCTGTAAGTCCTTGAGAATTTATAATATAAGCCTACCCTCTTGGAAGTTTGAGGTTCGTATTCATTCTACCTGCAGTCCGAGAAATGGAGAAACCTCAAGCTGGAAAATTAAACTGGGGAATGTACTGTGTGTGCGTAAACAGGTGCACACTCATGCTGGGAATCTACTTCTAAATAAAATTTAACCAGGTTTGGTGACTCTACATGAAGGATAAAACAGTGTTCATTTTACTATTCTTTCATCTTTTCTACAGGCTTAAAAATTTTCAAAAAGTTGACAGGAAAAGGTAGGGGTAAAAAGGAATGAAGCAGATCTATAAATATTTAAATGAAACGAATTCCAAAATCTACACCATAATACCCACTTCGTAGGGTTGTTGTGAAGATTAAATAAGTTGTAAAGTGCTTTGAACGTGGCCCGGCCCATAGCTAAATCTCAATACATTAGCTAATGTTAATAACTTCACCTATAGTTTTCATCATTATAGAGAGAACAATTACATAGTAGTGAATGAAGCATGTTGCCAATTATTTTAAAAAGGGGGGATGGAAGGAAGGAGAATACACACATGCTTGTCTAGGCAAAAAACAGTTGGGGAAAATACACAGGAAACTGGCATCAATGGTTACCTCTGGGAAGGGGGAAAATGGGAGAAAATGTTTGGAAGAAGCCTCATTTTTTACTGTTTGAATTGTTATTGTATATATCCAACTACTATTTTGTTTTTATTTGAAAATATAATAAACTCTAAAGAATACATTTTTGAAAAAGCTTCGTGGTTCTAATTATCAGTTACGTTTGAGTCTACCAAAACCAACAAATTCTTAAGGTCTCATCCTCTATATTTCTCTTCAATTAGTACAAAAAGTTTGAGAGCTGAGAGCATAGATTTTAAATCATCATATTGTAAAGAATCACAGAAATAAAGGTTGAGGACCAACTGTTTGCTAAAGTTCTTCCAGAAAGCTACCTATGATAGTAGCTTTAGGGCAGAAAGAACAGGATCCATCTCACTGACAGTGTTAGCAGGCAGGTAACACTTGCTGATTCAATTCACCATAAGGACCAATTGTTAGGCATTATGCTAGGTTTTATGAATAGAGAAATGAAGATGACTAAGATCCTATACTTAAGAGTGCAGGCAATAATAACACAAAAACAATACTTAAAATGATCTCTTCTGAAATCCATATATACCAACTCAAAAAGATTACCAAAATGAATTAAGTAGGAAACCCCCCAAAAAGATATACAGTAAGATTCCAATCAAGTAGGAGGAATCAGGGGGCACCTGAGTGGCTCAGTCAGCTAAGCATCCGACTTTGGCTCATATCATGATCTCACAGTTTGTGAGTTTGAGCCCCACGTTGGGTTCTGTGCTGACAGCTCAGAGCCTGGAGCCTGTCTTCGGATTCTGTATCTCCCCCTCTCTCTATCCCTCCCCTGCTCACGCTGTCTCTGTCTCTCAAAAATAAATAAAACATAAAAATAAAAGTAGGAGGAATAAGTATATGAATACATACACATAAGCTTGTGTGACATACCTATGTATGTGGTAAGATACATAACCAAAATATTAATAATTACTACAGAACAAGGAGTGGGATATAAAGGGATTGGGGGCAGGAAGAGAGAAGTACAAATGAAGGAGGACTTTCACTTTTTTTTCTATATACTTCCTTAATTTTAAAAATATTTTTGTAGTTAGCATGTATTTATGCATTGCTTTAGCATTTTTTAAAAAGATTAATTACCTATTCTTAAGATACCACTGATACTCAAAACAGTCTAACAAGTTAGTTTATAATAAACAAGAAAGAGTCACCAGAATATGAAGTTAATAATGATATTGATTTGAAAAATACCTGTTCCATTCGATGGGCCATCTCTTTATGTAACTGCTGAACTGCATTTTTAGCTGCAATGTCTTGAGCTACTAGTTTATCTTTGGAAGCTTTAACTTCTTTACTAAGTTCCTCTATTCTTGATTCTAACTGAAAAGAAAATTATTTCCAGTTATTTTCATAGCTATACCAAGTAGGCCACCAACACTTTAAATAAATATAAACAATGAAAAGGAACACAGAGGAAGTAATGAATATACTTCAAACACAGAAATCAAAAGTAAATGTTAGCAATAATTCTAAATCTCATTAGAAGTAAGTAAGTATAAAGCTGACACAGATTCTGGTAAGATGTATATAGTAAGCTCCAGAACAATCACTAAGGAAATAAAAAAATATAGTGAAAATATGAAAGAAATTTAAATGTTACATATTTACTTAATGCATAAGAAAGCAGTAAGGGGAGAACGGGAACAAAATAGACATGATACATATAGGGAAAAAATGGCAGACAGAAATCCACTGTCAATAACAACATTAAGTGAGATTGTGTTAAATAATCACATCAAAAGGCAGAGATTATCATACTGGAATAAAAAAACAAGATCCAACAATATGCTATCTATAAGAGGGATTTTAAATTCAAAGATTCAGACTAAAAGAAAAGGATGTAAAAAGATACAGCTTGCAAACAACCATAAGAGGGGTGGATATACTAAGATGCGAAATAAACTAAAAAAAAAAACAAACGTTACCAGAGATAAAGAGGAATATTTCATGATGGTTAAATGGACAATCTATAATAATTCTAAGTATATATGCAGCTAATAACATAGCACCAAAATACATGAACCAAAAACTGACAGAAATGAAGAAGGCAATTGATAGTTGGAAACTTCAATACTTCAATAATGGACAGAAGTATACAGAGGATTCACAAGGAAATAGGAGACGAGCAAAATTATAGAACTGGATCTAACACATTTATACAACATTCCACCCAACCAGAGAAGAATACACATGCTCATCAAGTATGCATGGAACTTTCTCCAGTACTGAACATATGCTAGGTCATAAAACAAACCTCTATAAACGTGAAAGATTGAAATCATATAAAGCATGTTCTTCAACCAAAATGGAATGAAACTAGAGTCAATAACAGCCAAGTAATCTGAGAAAATCACAAATATGTAAAAATTAACACCTCAATAACTAATGGAAGAAATCATAAGGAAAATTAGAAAATACAAGGTGGTGAATGAAAATAAAGACACAACATACCAAAACTTTAGGGTTGTATCTAAAGCAGTCTTTAGAGGGAAGATTATAGCTATAAACACCCCTATTAATAAAAAAGAAAGATCTCAGGGAGCCTGGCTGGTTTAGTCAGTAAAGTGTGCAACTCTTGATCAAGGGGTTGTGTGTCTGAGCCCCACGTTGGGTGTAGAGATTACTTAAAAATAAAATCTTAAAAAAATAAAAGAGGCGCCTGGGTGGATCAGTCTGTTAAGCGTCTAACTCTTGATTTCAGCTCAGGTCATGGTCTCGCAGTTCGTGTGATCAAGCCCTGTATCAGGCTCTCCGCTGACAGCGCACAGCCTGTTTGGGATTCTTGGTCTTCCCCTCTCTCTGCCCCTCCCCTGCGTGCATACATGTTCTCTCTCTCAAAAATAAACATTAAAATAAAATAAAATAATAAAATAAAATTAAATTAAATTAAAAGAAAAGAAAAGAAAATGAAATAAAATAAAATAAAATAAAATAGAAGATCCTAAATTAATAATCTAAATTTCTATCTTAAGACACTGGAAAAAGAAAAGGAAACAAAACCTAAATAAAGCCAGCAATAGGAAAGAAATAAATATTAGAATGAAAATTAATGAAATAGAAAATAGAAAAACTGAAAATTCAACAAAATGATTCTTTGAAAAGATTAACAAAATTGACAAACCTTTAGGGAGACTGACCAAAAAGAAGCTGGTGGGGGGCGGGGGTCTTCTCAAATGGAAATGAAAGAGGGGCACACAGATCTTACAGAAGTAACAGAAATAAAATAGTATGAATGAATACTATGGCCAATTTAACTTAGATGAACTAACTGGACAATTCTTAGAAAGCCACAAACTACCAAAACTGGCTTAAGAACAGAAAAAAAACAAAATCTGAAGAGACCTATAATAAGTAAAGAGACTGAATTAGTAAAAAAAAACAAACAAAAACCTGCCCACTAAGAAATATTCAAGCCGAGGAGACTACACAGATAAATTCTACCAAACATTTAAGGAATACCAATTATTCACAAACTCTTCCCCAAAACAGAAGAAACACTTCCCAACTCATTCTATAAGGTCAGTACTACTCTGACACCAAAACCAGAGAAATGACAAGAAAAAGGGCTGTAAGACCAGTATCTCTTATCATTGTAGATACCAAAATCCTCAGTCAATGGAAAATATAATACTACCAAACCAATTCTGTAATATACAAAAAGAATTATACACTATGGCCCAGAGGGATTTATCCTAGTAATGCAAGGCTGGCATTATACACCCAGATATCAACTAATGTACTGTACCATATCAATAGAACAAAAACACATGATCACTTCAATAAATACACAAAAAGCATTTGATAAAATTCAATACTTGTTCATGACAAAAAAACACTGAGCAAAATAAAAAACAACAACACAAAACACTAAACAAAGTAGGAATAAAAAGGTACTTCTTCAACCTGATAAAGAGCATCTGTTAAAAACCCACAGCTAGCTTTGTACTTAATGGTAAAAGGCTGAAAGCTTTCTCCCTAAGATCAGGAACAAGAGAAGGATATTCATTCTTGCTACTTCTATTCAATACCATATTAGAAGGTCTAGGCAGGGAGGGCAATTAGGTAAGAAATAAAAGCCACTCAGATTGGAAAGGATTAAGTAAAACTCTCTATTTGCAGATGACGTGATCTTATATTCAAAAAATCCTAAGAAATTCACCAAAAAACCTTCTAGAATAATGAATTCGGCAGGTTACAGGACATAATATACAAAAATTAAATGCTTCTATACAGTAGTAATTAACAACTTGAAAATGAAATTAAGGAAATAATTTCATCTACAATAGCACCAGAAAGAATAAATACTCTAGGAACAAATTTAATGAAAGTACAAACTTACACTATGAAAACTACAAAACACTGTTTAAAGAAATTAAAGATCTAAATAAATGGGAAGACATCCATGTAAGTAGAAGACCTACTATTGTTAAGATGGTAAAACACCCCAAATGAATCTACAGATCCAAGGCAATTTCTATCAGAAGCCCACTTGGCTTCACTGTAGAAATTGACAACATGAGAGTAAAATTCATATGGAAATGTAAGGAATTAAGAACAGCCAAACAATCTTGAAAAAGAAGAACAGGGGTTCTTGGATGGCTCAGTTGGTTAAATGTCCAACTCTTGATATCCATTCAGGTTGTGAACTTGCAGTCGTGGGATTGAGCCCCTGTCCAGCCGTGTGCTGACAGTGTGGAGTCTGCTTGGGATCTCTCTTTCTCTCTCTTTGCCCCTCCCCTGCTGGCACTCTCTCAAAATAAATAAACAAACTTTAAAGAAAGAAAGAAAAAGAACAAAGTTTAAGAACTCACATTTCTCCATTTTAAAATTTACTACAAAATAACAGTAACCAAGGTAGTGTTGGTACTACTGGAACAAAAGACAAAGAGATCAATGAAACAGAATTAAGGGTCGAGAAATAAACCCATATATCAAACAATCTTCAACAAAGATGCCGAAACTATTCAATGGAAGAAGAACAAAGAACAGTCTTTTCAACAGATGATTCTGAGATGACAGAATAGCCACAAAGAATAAAGCTGAACCCTTACATGATACTATGCACAAAAACTAACTCAAAATGAAAACCTTTATTAATTTTTTTTTACATTTATTTATTTTTGAGAGAGTGAGAGTGCAAGCTGGGGAGGGGCAGAGAGAGGAGACACAGAATCTGAAGCAGGCTGCAGGCTCTGAGCAAGTGTTCAGCACGGAGCCCAATGCGGGGCTTCAACCCAGGAACCGTGAGATCATAACTTGAGCTGAAGTCGGACACTTAATCGACTGAGCCACCCAGGTGCCCCAAAATGAATTAAAACTTAAATATAAAAGCCAAATTATAAAACCCTTAAAGGAAAACATAGGGGTAAATCTTCACGATCTTGGATTTGGCAATGGAATCTTGCATATGACACCAAATGCACACGCATACACAAAAATAGATAAATTGGACATCATCAAATTTGAAAGCTTTTGTGTTTCAAGTATACTATCAAGAAAAGTGAAAAAAGGGGGCACCTGGCTGGTTCAGTCAGAGGAGCACATGACTCTCAATCTCAGGATTGTGAGTTTGGGTCCCACACTGGGTGTAGAGATTACTTAAAAAAATTAAGATCTTAAAAGAAAAAAAAAAAAAGTGAAAACACAATTCAAAAAATGGGAGAAAATATTTATAAGCCATATATCTGATATAGGTTTATTATTCAGAATATAAAAGAACTATTACAACTCGACAACTAAAAAAAATCTTTTTTAATGGGCAGAGAATTTAAATAGGTATTTCTCCAGAAATATACAAGATGTTCAACTTCATTGGTCATTAAGGAAATGCAAATCAAACCCACAATGAAATACTGCTTCACACCTATTAGGATGGCTATAATTAAGAAGTCCAGGGATGCCTGGGTGGGTCAATCAGTTAAGTGTCAGACTTTTGATTTTGTCTTAGGTCATGATCTCATGGTCATGAAATCCAGCCAAGTGTTGGGTTCTGTGCTGACAGCAGGAGCCTGCTTGGGATTCTCTCTCTGCCCCTCCCTGGCTCATGCTCTTTCTCTCCCTCTCAAAATAAACAAACATTAAGTAAACAAAAACAAAACAAAAAGTCCAGTAACAACAAGCACTGGCAAGAATGTGGAGAAAGTGAACTCTCATACACTGCAGTAGGAATGCAAAATAGTGCAGCCACATTGGAAAACAGTCTGGCAGCTCCTCAAAAACTTAAATATAGAATTATCATATGACCCAACAATTCCACTCCCAAGTATACAGCCAAGGGAAATGAAAGCATATAATTGATCCCATAAAAACCTGTACATGAATGTTCATAGCAGCATTATCTTAACATCCAAATAGTAGAAACAACTCAAATATCCATCAGCTGATAAAAGGACAAACAAAATGCTATATATCTATGCAATGGAATATTATTCAGCCATTAAGAGAAATGAAGAACTGATACATGCTACAACTTGGATGAAACCTTGAAAACATGCTGAAAGAAGTCAGACACAAAGGCCACATGTTACATCCCTCCATATATATGAAACTCGCAGAAGAGATAAACACACAAAAAGTAGATTGTTGTTCCCTAGGGCTCGGGGAAGGAAGGAGTTCAGAGGGAAATAAAGAGTGACTACTAATGGGTATGGGGTTTCTTTGGGAGGTGATAAAATAGTTTACTGTAGTGGTAAAAGATGTACAACTAAAAACCATTAAACTGTACATCTGAAGTGGGTGAACTGTATGGTATGTAAATTATATCTCAATAAAGCTGTTGAAAAAAAATCCCTAAATGTTAGCTTATGGAACACGTGCACTAATTTTCCTTATGACAAAATTACCTAGAGTGACACTGTCCAATAGAATACAAGCCATAGTATAATTTATATTTTCTAGTAGACACATTTTAAAAAGCAAAAACTGAAATATTAAATTTAATGTATCCAAAGTATTGTCACTTTGACACATAATCAACATGGAAAGTTGAGAGATTTTACTTCTTTTTTATACTAAGTCTTCAAAATTAAGTGTCTGTTTTACCTTATAGCATTTCTTAATTTGGACTAGCTATCTTTCAAGTGCTCAGTGGCTATATGTGGCTAATAACAAGTTCATGAAATGAACAACTCTGGTTCTCTCCCATCTATTCAATCTGAAGTTTCTGGTCATCAGCAGTGACCTGCCTACCAACATGTGGCTTCAGCCCTTTATTAAGACTCCCTCGTACTCTAAAATTCTAAGTTTGGTTTGCATGTGGTGTAGCTCTAAAGCATATAAAAATAATGATTAAGTAAGTAAAATGTACAAATACAATCACTTTGTAATAATGCACTAAGTATACCAAAACATAAGCAAATGAATCTTGCTTTAATTTTTTATTATTATGAATTGTTTACTATGATTTTCATTATATAGTTTTTGGTGAAGGATGAGACAAAAGGAAAGACTTTTAAGGCTAAAATGCTTCTAATCCTGTCCACAAGGGGGAAAAAAAAAAAAAAAAGCAGCTCAGAAAGATAAAGAGCAGCTCAGCTTTGCTACTGGTCTGAATATTCAATTTGCTAATCCGTGCATCAGAGTTCATTAAAAAAAATTTTTAAAGGAAAGAAAAAGAGGAAAGACAAACTGGAGAAGCCAGCTAGCCAGATAAAATCTGAAGCAGGAGAGCCAATCTTCACAGTATAGTTCACAATAATACTGAGAATGGAATCATCTTAAACTATAAGCTTAAAAATATTCTAATGCCACATACTAACATTAAGGTATATATTACTTCCACCCTTAATTGGTAATAGTCTTTCTTACTACCAAATTGAATCCTTTTTTCCTCTGATCTCTATTATATATAGAATACACTCACATGTCTTGTAAGAATTTAAATTTACATAAGAGAAAAAAAATCAGGCTATAATTTCCACTTCATAAAAAAGAATGCTTTATATACCAATCAATCCTCTGCATTTAAAATACAATTTAGCTTAAAGAACTTCAATTTATACACAAATTTTCAGGAATGTATTTACTTTATAAATTGAAGTATAGTCTTTAAAGATTTTTGTCTTTTTACCTGTTTAATTGTGTTCATATGCTGCTTCTCTGTTTCTGTTCTTTTTTTTAATTCTTCTCTTAAATTGTCTTTTTCTGAACAAATGTCTAAGATGAGCTCCTGATGCTTCTTATTTTCTTTAATTAACCTAAATATAAAAAGGGTGGTATAAGTAAAGCATAATTAAAACTGGAGATGTGAAACAGAATCTATCTGCAGATTACAGGTGCTTATGATAAATACATCAACATTCCTAAGTAATCCTTTCATTATACATTATACTTAAAAAAAAAAAATTCTCTAGAGGTCAGGCTATTACCTTTTTGCTAGAAATTTGTATATTTCAAATCAAGTGAAATATAGTCCTATAAAGAAAACCAAATTCTTTTAAGTTTACTTCTTTGGGTATCTCAAATATGCACTTCATCCCTTCAGTATTTGAACTCCTCCAGATCAGTGGTTCATAATCCAGGGCAAAGCCCTTCCAGACATCTGCCTGGAGACATTTTTGGTCACCCATCAGGGGTGGGGGGTTGCTACTGGATTCTTTCGGGTGGAGATCAGGGATGCTGCTAAACATTTTATAATGCAGTACAGCCCCACCACCAACAGAGAATGATGTCCCCAAATGTCCACAATGCTGAGGGTGAAAAATCTTGCTTTTTAAGAATATTTCAGTGATATTCTAATAATAGTTACAGAAGAAGTTGAAATAAAATAAAAAATATATAAAATAGGGGCGCCTGGGTGGCTCAGTCGGTTAAGCGTCCGACTTTGGCTCAGGTCATGATCTGGCGGTTTGTGAGTTCGAGACCCGCATCGGGCTCTGTGCTGACAGCTCAGAGCCTGGAACCTGCCTCAGATTCCATGTCTCCCTCTCCCTCTCTGCCCCTCCCTCACTCACACTCTGTCTTCAAAATAAACATTAAAAAAATAAACATTCAAAAATAAACATTAAAAAAATTTTTTTAATAAAAAAATTTAAAAAATAAAATAAAAAATATGTAAAACAAAATATAGAAGTTGAAGCAGAAATTTCATTGAGTCCCCTAGAAAAATATAAACAAAACCTTGCAAACTCAGAACTATAAAATAAGACCTCTAAGGAAGTTAAGAACTAATATTTTAGATTTTTTCAAAGTTTTTTTTAAAGTTTTATTTAAGAGAGAGACCGTGAGCAGGGGAGGGGCAGAGAGAAGGAGAGAATCTCAAGCCCCCATGAGGGGCTCGAACTCACAAATCATGAGATCATGACTCGAGCTGAAATCAGGAGTCATATGTTTAACTGACTGAGCCACTGAGGCACCCCTAGAATAGCAACAGCTATTACTTAACATTAACTACTCAATTACTAAGTTAATTTTTAAGTGCATTATTTCATTTAATGTTCAGGATTCTTAAATTATTAAGTCTGTGAAATTATTATGTCTTATGGAAAAAAACAAAAAAATAAAAACCTGAAGCCTAGCACTTGTTCCAGGTCATATAACTAGTATGTGGTTGAACTGAGATTTGGCTACAGGTCTAATTCCACAGCCCAAGCCTTTCTCCTACTTTGAAGTTTGCTCATTTACTCAACAAATGCTTACTGGGTACCTACTATGTACCTATACTATTTTTTTTTTTTAAGTTTATTTATTTATTTTGAGAGAGCAAGCAAGGGAGTGGCGGGGGGGGGGGGGGGGGAGGGAGAGAGAATCCCAAGCAGGCTCCACATTGTCAGCACAGAGCCCTATATGGGGGTTGAATGCACAAACCGTGAGATTGTGACCTGAGCTGAAACCAAGAGTCAGACACTTAATGGAGCCCCCCAGGAGCCCCCCTATACCGTTCTATGTGCTAGAAGTATGTCAGCAAACTATCTCCACCCTCACGGTGTTTACATTCAAAGGGAGAAAATGAAAATAAACAACATATAATAAAATGTCAGGAAGTGATCCCATCCTCTTAAGAAAAGTAAAGGAGGGCATGAGGGCGGAGAGCAACTCGAGCAGCGATTTTAGATAAGGCAGGGTAGGCCTCTCTGAAGAGCACAGGTATACAGTGAGGAAGCAATTCACACAAATGTTTGGGAAGGAAAAGAATGTAGCATGCAAGTTTATTCAAGCCTTTTTGGCACAGTGGTTTAACTTAGATTATTTATTTGTTTAGGTACACATTCAAGTTGTTGCAGAAAACTACCTGCAACACAAGAATCCTGGCTATAGTTCACAAGTAAACAATTTACCGAGGCAGAAGTGAAGAGCAGCAAACCCTCCAATTGTCACATCCGATGCACAACTGTTCCTAAGAATTCTGGTTGGGACCTTGGACAATATACTGATGTTAGAAAATAGAGACATGGATGTGTAAACAAAGACATTTGGAAATAGATTGATTCAGGAAAATTTAAACCAAAGGAACTGAAAAGTAATTTTCTTTATAGAATATTAAATGAAGGCGAAAGAAAAAAAAATAGTTGTTCTAGAGCTAAGCCGAGTCACAAAGCATTTTCTTTGGAATTTAAAATATCATGTGAGGGGCGCCTGGGTGGCTCAGTTGGTTAAGTGTCTGACTTCGGCTCAGGTCATGATCTCATGGTTCATGAGTTCAAGACCCGCATCGGGCTCTGTGCGGACAGCTCAGAGCCCAGAGCCTGCTTCAAATTCTGTGTCTCCCTCTCTCTCTCTGCCCCGACCCCACTCATGCTCTGTCCCTCGCTCAAAACTAAATAAATGTTAAAAAAATATAATAATAATAAATTATGTGTATAACAAAAGATGAACTTAGTTAAAAATAATATCTAGTATTTTTAAATGTCTTAATGTGTACAAACAATTCCATCAGATATCATCCCCCTCACAGACATGAAAAATGTTTGGTTCAGAAAGGTTGATATGAACCACAAAACAGAGTTTGCAAGTGGAAGGGGGACTCTCCAACAGCAGGCCTCTGACCACAACTGTGCTTACCCCAGTCTACTGCGCGGCCACTGTTCAGACAGGATGGGGCAAAAAGAATTTTCTACTGTATTCCTAATATTTTTAGATAAATTTAATACAACTAGTTCATTTCAGATAACCACATTAAAAAAATCTTCTGAAGCCAAAGTAACTAGACTCAGATTTTAACTCTGGCATCTACTAGCATGTGACCTTGACTTAATCTCTCTGCGCTTCGGGTACCTCATCTGAAAAATGGGAATAATAGTTCATACGACAGAGAATTGTGATTCCATGAGTTAATATATGTAAATGCCAGGCATATAATCAACAGCGTGTATTTGCTGTTATTATTATTTAATGTACAACAGCTCACAATTTACAAGAGGGGCATTAAAGTGAAGAGTCCAGATCTGAGCAAAGTGGGAAGACACATCAGAGACAATCTCAAAAAAAGGATCTGAAATTGCACTACTAGGCATTTATCCAAGGGATACAGGTGTGCTGTTTCGAAGGGACACATGCACCCCCATGTTTATAACAGCACTATCAACAGCCGAAGTATGGAAAGAGCCCAAATGTCCATCGATGGATGAATGGATAAAGAAGATGTGGTATGTATATACAATGGAGTATTACTCAGCAATCAAAAAGAGTGAAATCTTGCCATTTGCAACTATGTGGATGGAACTGGAGGGTATAATGCTAAGTGAAATTACTCAGAAAAAGACAAAAATCGTATGACTTCACTCATATGAGGACTTTAAGAGACAAAACAGATGAACATAAGGGAAGGGAAACAAAAATAATATAAAAACAGGGAGGGGGACAAGACAGAAGAGACTCATAAATATGGAGAACAAACTGAGGGTTACCGGAGGGGTTGTGGGAGGGGGGATGGGCTAAATGGGGAAGGGGCACTAAGGAATCTACTCCTGAAATCATTGTTGCATGATACGCTAACAAATTTGGATGTAAATTTTTTTAAATAAAAAATAAAATTAAAAAAATAAAAAGGGTCTGAAAGAACAGTACAAAAGGAAAATAAGTTACCCTAAAAATCAACAATGGTAAAAGCACTGAAGGTCTAAGCACAAAAGCATATAGTTTATTCATAATAGCAGCAGTCCAGTAAGGATATGAGAAGCAGCCATACCCAGGCACCCCAAGGGTAGTATTTTTAAGTTTATTTATTTGAGAGAGAGAAACAGTACGAAAGGGCCAGAGAGAGAGGGAGAAAGAAAATCCCAAGCAGGCTCCGTGCTGTCAGCACAGAGCCTGACACAGGGCTTAACCTCTCGAACCATGACATCATGACCTGAGCCGAAATCAAGAGTTGAACACTTAACTGACTGGGCCACCCAGGCGCCCCAGTTTTAGGGTAGTATTAAGAAGAAACTTGAGTTTCGGGGTACCTGGGTGGCTCAGTTGGTTAAGCATCCGACTTCAGCTCAGGTCATGATCTTGCAGTTCGTGAGCTCGAGCCCCACATCAGGCTCTGGGCTGACAGCTCAGAGTCTGGAGCCTGCTTCAAATTCTGTGGCTCCCTCTCTCTTTGCCCCTCCCCTGCTCCCACTCTGTCCCTCTCTGTCTCTCAAAAAATGAATAACCGTTAAAAAAAAAAAATTTTTTTTTAAGAGAAGACTTGAGTCTCAAGAAGAATTTGTACACTCATGTTCACAGTACTATTATTCACAATAGCCAAAATGTGGAAGCAACCCAAATGTCCACTGACAGACAAATGGATAAGCAAAATATGGTATATACATAAAATATTCACACATAAAAAGGAAGGCATTTCTGACAGATGCTACAATACGGATGACCCTTGAGGACACCCGCTAAGTGAAATAAGCCAACTGCAAAAAGACAAATACTACGATTTCACTTTATATAAAGTATCATGGATAAATTTTAGAAACAGAAAGTAGAACAGTGGTTGTCAGGGGCTGAGGGCAGGAGAATAGGGAGTTGCTGAATGGGTATGCTTTTCACATTTGGGTATGGGTTTCACATTTGAAAGATGAAAAAGCTATGGAGACTGGTTGCACAACAATAAACCTAACACTACTGAACTGTATGCTTAAAAATAGTTAAGATGGGGATGCCTGGGTGGCTCAGTCAGTTGAGCATCTGACTCTTGATTTCAGCTCAGGTCATGATCTCATGGTTTAGGAGATAGAGCCCCCGCGTTGGGTTCTGTGTTGACAGTGCAGAGCCTGCTTGCGATTCTTTCTCTCCTTCTTTCTCTCTGCTCCTCCCCCACTTGTGCACACTCCCTGTCTCTCAAAATAAACATTTAAAACAAATATTTAAGATGGTAAATCTTATGTGTATTTTGTCACAATCTAAAATAAAAATTGAAAATAGAAAAAAAGAAGGGCTTTGGATGCTTAAGAGATTCGAGTTCACTGGATAAACCAATGAAGGGTAAGCTGGTTTGGGGAAGACTGATCCACTGAGGAAGAAAATCTAGAAGAGGGGCATCTGGGTGGCTCAGTTGGTTAAGGCTCAGGTCATGATCTCATGGGTGTGGGATCAAGCCCCAGGGCAGAGCCTGCTTGGGATTCTCACTCTCCCTTTCTCTCTGCTCCTCCTCCCTCTCTCTCCCTCAACGTAAACTTAAAAAAAAAAAAAAAAATCTAGAAGAGTAAACAGTGGAAGCAAGAGATCATTAAAAGCCAGTTACCTATCTAGCAATATTTGGATATTTTTTTCTGTCACCCTCCTCTAGTATATAGACTGCTTCCACTCCTTTCTTTACATATATATCTCCCATTCCAAATTTTTTTTAAGTATCATTTTAAAAAAAGAGAATCGGTCTGTATTTTAGTGAAGGTTAAGAAGGTTTCCTTTCTTAAAGGTTATAAAAGACTGTCTAAACATTTGCATCACTTAAATAAAAAAATCTAGAATAAAAATACAGGACAATATTAAGATGAAATAAAATTAAACCATCATTAAAATAGAAATTAACTATCAATCCAAGAGAAGTCTAAAAATAACTATGTTCTTAATTACTGATAACTAAGCAATTCTCTAAATTTTAATTTTTAAAACCAATGGATTTACGATGGGAATTTTAAGAAAATCTTTTTTAATTGCATGACTTCTTGTTTCCTTTTGAATTTCTCATAGTTTTAACAATATTATGCTCTACATTCTTTCAAAACTGAAAAACTTGTCTTTATAAATATTTCTAGATCGTTAATGAATTCACATTAATATTTATTCCTTTAGGCATATATTAAGTAACTAGACAAACTTGACATTTGCTCAATTATTCAGCACATATTTGTTGATGAACTGCAACGTGCATGACTATTATGGAATTCCAAGATGATACTTTCCTTTGAAGAATTCAATCTTTAATCCTAACCGGTGAGGGGGGGGGGCGGGGCACGCAAATGTTAAAACCTTACTTCTTTATGGTGTGCTCCTGTTGTAAATACTTCTCCTGCACACATTTTTCAAACATAGCTAATGCATGTTGTCCCTTATTCATTCCATTTGGAACTCGGTGTTCTTCTGCAAACTCTGTAGATAAAAGCTCAGATTCTATTTCTTCCAACAAATCCTCTGACGCCGAAACATTCTTTATTTTTGAAATAAGTTTCTTGGTGCAGTCTGTATCGTAAGGACTTTCTGAATAAGTCTTTTGATTTGCTGCTTCTGTAAATGTAGATGACCTCAATTCCGCCAATATCTGTGTCACTGTCTGCTCAGTTTCATTTGTTTTCGAAGCTTGCTCTGTAAAACCTCCGCCAGGAAAATTAGCTAGTTGTTCAGAATTTTCTGGGCATATGTCTGTTTTAGCACAAGAATCCTCACCTCCACCATGATCCTGAATATAGTTTTCCTGTGCTTCAATCTGATTGTGTTCATTAGGCTGACATAAAGTTTTATCAAAGTTTAATGATGGCAGCGTAGACTCATTTTCTAAGCTGCTGCTGTCATCACCAGACAACAAGTTGCAGGAGTCTTCCTTTAATTCAAATGTTTTCCCGATATTTTTATCAGAGGAAATGGAGGCTATGTGCTCTGCCTCTGACATGCTGACTGGCACCACTTCACTCTGCACTGCTTCAAATCTGTTCCTGGTCTTCGTTTTACATCTAAAAAAGCGAAAACATCAAAATTGTAAAAAATTTAAAAAGTTTTGTAAACCATGACCTCATATGTATTTGCATATACTCCATGATATGAAATAATTAAGGCCACAAATTTACCAGTAATAACTCTTTGAAAGGGGGGAAAAAAAACCCACAACAAATAAGACAGGCAATCCAAGTGTGCCACAACCAGGAGGGTGCTACAAATCTTACTCTCCTTTCCTCCTTTAATTCAGTCACACAACTTCACTTCAGGTACAGTTTGCATTCCTTAATCACCTCTATGAGATGTTGGGTATAAAATACACAAGTTTAAATTGTTAGAATTCAACTGAATTGTTTAGAATTCCTTCAGTTCCATGAGAGGCAAAAGACACTCTCAAGAATCTATCAGTAAATATTGAAGGAATATTTCACTAGAAAAGAAAGATTATAAAACAACTCACACTAACGATGATAACAATTTACAGACAAGGAAAACCCTATCTATAAAACTCTATCTATAGCCCAGGCTCCTAAAGCTGGATGTTAAATATCCCTGGCGGGAATTTGTTTTTCATCCAGGCAAAAATCCAGGAAGTACCATGGTGATTTTCAAACATTCTCATCAAGAATAAACAATGCTCAATGCAACTCAAACGGAGCCCATATGCACTGCCCGGGTCATAAAAGAAACATTGACAAAACGAATTCAACAACTAGAATACATTTTTATGCTGTTTATGAGGGTTACTATTTTAGTTATTTTCTGAAAATTAGTCAATTTCAAAAATTATCCTAAGACAGATAAATATAAAATATTTCAGCAATCTTGATGAAAAAGAACCGTCAACTTCTTTTCGTCACACATCAACAAAGCATGTATAGAGTAGATGAGCTACCAGTGTCATATAAGATTGGATAAAAAAGGGGGCAGATCATAGTTTTGACACAAACTAGGAAAGCATTCCAGATGGAAGGTGTATTTATGGAAAACAAAAATATAAAATTTTTGAATAACAGAAATATATTCACGTCGGTCTGTGATGGAAGCATTGGTCAGGGATTCTGAAAAATGATAAGAGACTGTCAGGTGGAACCTGGGAATGATATGCAAGAATGAATTTTATGACACCATAAATCATGATGGACTTGTATACTTGATTATACTACAGTTTCTAGCACACAGTAGATTCTCGAGTATTGCATTAAAGTACAGAAGTGATCTAATAAAACTAGTACTGTATTTGAGGAACATTCTTCTAGGAGTGTAGAAAATGGGGAAGAATAATTCTAAGAAAAGAGGACCAGTTTGTTAAGTACTCTGTTTTTTAGTTTCGACTGTCCTTTGAGGCATCAACTAGCACAGACGCTGGCCTTAATCCTACACATTACCTATCTGTATAACGTATTTCCAAAGCACCAAATAGAAATTATCATTTTCTTGCTGCATATATATTATAACGAAGACAAAGCCCACACTAGTATTAAAGGCTTGGTTTACACAATACAAATTAATGCAGTAAGTTATAAAGGCCTCATAAGCATGCTGTATTCTAAAATCTAAGATAAAATAATTCTCACACAGGGGCATTAGCCACCTGTATAGTTCTCCCTAAAGTAAGTCACTGTGAGATATAACCTGTGAATGTGTTGCTGCTGAATTTGAAGTATTAATTTAGAAATCAATTTAAAAACTAATGAAGTGGTTTTAATCATCATAACCAATGTTATAGCAACTGAAGGTGAAGTCAGAGCTGACCAAAATAACAGATAACAGATAAAGAATCTATTTAAATGAGTTAAGTAATACAAAGGCATTGTGACTCTCCAGCACAGTGCAAGTAAGTTTTATCATTAGAGAACAGTTAAGAGAAAAGCTTTGTCAAGAGAAAAGCACTAAGCAAATACTGAGTATCCTTTTATCCAGCTTTCATATTCTCCTGGGTTCAGTCTTCACCCTTTTTTCCCTCCTAGAATTCATCCACTTTGAAAATTTGAACCAACAACTCCTAGCAGATATCCACATGAGTTACTTTCAGTCCAGTATTCTTGAGTTACAGATAATGAATTCCTGTTTGCCTTCACTCTATCTCTGTACCGGTATTAAAATCTCCATCTGAATGTAGGCATTTCAAATGGATATTCCACCACAGCCTCAAACTGACAACGGTTTAAAAATCTCCAATCAAAATTGTAGCTCCTATAATTGAGCACTCCCAGCTAATCCTTTCGATTTCTGTCAATGGTATCATTTTTCTTAGTCATGACTCCTTCCCTTCCTTTGCTCTCATATTCTTTCACCAACTTCATGTCTCCTCCAATTATACCTTTCCTTTCTACTGCCACTGTCCCCTACCTGCAACCCAATTCAGGTGTAATCACTTCATACCTTAACACTTGAAATGTTGATTTCTCAGTCTTACTCCATTCCTATTGTCTTCCCTGCAACTCCAAGTAAAAAAATAAAGAGCTTAATAAAAAGTGCAAGTGACTTGAGACAGCACTAGGTCAAGTATCACCCAATCCAGAAAAGGGGTTGAAGCATGTACTACAATAGCTCTGCCAAAAGGGAACAGGAGCTGCCCTGTGAAGGGAGCCGGCCCTCGATGGCAGAAGGGATCAGGGAGCTACAACACTGACCCTAGAAGATCCACACATATCATAACCTCCACAGAGACTACCACCAAATGCAACCAGATGAACCAGATTAAGACCAGGGATATCTCTTTCCTCTTTGGAGGTTCCTATAATAAGAATTCTGCCTCGACTGGCTGGTCTTCGGTCAACTACAAAAGGGCTAGCTAGAGAAAAAAAAAAGGGAACATATTTTAGAGTCAAATTACCTCTTCTTTAATTCAAGCAGCTGGAAACTTAACACCTTTATCCTTTCTTTGGGTAGAATAAGGAGTTTGTAATGTTTTTTGTGGCTTGTTTTGTTTCTTAAGTAATTGAAACCTATCTTAATTTCTGGAATAAGTTTTCTCTGATAATGAAAAGTGGCAGAAAGATACAACATCAAACCCATACAAGGGACTGTACTTCAGAGGGAAGTAAAAAGGATGGGGGTGTTTTACAGAGGATGATTACAGACCTAAGAATAAAAACTAAAACCACGTTTATACCTCAGAATGTGATTCCTCCTCAGTAAACCAGTCATACTACTTGTCCAATCTTATCTCTCAACACATTCCTAAAATCCTAGGACCTCACTATAATCTACCACCCTGACCAGTCTACTCAAGATTCCTTCAATCTACACATTAACATTTCCATGGCTTTGCCATGGAAAATGTCCTTCCTTTCAGTCTATTCGGAGTCTAACTACATTTAAAGGACCAATTCTAAATCCACATCTTCCTCCAAATTCTCTCTCATTGTAAGTACAGAAATAATCTCTCATGTAAATGAAAACATACTGCATTTGTATATACTCATCAAGCACACAGTCCCTGCCTTCCCAATGACATTTCTGGACAGTCTCTAGCTTTTTAAATGAGCTTTGTACTTTCAAGGAAGAACTTCACTCTGAAGTGAATCAAACTTCTTAAATCCCAAGCAATATAATAATGGTAATAATGAATAATCTAACATACACTCTTTACTATATTTACATTTATTCTTGCAAATGTTAAATGTTGTTCAGTTCTCAATGAGGGTGGGATCCACTGAGTTTATACAATGATCTGAGACTTGTAATATTATACGAACAGCGCAGAACAAATATTGTCTCACTCTCAATATTTATCTAAGTGAAAAAAAATAAGTCTGTTTGTATGATTACCTCAGCTTAGACTGTTTTACATATTACCCTTCCATAAATTAAAGGAAGCTTAGTTTAACCTCAAAAGACAAGTACTTTCTATATTGTTGCTCACTATATGCCCCTGACCTTTCACAGAAATTGACATCTGGTAACCACTTAGTTTGCAAACTTAATTTTCTCATGCTCAAATGAATACTACTTGCACAACAAAAGGAGAGGTGTTGAGAAAAATCTATGTGTATATATGTAATAAAGCCATCAACCAAAGATTAAGTAACTGTACAAGATTATGTACAATGAGCTTGATTATGTCCACAATTAACCAGATAACTGGGGGGGGGGGGGGGGGGGGGAACCAGTCAGCTGAGTCCTCTTGCGGGCCTCCAGTTGGCAACACAGATGTAGGCCAGTGTGGTTGCTGTCCAAGTTTTTTCTTTGGGGATAGGGGAATTGTCATTGAAATTACTGAGGATCCAATAGCCTAAGAGCAGTTAGACACAGGGTTTACAAAATTGTTTTAATTAAGAAGTGCTCGTACAAATCCAATCTACACTCACATATAAAGATATAGTGATTACAATTACAGTACCTATTCCTTTTTTTGAGTTCAAAATAACACAGGTTATCTGACTTTTTAGCAACTCTTACTCATTAGGGGAAAATGCTGTATTTAAACCTTAGCAGTCACAAAATTCCTCAGTTGAAGCTTCCTCCCCCCCCCCCCCCCCCGAGTTGGTTCTGTTTCTGACACAGTACTACAGGACCAATTCACACTTCAATACTGTTTCAGGAGTGAGAATTGGTTTCGCTCTTACTGGAGCTCATCAGCTGTAGGCAACTGGTCAAGAAACATTTTTTATTTGCCTTAAAGCCAACCATTATCTACCTTTGTTTTATTTATTTATTAACACTTATTCATTTTTGAGAGACGGAGTGCAAGTGAGGGAGGGCCAGAGAGAGAGGGAGACACAGAATCTGAAGCAGGCTCCAGGCTCTGAGCTGACAGCACAGAGCCTGACGCAGGGCCCGAACTCATGAACTGTGAGATCATGACCTGAGCTGAAGTCAGATGCCAAACTGACTGAGCCACCCAGGTGTCCCTGTTTTATTTTTTAATGAAAAAAACCCTCTCATTTCTACAAAATTACTTCCATATAAGAGCCTTACAAATAAAATAAAAACACTGTCTTTAAGAACTTTTAGTACTAGTACTTGTTTTCTTAGTAATTAGCAATATAAACAATAAAAAAAACCTTAAGCCTACTCAATATAACGCAAAAACAAATGAATCCAATCCACATATATTTGGTAATAGGTTATCAAACAAGCCTCATACAAAAGTACCAAGTCACAAATACAATTCCAAACTATTAATTCATTCACCAGGTACGTACCGACTGAGCACGCATTATGTGCACATACTGTTCTGTGTGTTGAGTACATGGCAGTGAAGAAAACATCCATCCCTTAGGGAATTTACATTTTGGTATAGTGGACCAATATATATAAAAGCTCTGTGTTAAATCTTTTACTCTTTTTGTTTATAGCATTTTAATATGAACATCTGTCAGTGTTCCCTCAGAAGCTATAGAAGATATGCATAAGTGTTTTAAATTCAACAGAAAAATCTGGCTCAGTTCAGCATAAATATTTACAACAAACTACACAGTTTTAAATTACAAACTATACCATTTGAGTCTCAAGTAATACTAGCTGTATATTTCTTAGATAACATCCACTAAGACAAGCAAGTTGAGTCTGTGAGAGCACTCCTATTCTTAAATATAATGGTTTATTGTCCTTTGAAGGCAAAGTACATTGAAAGGTTTTTCACATATTTCCTAAATACACATTGAAAGCACCACGAACAAAATAATTTATATGACCAGTTCTAAGAAGGTTCTGATAAGTCAATTAAAATCAGAAGCAATAAATAACATCAAAGATGCATCCATAGTCCAACATAATCTGATCACAATTCTCAAGTAACCCGAGTAACTGGTTTTTGATGGATGTTACCTTTAAAATACAAACACTTTCCTGGATAAAGTTTTTAAACACAGAATAAACTAACAGGACAGAAAGGAACGTGTGTAAAAAACATGAAAACCTTTTTTCACATGATGAAAATATCACACGCTGAAGTTCACAGAAGGCAAATCAAATTCTACTTTTAAAAGATTAAAAACAAAAAAAGATTAAAAACTAAGATATTTCAAAAAACTCTAGATAAGTTCTATCAAAAAGGAGAAATATTTTGTACAGTAGTCACATTCTTTTTTTAACTTTTTTTTTTTAATGTTTATTTTTGAATGAGAGAGAGACAGAGTGCAAGCAGGGGATGGGACAGATAGACACAGAATCTGAAGCAGACTCCAGGGTCTGAACTGGCAGCACAGAGCCAGACACAGGGCTTGAACTCACAAAGTGCAAGATCATGACCTAAGCTTAAGTCGGACACTTAAACTGAACCACCCAGGCACCCCCAGTAGTCACATTCTAGTTAAACTTGTAAGTAAAAATTTAACTTTAATAAAGGAAACTTTGAGTTTCCTTTATGTGAAACATAGCACAATATTTTTAAAGTTGCCTTAAGTCTACAGCTTGAAGAGTATGAAGCCAAGGTCGGTATCCTTGTGGGGTTTGTTTAGCTTTGCATCCAAGACTCAGGGCAGAGCACATTTTAGGGTTATGTGCATTGTATCACAAAAGAAAACATTAGGACAAACTCAGGGCAATAGATGCAGCAAGAGTCCCCCCAAATAATACCAAACCTTGTGACAGGATAACAGGAGAAAGAGAAGTTATGATCCATCAAGATTCCAGGAAAAAGAGGTTAAGTAGCCATATAATCTATCACGTTATTAAGTCATATGTTATATTATCAGTTTAGTATCTTAGACCCATACAATTTTATGTAACTCTAATAATAAGTTTTAAAGCAGAAAGTTTTTAATATAGAAATCTTAGTTTGAAGCTATCTGTAGAGAGCTATTTAAACTTTACTGAGTCTCAGAAAGTGTAAAAAGTTTTCAGCTAATTTTTTCCAAATCTGAAAATTAAAAGAAGGGTGGGAGGAAGAAAAATGACTGACCTATATAGTTCCTTCTTCAAAAAAGACGACTAATAAAGTTAAAAGTAAGTGGTAAGTCTGCCTTATATTAAGTCGTTCTGGTTAATGTTTAAATTTTGAAACCACCTTTGGCCTGGGCTCAGTTAACATGGTATGATATGGTTCACTAAAAAAATTATTCATTAGTACTAACTACATAATCATCCCTATAGTAGATTACCAATTCATGTGCCCTAATGACAAATATACTCACAATCCAATCAGTATTTTCCTTTGCCAGGTTTAATTGATACTTTGTATCTATTGCCCCTCCATCCCAATATCATTCCTTTTGTTTACTTTTTAGCCTAAATATTTTTTTTAATATTTACTTTTGACAGAGACAACAAAGGGGGGGAGAGACAGAGAGAGATGGAAACACAGAATCCAAAGCAGGCTCCAGCTCTGAGCTGTCAGCACAGATCTCGGGGCAGGACTTGAATTCACAAACCATGAGATCGTGACCTGAGCAGATGCTTAACTGACTGACCCACGCAGGCACCTCAGCCCAAATAGATTTTTAAAATCTCAGTAGCTAATAAATAAGTTCAAAGAAGTCTGAAATCATGAGATTACAAATGATTTCAAAATCAAATGATCAATGCTCCTAGTGTTGCCCTGAAATGAATACTAAATGTAACATTGCAATATCCTAAGCCCAATGAATGTTGTTGAGAAATGCAAAATTTAGCTTTATTATTTAAAGCTAGAGATAAGGGATAAAAGAAAAATCCAAATTTTACTGAAAGAAAAAAAACAAAACAAAACTTGAGACCAAAGATTCTTACATTAACATGAACCTGTTAGAAGAATTTGGAAAACTAATGCAGATTAGTCATTCTTCAAAGGGAAAGATGATTTTTCTAAATAAGGCCTCTAAATAAGGCCACTTCCACCTATTATCTCTTTGTAAAGACTGAATATACAGTACAGTTACCTTCACTTTGAGATGTCAGCACGTAGCTGTAAAAAGTGTACTAAGCAACAGCCATCAGGAATGCTGTCATCGAATAGCACTAAAGGCCAAGTCTTGCATTTATGGGTGAAGGAACTAAAAGGTTAAGAGTAGCTACTGGGCTACACTACTCCCTTCATGTTAGTGGTTAAAACTCTGAAACACCAATGACATTCTCTGAACCTCCACTGTTTAAAGTAATCTCGAGGTTTATATGCTGGTATTCTGAATTTGACAAGGTGTTAAAAATGAATAATATCAACAGAAACACAATCCATGCATTTCCAGGGAAAAACAAGAATATAGGCACAAGCCAGACATTTCCAGGTAGATTCTTCAGTATTTACATGTTGGCCTATTACACTGTAAAAAGGAGTTTTAATTCTTTGTAAGATTTGTGAATTACTCAGTAATTTCACTGAATTTAAAATAAAAAGACCAAAAAGGAAAGGAAAAAAATGAGGCCAATCATCACCCTTTTCTATTTCTGTAATGATGAATAAAGAGTTGAAAAGCAGGTGCACAGAGAATAGTATACTTTATTGACAAGGAGATAGTTCAGTTTCACTATCAATGTCTCTTGAACCTTAATTTTCCCCACAAGATCAACTCCGGCTAATACGAAGGTGTAGCCTGTAGTCGGTAAGGCTACACCCACAATTAGCATACCTATACACTTAGTCTTTTTTTAATGATTACCAGCACAGCTCTTGAAATACTGGTGCACCGATCTGCTGCATACTTTTCTTACAAAAACTTCCAGCCTATCATTTTGAAAGAAGTAAAAACACTAGGCATCAAGGGAACATCAAACACACACACACACAAGGAGAAAACTGTCAAATGCCTTGGTACCGTATGCCATTATTTTTACTAAACTAATTCCCACAGGTAACAAGACTAACAAGAGAAACGGGCAGATTCTAATCCTGATGCTCCGACTCCAAATCCAGGTCTCTTTAAACAAAACCAAGATGTGAATGTTAGCCACAGCTGTTAAATTGCTACAGCTAAGCATTAATTACACCTGCGCTGTCCCCTAGGCTTGGTACTAGGAAACATGTAGAAGAGCCTTTCCCGTGTTACAAGTTTGATAAACACAAATCTGAAATATCCTTACCAGCCAAGGTTTAGCAAACGCCTTGGATGTCCTTGGAAGAAAGGCAACATAAAAACCAAGAACAGTATCTTTCACATCCAAAATCCCCAAAAATCTTAAGTTACTTAAAATCATAGTAACGCAAGTGTTTACAGGACGATAAAAAGTCGCCACAACAGTAAACATAAGTCAACTTGGAGACGAAAAGAGAAATAGGCGATTGAGTCTATGAAAAATCGTCAAGCAGGTGGGGCTTAGCTGCAGTTCGCCCTGGGAGACCAGGCAATCGGCCCAAATTCGACTGCTCTCCAGGCACCACTCAGGAGGCACGGCCCCAGGACCCCCACCGGTCTCTGGGCCGCCGTCTCTCCAAGTCGGCCCGGGACCCAGGGAAGAAGGCAGGGAGAGGAAGGGACTCCTAACTCTGTCCCCCTAGCGCTCGCCTGCCTCCACTGTCCCCGAGAGGCCAGGCGGACGGCCGACCCGGGCCCCGCAGAGCCGCGAGGGAGGTGGGCAGTCCCGCCGCGCCGCCACCACGACTCCCGGTCCGCTTCGGGCACCCGTCAAGCACTCACCCCACTTCTCCGAGCCTCAGGCCGCACCCCTACCGAGGCCGCTGAAGCTCCGGCTCAGGACCTAATTTCTCCATAGTGGGGACCGGCAGACCATGAGGTGCGAGGAGACAGAGAAAAGGGACAACACCGACGCCGCGCTCCCTCCTTCTCGGTTTCCTCAAGCCCCCGCGGAGCTGACACATCAACAAAGATGGCGGCGACGCTGAAGCCGGCCCCACTACAGCTGAGGGGGCGGGGCTCTCTAGAGGAGCCAATCAGGGAGGCGCGGGCGGTGTGACGCGACGCACCTCGGGGCCAGTGTAACCTGCCTGCAGTGGGCGGGGCCAGGGCAGCACCGCCTCCTGCACTTGAAGCGCTGAGACCGGCGCTCAGACTCTGGGCACCTACGCCCCAACTGACTTGGCTAGCCAGCGATCCTGCTAGTCCTGTCCTGTGTCTCGCGCCACTTATGACCCAAGCCTGCTCTTTCTTTCTGTGGGACGCGCTCATTGGATATAAGCTCACCTCACCTTTTGACCCTTCTCATATTAGGGGCATAAAGCAATAAAAGAGAATTCGAAATTGTGACTTCCCAGCTCTGATGCGCAAACCTTGCACCTGACATAGGAGGAATCAGCAGGAGCAGCCTACCTGCCCGTCGACGATTCATCCGTGGGAGAGATTCTGGGGGTTTCCATAACACCGCGTTCGTGTGTACAGGGTGGCACTCATTGCCATTGTTTAATAATAAACTCTTGGTGCGTTCGTCTCTGGCACCAGGCTGTGAGCGCCTTGAGTGCAAGAAGTGTCCTATCTGGCCTGCCAGGTGTCCTTATAGGCAGCGTGGGGAGTGACATGCGGGAGGTGCTCAAATATTAGCAACAAAAAGTGTATTGGGGGGAAAAGTGTATTGAATAGTTGCTTAAACAGGTCCAGGTAAGTAAGGTGAACAGTTTGTGGAGGTTTTGCAAACCTATACTGTCCAGTGAAGTGATGTTCTTTGGTTTAGGACTCCTTATTCACAACTTATGAGTGAAAATAGTTCATTGTGACAAGTTGTCGATGTTAGAGTTTGTAAAGCAAAGCTTATTCCTGTTCTGTTAAGCTTCTTTGATACTAACTACTGGGGGTGGAAATCACTAAAAAATTCAACATTGTGTAACTCTGTTCCTCTTTCCTTTTCAACAGGAAATAGCACCTCCTTCCTTAAATGAAAATAGTGCACTGAAACACACTGCAGTTAAAAGTGTTTTAACGGTGAAGAAATGATTTAACTTTAAAATAGTCAACCAAACATTCCTAGTGAGATATATTATTTCAAGAGAAAATAAAAATTTAGGCCTTTTTCACAGCTCATATTGTCAGTAGTAACATTCATATCGTTATTTCTGAAATATGCATATTAATAGTAAGCATTAAAGTAATTACGTTTCTTGAAACCAAGATTTTGAGTATTGGAGAAAGGAAATACAATACATAATCAAAGAAATTAAGTAAAAATTATGCAAACCTAAATTTGAATTTGGAAATATCAGTATGAACTCATGGTATTTTTTGTTTTTTCATTAAAAGTCTGTCCACTGAAAAGGCCTGAAACAACGATCAACACAATGCACACTCTTATTCTCCATCATTGGTAAATATAATTTCCCACCAAGAGTCACCTGGGCTCCTCTTGGATATCAAGGACTGTTTCTAAGTCTGGGGCAGGAAAAGTACAGTAAAGTCTAAGACATGTTGGTTGTATCAGAAAGCAAAGAAGAAAGTGAAGATAATAGGAGTTGTGTCAAAGACTCGGGGACAGGGGGTGGGCATTCAAAGGTATGCACATTGGTCAAAGGACAATTAAGCATTCAAAAATGGTAACAGCAACTGATTGATACATCTACTATGTCCAAAATTAATGTGTGTTGATTTTCTAAAACATCATTTGGCCACCTTTGGAAGATGCCAAAGAATCATCACATTCTGAAAACTGATAAAAGAATCAAACATCCTAACTTTCCTGTTACAAACTGAATCTCAAATAGTGTGGGAAAGTTCTTCACAGAATAATGGATAATAAATGCAGAAGATAGATTTTTTCCATTTTTCTAGGCCTGATGAAATAATGGACCTAGTTAATGATCATCAATGAGTTTAAAATCATTAGAAGAAAAGCCAGTGGAAAACTTTACAGTAGATGGATGGGGCTGACAACACTTGAACCTGATAGATCAATTTTAGTATTTCTCAAAGAGACACAACTAGATAATAAGTGTCTTCTGATGTGATGCAATAGAGGAACACAATACCACCTGTGAAGTATGCTTACCAGAGGAGATGTGCTCAAAATTGAATCTAAGAAAAACTGCCATTACTTCATTTTTTGTTTGTTTGTTTTTACATTTATTTATTTTTGAGAGACAGAGTGAGACAGAGTGTGAGCTGGGGAGGGGCAGAGAGAGAAGGAGACACAGAATCCGAAGCAGGCCCCAGGCTCTGAGCAAGTGTTTAGCACAGAGCCAGACACAGGGCTTGAATCCACAAACTGTGAGATCATGATTTGAGCTGAAGTCAGACGCTCAACTGATGGAGCCACCCAGGTGACCCCGCCATAACTTCAATATATAAATTGCAAGAAAATCATTAAAAGGAAATCTCTTTTGGGGTGCCTTGGTGGCTCAGTTGGTTAGGCGTCCAACTCTTCGGCTCTGTTCATGCATGGTCTCATGGTTCATGAGTTCCAGCCCTGTGTCGGGCTCTGCGTTGATAGCATGGAACCTGCTTAGGAGTCTATCTCCCTCTCTCTGCCCTTCCCTCATTTGCTATTTCTCTCTCAAAACAAGTTAGAAAAAATAAACTAAATTAAAAAAAAAAGGAAATCTCTTTTTAAAGTATAGTACTGAATACAAATAGAGGATCTTGTTTGGAACCTGATTTGAACATAATTATTAAAAATCATGTGAGATGCTGGAAATTTTAAGTACAAATTTTATGATATTAAGAAATTATTAGTGGGCCACCTGGGTGGCTCAGATTAAGCGTCTGATTCTCGCTTTCAGCTTGAGTCATGATCCCTCAATATGTGGGATTGAGTCCCACATTGGTCTCTGTGCTGAGAGTCCTTAAAGAGGGGAAGCATAACTCCTCTTTCTTAGGTGTAGGTGGTGTATAATGACTTCCTTCCAAAGTGTACAATATGCAAAGAGAGGGAAAACAAAAGTAACTTTAGAGTACAGAAACCTGAGGAACACCACCAGTCGGGGGGGGGGGGGGTCGCAAGCATGTTATAAAGGTATGTATGAATTGTGTCTTTCTACAATGTCAGTTTTATTCCATCATAAAGCAAGATTAATGTAACCGTAAAGGAGATTCAGGATTCTAAACTCAATGAGATCTCTATGCGTTTAATTTGGCTTCCACATCACACCATGTATGATATAAAGTCATGCAACAAACGAGATACGATAAGGATAAGAAGTTAATGAACAAAACAAAGTCAGTGTGTGAGCACACAGTTAAGATGAAGACTTGGTAGGTTCTGGGCCAGCTCTAGGCACCTACTGCTTAATATGTTCAAAAAGTTGAGGGTCTCTATTATGTTTAGAGATCACTCAGGCAGAGCCTTGGGCAGCAGGCGGTCAGATGAGGAAAGGTCAACACCCAGAGAGTCTGGCGGTTTGCTGCAGAAATCCTCCCTTTTAAGAGAAGTTTAATCAATCTTGGTCCTTTGCAGGTTTCTTTTAGTGCTAGTGATTATCAGCTCCTGATTCTTCCAGGCCTTACAGATTATTACCCCTCGGTACTTCCAGTCTATATTGGTTTCGGTGATACCTGGCGTTAGCTGCAATACCCTTGGCTGCTTTCCTGATTACATCACGATTTGACCTGAGGAACGCGATCTTGCACTCTACAGGTGGAAAGCATCAACTGTCATGAATCACATCCAAGGATGTACACTTGGTATGATGCAATATGAATGGCACTTTCCCTCTGTAGCCTTCTTTCCAAAAACCTATTAACTCCAGTCTTATCATGAGAGAAACATGAAACTGACAGTGGGGGAATCTTACAAGATGCCTAACAAGTACTCACTCCTGGAAACTATCAAGGTCATCAAAACAGGGAAAGTCGGAAAAACTGCCATAACCAAGAAGAGCCTAAGGTGATATGACAACGAAATGTAAAAATGTGGTATCCTGAATGGAATTCTGGCTCAGAAAAAGGACAGTAGGTAAAAACTGAGGAAATCTAAAGAAACCCTGGACGTTAGTAACAATGTATCAATGTTTGTTCCTTAATTGTAGCTAATGTGTCCTACTAAGGGGAAACCGGGTGTGGTTAATGTGAGAAACTACTAGCTTCTCAACTTATTCTGTAAATCTAAAACTGTTCTAAAAAAAAAAATCCATTATGGGGCACCTGGGTGGCTCAGTCGGTTAAGGGACCAACTTCGGCACAGGTCATGATCTCATTGTTCCTGAGTTCCAACATTGTCTCTCTGCTCCTCCCCCATTAGCGCGCTGTCTCTCAAAAATAACAAATTAAAAAAAAATCCATTACAAAGGAAAAAAAGATACAAGTCAGGATTTGCTTCCGAACAACAGGAGTGTGTGAGGGGTACAGATGCAGACAAGATCCACCGTGAATTGGCAATGTTCAAACTTGGTGATCACTACAGGCGGGTACCAGGTTTCTTAATTTTTTTGAAGGGCCCCTAGTCCGCCCCCCCACCAAAGTTTTCTAAGTATTTAAGTAGCACCAACACATAACCAGGTGCACTTGGGGGGGGGAAGAAAAAAGTGACCACCTGTGTTTAGTTTCCAAGACCAGGCAGAGGTAGCGGATTAATTTGAAAAACCTTGCAAGACTTTAAGTGGTTAGTGCGACCCAAGGGACCTTTAGGGAGTCGGTTTGCGTCTTTGCGCTCAAAATTCGCCGTCCGCGTTCGCAGGGCCACATTTCTAGAAGCAGCTGCAATAGCTACGGCGTCTTCGCAGAAGAACTTCGTGAGCACGCGGCACCGAAGCACAATGACGTGCCCGGGAGACCAGAGCTCTGCTTCCCCAGCGCACGGAGGACGCGCGGGGGCGTCGCGGGGCGCACGTGCGCGGGGACTGCGCAGGCGCCGCTCTGGCGCCGAGCCGGACTTCGGAGATGAGGTGAATGCCGGAAGCGCACCTGGGCGGCGGGGTTCCCGGGCACCGGCGGCCGCCACCACGGCCGGGCTTCAGAGACGGGTCGGGGTCGGCGGCCCTTTTGCCTCCTACCAGGTCAGGGTTCCCAGGCGCGTGGCGGAGCGAAAAGGGAGTGCGTGAGGTCTTCGGGGCTTCAGTTGTTGGGGACCGGACGTTGGGCGCTGGACGTTAGGGTCGGGCGTTGAGGTCGGGCGTTGAGCGGGCACCAGGGGCCTGGAAGTGGAGAGAGGATGGAAGGGTGTTGGGGCCCTCGGAGCCTTGGCTGGGAAGGGCAGGTTTAGGGTTGGAGGTTGTGGTGGGGGAGGGGCGAGAGACGTGAGACTTGAGCCCCCGGGCAAAGTGGGGGGGAGGGGGGGGGCTCTGCCGTACGTTTAGAAAATAGTACTTCCGGGCGTGAGCCTCCAAAATGTGAACGTCCCCTGGGATCCCATTCGAGGAGCTGTTTTCTCTGGTCGCCAAAAGAAACTAGTTTGTGGATTCAGTCACTGCTTTCGTTTAGCTCGAAGCTGCCTGTGCAAACGACATTTAACGCTGCCTAGACTTTCCCCCCTACTTCCTGCCTTCTGTAGGGAACGTAGATGAGCCATGGCTTTAGCAGGATACGGGCGAGCCAGCCCTGGTTCCTTTGGCGAGGGTTTGTAGCGTGTCTGCTGGGCGCCAATCACAGTTAGCACTTGAGTCCTTGCTATGAATACACTGGCTTGGTTGGCCTCTGGAGTGTGAGAAGGTGCTTCTAGTTTCCTTATTGAGGTCTAAGGGTATTGAATGCGAAGCGGCACGGTCTAGGAATCAGACCTGGATTTTTCATCTCCGCTGTGCAAGGGTGCTCGCCCTGGCGCGCGGGGGTGTGGGGAGGGGATGGTTGGCAAGTTAGTTCACCTGCCCAGGTCCCCCTCACTCAGCTGGAGGAATAAGGACATAGGAATACTTTAAACCTCAGATTACTTCAGTGGACAAAGTAGTTACTCATGAGTAGAAAAAGTTCTTGGTGGGAGTGGTATAAAAGTAAAGTCGAGATCATAGCTGCCTTTTACGCACTTTGTGAGCACCGGCCACGGTGCTAAGTCTTAACACACATTCTCAAACTTAATCCTCATGGGTAAGTGTTATGAGGAAGTGAGTAAGGTTGGACGCGTTTTGCAGAAACTGAATCCTAAGAAGATGAAGTGATTGGGGTTGACATAGCATAGCTGAAAGAGGAAGATGAGCCTTTGCTCAGATTTGGGTCTGACCTGCTTACATTTAAAACTTGTGTTCTGCTGAACCATTGGGTTTCACAGCTTTAAAACCGAGCGTTTCCTTTGAGTAGCCATTCTCTCTGAACGCGTGGGGAAAACAAAAGCAAACATCAGAGAAGAAAAAGAAAATCACAGCTCAGTATCTGTTGCAAGTACTTTTGGTATTAAAGGACAATGCACGGTGGTAAAAATTCACTTTAGCCTCTAGGCTGTAGTGTTCTGGGAAGGAAGGAGAAGGCTTACTGTCACTGGTTGCAGATGTATGCTGGGATGCTCCTGGCCACATGGAAGAGGGGGGAGCGGGATCCCAAGGGAGTAAAAGAAAAGGCTTGCCCCTCAGGGAGCTTCATGTTTTATTGATGTCAAATCATGAAGCCCAGAACACAATTTACAATACAAAGCTAAAGGCCTTATTTTTGCCTGTAGAACTCTCAGTAGTCACTTCCATTCCATTGCTCTTTTATTACATAAGTGATTCCTTTAACATAAATTTGGGGACCCTCCTAATTAACCTCTTGTGTTAGGTTAAGGAAATACATAACTAATTACTATGGATTTGGGAATGGTTATAAATTCTTGCCACCAGTAGCATGTAAAAAATAGTACATTGTATATAGGGGAAACTGCTTGTTTTACAGCTGGGTAAGATTAGCCTATGAGGTCTCATGACCCTTGCAACAGTGTCTGATACCTCTCTGTACCTGTATACCGGAAGTCAGTAGCCCGAGGTTGGGAAGCATGGCATTATGGAATAGTGTCTGCCCACTCCAGATTCGAGCATGCCCAGTGATTGACACAGCATGAAGCCAAGTAGGGATAATTGCAGGTTTTTTACAAGTGTTTTTTAATGTCGAAATACATGTGTTAGAATTGATAGAACTGTAGGGGCACCTGGGTGTCTCTTGGTTAGGCGTCTGGCTCTTGATTTCAGCGCAGGTCATGATCTCACAGTTCGTGGGATCGAGCACAGAGCCTGCTTGGGATTCGGTTTCTCCCTCTCTCTCTGCACCTACCCCACTTGCGTGCACACATGCACTTTCTTTCTCTCTCAAATTAAAAAAGAAGAATCGATAGGATTGTAAATCAAAAAAGGCATTTTTAATACGATAATAAACACTTTTTTAAAAAATTCTACAAGATTTTAGGTAACTGCAGGTTTTACATGTACTCACAGAATTCCAGGCTACCGCTCTAAAAGCTAGAGCATGAGTGGAAGTGGTTAGTGTTCAAAGTAAGGCGGAGTATGATTCTGCCGCCCTGCTGTTGGCTCACATCTGCAGTCCTGTGCTCTGTTAGAAGAAGCATGTCTATATGAAGGTTTCTGATGAACTAGAGAAAGTCCAGACTTGTGAGGACTCCGGAAGGTGCTACATCAGCTGGTGAAGGACCTGGAGGAAAGTTGACCTGGTGGGACATCTCAGATATTTGAAAGGTAGTGATTACAGGGCAGCAACAGAATTGGGGGGGGGGGGTGAATTATTTTATAAAAAAGAATGCAGTACAATTGGCTGTCCAAAATTAAAGGAAGTTAAAAGCCTCTAGTTATAGAACAGGTCTTCACCACTATTTGCTCTGGGCGTTGGAATGAAAATTCCTGAATAGGGTGAGGCAAGTGAGGTGTCTTTCTAACCTACATATTTCGCCTTTTTATTTGCTGCTTACACTTGTACATTGGGTCTAAGACTGATTCTGTTGTTCCTGAAGTCAAATTTGTTGGCTAATTTTTAGAGTTTGTAAGAGTGGATGTAAGACTTGAGGTTTTGCTATTAAATTTCAGAAAACCTCATAACATGATGTAATTCTCTGTTTAAGACTGCCAAATGTAATTTCAGATAATGAATTTCATTTTTCCTGTCGAGATTGTCATGAAAATAGTGCAGCAGTGTCTTTTAAGTAGTTTTGTATCAAAAGATTCAAATATCTTTTGAATACTTCATTGTACAAAAACACCATGGTAGGTGCTATGGGAAATCAGGGGGTTTTTGTTAATGGTTTTAAGAAGACATGGTTCCTGCACTCAAGCTACTTAAAATAACCTAGAAGACGGACATAATTGTCTATAGCTAACTGTAATACAGGGTGGAAAGTAACTGACTGTGGATTGACTGTCAGCCTTACTAAATGACAAAGTTAGGAAAGGCTATTTTGGGAGTTACATGTTGTGTATTGAGGGTCCCACTGGTGTCTTGAGAAGAGGACTATACCCTACTTTTGTGGTTTAAATATTACTTGATCCTTTACTTGGTTTAGAATTAACTACACTTTAGGAAAAATAGGCTCAATTAAAATATAATAGTAATATTTTAATTTTTAAGGATATTTTAATATTTACATTTTTTTTGATGTTTATTTTTGAGAGAGAGCATGAGTGGGGGAAGGGCAGAGAAAGAGGGAGACAGAGTCTGAAGCAGGCTTCAGGCTCTGAGCTATCAGCACAGAGCCTGATACAGGGCTTGAGCTGTATAACTCACCAGCCGAGCCATGAGATCATGACCTGAGCTGAAGTTGGACGGTTAATCAACCGAGCCTCTGAGATGCCCCAGAGATGTTTTAATCTTTAAAATGCTTTTTTCTATAAAAGTAATTCTTATAATTCGGAAAATTATATATAGTGAAAAAGATTCCTTTGTCAACCTACTTTACACAACACTCATTGTTTTAAAATTTAATGTATTTCATTGATCATGCTTACATGCAGGGGTTGTTTTTTTTCCCAGTCATTATATTGGATATACAGTGTTTCTGATTTTTCATTTGCTGTTTTAACACATTTCACAATATTTTTAAAACTAGGACCCTAAATGGCAACGTTAATATTCTATTTAGTAATGGCATCACAGTTAACTTTTTTCTCCAGTATTTTTCATCATTTTAAATAGGATTTTTGTTATTTAGGATTATTTTAGTGGGATGATTTCTAGAAGTAAAGTTGCCAGATGAGTGACTAGGAATGTTTTTAAGAAAACATCTATATCTCAGGGTGCCTGGGTAGCTCGAGTGTCCGACTTCGGCTCAGGTCATGATCTCACGGTTCAGGAGTTCGAACCCCACATCAGGCTCTGTACTGATAGCTCAGAGCCTGGAGCCTGCTTTGGATTCTGTGTCTCCCTCTCTCTCTGCCCCCACCCCCGCCATGTTTTGTCTCTCTCAAAAATAAACATTAAAAAATTTTAAGAATACATTGATATCTTAAGAATGTATAGAGACATACATACATGTACATATGTGTATGTATGTATGTATATTCAAATTGTCTCCCAGTAAGAACATATTACTTTATATTCCCTGCAGTAATGAGTGTCCTTTTTAATCACGCTCATGCTGGGTAGAAAATAAGTTACTTAATTTCAATTTTTGTTTTTTATTACAAATGAGGTTGAATGTTTTTACCCCTATGTTTATCAACCAGTCTTCATCTTTTATGCATTCTGTTCATGACTTTTGCTCACATGTTTTATTGGTATCTATCAATTGTGCTGCAAATAACAGAAAACTCATGGGTTTATTTGATGCCATAGCAAGTCTATGCATAGATCAGAGCTGACATACTGACTCCAGGTTACCGCCAGAGACCCCAGGTGCTCTGCCTTTCCAGCTCTACGAACCTTAGAGTGTGTGTTCTTCCTTTTGCTTATTTAAGCTTCCTGATTGTGTTATAGGAAGAAAGGGGTGAAGGTTCCTGCTATCCAAACCTGTCCATGTTCATCAAGAAAGGACAGAGCTTTCTGGGAAGTTCTCCTCAGGAGGATTGATTATGGCCAGTGTTGTCTCTAGTGCCAGCTGACAAATCGGAGGTAGAAGATGGCCTTTCTGGGTCAATCACAGTGTCTGCTACAGTATCCGAATGTTTTTACTATTTATCACATTTTTAAAAATTTTGGTGTTGAATTTTTCACCTATGTGTTAATCTTTATTTCCTGGCCTCTTTGCTATTTCTTATAAGTTTTTGTTTTAGAGAGTCATGTTTGCTATCAGTTTCTTCGTGATATTTTACCACTTTTAAACAAAAAGCCCCAGAACCCTTCATCTTCTAATGTAGTTGTTGTAGGCTGATTCCCTGGGAAATAAAACCTGAGATGGAGGTTTGTGTACTGTGATGAGTGAACATGGCATTAGTGTTTCTGGAGTTCGTTGGGGTGGCCTTTCTAGTCCAGTATATGCCCAGTATTGGAAAAATGAATGCTTTTGGTTGTATTCATCATGGTATTTAAAATATCACCACTTGCTTTCTGTATCTTGACAACTGTCTAAGGCACTCGTGACATTTAAAAAAAATTTTTTTAATGTTTATTTTTTTCTGAGACAGAGCATGAGTAGAGGAGGGCCAGAGAGAGAGGGAGACACAGAATCTGAAGCAGGCTCCAGGCTCTGAGCTGTTAGCACAGAGCCTAGCGTGGGGCTTGAACTCACAAACCGTGAGATCATGACCTGAGCCGAAGTCAGTTGCTCAACCGACTGAGCCACCCAGGCACCCCAGCACTCCCGATATTTTTGAAGTTGAGTTCTATTTTTATCGGCTATTAATATTAGTATTCCACCTTTTTTTTTTTTGGTTGTTTGCATAACATGTGTTTTAGTTCTGTTATTTACAGCATTGCTATATAATTTCGTTTTTTATCTCTGCTGCTTATGCATAACATTTAGCTGGATCTTTTTCTCCCTAAGTCTTTTTCTCTTTTAATTGAGACTCAATCACTGATACTTGGATTTGGTTCTGTCACATTTGATGTTTTCTACTGACCATGCTTGAATTTTTTTTTTCTGTTAGACTGAGATTTTTTTTCTTCAGTAATTTTATTTTTTTCTTCAGTAATTTTAAATTCATGTATTGTTTTTGTTCTTCTAGTAGTTACCCTAATGTGTTAATGCATTTTTTTATAAGTTTATCCGTTTTTTTAAGAGAGCACATGTGGGAAGGGCAGAGAAAGAGAATCCCAAGCAGGCTTTGCACTGTCAGCATGGAACCCGATATGGGGATCGAACTCAGGAACCGTGAGATTATGACCTGAGCCGAAACTAGCAGTTGGACACTTACCTGACTACGCCACCCACACACCCTGGGAAATGCACATTCTTTAAATTTCTTGTACAGTGTGTGTGGCATTACTTCGTATTCCTACCCTCACCCAGTTTCCCCTGGCAGTTACTTCTCTTTTGTAACTCAGTGTCCACGGTATTTCTTACCGCGTCCAACTTTCTTCGGTGTAGGTGTGCTTTCCCTGGCAGCTACAGGATCTCTCTCTGTGACTGCCTATCTGCAGGCCTTGTGTTAGGGATCTTTCCAGGATCTGGTCCTCAGAGAGTTCCCCACCTTTGAGTGTGCCTGTGTGTTTCTTTTTATTTCATTATTTTTTCTCTATCGTCATGGATTAGGCTAGGCCTAATTTAAAGCAGGAAATGAAATAGGCATTTTAGGACACCAAGAGGAGGACTTTTCTGCTATTTCTTTATCTTCTATTTAAAACAATGTTAAGCAACATTTAGATGATACTCATATCAGTTTAATTTTTTGTGGCTTTTTTTTTTTTTTTGAGCAGTTTTGGGATGATAGGCAGTTTTGCCTGCAGTCAATAGACAAGCGGTGGTAACTCACTACACAAAGAAAAGTTGTTTGTCCACTTTTATTACTTCCCTTGGGGAGGACACTTAGTATTCTTTAAGAGTAAGAGAAAAACAACAAGCCAGCATAAGGTCTGGATGGAGGTTTTTCAGAGGCACGTTGCAACAATATGCTACCTTCTTTTTAGAGAAGGATGCACGCAGATAATCCTGAAAAACAGTAGATACAAGTTACAGTTTATGGAAGCACAGCTGGAGATGATCAAAGCAGAGGCCTTGGGAAGAAAAACAGATCGCATGGAGGTCAGCTGAAGCAAACTGAAGGATGGCTGGGAAGGAAGGAGCTAACCTGGGGGATGAGAGAGGCGGGGACGGAGGGGTGTGGCCATTGGGGAGCTGGGCTCAGCAGATACAAGGTCATACCATCTAAATAGGAGCCAGTAGAGGGATTCTAGAAAGGTAGGCAATGACCCGATGAAAACAATGCCCTTCATTGTATTTCACCTTTAAGTTGCATGCACTGAGTTGGAAATATTTCTTTTAAAATGTGAAAGTTCTATCGTTTCAAAAGCTTTTTAAAGTAAGGAATGGTGTCGAACTCTGAGATTATTCTTGATGTCTCTTGAGTTGTTAGTTTTTTGTCTGTGGTTGAATTGTGTGAAACTTGGGAGTTTGTGCTTATCGATAGAGAATCGAATTGTTTTTTTTCTTTTGCCTTTAGGCCAGGCTGTGATATCACAGTTACCTCTGCTTTGGAATCATTCAGGAGCATTACCTGTTACATAAAAAGAAATCACCTGGGCCTACAATGCTTCTACTTTTGTAATTAAAAATTGCCTTGTAAATATGCTTCTTCCCGTAGACTTCTGTGAATGTCACATTGCCGCGTAGTATGATGTCAAGAAATCATTTGGAGGCATCTACTTATAAAATGACAGAGCCATTTAATTTTGAGAAAAATGAAAACAAGCTTCCACCATGTGATTCTTTAAGAAGTCCTGGAGGACATGCTAACCACCCTAACTTCCGGTTGAAAAGTCCAGAGAATGGAAATAAAAAGAACAATTTTTTGCTTAGTGAGCAAACCAAACAGTATTTGGCTAGTCAGGAAGACAATTCAGTGTCTTCAAACTCTAATAGCCTCAGCAGAGAGGTGACTGGATCCAAAGGAGACAGGAAAACGTTGCCAACAGGTAAGTGGAAACTACAGGTTTAATACTTCTTGATTCTGGTGGTTTCTTTGGCTTATCACAAGTATGTAATTACACACCCATGGGCTATTAACAGAATAACGAAATGGCCACCTTGTAGTATTTGCATTTAAATATTAATCTAGAAGGAAAAACCAGGTGCCAAGTAGCTGCCTTTGACTAGATTCATCACAAAAAGGATTCCTGAGGAGAGAATGTCTATCTCCAGAGGAGCCCCTCCCACCCCCACAATTGAAGGACTAGGAGTATAGAAAGGAAATACTGTACTCTGGCTTTTTATGGGAACTCTACAGATTGACCATATTTTAAAAATACTATGCAAATTGTATGCATACAAAAGCTCACAAAAATGTAGCTAATACATTAAATTGTTTCATGAGGTGGTGTGGTTTTTTTTTGGTTTTTTTTTTCCCCTTTAGTCCTCAGTCCTAAAAACCTGGTTTTTAAGGAGGCTGGGCCCTGGATGAATGTGTATCAGATACGATCTTTTTTTTTTTTTTAATGTTTTTTTTTTTTTTTATTTATTTTTGAGAGACAGAGAGAGACAGAGCATGAGCAGGGGAGGGACAGAGAGAGAGGGAGACACAGAATCGGAAGCAGGCTCCAGGCTCTGAGCTGTCAGCACAGAGCCCGATGCGGGGCTCGAACCCACAGACTGTGAGATCTTGACCTGAGCCGAAGTCGGACGCTTAACCGACTGAGCCACCCAGGCGCCCCTCAGATACGATCTTTTAATGTTATGGTGATGTAGTTCTGGCACGGGGTTTCCCAAGAGGTCGAAACTATTTTCTGAATCTCAAAAATCATTTGCTGCCTTTGTTGTGCTGACTTTACGCTGGTGCAAAAGCAAAGATGAGTAAACCAGTGGTGCTCGTTAGCTCCACGTAGGGACACCAGCCTGGGTTAGTGCTCACTGAGTTTTTCATCGCTATGCACTTGTAGTTAAGACAGACAAAGGTGGAAATGCCAGTTTTACTAAAGTACGTCCTTGACAAAGCAGTAAGAGTTATTACGAAATCTTGAACCTTGCGTACAGGTATTTGTAGTAACAAAATGGGAATTATCCCCAGCTTCTGCTTCATAACGAAGTATGAAGAGCGTGTGTGTGATTGAGTTCTGAGCTGTATGGAAACTTTTTTCTTTGAACATCATTTCTACTGGAAAAGAATGACAAACTCTGGTTATTCAGATCTAGAGATGTGGCAGTCTCAAAAATAAACAAAGTGAGCCTGTCTCCTCAAGGAATACACCTGACAGTATTTTGTTGCTAATGATAAAATTCGAGCTTTTAAGCAAAAATGAGAATTTCAGGAAGCTTGTATCTGCCACTCTGTGTGACAACTTCTCAATACTTAAAAATAAAGACTGTCCTCGTGAGATGCAGAGGGATGTTAACTAACACACGTGAAGTTTTCACTATTTTAAAATGAAATCGTCCACATTTGGAAGATCTGCGTAACTCAGAGTTTCTCAGTCTTTTCCAAATGACCAGTGTGTGATGTTGCGAAGTCACGTATAGGTTAAACATGTATGAATGAATGTGCATTCATGAATCAAAGTGCAAACGTATAAATCCGCTCAAGGTGCAAGATGAATCAGTGGATTTCGGTGTCACGTTATGAAAAAGTTTTAGATTCCACCTTGCAGCTACTCCTTAAAATACCTACCCCTTGAGTTTTGGCATGATATTAAAGGAAAATATCCATAATTATCTGAGAAGGCCGTTAAATACTTCTTTTTGTAACCATGTGTCTGTGAGAGGCCAGGTTTTCTTTATATGCTTCAATCAAAGCAACATATCACAGTGGATTGAATGCAAAAGCAGATGTGAGTCTATCATTAAGCCAAACATTAAAGATGGGTGCAAAAATGTAAAATAGTGCTACCCATAATTTTTTTTTTGCTTTAGAAAATGTATTTGCTTTAAAAATAAAAACAATCATGTCTACATGTAATAATTTATGTTTAAATGTTTTTAATTTTAAAAGTTTAAAATTTCTAATTATAATTTTTTTTTTTTTTACATTTTTTTAAATTAAGTTAGCTTTAATTTTAAATTAAGTAAGCCCCAGTGTGGGGCTTCAGCTCACAACCCTGAGATCAAGAGTCACATGCTTTATTGATTGAACCAGCCAGGTGCCCCTTAATTTCTAGTATTAGTAAATATTGACAGACATGAGCCATATAAACAAAATCTCTTTGAGGTTCTCAGTAATTTCTAAGTGTGTAAATGAGGCTGGTGTTCAAAAATGTCTGAGAACTGCTGCCTTAGTGAATTGAGAAAAGTTCACAGTAAGAAGATTGGTATTTAAGGAAGTTTCAGGCAAATCCTTTATCATTAGGAAAAAGTAGGATTGTTTAGTGTACCTTTAAGGCTATTATGGTATAATTTTATTATTTGAATATCTAATTATGGTATTGTACATTTCTAGGAACAAAGTAATATTTGGCTTTTATGTTTTCCCTCTCTAGGAAACTCAGTGTCACCATTAAATGTTGCAAACAATTCACCACCCAAAGAAGTAAGTAGTAGTGTGATGTGTCAGGACTTTTTTTTTTTTTCTGTTTTGTGTTTTTGTTTGGGTAAAAGATTCTAAACATACTTTGTATTGTGTTAATGAAGAATTATTTAATTTTCAGGTATTAGTCAAGGTCGAGCTTCCATTTCTTTAACCTAGTACCTGTTTTTTTTTAATTATAATTTTTTTAATGTTTATTTATTTTTGAGAGAGAGAGAGAGACAGGGTACAAGCAGGGGAGGAGCGGAGAGAAAGGGAGACACAGAATCCAAAGCAGGCTCCAGGCTCTGAGCTGTCAGCACAGAGCCCGACGCGGAGCTCTAACTCAACAAACAGTGAGATCATCACCCAAGCCAAAGTCGGACGCTCAACCGAGTGAGCCACCCAGGCGCCCCTAACCTAGTACCTTTTAAAAGCAATTCTTTCTTTTTAGGTAATTGTAGATTACCATGCAATTGTAAATGCAACTCCGCAGTTGACATGCAGAAATAATACAGATCCTGTGTAGCTGTTTCCCCGTTTTTCCCTGTGGTAACTTGCTAACTTGCTGCAGAACTTTGTATAATAGGACAACCAGGAGATTGACAGTGATAGAGTCAGGATACAGAACATTTCCATCATTCCCTTGCATGCTTTTTTTATGGTCCTATCCATTTCGCTCTTGCCCTTACCACTTCCTTAATCCACGGAAACCACTAAATCTAATCCACATCCACAGTTTTGTCATTTCAAGGATGTTGTATAAATGGAGTCCTACAGTATGTAACCTCTTGGGATTGGGTATTTTCACTCAGCATAATTTTCTGGAGATTCATCTAAGCTGTTGTATCCATAATTCTGTTTTTATTGCTGAGTAGTAGTCCATGGTTTAACATTCACATGTTGAAGTACATCTGTATTGTTTACAGTTTTTGACTCTTCCAGCGAAAACTGTTCTAAATATTCACATGCAAGGTTTATGTGAACATAAGCTTTTTGTTTTTGTTTATTTTTGCTCTGGGACAAAGGCCCAGGAGTATAATTTCTGGATCATACAGTATCACATATTTAAGAAACTACTAAAGTGTTTTCTAGCATAGCTATACCATTGTATGTTTGCACTGAGAAAATCTGCATCCAGCATCACCACCAGAATTTGGTGGTGGTTGTATTTTTACCGCCCCCATTCTTGTAGGTATGTGGTGATATTTCATCGTGATTTTGTGCTCCCCCTAATGGCTAATGATAAACACCTTTTCACGTAGGTATTTGCCATGTGTATATCCTTTTTGGTGAAATATTTATTCATACCTTTTGTTCATTTTCTAATATGGATTGTTTATTTTTTTAACTGCTGAGTTTTGAAAGCTCTTTATATATCCCAGATTCTAGTCTTTTGTCAAACTTGTGATTCACACATGTTCTCTCCCAGTCTGTAGCTTGTCTTTTCATTCTCTTACTAGGGTGTTTAGCAGAGCAAAAGTTTTTAAAAAAAAATTTTTTTTTCAACGTTTATTTATATTTGGGACAGAGAGAGACAGAGCATGAATGGGGGAGGGGCAGAGAGAGAGGGAGACACAGAATCGGAAGCAGGCTCCAGGCTCTGAGCCATCAGCCCAGAGCCTGACGCGGGGCTCGAACTCACGGACCGCGAGATCGTGACCTGGCTGAAGTCGGACGCTTAACCGACTGCGCCACCCAGGCGCCCCATAAAGCTTTTAATTTTAATGATGTCCTGATCTATTTTTCCTTTTATGGATTATGCTTTTGGTGTCCAGTCTAGAAACTCTTGCTACTTGGGCTTCAGGAAAAAAAAAAAAATTTTTTTTCCCAAAAAGTTTTATAGTTTTACATTTAGATTTGTGGTCCATTTTGAGTTTAAGTTGTGAGACTTAGGTCAAGGTTGATTTTTTTTTTTTTTAATGTCTAATTTCTCTAGCCCTATTTGTTAAAAAATGATGTATTTCCTCCACTGAATTGCTTTTGTACTTTTATCAAAAGTTAATTGGGCATATTTGTGTGGGTCTATTCTGGATTTTCTCTTGTTTTCCATTGACCTATCTACATATTCCTCCCACAATACCATACAGTACTGGAGCTATGTAGTAAGTCTTGAAGTTGGGTACTGTGATTCCTCCCACTTTTTTTTTTTTTTTAATGTTTATTTATTTTGAGAGAGATCGACAGAGCACGAGCAGGGGAGGTGCAGAGAGAGGAGGAAACAGAATCTGAAACAGGCTCCTGGCTCTGAGCTGTCTGCACAGACACTTAACCGACTGAGCCACTCAGGCGTCCCCCTGCCCCACGCTTTTTTTTTTTTTTTTCATGATTGTTTTAGCTTGTATGTAGCTCATGTGCCTTCCAATATACATTCTAGGATAATCTTGTCCATATCTGCAAAAAGTCTTGCTGAGATTTTGATAGGAATTGTATTAAACCTGTATATCAACTTAAGGATTATGGGTATCTTTGTTGTGTTGAATCTTCCAGTCCATGAATATAATCTCTCTCTTCATTTTTACTTAGATCTTTGATTTCTTTCATTTCATAGTTTTCAGCTTATAAGTTCTGTGCACATGTTATTATATTTACACCTAGGTGTTTTTTTTTTAGTGATTGTAAATGCTATTTTTTATTTCCATATGTTGTCATGTTCATGGCTAATATATATAAATATGGTTTTGCATGTTTCTCTTGTATCCTGTGACTTTGCTGAAGTCACTTTAGGGATTTTTTTTTTTTTTTTAGACATACCTTGGTATTTTCTATACAGGCAATTTTATCTTCTGCAAAGAGGAACAATTTTATTTCTTTTCAATATATGTGCTTTATATTTCCTTTTTTTTTTTTTTTTTTTTTTTTTTTTTGCTTTATTGCACTGGCTGGAACTTCTAACCCTGTGTTGAATAAGAGTGGAGACAATGGATATCTTGCTTTATTTCCAAACTCAGTGGGAAAGCATTGAGTCTTTTACTATTAAGTGTAATGTTAGCTGAAGGCTTTTTGTAGATGAGCCTTATCAAATTGATGAAATTTTCTATTTCTACTTTTTTGATGGTTTTTATTGTGAATCAGTGTTGAGTTTTTATTTTTTTTTAATGTTTATTTGTGAGACAGACAGACAGACATAGAGGATCCAAAGCAGGGCTTCGGAGGGAGACAGAGGATCTTATGTAGGCCCGAACTCAGGAGCCAGGAGATCATGACCTGAGCCGAAGTTGGACACTTAACTGACTGAGCCACCCAGGTGCCCTGGTGTGGAGTTTTTCTAAATGCTTTTTCTTCATTCATTGATAATTGATCCTTCAGACTGTTAATTTGGTGGATTTCGTTGATGTTTTAAAATATTCTTTGGGGCACCTGGGTGACTCAGTTAAACATCTGGCTCTTGATTTTGGCTCAGGTCACAATCTCATGATGGGTCATGATGTGGGTCATGAGACTGAGCCCCGCGTTGGGCTGGGCACTGGGCATGGATCCTGCTTAAGACTGTGTCTCTCCCCCTCTGCCACTCCTCTGCGTGTGTGTGTGTGTGTGTGTGTGTGTGTGTGTGTGCGCGCGCTTGCGTGCTGTCTGTCTTCCTCTCAAAAAAAGAAATAAACGTAACCAGCCTTACATCTCTGGAATGAACTCCACTTTGTCATGGTGTATAATTATTTTTATATATTGCTGAATTACATCTGGTATCATTTTGAGAAGGATTTTTACATCTGTTTTTATGAGCAATGTTTGTAATTTTCTGTTTTTTACTGTCTTTGTATGGTTGGGGAGCAAAGGGAATATTAACTTTCTGAAAAAGAGGTTGTATAGGACGGGTGTTAATTTTTTAAACATTTGGTAGTATTTGCCAGTGAAAACCAGATAAGTATGAAGATTTATTTTTTAGGAGTTTTAAAATTATTTCAATTTATTTAATATTTATAAGACTATTCAAATTATGTTCTATTGTGGTGATTTGTGATTTGCGAGGAATTGGTCCATTTTGTCTACATCATGAGATATACATGTGTAGAGTTCAAAGTATTTCACTATCATATTTGTCTTCATGGTCTATAGTAAGATACACATTGTTTCATTCCTGATACTGATCATTTCTGTCTTTAGTTTTCGAACAGTCTTGTGAGATCAATTTTATTGATCTTTTCAAAGAACCAGGTTTAGTTTCATTGATTTTTCTCCCAAGTTTTTATTTTTAATTTCATTGGTTTTTGTCTGTATTGTTTCCTTCTGTTTGCTTTGAGCATTATTTTTCTTAGTTTTTAGGTTCTTAAGATGGGAATTTAGATTATTGATTTAAGACTTTTCCTCTTTTCTAACATATGAACTTAGTGCTATAAATTTCCCTCTTGGCAACGCTTTAACTGTGTCCTACAAATTTTGATTTGTCATATTTTCTTTTTTTTCAGCATTTTTTATTTCCTTTGAGACTTCCTCTTTGACTAATGAGTTCTTTAGAAGTGTATTGTTTAATTTTCAAATATTGGCAGATTATTTGTTACTGCTACTTCAAATTTGAGCCCACTTTGGTTGAAAACCATCCTCTGTATGTCTTAAAATCTTTTAAGTTTGTTTTATGGCCCAGTATATGGTCTTAGTATACGTTCTGTTAGCATTTGAAAACAATGTCCATTCTGCTGTGGTTGGGCAGAATGATCTATAAATGTCTAACAGAATCTGTTGGTTGTTGGTGATCTTGAGTTCTTCTGTTTCTTACTGATCTTCTGTCTAGTTCTATTCCTTGTTGAGGGAGGGATGTTAAAGTTCTGATGATCTGTTTTCAGTTTAGTTTTGCTTCACAAATGCTTCTATTCTAGAAGTCTGTTGTACTTACTGTATTTTTGTTTAATATGTTCTTCCTCCTCTTTTGTTCCAGCATTCTTTCCTTTATCATTTCCTTTATGTTTAGAGAACTTCCTTTAGCCAGCCGTTCTTATAGGATAGGTCTGCTGGTGACAAATTCTTAGTTCTCTTTCACTCAAGAATGTCTTGATTTCTTCTTTTCTGCAGGATATTTTTCCTAGATAAGTTTCTCAGCTAATGGTTCTTTTCTTTCAGCACTTGAGAAATGTTGTGCTATTTCCTTCTGTTCTCCAGGTATCTGATGAGAAATCTATTCTCATCTGAATTATTTTTTCCCCATAGGTAAGATGTGCTTTCCCTCTCTCTGCTAAGCTTTTTTGTCTTTAGGTTGAAGAATTTGACTAAGATGTGTCTTTGTGTGGATTTTTTGATTTGGCTTGGAATTTGCTCACCTTCTTGATTTTGTTGATTTTTATCTTTTGCCAAATTATGTGACTTTGGGACCTTTTATTTTTTTCAACGTTTATTTATATTTGGGACAGAGAGAGACAGAGCATGAACGGGGGAGGGGCAGAGAGAGAGGGAGACACAGAATCGGAAACAGGCTCCAGGCTCTGAGCCATCAGCCCAGAGCCTGACGCGGGGCTCGAACCCCCCGGGCCGTGAGATCATGACCTGGCTGAAGTCGGATGCTTAACCGACTGCGCCACCCAGGCGCCCCTATTTTTTTTATTTGAGAACTTCTTCAGTTCTAATTGTTTATTTTTGAGAGAGAGTTGGGGGGGCAGGCAGAGAGAGAGGGAGACAGAATCTGAAGCAGGTTCCAGGCTCTGAGCTGTCAGCACAGAGCCAGACCTGGGGCTCAAACCCACAAACTGTGATCATGACCTGAGCTGAAGTCAGATGCTTAACTGACTGAGCCACCCAGGCATCCCAGGACTTCTTCAGTTCTGCCTTCTTTCTCCTTCTGTGACTCTGAAGACATGAATATTAAATATTTTGTCATAGTTCCATAGGTCTTTGAGACTGTTAATTTAGTTTTTTTTTCCTCCACTAGGTTTTTTCTCTGATGTTCAGATTAGGCATTTTCTATTGTTCAGTCTTCAAGTTTACGGATTCTTTCCTCTGTCCCCTCCATTCTGCTAATTGCATTTAAAATATTTCTTTTACTCTTCAGTTGTAGAACTTCCTCTTTATATTTTCCATTTTTTTGCTGAGACTCTTTTCATTTGTTTCAGGTGTGCTCATAATTGCTTATTACTTATGACTGCTATAAAATCTTTGTCAAATAGGGGTGCCTGGGTGGTTCAGTTGGTTAAGCATCTGACTTCGGCTCAGGTCATGATCTCGTAGTTTGTGAGTTTGAGCCCAGCATCGGGCTGTGTGCTGACAGCTCGGAGTCTGGAGCCTGCTTGGGATTCTGTGTCTCCCTCTCTCTCTGCCCCTCGCCTGCTGACAGTCTGTCTCTCTCTATCTCTCAATAATAACTAAACGTTAAAAAAAAATAAAAAAGGGGGCGCCTGGGTGGCGCAGTCGGTTAAGCGTCCGACTTCAGCCAGGTCACGATCTCGCGTCAGGCTCTGGGCTGATGGCTCAGAGCCTGGAGCCTGTTTCCGATTCTGTGTCTCCCTCTCTCTCTGCCCCTCCCCCATTCATGCTCTGTCTCTCTCTGTCCCCAAAATAAATAAACGTTGAAAAAAAAATTAAAATAAATAAATAAATAAATAAAAATAAAAATAAAAAAATCTTTGTCAAATAGATGTCTCTGTCATCTTGATGTTGACATCTTTTTTTTTTCCCCATTCAGTTGTGATTTTCCTGTTTTTTAGTATGGCAAGGTATTTTCTATTGAACCTGGCACATTGGGGCGTTATGTTAATGAAATGCCGTATCTTATTTAAACTTTGTTTTAGCTGGCTTCCTCTGACACAGAGGAAGGTGGGTGCTGCCAGGTGAGAGTAGATGTCCAGGTTCCCTACTCAACCTCTGACACTCAAGGGGATGCTCTTCCTTACTTCTGGGTGAGGGTGGGAGTTCCTGACTCCTCGTGGGCCTCATGGGATACCTCCTCCATGGCTGGGAGTGATGAGTGCCTCTGGACTGACGTGGAAGTCAGGTAGAGTGGGGAGAGAGTAAGCGGGCCAGGGTGGGGAGTTGGAGGCGGTGGGAGAGTTTGGAGACCCTCGTCACTCTTGAGTGGTGGTGAGAAGTCCTCATTGTCCACAAGGCCTTCTCTTCCACTTCCCCAATAATGGTGGTGAGGGGGAGAACTCGTACCTGCCGGGTGGAAGTCCAGGTTCCCCATATGGTCTTCATGGGGAGACCCCAGGGATGAAGTGCCAGCTCCCTACCCTAGAACAGGGCCACAGCTTTTTTCCGTGGTGTTTGTTTAGGGTAGAGCAGTTATTGATGAACGTTTTCTGTATTGCTGTGCTGCCTGTTTCCTGGTCATTTGGTTAAAGAGAGCAGACTTTTTGTTGGGGCTTTTATTGTTTGTATCATTTGGCGTTTCTGGGTTGCTGGCTTCTCCAGCACCCTGTCTGGGGTGTATGAGAGAAAAGGAAAACTCAAGAAACTCGTTGCCTTGTTCTCTGGGTCCCAAGTTTCCTAGCCTGTCTGCTGCTTTCTGTCAAAGTCAGCTTATGTTTATTTGCATAAACGTCCAGGGTTTTTTAGTTGGACTTAATGGGAGGAATAGGGAAAAGTACATCTACCTTACTTTCTCAGAAGAGGAAATCCCAAATACAGTATTTAAAAAAAAAAAAGTACTACCAAGTTTTAATATTGCTATTCTCTTCTCTTAATAGAAGCCTAGCAATAATGTGCCTCCTGCAAAGTCAAAAAAAATGCACAAGTTGGTTGGGAATTCCTTGTCCATAAATAATTCAGCACTCTTCAGATCCTTAGGACCTCCTTTTCGATCAACAACTTGCCATCGATGTGGCCTGTTTGGTAAGCATATTTCCCTCTGGTGTCTGGATTATTTTTTCACACATTTGAAAACAATATATATTATTTTAGAGAGAGAGCAGGAGCAAGGGAGAGGGGTGGGGAGTGGGAGAGAGAGAGACAGAAAGAGGATGAATGAATCTTAAGCAGGCTCCAAGCTAAGCACATTGCCTGGTGTGGGGCTCAATCTCATGTGCTCTAGATCTAAACTGATCACTTCATGACCTGGGCCGAAATCAAGAGTTGGACGCTCAACTGACTGAGCCACCTAGGTGCCCCTGAAAAATATTTTTATTATGGAAAGTTTAAAATTTATTAAATGTAAACAGTAGTGTGTGTGTGTGTGTGTGTGTGTGTGTGTGTGTGTACCATATACACATCTCACCTTCGGCAGCTACCAACATCTTAAAGTTCTTGTTTGTCCGTACCTTTGCACTCTTGATGCTTCTTCACCTGTTATTTTCTATAGTTTTGTTTGTGATAATATTGACATGCACAGACTCAGACCCTATCAAGATACAGAATATTTCTGTCTTCTTAGAACATTCCCTCATCATCCCTTCCAATCTCTGTACTGCTAGAGGCAACCACAGTTGTTCTTGCACCATAAAGTAGTTTTCCAGCTTGTGAATTTCGTATAAATGGAATCTTACAGTATTGACTCCTCTGTGTAAAGCTTTTTTTTTCATTTAGAATAATATTTTTCAGATTAATCTATGTTCTTTGTAATTTTTGTTAAGTAGTATTTGTATGATTATATCACTGGATTGCTTGTGTTTAGCTTTGGCTGTTATGAATAGAACGGTCTACATATTTTTGCACAAGTCCTTGTGTAAGCATAGGTTTTCATCTCTCTTGGGTACATACCTAGGAGTACAACTGCTAAGTCAAAGGGTAGGTATATGTTGAACTTTAGAGGAAACAGCCAAACCATTTTCCAAAGTAGGTGTTTCATTTTATGTTCCTAGTGGTACTGAATTCTGGTTGCTCCACATCTTTGTTATTTGGTGTTGTCAGTCTTTTCAATATTGGCCCTTTTCCTGGGTATATAGAGGTATCTCATTGTGGTTTTACCTTGCATTTCCCCCATGATCAGTGAGCAGTATTTCATGTGCTTACTGGCTATTTGCATAGTTAGCTCCTTTGTGTTTTTTTCTATCTCTTTTAGAGAAGAGGCATTCGAAGTCAGCCAGGTTTTATTGTTGTTTCGTAATGTGCTTTGTCTTGGTTTTTTAGATGACATATTTTTTTTCTGCCTGTATACTAATAGGATTTAAAAAATTTTTTAAAAGTTTATTTGAGAGAATGAGCATGAATGGGGGAGGGGAAGAGAGAGGAAGAGAGAATGCCAATGCCGTCAGCACAGAGCCTGATGTGAGGCTTGAACTCATGAACTGTGAGATGATGACCCGAGCCAAAATCAAGAGTCAGATGCTTAACCGCCTGCACCATCCAGGTGCCCCACTAATAGGATTTTTTAATACTTTATCTAAAAAACTTCCTGGGTTTTTCTGGGTGTGATTCTCTTGATTAGTTTTTGTTTTGTACTTTTTTTTTTTTTTTTAACGTTTTATTTATTTTTGAGACAGAGAGAGACAGAGCATGAATGGGGGAGGGGCAGAGAGAGAGGGAGACACAGAATCGGAAGCAGGCTCCAGGCTCTGAGCCATCAGCCCAGAGCCCGACGCGGGGCTCGAACTCACGGACCGCGAGATCGTGACCTGGCTGAAGTCGGACGCTTAACCGACTGCGCCACCCAGGCGCCCCTGTTTTGTACTTTTTTAATGGCACAAGATAATAAGCCACATCAGTCTGTTTGCACAAGTATGTTCTTATGGCCACACATTTTCTGTTTCCTTTGATTGCTTTTTTAACAACATGTATTCTAGGGGCGCCTGGGTGGCTCAGTCGGTTGGGCGGCCAATTTCGGCTCGGGTCATGATCTTGCCGTCCGTGAGTTCGAGCCCCGCGTCGGGCTCTGTGCTGACAGCTCGGAGCCTGGAGCCTGTTTCGGATTCTGTGTCTCCCTCTCTCTGACCCTCCCCCGTTCATGCTCTGTCTCTCTCTCTCTCTCAAAAATAAATAAACATTAAAAAAAATTAAAAAAAACAAAAACAAAAAAAACATGTATTCTGGGCTCTACTTTAGGAAGGTTATCTGCCTCTGATATTCATCTTTGCATTCCTATTTGCAATTTGAGAGGGATTTGAAAGTTTAATCTTAACACCTAATCATAAACAGCATAATCCTTTTCAAGTAATCTTTAAAAGAATTAAAAAAAAAGAGAGATAGAGTGCGAGTGGGGGACGGGCAAAGAGAAGGAGTCAGAAGCAGGCTCCAGGCTCCGAGCTGTCAGCACAGAGCCCGACACAGGGCTCAAATTCACGAACTGGGAGATCATGACCTGAGCCGAGGTCAGACACCTAACCGGCTGAGCCACCCGGGTGCCCCTCAGGTGATCTTGATGTGATTAATAGAATAATGTGTTTGATATGTCTGGTCTTTGAAAATGTCTTGTTCCCAGCAACAAATACTTGGAATAAACACTGGCGATGTGGTTGTGGGGTGTGTTCTGTAGGGTCGCTGAGGTGCTCACAGTGTAAGCAGACGTACTACTGCTCCACAGCATGCCAGAGAAGGGACTGGTCAGCACACAGCATCGTGTGCAAACCCGTTCAGTACAAGTAAGCGCGATTTTCTTATTCATTAAAACTAAGGTGGTTTTTTTGTTTTGATAGTGTAACGATCAAATGAGGTAAGCAGGCAACAACTAGGTAGAAGTTACTTTTTATTGAAGTATAACATAAACATAAAAGCAAATCTGAAATGAACAGCTCTACAGACTTAGGACTGAGTTTTCATGAATATAATTTTATTAGATGGTACATATTCAGTTAGAACTTAAAGTGAGTTTGTGTTTGTAATGATGAAAGCTTTAGAATGCCTTACTTTTATGTAATCATGTATTCTTTCCTGAATTTTGATGAGGTAGAGCTCTCACAATGTCTCTCGAATTGTGATTTTAAAATACAAAAATCCTACTGGCATGGTATTTACCAGTTTGCAAAGCAGTTTCCATCTATGACCTCATTTGGTCCTCGAAACTGTTGAGGTCTCGTGTGAGGATTATCTCCATTTTGCAGATAGGGAAGCTGGGACTTGGGAGATCGTGGCTGTATATATCCCTTTTAATTAGGTGGCTTTGAAAGAGGCGGCAAGCCCACGTACAGGGTAAACCATTTCATAGCCAGCCTTGGACTGTTTTGCTTTGTTACTACTGTGATTCTCTCTGGAAGAAGCTGTTTTTCCCTTTCTGGATTCTGTTGATTGAGCATTTAACATCATTGTGGCCCCTACTCTTAATTGGCTCTGTACTAGAAGTATTATTATCAGCTGCTTTATTTCAGTTTCTACAAACGTGAAGATAGTAAATCACCTTTTGAAACTAAGAACATGGAAGTGAAAAATGAGGTATGATAAACCTTTTGCCTTTAGAGTAAACTTTGAATGACTTTTATTGAATTAAGAGGACTTAAGCTAAATAAAATATTTACCCCTTATTTCTACATTTCACCAGTGTTTATTTCTAAGTGATCTCCACTCACAGTGAGGCACCAAGGGGCTTGAACCCATGACCCTGAGATCAAGAGTCATGTGTTCTATTGGCTGAGCTTGCCAGGTGCCCTGCACTAGTGTTTATTTAAAAACAATTTCTTGTTGAATAAATCTGTACATCTTAACGATCAATTGGGTGACTGTTGGGGGTCTTTGAGCATTGTGTGTGCCTGGCTCTTTTCCCCAAAGGACTTGAGAAATGCTGTGTCTCAGTGTAACTTCATTGAACTCTTGAGAGAGCCCCTTCTCCTGTAGTCCCTGCAGGCACATGTTCTCTGGCTTTGTGTAACAGCATCCTAATACAGGGCTCTGTGACCAAAGGAGCATTTTTTCTGTAATACTACTCTTCCATTTAGATAACTCTATGGGCTAAATCATTCATAATCTGAAAAATACTAACAGTGTCCAGCTCATGTCAACAGATAATTTTTAGCCTTCTCTAGCTGGTCCTAGCTTCTACTTTAAAAAAAAAAAAAAATCTGACTTCCTCAAATAATCATTGCTATAAAATGTTAGCAAGTACAAACTTAAAACGCTAAGCCCCTCTTTTTATTTCATAAACACAACATTATCATCACCATTATGGCCTGATTCTTAGGTGATCCCAGTGCTTTGTACACTGCCTGTAGACAGTGGGTTTTATTGGCTCTTGAAAGTACACGCTATTTCTCTACTTTCTTGTTGAAGCCTAAGAGGCTATTTTTGCCTCAATTCCAGCAAGTAGTGGTCACGGTATCACTGAAACATGTGTTTATGTAAATAACTCACTTTTTTTTTCTTGGTTTTTTTTTTTTTGTTTGTTTTTTTAACCCAGGGTCACTACCCTCTTGGACTTACTAAAGAAATAGCCACTTGTGCTGATAAAATAATGTTTTCTGATTTGAGAAGTCTACAACTCAGGAAAACCATGGAGATAAAGGTATTTGTTTAATTTATATAGACAGACATCCAAAGAACTGTAGCTTTTTGTTCCTTGTTTCCTATTTTCAGTTTGAGTTTATAAGATAGCTACAAAATATAACCGATGAAATTGGTAAGGATTGCAAAAACTGTAATAACCTTTTTAAAAACTTATTATAAAACTTTAAGAAATTCATATTTGCTTGTGTTCTCAGTGAGCTACTGCACCTTTTCTGTCTTTGAAAGGGTACAGTTACTGAATTCAAGCACCCGAGTGACTTTTATGTGCAGTTATATTCTTCAGAAGTTTTGGAATACATGAACCAACTTTCCACGTGCTTAAAGGAAACCTATGCAAATGCGGTGCATGAAGAGGATTATATTCCTGTTAAGGGGGAAGTTTGTGTTGCCAAGTACACTGTTGACCAGGTAACCCGTGACGAAATGAATGATTTAAGATGATGTTTTAATTTACTTTGCTCATACAAACTCGACACCAGAGCTTTTAATAATGCATTTGATGGCTTGACAAGAGGCTCTGGTCACACTCCTCTTTCTCTTCCTCGGTCAGTATTGCAGGTGTGTCGGGTGACCTCCTTCCTGCCCTTGCCCCCTCCAGCTCTGTTTACAGGCTCCTCAGTCGCCAGTTACAGACTGGCAGACTGTGAGTCCTGGATGGTGTTTATTTCTGCGGCGGAGGCATTAGTGTGTCTTAGTGTCTCGTGGGCTAGAAGAACCCGGGAAGAGTTGTGCCTATTAAAGTCTCCTAAAAAGACAAATTTAGGGGTTTCTTAGCCAGATTCCTAGAAAATTAACCTACCAAGTGCCTCAGCAGACCAGTAGCCTTTCCTTTGTGTGTTCTGTAGATTGGCTGAGGGTTTTCAGGCGTAAGGTTATGAAACGCTGTTCTGAAGCAGGGCGCCATTCTATTACACTTTCAGACCTGGAACAGAGTAATAATACGAGATGTTGATATGCTGCAGAAGAAGGCACAAGTCTTATATATTGATTATGGAAATGAAGAAATAATTCCAGTAAACAGAATTCACCAACTCAATAGAAACATCGACTTATTTCCTCCATGTGTGAGTCTTTTTCACTTTCTAAACTCCTAAGTGTCTCAAAGGAGCTCTTTTTAATATTTTGATGGGCACTGTATTTGCTTGTTCTATACTATGATTGTTACTAGGAAAAAACACATTCTGGTATATTTTTCATCTTTTACCAAGTAGATAAACAATCATTGGCTTTCTTGGCTCCATTTAATAGGCCTTATTTACTTAAGTACTTAGATGAGAAACTTCGCATTTTTAGGGACATCTATCTTATCCATCAGTTCTTTTAAAATGATCTTTTTTTTTTTTTTTGAGAGAGAGCACAAGCAGAGGAGGGGCAGAGGGCAGGGAGAGAGAGAATCTTTAGCAGGCTTCACGCCCAACACAGCCCCATCGTGGGGGCTCGATCTCATCACTGAGATCATGACCTGAGCCAAAATCAAGAGTTGGACACTTAACCAGCTGAGCCACTCCAGGGGCCCCTAAAATGATCATTTCTGTATTTATTACATTGTGTGGAAGCAGCCTGAATTTATATGTATGTGAGGGATAATTATTATCCTTTCATGAATTTTTGAGCTTCAAGAAGTCCCAAAAGGAAAAGCACTGTGGGTTAGAGTACCACAAGAGACAAATAATTATAAAGTTGTTTATTTGGTTAGTTTTTGAAGATTTCCAGTATATTTTCAGCATGAATTATATTCACATTATTAATTAGAAAAAGTCGTTTTCAAATAGTAACTTTTTTTTTTTTAGTAACTTACATAAAATCTTTCAGGCCATAAAGTGCTTTGTGGCCAGTGTTACCCCAGCAGAGGGGAATTGGAGCAATGAATGTATCAAAACTATTAAATCACTGTTAATGGAGCAGTACTGCTCTATAAAGATTGTCGACATCTTAAAAGAAGAGGTAGTTACCTTTGCTGTGGATGTTATGCTGCCAAGTTCAGGTAAGATCTAAGTCTTCTTTTTTAGATGGAGCACTTAATATGTTATTTAGTCTTTACTTGTTGCACAGAGAAGAAATAAAAACACGAAGTGAGGCCAAGTAGTAAGCTCCACTCGGAAGTCATTCGGGTTGTGATAAAAAGATGGCTTTGGCCCTGCGCTTGGGGTTGGCAGTTTGTCAAAGACCTGGCGCACATTCCTAGAAATGGGTGGGCCAAAAAGCTACATCTATACTTAGTTTGGGGATAACTCTGTTACCCTTTTGATATAGCCATTATGATCTCTATTCATGATTTCTACTCATTTATTGGGAAAAAGTCAAGAATTTCTTTATGAATTTGTCCATGCTTGTGTCAGGAGTGCTTTTTCCTTGAACAACCTTCGCAGAACTGCATTGGTTTAGTATCGAGACTTTGAATGCCTAGTGTTTAAGTGGAATACTAAATGGAAACACCTTGGAATCCTGTCCTTCTGTGCTGGCTTTCTGTGTGTTTGAAAAGTGACTTCTCAAGTTATTACTCTTCTACTTTTAGAGATCCAGCGTCACTTGGTGACTTGGTAGAAAATTGACTTAATCCTGTTGTGAAATTAAGTATAAAATCTATTTTCTTTCTTTGCTGTGTATGTTAACAGCTTGGGCTTCTGGATGTTATTTTATGGAACTTGAAGTTCATATCACACTGGCTACCCTTGTTTTGGCTATACTTTATGTCTGAGAAAAAGTAGTCCTATTTTAACACTAAATTAATTTTTTGTCCTAAATGGTGGCCATACTAAGCATACCAGCGAGGTGGTAACTAAACCTTTCATGTTATCCAGAATTTTGAAGTGAAATACTTTCATTAGATTTTCTGCCAAGTGATGATGAGGATTTTGTCTCAATTTTTAAGGCTGAGCATTGGAAACTGTATTTTGCACTTAGAAATTGAGCTGGTAAGGAATATACCAGTGTATTAATAGCCATAATCTCTAGATCATTAGATCATCTCTAGATGATTGTGACTCGTGTATTTATGCCTTTATTCTAATACTTGCTGTAATATCTCAATGGAGGTACATTTTCTTAAACATTTTTAGGAAAACTCTTAGACGATGTGCTCATAGAAATGGGATATGGCTTGAAACCCGAAGGACAAAATTCTAAGAAACAGAGTGCAGATCCAGGTGAGTATACAGATTAATATTGAACAGTATAGTGACTCTAGGTACTGAAAAGTGTCTTCTCTACTGAACAAAAAAGGGCAGAGCTGTTGCAATGTCAGATTTAATGGAAGTGATAACCATTCTTTGAACTTTATATAAAAAAGGTGATGCTTTTTCATTCAGTGGTACATCCTGTCTAATTTTAGTTTACCCTGCCTGTTTTCCTTCCCTGTCTTCCAGATCAATCTTTGACATGATGGATATCAGAAATTTTTAAAGTACTAGGGGCACTTGGGTGGCTCAGTCGGTTAAGTGTCCAACTTCGGCTCAGGTTATGATCTCACAGTTCGTGGGTTTGAGCCCCACGTCAGACTCTGTGCTGTCAGCCAGGAGCCTGGAGCATGCTTCATATTCTGTGTCTGTCTGTCTGTCTCTCTCTGCCCCTTCCCTGCACGCTCGCGTGCGTTCTCTCTCTCTCTCTCTCTCTCTCTCTCTCTCTCTCTCTCTCTCTCCCCCTCTCCCCCTCTCCCCCTCTCCCCCTCTCCCCCTCTCCCCCTCTCCCCCTCTCCCCCCCTCCCCCTCCCTCCCCCTCCCTCCCCCTCCCTCCCCCTCTCTCCCCCTCCCTCCCCCTCCCTCCCCCTCTCTCCCTCCCCCCCTCACTCTGTCTCAAAAATAAACATTAAAACAATTCTAGAAATTTTGAAGTACTAAATATGACACTTTGAGTTGAAGGGTTTTAGCTAAAATTTCCTTAGTTTAATTTTTCCTCCTTATTTGGTTATTCTAGAAATAATAAATAGGGATATAACATTCTGTTCTGGTAAGATGTTGTTTCTTAAGTTTTTACTACTTGTTTAATTATGTGTGTGGCTTTTCATTTAGTATAACAAGAGAACCAAGAAGATTTGCTATCAGCATTTTATTTTCTCATTGTTTAGTTTTATGTATTGTTTATTGCAATGTTTTCGCCTTCACTTTGTTCCTTTACAAATTACTTTGGATGTGGACATACTTCATTGTCTCTTGCTCATTCACCCAGAGGTGATTGCCAGTTAATGGTGCTGTGATTGGATGCATCCTTTCATATACACAAATCGACTTATCTTTAAATCTACCTTATCCCTGCCTCCTGTCCTTTGCCAAGTCTTTATTGATGGTTCTTTCTAAATATTGTTTGTATGTGACTTTTTTTTAAATCTTTTTTTCTTTTTTTCTAGCTCAGGAATCCTTATTATTTGTGGATAGTTGCAACAACCTTGTGACTTTATCTTTTGTCTCCTGCCTGTATTCTTACAGTATTGCCCATATGATATCCCCAAAACACAAGTGTTGGTGTGCCAGCTCGCTGAAAAGTTTTCAGTAATTCTTTGCCATCTGGAGGAGAAAACCAAACACTTATTGGTCTAATGATTGAAACCATAAGTGTTGGTGGTAGTTTAGGGGGAGTATAGAGTGAGGAAAAAATAGGGAGATTGATCTGGGGCCTGCAACATCAAGTGAGAAACCACAATGGGATGGGTGGATAGAGGATGGGGAAGAAATTGCCAGAGCAATAGGAGGGTGAAGGCTTCTAGGAAGGAGTCATCAGTAATAACGGCAAGTGTTGCACGGGTATCCAGGGGAAGGAACAAACATCTTCTGGGCAGTATTTGCTTCACTGAGGAACTGGAGGTACCATCATGGAGGGTGTTCTGTGATTAGTACAGACACCTAGAGAAGAGATTATAAAATGGTGTGATAGAGGATATGCACGCAAATGCCGTGGGAGCACCTAGGAAGGACACCTAACCCAGATTCGGAGGGAAGCCTTTTCAACGTGACAGCACACTGAGCAGGAAATAATCAGGTTGCTGGGGGATTGGGAGTGTGTCCTGGGAAAGAAGAGTGGCATGTGTTAAGGCCTGGAGGTGTTGGAAGGAGCCTGATTGGGCCTGAAAAACTGCAAAAATTAGATTAATGAAACCAAAATGCCTTGTTTTTCTGTTTTCTGTTAAGGTGATGTTGAAGATGTTGGAAAAATGACAGCTGAAAACAAAGTTGTTGTAGACAGAAGTGATCTGATCCCCAAAGTGTTAACTGTGAATGTAGGCGATGAGTTCTGTGGTGTGGTTGCTCACATTCAGACCCCAGAAGACTTCTTTTGTCAACAGCTACAAAGTGGACGTAAGCAAATTTTCTTGATTGTCCTATCAGTATAACCCACTTCAAGAGACTCAGCATGCGAAAATGAAGATAATGTGTAGGTTTGTATTTCTTTTGTTTAAGATGTGATCTATATCTACAGATAAGCTTGCTGAACTTCAGGCGTCCCTTAGTGAGTACTGTGGTCAAGTGCCTCCACGCTCAGATTTTTATCCAACCATTGGTGATATCTGTTGTGCACAGTTCTCAGGTGAGGAAAGAGTATTCCTGAATTTTTTTTTACTTACAATGAAGTAAAAAAACCCAAAAACCCCAAACAATCTTCATTTTGCACTGTTTGGCTGCATTCAAAGTTTGAGTATTAAAGTGCACCAGTCAGTTTTAAATACATCCAGTTAAATGGACTCAAAGTGTGTGACATAAGGGAGGAAGGCCTGTTGCAGTGGGGGGGGGGGGGGGGGGGGGAGGGTGGTTGGTAAAGAAAGTTTTTATTGTTTTATCAGTCCTTTAGTTTTGGGGACTGGTGCAGATAATTATATTTACATCCGTACATGAATGTGCAATCTCCCGGGATCACGTCTTTACCGGTTTTAGTGGGAGTAGCAGGAGGCCTAGAAGCATGGAGCTGTCACGGCACAGCTGTATTAAGTGGGTTCGGTTCGTCTCTGCCGGAGGGGAGAGCCTAGCAGCCTTCCCGTAAACTGGTTGCTTGGTTGGTGGAGTCTGGTTGACTCCTACTGCCAGGTGTTGTAACGTTAGCCCCGCTTGATGCTTAGCAAATTGTTCCTGCATTGATCAAGGCATTGTTGTGATTTCACACACAAGACTCTGTCCTGCGAGTTAACTGTCTATGGGGCAGATGAAGTGGTTGTAAGTGGTGGCAGCCCATGGAGTGAGTGAGGGGTCTAAGGCCTGCAGAAAGATGAGATTTTAGGGGTTTAAGGCTTCCAGTAGGCAGAAGTAGCATTGTTGACTCAACATACGTTGTTCCGTAAAGCTTGATACTGTATTAAAGCCTACAGATGGCCATCTCCGGATTTGGGAGGGAAAGTTTGTATTTATATCTGTACTGGAAAATGATTTGAGACTGAGTCTCTCCTTTTTTCAGAGGATGATCAGTGGTACCGGGCCTCCGTTTTAGCTTATGCTTCTGAGCAGTCTGTACTGGTCGGATATGTAGATTATGGAAACTTTGAAATCCTTAGTTTGACGAGACTTTGTCCCATAACTCCAAAGTTGTTGGAATTGCCAATGCAAGCTATAAAGTGTGTGCTGGCAGGTATGAAATTTTTATGGTCCCCATATTCTTAAAATAGCAAAACCCCTAAGAGCATTAGAAATGAAGTTAAACCAATGAGAAGATAAAAGAATGTGTTAAAATATAACTTCTCTTAATGAAAAAATAATCCTTAATAGAACATTTAGGAAATACACAGGACTACTTTGCTATCTCTAATAAAATAAAATTTAATGTATCATAATATTGAGTATTTTTGGTATTTATAGAGTGCATTATTGATATCATAGAAGTGGATTCATGACATAAAGTAGGGCAAAACCTGCTTATAGAAACAGTAAGAACATTGTGCTTAGAAATTACTGTATGTAGAGGCGCCTGGGTGGCTCAGTCATTTTAAGTGTCTGACTCTTGAGTTCAGCCTGGGTCATGATCTCACAGTCCTGAGATTGAGCCCTGTGTTGGGCTCCGTGCTGAGCCTAGAGCCTGCTTAAGATTCTCTTTCCCTCTCCCTCTGCCCCTCCTGTGGTCATGTGGCTGCTCGCCCTCTCTCAAAATAAATAAACGTTAAGAAAAATTTGACTGTAAATATAATTTATCCCATCAAGAGCCGGGGCTGCTTTCCATGTTAATAAATTGGCTTCTTTATTCAAATGTACTGTAATTGAACTAGTATACGATTATCAGAAGGATATTTCCAAGTTCATGCTACGAGCAGTGTTCTTTTAACTGCATCTTGCAACCTATCCAAGAGCATTTCCTTGGCATAGGTTGCAAATGTAGTTATGTTACAAGACACCTCCGTAGGTGAAATAGAGGTGTTGGAGGTATGTTTCTTTTTGTATGATATATATTACGATTGTTTTCTAGAAAGGGTAGAAATAATTTACACACCTACCAGAAATTTAGCGGGGAGCCCATTACTTCACAAATTGGTACACCAAGTAGACACTTCTGTATTTCATGCTGATAAGTTAAAATGAAATCATTTCAATTACTTTATTACCAGTGAGGCTGAACATTTTTTCTTCAGTTACTTGCTCTTATTTTATGAAAAGACTGGGTGTAACTCTGGGTTAATTTGTAAGTGCCTTTGGAGTGAGTGATACAGATGTTTTTGTGTCGTTCTAAGGGACCGTATTTCTTCCTGCATTGTTTTATACTTTTGTTTATGACTTTCTTAACTTATTGAGATATAATTTACATACCATAAAATTCTTGGTCTTAGGTACACAATTCAGTGATTTTTTAGTAAATTTACCGAGTTGTGTAGCCATCACCATAATCCACTCGTAGAAATTTCCATCACCCTGATGAGGTTTCTTGTGCCCATTGATAGTTAATCCTTCCTCCCCAGGTGACCACTAGTCTAATTTCTGTCTTAGGGATTTGCTTTTCTGGACATTTCATATCAGTGGAACTATGTTTTGTTTACATAGAAGTATAGCCATTTTCTCTTTGTAATTTTGCCTTCATTTTCATGGTTAGAAAATCCTTTTGCTCAGGTGGGACTTTCTGGGTCTGGTGTTTGTCAGATTCCTTAAGTTTAACTTTATGGAAATTGGGAGCTAAATTTCTAAGTGCCTGTTATAAGAAATATTTTAACATTCCTTTAAAAATTATTTGTTAGGAGTAAAGCCATCATTAGGAATTTGGACTCCAGAAGCTATTAGTCTGATGAAAAAAATTGTACAGAACAAAATGATCACGGTGAAAGTGGCAGACAAGTTGGAAAATAGTTCCCTGGTGGAGCTTCTAGATAAATCTGTGACACCTCACATCAGTGTTACCCAAGTTCTCATAGATGCCGGCTTTGCTGTGGGGGAGACAGGGGTGCTGACGGATAAACCCAGCATCGTGAAAGAAGCCAGTGGTAAGTAAAATGTCTCCTTCATAATGCCCATGCTGGAGTTCAGACAGTTGTGTGTATATGTGGCTTCTCATACTTTCAAAAAGAGTTGATGTTGGGGCGCCTGGGTGGCTCAGTTGGTTGAGCGTCCGACTTCAGCTCGGGTCACGATCTCGCGGTCCGTGAGTTTGAGCCCCGTGTCGGGCTCTGGGCTGATGGCTCAGAGCCTGGAGCCTGCTTCTGATTCTGTGTCTCCCTCTCTCTCTGCCCCTCCGCCGTTCATGCTCTGTCTCTCTCTGTCTCAAAAATAAATAAACGTTAAAAAAAAAAATTAAAAAAAAAGTTGACGTTAAGTGTCTTTTTGTCTTTATTATTATTATTACTAATGTTTGTTTAGTTTTGAGAGGGAGAGAAACAAGACAGAGTACAAGCAGGGGAGGGGTAGAGAGAGAGGGAGACACAGAATCTGAAGCAGGCTCCAGGCTCTGAGCTGTCAGCACAACGCCTGACGCGGGGCTCGAACTCATGAACCCTGAGATCATGACCTAAGCTGAAGTTGGACGCTTAACCAACTGAGCCACCCAAGTGCCCTTTGTCTTTTTGATCCAGGCATTCATTTATATATATACGAGTGTGTTTGAGAGCTGAAAAAAAAATTTATGGGTCACTAGACATATGAATTTAAAATTCAGTGAGGTAGTTATGGCTAGTTGTAATACTGATTGTTTCCTTTAAAGTCACTAAGAAAGTCACTGGAAATTCAGTTCTTCTTCAAATGCAGATACCTCACTGGCCCCACCTCCCATCCCCACTTTGACCATTTGTTTTGCAAAATGTTCATTTATTTTCACAGTTCCCTTAGGTGTAGAAGCAAAACTAAATCCACTGGAGTGGACATGGGTTGAACTTACTGTTGACCAAACAGTAGATGTTGTGGTCTGCATGATATATAGTCCTGGAGAATTTTATTGCCATGTGCTTAAAGAGGATGGTAAGTTGACTCTTCTCATTGATTTCTTTGTACAAATACGTTGATGTAGATAATAACTGGAGATGAGTTTAATGAATAATAAAATTACTGTCTTTACAAGAAGGGCCAAGTGGGTAGGTATTTCTGCTTCCAAGAAAGATTTGGTTATAGTTGCCTTTTATTCCATTTTAAGCTATTATTTCTATTTTCGAAAGCTCTCTTTATATTTAAACCAGGTTATATTTCAAAGAATGTCTTCTAAATTTGTTTTTGAAAATTAAATTTAACGGTTGATTATATATACGTGCTATGCTTTAATATACAAGTGCAGGGGCGCCTGGGTGGCGCAGTCGGTTAAGCGTCCGACTTCAGCCAGGTCACGATCTCACGGTCTGGGAGTTCGAGCCCCGCGTCAGGCTCTGGGCTGATGGCTCAGAGCCTGGAGCCTGTTTCCGATTCTGTGTCTCCCTCTCTCTCTGCCCCTCCCCCGTTCATGCTCTGTCTCTCTCTGTCCCAAAAATAAATAAACGTTGAAAAAAAAAAAAATTAAAAAAAAAATATACAAGTGCATAAATAGTACTGCATGACACATTGTCAGAAAGTCAAAACCCTGAATAATCAACATTTAGGTCAGGAAATAAAGCATTACCAGAATCCAGAAGTTTCCTTCATTTCTCCTCTGATTACTACCCTTTTCTCTCTTTAAAAGGTAAATACTGGGGCACCTGGGTGGCTCAGTCGGTTGAGCATCCGACTTGGTTCAGGTCATGATCTCACAGTTTGTGGGTTCAAGCCTCGCATCAGGCTCTGTGCTGACAGCTCAGAGCCTGGAGCCTGCTTCAGATTCTGTGTCCCCCTCTCTCTCTGCCCCACCCCTGCTGTGCTCTGTCTCTCTCTCTCTCTCTTTCAAAAATGAATGAACAAAGTAAATACTGTCCTGCCTTCTAATAGCATAGATTAGTTTTTCCTGGTTTTGAACTTTATATAAGGAATCCTACAATGTGTGCTCTTGTATTCCTTGCTTTTTTTTTTTCCACATTGTTTGTGAGATCAGTTCTTCATTTCCATGTGTGGCAGTAGCTTGTGTCTTGTTACCCCGGTGTGTTCCACCATGTGAATGTACTGTGGATTTATTTCTTTTTAAGGTTCTTTTTAAGGTTCTTTTTAAGGTTTAGGGGGTTGTTTCTACTTCTGATCTGTTTAACGATACTGGTGTGAACATTTCCGTCCAAATTTAGTGCACGTGTGTATGCGTTTCTTTTTAATATACTCCCAGGAGTGAAATCAGTGGCCTTATCCTAACGGGTATGTATATTTTCAGCTTTGATCAATGAAGGCCAGAAAGTTTGCAAAGTGATGATTATGACGCTTGTTAGTTTGAGAGTTTTAGTTGCTCCACATCCTTACACTTGTATTTCCCTTCTTTTTCTTTTGAGCTATTCTGGTAAGCATTGTTAATTTTAGCTTTTCTAAATCTTGGTTTTCCTCTCTACCAAATGAGGACATGACACTAGGTGCCTAAGCTCGTCTGGCTCCCAATTTGTGAGATCTGTTATCCTTCCCTTCAGAATTATCTGGTAGGTAGATCACTATTTCGTATAGCATAAGACGTGAACATTTTAAAGTTACTTTTTATAGGTGATTATACAAGCCTATGGTACAAAATTCAAAAGTTACAAAAAGAGTGTAGAGTGGGAAGTTTCCCAGTCCCCTCTGAGTTTTCTGAATATCTTTTCAGAAGTAGTCTATGCATATGCTTGTGTGAATGTATATGTCTCTGTTTGTGTAGGCATACACGGTAAATGCTGTGATGTTTGCACTTTGCTTTTGTCCCCACATGGTCCTTTCTTCATTCTTTTTGTCTTTTATTTTATTTTTTTTTCAACGTTTATTTATTTTTTTTGGGACAGAGAGAGACAGAGCATGAACGGGGGAGGGGCAGAGAGAGAGGGAGACACAGAATCGGAAACAGGCTCCGGGCTCTGAGCCATCAGCCCAGAGCCCGACGCGGGGCTCGAACTCACGGACCGCGAGATCGTGACCTGGCTGAAGTCGGACGCTCAACCGACTGCGCCACCCAGGCGCCCCTCTTTTTGTCTTTTAAATTAAACTTCTAATAGTGGAATAATTTTAGATTTACAGAAAAGTGGCAGAGATGGTGCAGAGTTCCCGTACGCCTCTCAGCTAGCTTCCTCCATAGTTAACGTCTCACAGAATTGTGGTACGTTTGTTACAACTGAGAGAACAACATGGGCACCTAGTCATGAACTGAGATGGGGACATGTCCTTTTTCTTTCTACTGCCACTAATGGCCTTTTTCTATTCCAGGGTCTAGTCCAGGATGCCGCATTGCTGTTTTGTTTCCCTTTTCATGGTTATGTGGTGTTTCACTATGTGGGTTTATCCGACCTCTTATTATTGAAACATTCCTTGTGTTCTCTGGCTTTATTCTGTGAGTGTGTTGTCCGGGCAAATTCCCGTGTAATTATTAAGTCAAAGGATGCATGTGCTCGTGCTTTGGAGTACGCCCAAGGGGACCGGCCAAGCTAATTCCCACAGACACGTACACACGCCTTTCCCACACCATTTTCAGTAGTGTTTCTTAAACTGAAAGGTGACAGCTCTGACTTGTTATAGTTTACTTTCCGTATCTGTGAAGGGGCCTTTGCCACATGCGTAAAAGGCAGCTGCTTTCCCTTAAGTTGTTGTGTAGTGTCGGGACCCCTTGACTCAGCATTTAAAGCTCTCCATGGTGTGTACTTTCCCAGCACAGTGCTGGTATGTTCTTCATGGTTCACGTTCCACTTCCCTGCTTCGCCAAATTGCTCCCACCAGGTGAATTTTGGTTGCTTAATTTTGTACTTTGCCTCAGGGCCATTTCTGGTTCTTCGGGAATACCCTCTCCTTCTCTGTCCTATTTCTTTATAAAAGCAGCACACAGAGCTCACCTCTCTGCGTTTCCCTAGCAGATGTCTGTGCCATCCACTCAGTCATTCATTATATGTTCTCCTCCAGGACATATAAGCTTGTGTGTCACTTTGTGTACAGGCTTGTATGCTCTGTCCTTAGCCCTGTGCACAAGTTCATGCTCTGGTGTGCTGGTAACCATGCCATAGTTGGGGATTACCAAGAGCTTTAACTAATTACGACTTACTTTCCCAGTTAATTTTTTTAATGAGAAAAAGAGAAAAGCATCTGGTATACTTAATAGTTGTTTGGGAATGTACCTGAGGTTTTATGATCAAAACGTTTCCAACTTAAAAGGAAAAATCTGTGTTCTGCATGCTTTTTTAAATATTAAATGCTGTATGTGTATTGCATTTTCAGCTTTAAAGAAACTCAATGATTTGAATAAGTCGTTAGCAGAATATTGCCAGCAGAAGGTGCCCAATGATTTTAAAGCAGAAATAGGGCAACTGTGTTGTGCTCCTTTTGCAGGTAAGTTACAGTTGGTACAGTCTTGACTTTGATAGAAAGTTTTGTTTCCTGATGTTGAGCCCATATTTTGATGTGTATTTTCTTCCCCGTGTTTAAGCAAGTATTTCTCACAAGACTAAATGAATGCAGAAAGTGTCATGTCTAATACTCTGTTTGTAACAAGGAACCTCCAAATGGAACTTCCTTACCTCCATTTGTTAAATTTCATTAAATGCTTTTCTTTCCACAATCTCTGATATTAAAGTAAGTTAGATAATGGTTCACTGCAGGTTCATTGTTTCTTCTGGTCACCTGTGTATATACTTAGTTTGGAAGTATATTTTATGAGACTCCTTAATTTCTTAAATTTTTTTTAATGTTTATTCATTTCTGAACAACAGAGAGCACAAGCAGGGGTGGGGCGGAGAGAGAGGGGGACACAGAATCTGAAGCAGGTTCCAGGCTCTGAGCCGTCAGCACAGAGCCCAATGTGGGGCTCAAACTCATGAACCGTGAGATCATGACCTCAGCAGAAGTTGGACGCTTAACCGACTGAGCCACCCAGGTGCCCCACCCCTTAATTTCATCGTATGAGTTTTTCTACTATTTTTATATGATTTTACTAATAACAAGTAAAACAGTTTGTCATTAGTTATGAGAGTATTATAAAACTTCCAGATTGACAGATAACATTTAAGGTTATTAAGTCTTACCTTCACTTTCACGCTCTGTTTATTGGATAGGTGATGAGTGAAATCTTAAATTTATATTAGATTAATGTTAAAGTGTGCTATAAAAATTTGGATGTGTTCTAAAAACAAATTTTGATAACTCTCCTGGGGATTTCTGAATGAAAACTAGAGGCATCATCTGGAGAAGGAGAGCAGATTTATTAGCTACTTTACGCAGAGGATTTTTCTTTGGAGATAAAAATTTCAAATGTTAATAGAAAGGAAATAATGTTCTGTGTTACAAACTTTGTGTTAAATGTAGGTGATGGTAATTGGTATCGTGCATTAGTCAAGGAAATCTTGCCAGCTGGAAATGTTAAAGTCCATTTTGTGGATTATGGGAACATGGAAGAAGTTACTGCAGATGAACTCCAAATGATCCCATCAAAATTTTTAGAACTTCCGTGTCAAGGGATACGGTGCTGGTTAGCAGGTATGGTGCAGAATAAGCTTTCAAAACTGTCTTCTAATACTTAGGGTAGATGTACTTTTAAGTATTAACATCTGTAATTTTAACATGTGAGCCAGAAGATCTTGCTTCATATTATAAAATTTAGAAACGTACTTTTGAAGATGCTGGCCAGAGTGTTGAGTGTAGATGCTAAAAGGAGGGAAACAGCTGCTTTTCTGGGCTCGAGATGGGAATGAAAACTGATATGTCCTCTTGAAGACATTTTGCAGGATTTCTTAGGAGTTTCAAATAGTCCTGCCTTTTGTCTGAGCATTTTTACTTGTAATAATTTATCCCAAAGAAATGATCTTGGAGTCTCACAAAGTTCACCTACAAGGACGTTCCTTATACTGCTGTTAATAGCAGCAAAACAACGCAGGCAGCTAGGCAGGGGATGGGTTCAGTGATGACCTGTAGGGTTGAAAACCTCAGCACCTGCTTCAGATGGTGCTGTGAGGGGCCAGTGGGTGCTGAGGACAAAGGCTCCCCGGCCTGCACAGGCGGATTTAAGTGTTTGCCCTTGCTGCCCGGGCATTAACGTGTAGCAGATACGAAGAGTACAAGTTATAAGAGATGCAGGATAGTATTGTGGTTAAGAGGACAGGCTCCGGAACCAACTCTGCTCCCTACTAGCTGTGCGAGAATTTAAGCAAATTAATTAAACTCTCTGGTGCTTCTGTTTCCTCACTTGGAAAATAATAGTACCTTCCTCAAGGAGTCATTAAGAATAAAAGACATAGGGGCACCTGGGTGGCTCAGTCAGTTAAGCATCTGACTCTTGATTTCAACTCAGGTCATGATCTCACAGTTCATGTGCTTGAGCCACGTGTCAGGCTCTGTGCTGACAGTGCAAAGCCTGCTTGGGATTCTCTCTCTCTCCCCATCTCTGCTCCTCCCCTGCTCATGCTGGTACCCACACTGTCTCTCAAAAATAAACATAAAAAAAAGAATAAAAGACATAAAAAATATAAAGCACTAAACACTACCTGGCATCATATCCACAGTAGCTACTATTATTGCAAAGGTTTCTTTATAAAATAAATCGGTATTATGTGTATGTGGGTCATTCCATACACACATGAAAATTATGGAAGGTTGGATACCAAAATGTTAATAGTGCTCATGTCTAGAAGCACAGATGCTTTTTATTTTTCCTTTTGCGTGTTTTCTTTCTGCTTACTGCATACTATGTTTCAGATTATTCTTAATACCATGTTTCATGTCCATGCTTCTTCAAGTGTGGCCCCTAGACCAGCAGCATCAACTTGAGAACTTACTCAAATTACAGATTCTCTGTCCCCAACCAAGACCTGCTGCTAAATTGGAAAATCTAGGATGGGCCCCTGAAATCTGTTTTAACGAGCCCTCTAGAGAGTTGAGATGCACACTCAAGTTTGAGGATCACCATTGTAAAAATAAGGGTATAAACCACAATTATCAGAAAAATAATTTTTGGTTAAGTACTTTAAAATAACATTTTGAAATTAACTACTAGAACACTGCCCGCAGAAGTGAAGGTGTGTAGTTGACATCTCCCACCAGCAGAATTGGTGTAACTCATCATTGTGTATGTAACAGAACACGATGGTGGCTTCTAGAATAATCCCATTTTTGCCTGTTGGAAAAATGCCAGGTAAAGATACTTTAGTGGGGAAAGTTAAGAAAGTTTCTGAGTGACCCAAAACTCTAGCGGTATGTTTACACCTGCCAGTGTCTGTAACTCGGGCATGGGGGATGTAGAGATGTAATTGAACGTTGAAAAAAGATACCAAAATGGCTGACCCGAATGGAGTACTTAACAAGGACCCAGTCCCAGACACCGTTGAAGCGAAAATGCAGCTTGGGCATGGAATCCTATTTAATGCCGTTCTTCTTTGCCAGATATAGAGCCGAAAAACAGACACTGGACTAAAGAAGCCATCACAAGATTTCAGATGTGTGTTGCAGGGATAAAACTCCAAGCCCGAGTGGTTGAAATCACTGGACAGGGAGTGGGAATTGAGCTCACCGATGTCTCCACTTCTTACCCCAGAATAATCAGTGATGTTCTGATTGAAGAACATCTAGTCTTAAAAACTAGTCCGCCATGTAAAGGCTTGAGAAGTAATAGGCCTGTTAATAAACATGATCTTCAAATTGATGCCCTGGGGCTTCAAGGTAACATTTTTAAACCTTTGATTTGTTATTTAATGTATCCTTTGCTCTTACAGGTTATGAAAGTTTTTCTATCCAAATGATGCAGTTTTTCTGTAGAAATACATGCTTTGTGGAAATAGGTTAATAATAGGTTATGAAAATATTTATTGAAACATGGTTTTATGTAACACCATACTCATTTTTAGTGTAGTCACTTATCAGGTAATCTTGCACCATATAATTATGTGTCCCCTAAAGTTTCAACCAGTTTTAAGAATTACATTATAGGGGTGTCTGGGTGGCTCAGTTGTTTAAGCATCTGACTTGAACTCAGGTCACGATAGCATGGTTCACAAGTTCGGGCCCCGTGTCGGGCTCTCTGCTGAGAGCTCAGAGCCTGGAGCCTACTTCAGATTCTGTCTCCTCCTCTCTCTGCACCCCCCACCCCCCCAGCCACACACACTCTCTTTCTTTCTCAAAAATAAATACGAAAAAAATAATTACATTATATGTACTACAGAAGTAACACTGGAGTGCAGTAGGTCAGTAGATTGGACTCTTTTGTAATACAAAATCCCTCAAATTGAATAGATTGTTTTGTGAAAATACAGATTTTCACGTTAGGAATTTGTGAATGTTGATAATCAGCAGTTGATGAATAAATTGAGTATATAACTGGGAGAGAATACCAAGTTTAGTCTATTTTATGCAAGATCTGTTTTCTGTGTTTTCAGCCATGTCTTCAGCTGAGCAGTGGAGGACAATAGAATTGCCAGTTAATAAAACTGTGCAAGCAACTGTATTAGAAATCATAAACCCATACTTGTTTTATGCTCTACCAAATGAGATGCCAGGTAAGAAACCAAATTTTGAGACCTATTGATGCGCATCTTTTTAACTGTATAATGAAAACACTTCTCTGGAGAATTCCTTAAGAAGAAAGAGGGAGAGGGGAGGCTGGTGATTTTTGTCTTATTCAATGTTTTAAGGAAGAATTGACCGTCATAACACTTAAGGCACATTTAGTTACTCAAACACAAATGTGAACATGAAGGGAATGCCCTGCATTTAGCACCTGCCCAACCTTCAGGTTTTTATAAGGAGATCGTGTCTCTTAAATTGTGGTTTATATACACAATGGAATACTACGTGGCAATGAGAAAGAATGAAATATGGCCTTTTGTTAGCAATGTGGATGGAACTGGAGAGTGTTATACTAAGTGAAATAAGTCATAGAAAGACAGATACCGTATGTTTTCACTCTTATGTGGATCCTGAGAAACTTAACAGAAGACCAAGGGGGAAGGGAAGGGAAAAAAAAAAAGGTTTAGAGAGCGAGGGAGCCAAAACATGAGACTCTTAAAAACTGAGAACAAACTGAGGGTTGATGGGGGGTGGGAGGGAGGGGAGGGTAGGTGATGGGTATTGAGGAGGCCACCTGTTGGGATGAGCACTGGGTGTTGTATGGAAACCAATTTGATAACAAATTTCATATTAAAAAATCGTGTCCTTAATTGCTATATAATTTTTTGCTTAAAAACAGATATCTAGGGGCGGCTGGGTGGCTCACTTGGTTAAGCATCTGACTTCAGTTCAGGTCCTGATCTCATGGTTCGTGAGTTCGAGCCCCGTGTCGGGCTCTGTGCTGACAGAGCCTGGAGCCTGCTTCAGATTCATTCTCTCTCTCTCTCTCTCTCTCTCTCTCTCTCTCTCTCTCTCTCTCTTTCTCTCTGTCTCTCTCTGCCCCTCCCCCACTGACATTCTGTCTCTCCCTCCCTCTCTCTCTCTCTCTCTCAAAAATAAACAAACATTCAAAAACATGGGGGGCCTGGGTGGCTCAGTCGGTTAAGCATTTGACTCTTGGGTTTGGCTCAGGTCATAATCTCACGGTTTGTGAGTTCGAGCCCTGCGTTGGGCTCTGTGTTGACAGTCAGAGCCTGGAGCCTGCTTCAGATTCTGTGTCTCACTCTGTCTCTGCCCTTCCCCCCTCGTACTCTGTCTTTCTCTCTCTCTCAAAAAAAAAAAAATACTATCTAATTTGAATTGTATTTACAAAGCTAACATGTTAAGAAAATTTGATATGTTGAAAGTGTACTTTGTAATCCGTGTTACTACAGTTTAGAGACTTAGAAAAATGTTTTACACTGGTCCTAATCCTGAAAAAAAGTAATGTATAAATGTTTTCTTCTTTGTTTCATGGAAGTGTATATTAAGGAATCTCTTTCAACATATTTGAGTTTATCCTTGTAGTGTCAGAGAGAGAGTTAGTGCAAGTTAGTGCAAATTTAAAACAATTTGCAGGTACTTGAAGGCTGGAAAAGTGAATCTTTGTTTCAAATTGTCAAACGAGGATGTGAGGGCGATCTGGCTCGACATCTGTCACCCCATTGATCACCAGGGTTGATTCGGCTGATCTGGCTGGCTAGGCAGGGGTCCCCTTCCTCCCTCACTGCTCCATGTGCGTCCCTCCCGAAGCTGCACGCTTGGTCAAAGAGGACGACCTTCCCTGATAGAGGAGGACCGTTCTTGGGTCAAGGGTATACGAGTAGCTGTGCTCCCCTGCTAGAACTTCCAAACAAGCTCTCAAGGTCCAAATTGTCAGACGACAAATTGTGGTGATACCAACAAGGGCTTTTAAATCTATGTCCAGCATTACAAATAATCATCTTTAATCTGTGTAGGTGGAAAGTAGGGTTATTGAATCCTGATGAATTGGAAGAACTGTGTTTTATTAACTAGAACACACTTAACTGAAAATTACATGGGAAAATTGTGAAAGTGGGACTCAATGAGTTTCTGTAGAGTATGGCCATGCTGGTGTGGAACTGAGCGCTCTGGAGGCTTCCCTCGTCCTCCCGCCCGGCACTGCAGCCCACCTGTACCCGGGGCCACTAGTGGTTTCGTGGATTCTTCACATGTAAATGTAAACAGGGTCTTTAAAGTGATTCGATTTAACATTCTTTTTGTATACTGTCTAAACAGCACCGAAAATTTCCTCACAGGAAATTGCTTTTTTGTGTTTCAGAAAATCAGGAAAGACTGTGTGTGTTGACAGCTGAATTGGGAGAATATTGCAGTGCTCAGAATAGTCGATTGTCTTACCGACCGAAAATTGGAGATGTGTGCTGTGCCAGATACACAAGTAAGGGTCTTTGAGGTAAAATATTAAAGGGAAATATTTTGTTCTCTTTTACGTGAAATTTTGTGTGTTTTGTTATTGAAGTGCACATTTCATTTTGTTAGAGAAATTAAGAAAGGCAGGGCTGTTTGTTAATTCATATGTTCTGTTCCATAACCATGAATTATGTTTAGGTAAGGATATAGGTAGGTATCTACCAGTACTTACAGATAATCAGTTTTACATAATAATATCATATTTATATGTGGAGGAGTTGCAAGTTTATAGAACTTTCTGAATGTGCTAAAAAAAATAAATAACTGCATTGAAAAGTCGACTTGTTGAATCAGGGACACTTTAACCATTGTCCTATTGTTTTAATATTTCATGTTAACAGATTTCTTTTAGGAATAAAAATAACACTTGGAGTGAATATTCTTGAGCAGAAATTTTGGGAATTCCTGAGTCAAAAGATGTCAATTGTTTTGTACGTCCCAGAAGCATATTGCTCTCTGGGTATCTTAAAGAAATGTCCATATGTGCCAAAAGTTTGTGAGTGCCAATTCATCATCTCCTTGTCAGCAATGAATTTAAAGTGTTTTTGCTCTATTGCCTGCATAGTGTTCATTTTTAAATTTAAATTTACAGTTAACCATATTACATTTAGTTTTGTTTCCTTTTGTATGACAACTGGATCTACATTCTCCTTCCTTTTTTTCTGATAGAAATCTATCGTAATTTTTGGTTAGATAAGTATTCTTTATTACTTTATTAGAACTTTACATAAACACTGTTCACAGCTGTGTAGTAAACCATGATGTAATGAGATACATGGTTACATATCTCTTTTGCAGTCTTTGTTGTTGTTGTTACCAGTGGTCTGTATCCTTTCGCTGATTATCTCCAGTTCTCTGCATTGGTATAAATTCTCTTAGTGAACATTTGTGTACTTTATCAGCTTTTATCATATTGTCAGTTCTTGTGGCCTTTGCGCCTCCTATCTAGACTGCTTGTCCTTCACGGCTGAGCAATCACCCTGGAATTTTTCCTTCATCATCATGCTGGTGATGGATTCCCTTTTGTTTCATGGATTTGTCTCTTACCTGACCTTGTTGGCCAAATTTGTCCCTCCCTCATCTCACCTTGTTTTCTGAATTCCTTACGTTTGGTTTACCCTAATATTTGGGTATATATCCCATCCTTCAGAAACTGAGAAAAGATACACGTAAGATGAATTTTCTCTTATCTCCCCATGTTCTCCCATGTTTGAAAAAGGCTTTACCCTAACAAGTAATTGATAGCTTGCCTAGATCTAAAACTCTAGATTGGAAATAATCTTTCCCTTAAATTTTTGAAGGCATTGCTTTTTTTCTTTTTTTTAAGAGTTTTTTTTATTTTTTATTTTTTAGTAATCTCTACACCCAACATGGGGTTCAAACTTACAACCCCAAGATCGAGAGTTGCACGTTCTTTTTTTTTTTTTTTTAATTTTTTTTTATGTTTATTTATTTTTGAGACAGAGACAGAGCATGAATGGGGGAGGGTCAGAGAGAGAGGGAGACACAGAATCTGAAGCAGGCTCCAGGCTCTGAGCTGTCAGCACAGAGCCCGACGCAGGGCTCGAACTCACGGACCGAGAGATCATGACCTGAGCCCAAGTCGGACGCTTAACTCACTGAGCCACCCAGGCGCCCCGAGAATTGCACGTTCTACTGACCAAGCCAGACAGGCCAGTCCGCTTTTACTGTTTTTTAGCTGTAGCTATTGCTGGTCAAGAGAGAAGGATCATTTAGATTCTCCAAACTGTATGTTTTTTTATCCTGGAGCTTGTAGGAATGTCTTCATCCTGTTCTGAAATTCATGATGTGACTTAGTATTGGCTTTCACTGTCGTGCTGGGCGCTCGTAAGTGGCTGGGCCCTTAAGGCTAGAAAGTTGTGAGCTTCAGTTCTGAGAAATTTTTCTGAAAATTTTTTATTCCCTTCTTTGATTTTCTGTTCTCTTAAGAATTCCAAATATTCTAATGTTGGACTTGAAACTCTTCTGCTAAGTTTCCTGTTTTCTCTTTCACTTTTTTTCATTGTTTTCAAGAGAGTTCCTCAATTTTATTTCCCAGCTTACTGAGTTTTTAACTTCTGGTACCACATCTCTAGTTTCAGTAGCTTTGTTGTCTGTCTTCTCAAGTGTGTGTTTTTAATAATGTCTTGGTATTCCAAGGGTGGAAGGTGTTTTCTCTGGGAATGTTAACATCATTGTAATTTTCAGTCTTCTCCCAATTCCTAGAGTTCCTGTTTGTTCTGATCTCCATCGTGTCGGAGGCTTACTTCAAATGTCTGGTGATCCTTTGCTGTTCACTTACAATGGGGCATCTGATTGGAAGCTTCTGGTGGCCTTCACTGTAGGGTGATGGGGCCCGTCCATTTCACCAGGACTCCTGCTGTTGAGAATCTTGAAGTGCATTCACTTGGGACTGGTGTCTCCTGCTTGGAGTGGGTAGCTCTCCTGACATTGTTCTTGGCAAACTTCCTTCTCTGCGCCGCCTCATGCTTCCGAGTCCAGGAGTCTGGTTCATCCTCTCAGGAGAAGAAACCTCTAGTCTTCTGCCCTTGAGTAGGAGCAGTTGGCTGGAAATGAAGAGGGCATTCGAAGCTTTATTAAAACCCATGAACATAAAAGAGATCGTTCTCTTTAGCAACTTAAGAAATAAGTGTTCTTTGTAAATGTATTTATAAACTAAAGTCTGTTCTGATGTCTTGGGAAGGAGGTCCACTTCCTTTCCCCAGGCCTGATGTTCAGCTTCATCCTTACTACTGCCTTTGAATGGGTTGATTGTCCAGGCTTGGGGGTTTGAGATGCAAATGAAGATGCTTCTTTGCTTCCCTGAGGCCAGGCCAGCTTTGCTTGAGCACTGCTACCTCATTTCCATTCAGGCATCTGCTTTCCAGCTTCCGGTGTTGTGTTCTGTCTTGTTCTCTATCCTTGTGGTTTTGTGCTTTTTCCGTTTTAATCATGCAGTTGTCTTTTTAGTAGACTCTGGAAGGAGTGGAGGTGATGCTTGTGTTTCATCTGGACTGTAATCAAAAATTTTCAGTGATGTAAATGTAACTGAATAACCATCTGGAGGGAGGGAGGGAGTCATTGAATGTACCTTCTTACCTAAGATTGCATTATATTTTCAGATGATGACTTCTGGTACCGTGCCATTGTTCTGGGGACATCAGATGCTTATGTGAAAGTGCTCTATGTAGACTATGGAAACATTGAAACTCTGCCTTTTTCCAGAGTGCAGCCAATTTCCACCAGCCACCTGGAGCTTCCTTTCCAAATTATTAAATGTTCACTTGAAGGTAGGCAGTTAAGTCACTTTCCGGTTGAGATGTCTGTGTGGTTTTCCCTTTGTTTTATAGCCCTATGTCTGAGTCAAATGGGCATTTCAATAACTGCCCAGATTTCTAAACATCAAGCAGAGTTTACCAAAAAAGTTTCGTATCTTCTATTCTTTATTTCATTCTCACAAAAATTACATTGCTAGCCCATTGTTGTTCAGTTATTGTGTTTGGCCCCGGGTTGCACAGCTAGAAGTGGCAGTGCCTGGGAGAACTGGGCCTTCTGACCCTTATCTGAGGGCCTCTCTGCTCTGTCATGGCTCTTGGAGACAAGAGACATTCAGATGACACCATTCGGGCTAATTCACTGTGCACTGTATCTGCATTGATATTCAGTTCCTTCCTTTGGTGTTTGAGTAAAGCGAACAAAAATGCTAACGTAGCTTTTTACTTTCACTCCTCATTTTGTTACCCAGCGGTCCCAGCAGATAGTAGCTCACTCATTGGCTCCTAGTCTGCTTTGGTTTTGACTCAGGGAGAGAGTTGGAAAATTACCTTTATTATTGTTTGCCTTTCCCATTAGGACATAAGTCCCTGGCAGCAACTGTTTTCTGTTTTGTGCCCTCCAGACTCAGATTAGTGCTCGATAAACAATAGGGATCAATGAATATTTATTGAGTGATTTTTTTTTTTAATGCAACAGCAATAGTACATCAAAGCATACCTAAACTCAGCTGGAGTGAGGCTTTTGCTTATTTTCTTTATTATTACTTTTTATTTATTTACCTTGAGAGAGAGAGAGAGACAGCACAAGTGGGGGAGGGACAGAGAGGGAGAGACAGAGAGAATCCCAAGAAGGCTCCACCTGGCCAGCATGGATCCCAAGGCGGGTCTTGAACTCATGAACTGCAAGATCATGACCTGAGCTGATACGAAGAGTTGGACACTTGACCAGTTGAGCCACTCAGACATCCCTTTGCTTATTATCTTTAGATGTATGTAAATTTTTTTTTTTTAAGGCACTTGATTAATATTCAGTTTTTTCCCCAGGACTAATAGAATTGAATGGAAACTGCTCGCAGTTAGTGATAGAACTACTAAAAAATTTCATGCTGAATCAGAGTGTAATGCTTTCCGTAAAAGGAATTACCAACAATGTCCATATGGTGTCAGTTGAGAAATGCTGTGAAAATGGTACTGTCAGTATAGCTGATAAGCTGGTGACTTACGGCCTGGCAAAAAACATCACACCTAAAAAGCAAAGTGCTTTAAATACAGGTATCTGTTTTCAAGTTTAATTAATGACAGATGTAAGTGTAATTAAGAAGCAATGTAATCAGTGTAGGTGACCTGGTCTTTCCTTACTCTGCGTGGTCACATTCCCTTCCTCCTCCCTGTCCTTTGTCAATCCAGTGGCACGGGGACCTACTGGGTGGAAGCAGGCCTCCCGGTCCAGATTTTCCTTAGCTTAGGCTCAGCAGCATTGCTGATACATTGATGCTGAGAGCTTTAGAAATGTCTGGCATTCAGAATTACTTCCAACTTACTTTCGACCCTGACCAAAGTGAGAAGAGTTTGCACTTTTGAGATTGGATCTTCTGGATATCTCACAAGAGGATTACTTGATAGGCCTGCCCTCGGCTGAAGAGCTATCCCATATATGATAGGCAAAAGACCTAAAATCCTAGAGGTGAGGGCATTAATTTGGTGAAAACTAGGACACAGTAGTAGAAAATATTAAAGCCCAAATGAGAAGTAATTGATTAGGTCCTTGATAGTGACAACCCATGCCTAAGGGGCAGAGCTGTGTAAATTCAGTGTTTTTCAGTGTTTCGTCAGTGTTTTTGTTACATGTGGTGTGTGTGATCTGATGGCTTTTTGTATTTGCTTCTAGAAAAGACATGTAGGATGAATTGCTGTTGCACAGAGTTACGGAAACAGGTGGGTAGAGTTTATTTGAAGTGAAATTATACTTCTTACATTTTTAGAAATGAAGTAATACTATTTCTTTATCACCCGTAGGTTGAAAAACATGAACAGATTCTTCTCTTCCTCTTAAACAATCCAACCAATCAAAATAAATTTATTGAAATGAAAAAATTGTTGAGAAGTTAAGTAAGTTAAATTTGATGTTTTCACCACTTCCGTCACCACCAACGGGACATCTCAAGGCATGTCAGGGTAGAACTCATGGCATGAACCACGTCATGAGGCTATTCTTCATTTTGTGACCTAATGATTTGAGGTCTGGTTGTAATGTGTTTGTTGCCTTGCCAAGTTTTATTTGCTGATCTGAAGTTGGCCGTTAATGGGACTGAGTCCAGGGGTGTTCACGTTGTAACCACTCACTGTTGTTCAGTTCCGAATGCTTACATTATTGATGGCGGGGAGGGACTTGTAAAAATTGTTGTGAGGTAAAGCTTTACCTCAGATTCTTTGTGTCTTAGGGGTGAAATTAACTCTCACTTGGGCATGTTGCGGTAAAAATGTTCAGCATTTTTTGTGAAGAGGTTTTAAAGGGCCAAGAATGGAAAATGGGCTTCACTGATAGTGTATTTCATTTCAAAACAAAGCCTACTCCTTGGTGGTGATTCTAGTGTGTAACAATGATAATTGGTGAGTTTGGAACAACAGTTTCCCCACATTGATTGATTGATTGATTGATTTTTATTATTATTATTATTTTTTTTTGGTCTGGGATGCTTTGTTCGAAGGTAGCCCTCAGAAGTACCTTGTGATCAGAGGTCAGTTAGAATTTCTGATTAAAATGAAATTGTCTTTCCTACTAATTCCAGCCAAAAGCAAAGGGTCTCTGACTCCGTGCACTCTTGTCGGCTACAGCACAGCCTGGGTCAGACCTTTTTGCAAGTAGCTCACGGGATGGTACCTCTGAGCGCCTGGTGATTGTCCGTGAGTTCACGTGCTCTCTCCTTCTCCGTGTGGGAAGGTACAGTTATTTTGTTTCTGCTCCTAAGAAAGTACAGCTGAATTCTGAGTGGAGTGTCATCGCTGCTAGAGCAATAGTTTTGTCTCCTGGTTGATTTTCTAATCAGTTGTGAGTTATTTCTAATAAATGCTCATCTGCCATTGCAGTTACAGCCTTCAGTCCTTTCTGATGCCCTCGCTTTCAGTATTGACTACTGTCGTGTGTGCTTGAGTCTAAGATCTTAAGTTAAAAAAAAATGTAAAGTCAAATCTTAAATTTCCTGATAATTTTGTAGGGTAACGGACATGCAGTGACATGGACTTCTGGAATTCAGTCCTAGCACCAAATCATCTCATTTTTACCTGTGTAATAGGCTTTTTTTGTAAGGATATTGAGAGTGCTAACTCGCACGAGATGAAAGTTCTATTTTCTCTTGTTTCTACATAGATTGAAGACATTGTTTAAAAAAAACCAAAAAACAAGATGTGATTTAAAGACTAGTAGTTGAACTAGCTTTTCCTTTACTGTGGAATAAATATGTATTTTTATCTACATTTTGAATATAGTATAATGCCTTATGTATTATTTAAAAAGCACTTGAACATCTAGTCGCATACGTAATCGTTACAGTAGTCCTGGAAAGAGAGTAAGACCCCACTTTATAGATGAGGCCAAGGCTCAAAGAGGTTAAATGGCTGCACTGGATACACACAAAACCAGGCCTTAGGCTCAAAGCTGAACCCTCTCTGCTGCTCCTTGCTGCTTACTGTCTGCTGTGCTGCAGTGTCCTTAGATTCAGTCAGTTTTGAAGGACATGAGACTGAGGAGTTATATCAGAAGAAATTACAGGATACCCTGGGTGGCTCAGTTGATTAAGTGTCTGATTATAGGTTTCGGCTCAGGTCATGATTTCCCGGTTCGTGAGTTCAAGCCCTGTGTCGGGCTCTGTGCTGACAGCACGGAGCCTGCTTGTGATTCTCTCTCCCTCTCCTTCCCTCCCTCCCTCCCTCCCTCCCTCCCTCCCTCTCTCTCTCTCTCTCTGTCTCTCTCTGTCCCTCCCATGCACATGTTCTGTCTCTCAAAATGAATGGATAAACCGAAACAAAAAAAGAAAAAATTACATACATGATTGCTTAAGCATACTTCATTGTGGTGGAAGTATAGTTGAATATTCACTTTTTAAAAAAAAATTTTTTTTAACGTTTATTTATTTTTGAGACAGAGAGAGAGCATGAACGGGGGAGGGTCAGAGAGAGGGAGACACAGAATCTGAAACAGGCTCCAGGCTCCGAGCTGTCAGCACAGAGCCCGACGCGGGGCTCAAACTCATGGACTGTGAGATCATGACCTGAGCCGAAGCCGGCCGCTCAACCGACTGAGCCACCCAGGCGCCCCGAATATTCACTCTTTTAAAATGTTTTTCCTAGATACAGAGAAAATGTGTTTAAAATTGAAGTGTTTAGTCTTTATTGGAGAAATTTTTAAATAACTGTAAAATCGCCCAACTAGGAATGCTGTGGCGATAGGAACCGAAGACTGTCCTCTGTGGCTCAGACGTGATAAATAAGTGCTTCAGCACACAAGTCACTGTAACATTCTGTATCGGAAGGGGAGTGCACACAGCTGTGTTTCGCTTTGGTCCAGGGCGGTCCAAACCACGGCAGCTCGTGCACAGTGCTGTGGCGGTGCATTTCTGCAACAGATCCGACTTGAATGTACACTTTGGTTTGCTTGCACTTTAGAAATTAAGCAGAGTGATTGAGTCTCTAATAAGGCATATTGAGAGTTGATTTTTCTCTTTCAGAAGCAGTCTGTCCCGGATACACGCTTAGCAGAAAGGAAACAACGAAGGCTAGACTTAGAGGCAGCACGGCACCCCGCGTGTTCATCGCGAATGTTGTCTTCTGTGTCTCTGTTTCTGTTTGCTTTGCCACTCTTCTGTTGGGTTGGGGAGTTTTGTTTTTTCCCTCTAAGTTCTTCCTCCCAACTAAATAAGTCTGGCGTGGAAGTTTCATACCACATTCATGGGGATATCGGGAAGAGATACATAGGGATTTTCTACTGTGAATATAAATTTTTAGGACTTAAAGGTAACACTGAAGAAAATATGGCTTCATATTACTAGCAGATGAATCTAGTTGATAGATGCATGAGTTTCTTTGGATTTTTCTGTATGTTTGAAATACTTGGTAATAAAACATGCCTTGCTCTGTCGTCATCTGCCTCTTCCACTTAATAAATGTTCCTTGGCTTGTTGTTGCTTCGGTTCTGTCTCTTCTTTTCCTGTCCACTCTTGAGATCGTGAGCTGCTGTCTCCATCCCAACTCGGATCTCTTTTCCTGTGGCCTTTTGGGCTCAGAGTCTATCCTCAGGCTCCCAACCGCTCCTCAGCTGCGGAAGGGACTTTCTCTTTCTGCTTCTACAGAACATCCATACCCTTCCAAATCTGCAGCCATCTAGACTTCGTTGTAGATAGAATTTACATTTTCTGAAATACAAATGCAGTTAAAAATTAGAGTATGCATTTTTCTTGAAGCACATAAAGGAATCTTAGTTGCTCCTAAAACATGTGCAGAATTATGGGCCAGCTGACTTTCCTGCCAGCCTGTAAGTTTCTGTTGGGAAATTTTCCATGATTTAGTAATTTAGTATCAGACTCCTAACCAAGAAGAGGTTACCAACTCAAAGAATGTTTTTTGGGTTTTTTGGGTTTTTGTTTTTTGGTCTTTGGGTTTTTTTTTGTTGTTGTTGTTGTTTTTGTTTTTTTTTTGCTTTTACTGGTAATGTATGTCAGCCAGATTAAATGGAATTTTTCTTCATGTAACAAGTTCAAATATTGATGTGCCTTTTTTTTTTAAAGTTTATTCTGAGAGGGAGAGGGGGAGAGAGAACCCCAAGCAGGCTCTGCTTTGTGAGTGCAGAGCCCAGTGTGGGGCTCGAACTCACAAACGACAAGATCATGACCTGGGCTGAAGTCAGATACTTAAACAACTGAGCCCTTGTGCTTTTATTAGATAAAAATATATGCTGCTTTGCTCAAAATCCTTTCACTTTTCAGCCTTGTGTTCTTATGGTCACTATTTTGCTAAGTTCTTTTTCTGATTTGTACATGTTTGGAGCCTTGGATGCTTAGTTCCTTCTCAGTCAATTCTAGCCACAGTGAGAATACACATAGAAATTATGGAATCACAAAGTTGACCTTTTCATTGTGGAAAAGTAGAGAAGCAAGTCAGAATATTAAAAAAGTCTGAAAGTTTCAGATTGTGTGGTTTTACATGGTGCTGGAAATTTGAATACAAAGAGTAAATGGAGTTTAATATGAGGATTCAGCTATTAGTCTCTTTTGGGGAACAAGACAGTCTATGGAAGTAGTTTCACAATTGGAGATCTGGATTCATTTTACATGATACTATACTGGACCTACTTTATTTTTTTTTTAATTTTATTTATATCCAAGCTAGTTAACATGTAGCATAATAATGGTTTCAGGAGAATTTAGTGGTTCATCATTTACATATAACACCCAGTGCACATCCCAACAAGTGCCCTCCTTCATGCCCATCCCCCCCACCCAGAACCCCTCCAGCACCCCTCAGTTCTCTGTACTTGAGTCTCTTATGCCTTGCCTCCCTTTGTTTTTCTTATTTTTCCTTCCCTTTCCCTGTGTCATCTGTTTCTTAAATTCCACATGAGTGAAATCAGATATTTATCTTTCTCTGACTTATTTTGCTTAGCATTATACACTCTAGTTCCATCCACGTTGTTGCAAATGGCAGGATTGCATTCTTTTTGATCAGCGAGTAATATTCCTGTGTGTGTGTGTGTGTGTGTGTGTGTGTGTGTGTGTGTAATCTATATACCACATCTTCTTTATCCATTCATCAGTCTATGGACATTTGGGCTCTTGCCATAATTTGGCTATCGCTGATAGTGCTGTGTAAACATTGGAGTGAATTTGCCCCTTTGAATCAGCATTCGTGTATCCTTTGGATAAATTCCTAGTGCAATTGCTGGGTCTAGCAATAGCTAGCAATAGCAATAGCTCTATCTTTAATGGACCTACTTTAACATTATTAATTCACATTCAAGTATATACTGACCTCCATTTACATTCCTGAGATTGAAATAAATGCTGTGTTTATTATTCATCAGCACCATGTGCAATCTATCACATTTGGTGTTCAGTTTCCCTCAAAATATGTACTTCAGTTAGATAAGCACAACATTGCTGAAACCATGTAACCAAACAAATTATTCCTTGGCAGAGGACGTGTAAATATTGTGATGAAAGTGTGTCTGTGGAGGTACATTCGATACACCTTTTCTTTTGGTAGAATTCTTTTGTTGGGGCAACTAGAAATGTAAAAGTCTCAAAACTGAGTGAAGGTGATTACTTTTCTGAACTTGAGCTCTCTTACTAGATAATAAATGCTCCAGAAAACCAATAGGCGAGGATCCTTATCTGTAGGGCCCTAAATAGCCAGATTCCAGGAGAGGAATTAAGTAAATGTGAGGCTTAGTGCTGGGAGGCTGCTAGCCCGGAGCAGTAGACCCTTAGTGTAACCGGTGGGCTCACCACTGACACAACTCCCACCCGGTCTTGGTAAATTGAGCCCTTTGGGGGTGGCCAGAGAGGAACGCCTGGGCTATTCACCAGCTGCCGGTGGACCTGTAGCTGGCCATGCGCCCAAGCAGCGTGTACTCATTAAGCACACAGGATTCTCAAGGATGGTTTTTGCTTTGTTTTTCCAGATAAAAGGAATTGGAGGGCAGCCTGTGGTTCCACACAGACAGTTAAGAGTTGTAGGTTGATTTTGCTTGCTGGATTAAAGTGAAGTTCAGTTACAAGTAAGACTACTGCCCACCTGCACAGGCTGGGAGCGGTAGAGGCTCACCCAGAGAACGGACACGTTTTTCTGCAGCCCTGAACGTTTGTTGGTCAAGTTCCTGTTTAGACACTGCAGTCCATCTTCCCTGGGAAGCTTCTCTAACCTTGGCAGTAGCTTTCAGATAACCCAGAATTGGTTTCATTGAAGGCTTTAGCTGCCCAGCCTTGGCCATTTTCCTGTGCTTCCCTAAAAAGGGAAAACCTTGAGACTCTGAGGTGATGCCATTTTTAAAACCTAGTAGTGATAGGAAGCCTTCCAGGAAGTGAGACAGACCGTGGGGCTAATTCTAAGAAGCCCATCCCCAAGGGTGTGCCCAGATTCCTCTCGAAATGCATTCAGTGAACACATAAGGCATTCGTGTGTGAAACGGGAGATACAAAATTTGGAAGTCCTGGCAGTTTGAAGGAGGAGAGTGCTTACGCAGTCTTGGGTGTGGGTCGCATGACTGACGTTACCCAGGCCCTTGCCTTTGGAGACATAATGTGTTTCCTTGATTGAGCCAGAAAGCATCACATTTCCCAGAAACAAATCCAGTAACCTTGTGTGTAATTCTCACTGTCTTAATGGAGTTGGGTTGTATGTTTTTAAACCTTAGAGCCATTGGTGTCTACCCCAAGCCCAAGGGTCTCTAGCTTTGAGATGCAGTATTTCTGTTCCTCATGTCCTGCCACCACTACTTTGTTCTCTCTTCTTGCCCTCTGCGCCATGGTTTTGCTGCCTGTGGAGCCCTGCAGAATCAGGCCCTTAATTTCTTCTAGGATGATTTCTTGGCCATTGAATACGCACTGTTTCCTGATCTTTCACTTCTCGAGAGAGTTTTGGGAAGTCCATGTTGGCAGCTCTGTAACCTATTTTCCTTTGGGGCTTTTCATGCGTGTTTCACCTTGCTTTCATCATTTGGGGGTCCAAATAATGGGAGTGGGTGCAAAAAACTGGGGGCTTCCCCAGATCTGAGAACGGTTGTACTCCTGAGCCTTTCATTTCATAGGCCAGAAGACTGAGCAGTCAAAAATTAAGCATCTTTTTCTCTGTCACAAGTCCAGTAGGTAGGGGAGCTGAATGGGGAATCCCAGATTTCCCTCATTTCCAAAGCAGTGGTCATTCCACACTGGGTGTCTCCCACTCTGTATCACTGAGTGCTCAGGTCCCCTGTTGTCTCTGCGTGAAATGCACAGTCGCCTCCATGCCTTGTGTGTTCACCACCGAGACCTGCTGTACGGGGCAATTCACATTTTCAAGGGGCACTTACTGTGTAGAGTTAGCAAGCATTGGGGCTGCAACGATGAGCAAGGCAAGTCCTTGGAAGCAAGGGGCTCACAGAGTCTTTGGGATGATGGTCCTTCAAAGTGACTTGAAATTTTCCACAGATCTTCATAAAGGAGGAGTTGCCCAGCTTTTTGTGTAAAAAAACCTCCAGCCCTGCTAGTCTCCCACTCACCACTCTCCGTAGCCTGGGCCACTTGCATTTGCCTCCCTCCCCCCGGCCGCCATGCACATCTGATAGATCTGATAGGCATCTGGGACAGACTGACTTATACTTTGATGTGAAGGAGTTTGAAAGAACTTGTATCTCCACCAGTATTTATAGTTGTAGCCTTTTACTTCTTGATCGTGGAATGAACATGTGAACTCCCCCCCTCCCCCGACCCCCCAGTTAAAGCCGCCAAATTGTCAGGAACATCCAGAATTGAAATTTGACTTCTCACAGGTAAACTGATTAGCCAAAGGTGTGCTGGTAGATGCCAGCTTAGCAACGAATCACAAGTCGGGGAAAGGGCCGTCAGCTGTTAAATTTCCACTTTTGCCAGGACATGGTCTGCCCTTCTCAAACCTCTGTTCTGTCTGGAGAGACACAGGCCACTCACCACAGGTGGCTACTGGACACTTAAAATGTGGCCAGACCAAATTGAGATGTGCCATAAATGTATAATACACAATTTTGAAGACAGCATAAAATATCTCTATTTTACATTGATTACACAAGATATTTGGGATCTACTGGGCTAATACTAAGCTCACCTGTTTCTTTCCACTTTTTAAATGTGGTAACTGGAACGTTTAAAATGACCTATTTGGCTTGCATTACATGTTTTTGAGACAATTCCCCTCCCCACCCCTCCTTCCGCCAAGCATTTAGACCTGTGGCCAGTTTCCCCTGCATGGGTGCTCCTGCATGGCTTATCCTGCTCTGGTGTGGCTCCGTTTTAATGTAAAACAGGCAACCAAAAAAAGGTGCTCAATAAATGTTATTGGAAGGAGTTAAGTGAGAAACGGGTCCTTCTTTTCCCCACTTCTGTGAAGTTTGCAACATTTACTGACCATGGGTCCCTTTCACTAGAAGCTACAGATTTTGAGAGGGTTGGAAACCAACTGAGAACCAAAGGGCAATGCTTTAAAAAATTTGTTAGAAAGGAAAAGCGTTAAAAAAAAAGTTATTAGTCTATCAGACTGACATTTACAAGAATAATGGGAAGAGGGGCATGGAAAAGAGGAAACAGGTTGATCTTCCTGGAGGTCAGTTTGACAATACACATCAAAAGCCTTAACCTGCCTATACCCAAGAGTCTAGAAATTTGCCTTCTTGCAGTTTACTCCAAGGAAGTGATTGGGCCAAAGCACAAATACCTAATTTCATGATTAACAGTTAATGTTTACAACAGCAGGTTAACTACATTGGAATATTAAGTAGTGGCTAAAAACATGTTCAAGAAGAGAAATAGAAAAGCTGGGTATGTCACAGTATGTAGGGACCGAACTAAAAAGAATGTAAATTTTTATGTAAGTGGAAGGATGTTGAAAGAACGTAACACCATAACGTTAACAGTGATTATCTCTGGATGGTGGGACAGGTGTTTTTCTGCAAGGTCCTTACTGGCATTTTCTTATTTTGCAATGAGCACACGTTGGGCAATGACACTTTATTGATGCCTTATGAAAACTATAGATGATACAGTAATAGTCAACATCTATTGAGTGTTACTATGTGTAGGCATTATGCCATTTTGCTTTCTGGCATCCGAGTTTTAAAAATCAGGCACCTTCTAGACTTAATCGAGGACGCTGGCCAAAAAGGCCCGCTTATTACCTCCCAGCCGCAGTAACTGCAGACAGGTAAATGGCAACTGCCATGCCAAATAGAAGCGATGCCAAAGTCAACATTTTCGCGCGGGTCTGAGCACTAAACCCTGCGGAGTCGGCAGCGGATGGCACAGCCCTGCTACACCGATCAGAGGCTGGGAGACCCGCGCAGAAGTAAGTACTTCTGTTGACTTGCCGCTCTTGGCCGACGCCGTGTTAAAAAACGCGAGAAGCGATGCGGGCCCAGGTCCCAGAAGCGTCCGATGCACCTCCCTGGGCCCGCGCCGCTCTCGCCGCCTCCCGTCGGCGAGAACTACAGGTGCCCCACGTGGCTCCCACCCAGGGCGCCCTCCCGCGGGCCTGCAGCGCCCCCTGGCCCGAGCCGAGCCCGCGGGCCCTCTCGGCAGCCTCGGCGCGCGCGTCCCGCCGTGCGCTCCCGCCGCCCTCGTCCCGGTGAGTCAGAGCCGGAGCTGTCTCCGCGCCCCGGGCCCCCGCCAGCGGCCTCGGGAGGGGAGCCGGTTACTTGTCCGCGCTCCGGGGGTGGGGACGCTCGGCCCCCAGCCGTCCCTCCCAGCGGCACGGATCCCGTGCGGTCCCGCGTGGACGCGGCGGCCGAGCGGCGTTGCGGGCTTTGTTCGGCTTTGTCTGAGCCGCACCTGAACTCGGCCGCGAGGCCCGCGCGCTTCTCGGGGAAGCCGGAGTCACCTGGCGCACCTGGACGAGCGCACCTGGCGCACGCTTCCCCCGGGCTCCCTGCAGACGGCCCGGCCCGGGGAGACCCAGCCAGCGCATCGGGACGGGGAGCGTGGCGGGCCCGGGAGGGGCCTCTCTTTTGGGACTCCGGCACGGGGTCGCAGAGCCAAGGGGGCGCGGAGCACAGGTAAGGGGACAGGGGCTAGGTGGCAGTGGGTGGAGAAGGGAACCGTGTATTAAACTCGACCTGTTGGTTGGCACAGGCACAGTCTGTTAATCTGGAGACTGCGGAAGGGGACTTGCCTTTTGAGTAAACGTTTGGGGGATGTGCCCAAGCCCCCCTTCCCGCGCCCCTCTTTTTCAGGGCCTACGCGGTGTTAAGGTGACTCCTGTGCAGTTTTCCCAGCAGCGAGAGTGCCACGGCGAAGCCTCTGCAGGCAGAGCCCTAGCAGGGCCCTTGGCCCAGAGACTGGCCCCTGGGCGATGGGAAGGCTAGGGGATTTGTCCTTGTGACTTCTCATACTGGGATTTCTCCCCGGCCGCCCCCCCCCTCCGCCCCCCTTTCCTGCATTTCTCCTTCCTGGGGCTGCGCCCTTGGCCACCTGCTGGGAGAGTAAATGGAGGGTCTCGGAACTGCACCTTTGAAACTTGCCAGGTGGCGTCGGTTTAGGAGCAGGGTGGGCACCCTGGCAGAGAAGAAGGGAGGAGGGCACCTGGCCCCCCCGTGGAATCTATGGCTCTCCAGCCAAGAGCGGCCGTTGGGTGGGAGCACCTGCTGTGTGTCTGGTGTCTTGGAACTGAATAATCAGAACCTGTACAATTGGCAAATTATGAGGTTCTTTAACACACAAAAACCCCAGAACCTTTCAATGTTTTATAATTTCAGGTGTAAAAATTCAATGTCTGTTTGGCTTCCATTGTGACATTATATTAAGAAATGTGCATTTGTTGAGAAGAGAAAAGATCCTTCCTTCCTTCCTTCCTTCCTTCCTTCCTTCCTTCCTTCCTTTCTTTCTTTCCTCCGTCCGTCTGTCCCTCCGTCCTAGAGGTACCACTGCAATTGGCAAAGGCCTGGGGAGTTAATTTGTAAATGCTGCTGGCTTTCAGCAACCTGCAGCCATTCCCTTCTTGCTGCTGATGGGGGTGCAAGGGTCTGCGGGCTGCTCTTCACCGAGGGTGCAGCCCTTGCTGTTTGTAGAAATTCGACCGCAAACTGTCTCTTGATGGTGTAAGAATTTTCCAGACTAGGTCCCCCGACAAATCCTGGGGAAGAGAGGGGGGCTCCTTTCCTTTATCACATCTGTCTGATTGACTGAAAACCATCAGTGACATATTTCCCCTTACATTTAGTTTTTGGTTTACCCTCCAGAGCTTGCAATAGCTGTTTCCTTCCCCTCAGTTTGCTCAGATGTCCAGGTTCTTACAGATAAGGAAACCGAGACCTAGAGAGGTGAAAGACGACCCGAGAGCGAATGGGAGAGCCCCCCAGGAACCCAGACTGCTAGGCTTTTGATGAGCTGCATAAATGGGCCAGTCATTAATTGGCAAGTGCTGACATCAGGGATAAACTGGTGAGATTACAAAGCCTTTTGTCCCATCTTGTGTGTACCTTACAGAGTCTTTTCATTGTATCCCCAACACCTGACAGGGTGCTGGACACAGGGCAGATGCTTGAATAAATGAAATGCGTGTAATTATAACATTGGAGGGGTCAGCATCATTGTGAGGTGTTTTAGAACAGTGGTCCGTAGATTTTGTACTTTTCCCTTCACAGATCAGTTTTTTTTAGTTTTCATCAGGAGCAATGCAGCAAAGTTATCAACTTTTAATCTCATCCCACAAGGGTTTTTTTGTTGTTTTGTTTGTTTGTTTGTTTGCAAATAACACAAAACCCTGCCATTATCCACAAGGCTAATGGTATCAGCATCACCCCAGGCCAGCTCCCTGGGCCAGTGGAATGCGCTTGGAGTCCCTTCCTTAAGTTTACCCTTTCATCATGTAAACAGCTCCAGACCGCTTCCTCTCCCACCCACAGAATTGCCTGCTGGCCTGCCCTCAATATGATTCCTGTCCTGGATCCCTCATTTCCTTTCCTGGTCCTGAGTCCCTTCTCTTCAACCGGGTCTCCCTGCTCTCCATTTAAGAGACATTGTCTTGGGGCGCCTGGGTGGCGCAGTCGGTTAAGCGCCCGACTTCAGCCAGGTCACGATCTCGCGGTCCGGGAGTTCGAGCCCCGCGTCGGGCTCTGGGCTGACAGCTCAGAGCCTGGAGCCTGTTTCCGATTCTGTGTCTCCCTCTCTCTCTGCCCCTCCCCCGTTCATGCTCTGTCTCTCTCTGTCCCAAAAATAAATAAACGTTGAAAAAAAAATTAAAAAAAAAAAAAGAGACGTTGCCTTCACCCAGGGCACTTTTGCATTGTGATCCCATGTGATCCCGGCATCTACCTTTTTAGGTAAATAGGCTGGGTGATGCCACCCCCATTTTTGAGGGAAGGAAATTGAAAGACTGAACTGAAGGAAGTTACTGAAAGGCTCAAGGCTCAGGCTTCCCGGCGTCTGACTGTGCTCGTTCTGTATTACTTCACTCTTCTTGTCACGGCCCAGCTGTCCTCATCAGAAGACCTGGGCTTGACTCCACTCTTGTTGGAGCTCTTTGACTTTGGGTCCCAGCTTCTACAAGACCACTTTCTCATGTAGAAAAATGGAAATGATCATGTCTACCCTACGGCATTATGGGTGTTATATGAAATTAACCTATGAAATGTAATGACAACCTTTAACGTTGTACATTTAGGGACGATCACACACGATTCCCCTGGATCTTTACAACGCTGGCCTGAGTTCGTGAAACTAAGATTCACCCCAATTGGACGAATGAATGACCCTGAGACAGGGAACGTCACCCAGGTGGTTAGAAGCAGAACTAGCATGGAATTCTGTCTCTGGACTTCTGGTCCTATGTGCATTCTCTTATGCCTCTGCTTCCCAGAGTCCAATGAACTTGGGTCCTGTACAGATTAAATGAAGGATTTTCAAATAACCATCAAAACAAACATCTCTCTTGGCTGTAAGTGTCTCTTCGCAGGTGCGACGAGAGTGGGAAGCCTTGAGATCCATGCCCATCTGATCAGGGAATCTGTACAGCACATTGTTCATCCCTTGGTGCTGACTTCAGCTTCTCAGACCTTCGGGTTCTTTTTTTTTTTTTTTTTTTTTTTAATTTTTTTTTTTTCAACGTTTATTTATTTTTGGGACAGAGAGAGACAGAGCATGAACGGGGGAGGGGCAGAGAGAGAGGGAGACACAGAATCGGAAACAGGCTCCAGGCTCTGAGCCATCAGCCCAGAGCCCGATGCGGGGCTCGAACTTACGGACCGCGAGATCATGACCTGGCTGAAGTCGGGCGCTTAACCGACTGCGCCACCCAGGCGCCCCTCAGACCTTCGGGTTCTAACGATCTGCGATTCTTTGAGAGGGAGCGTGACTTTCCCCCAGCAGCGTTTAAAATGGTCTCTCTGCTGTGTCAAACTAGAAGCATGTGGCCCACTTCTCTGGACCCCCTGAGCCTGACAAAATGTTGTATCAAAAGGACAAGGAAGGCGACTGCTACGGTGGAAGACAGCGAGGGCTTTCTGGCTCGACACTTTTACCTCCGGTTTTAAAGTCTTCCTGTTCAGGTGCTGCCCGTTCTTGTAAAGGGCTCAGATTTCCATCCCACTGATGGAGAGGAGGCTGCCAAGGGCTAACCTAATATTTGGGGTGGGAAGTGCGTTTTGTGAGGAGGCAGAAGTGGTTTCCTTTTTCACCCCGAACTCATTCCATTTCCCATCCTAGAGGAGAAGGCAGAGCATTGTCCTGCAAAACTGCCCTCAGCCATCGCCAGCCTGGTCCTTCTTTTCCCAAAGTAGCCTTGTTTTGGCCTTCGTTTCTTCCTGCGGCATGGAAAGTGTAATCCCTGGTTTGTGCTGAGTTTTGCGGAGCCCTGCGACAAACTGCACTTACCCACTGTCCTTTTAGCGGTGCCAGTGCTGCGTGGAACCAGGATTTGGACACAGCAGTCAGATGGGAAGATGGGGGCGGGGGGAGGTGGTGGTGGTGAAGAGTGGATGTGTGAGAGCCCCAGGAGCCAGGAATGACGTGGGATTAGCGTGGGTAATGGAACAGAAAAAGAACAAATGACGAGTGGGGCGTTTTGCAACGGAAAGGGCTTGACGAGGCATACCTGGGTACCTGCACGTGATGATCTGTTTCTGCCCCTGGGACGCAAACCACTCCTGACTGCTTTGCACAAGAATGCAGAGAGTTCTGGAAATCTTCTCACGTGTGCCGAAGGTGGGAGCTGCTGGCAGGTGGTAGCTTGTGGAAAACTGCCAAAGGGCAGGATTCAGCTGGCAGATTTTTAATTATGCCTCTCTTCCCCTACCTTACTCCCCCAGGATCAGGAAGGGGATGGGTTGAGCAGATCGCTGGGAGGCCAGAAGGGAGTCTGATCCCCTTATTAGCTGTGTAACCTGCGGCAAAAACAACTTCTCTGTGCCTCAGTTTTCTCATCTGTCAAATGGGGACAATGCTCTCGGTGACTGGCTGCAAGGCTTAGGGGGAGAGAAGATACAGAAGGATGGCCCCCGGTGCCAGGCACCCAGCAAATGCTCACTGGATGGTAGCAGCTGCTGGGTTTTTACTATGCAATTCATCCTTTCTTAAAAAGATTTTAGGTGTTGGGCTGTACTTAGAATTCGAATTAGTACTGCAAGCAGTTGTGATGGGGGCAGGGGGGCGGGAAACTGAACGTTTGAGATGACGGGTGGGAGACAGCAGGGTGCTGTTAATAACCGCACCCACACCCAAGCAGCGTTTATTTCGTTTATCTTGGCATAAGAAGGAATGCAGCGAGTGTAGTGAGCGCAAAGATCCTTCCAGAAGTAGGCGTAGCGGTGCTTACTGACCCGGCAGGCACGCATCTCGCCTACTGTGTGCCAGACAAGTGCAGGCGGCTGGGGCTCCGGCTCTCTGCCGGAGCCCCTGCGGCCTTTGCCACCGGGCAGGTGAGTCGATCACACCAGCGGGCAGTTTGAGTGCGGGCTGTGCCGCGGGCGCAGGGGAGGGAGGTGCCGCTGGGGTCCCAGAGCCAGCACCTTCTGGTCCAGACGCCTCTCAGGAGGCATTTGACTTCTTGCCTTGATTTGCAGATCGCCAACGTAAATTTTGCCCAAATGAGCAGAAGCTTGGGAGACTCTGAAAAGCATTCACCGGGGCATGTAGAGGCACAGAAGGAAGAGAGCGGGAGGAGGTTGCTTGGGTCTGTCTCCTGGCAGCAGGAGGGGCCCCGCGTTTCCTGAGTGCCTTTCTGTGCGCGCGGGAACCTTCTGTATGTACTTCCTTCCCCCAGGTCCTCGCGGCAGCCTGGGGAGGCCGCTGGAATCCTGGTTTGGGAAAGACATCAACAGGCCCGAGCCTCAGAGTCCTGCACGTGCCCAGGGTCGGAAGCCGTGACCCCGGAAAATCAGCCTGAGCCTGACTGGTTTGCATCCCAGGGGCAGCTCTGCCCTGGCCCTGGTCCACTTGGCCCGGCCTGGCTCCCAGGCGGCAGGCGAGAACTTGCCCTTCGTCTGTCGTCGGGAGTGAGAGGAAAGGAAGGCCTGTCTTGTTGGCAGGTGCCAGGCTGGAAGCCAGTGGGGATGGCCTTGGCCGCGCTGGCCTGCACCCTCTCTGTCCGTCTCTCCCTCCTCTGTGTGTCCAGGAAGGTCCTGACCCTCTCACTCTTGTAAGATTCGCTCTCCGCTGGCCACTTGGATTAGGTGCAGACGTGAGCCTCACGGTCATCTGAGGCACAAAGACTCTCAGCTGGTTGGGACACTTGATCCCCTTTGTTTCAGACGTGTTTGAAATCCGAGGAGCTGAATATTCAGTAGAGTAAGGTCTGACCATCACGGGTCCGTGACAGAGAGATTTAAAACCAAAAGACACCTTAGCAGCATCTGGTCCAGCCTCCTTGTTTTGTAGACGAGGGACCATGGCATCGGATGAGAAGTGGGGCTCCTGGACTCACGGTGCGGGCTGTGTGCCACCAGGGGGCAGGTGTAGCCCCTACCTGCCCTAGTCACCCGCCTCTATGCCATCTTAGCTTGTGCGGTGGCTCGAGGGCCCTGACTCACCTCCGCTCCAGAAGCAGCCTGGTTAGATGCAAGCATCTAACTGGATTAGGGGCCAGAGACCTGAACTGTGCGACTGTCTGGGACGGCCCCCTCCCCGCTTCTGAGCTTCTGTGACCCCTTCCTTCATCTCTCAGGTGTGTCCGGCTCGTTCACTGTGTTTCCCCTTTCACAAGTTGTGTCCCTCTTGTTCGCTGGAGTCTGCTCTCCAAGAGTAGGAACGCAGACCTGAGCCATAGGTGCTGTCCCCTAAAGCAGTCCCCGCTGTTTGTTCAAATTCCCTACAGTTCCAAGTAAGGTCCGGCAGTAGCACCTATAGGAACATGAGTTGGGTTACATTTAAACTTAAATATGAAAAATTATCTTTCTTGGGGAGCTTGAAAACTTCAGTTTTCAAGGCAGCCCTTGCTCTCGGCCCCCTCAAACTCCTCTGACAGTCAAGTCAAGTCAAGTCGTTTTGTTGCCGCAGCTGGGAGATGTGTCTTTTTCTTTTTTTTTAATGTTTATTTTGGAGAGACTGTGGGCAGGGGAGGGGCAGAGAGTGAGGGAGACACAGAATCCGAAGCAGGCTCCAGGCCCTGAGCTGTCAGCACAGAGCCCAGCGCGGGGCTCGAACTCACGAGCCACGAGATCGTCACCTGAGCCAAAACCAAGAGTCAGATGCTTAACTGACCAAGCGTCCCAAGGGGATGTGTTTGTAATGCCCCAGTAGAGACAGTGGAGTGCCTCTGACAGGAGAATTCATTGTCGTGTGCGTTAAGTTACGGGCATTTTGGTGAGCAGCTAAACATAACCGGGAAGCTTCCGCCATGCGTTTTGGAGAACTGACATCTGCCAGTGGAGATGTGGATGTCCGAGGACCCAAGATACATACACGAAAACTTGGTGCTCCTGCCTTGTTCTCCACGTTCTTAGACGCGGGAGAGCGGTGTTTGCCCAAGAGGTCACAGGGACGTTCTGAGTTGGGTGCACCAGGTGGAAATGAGTTTCTCCACCCTCGGCTGCACCCCTGCGTACCGCACACGGTGACCGGCCACCTCTCCCTCCGCTCTCTTCTCTAGAACCCGGGGGGACCCTGCCGTGCTTCCCTTCCTGTATCTCTGCCTGGGATTTTCTCTTTGGAATGGTCTCCTGAGTGAGAGTCCAGGATTGTTTGTTTAACAGGAGGAAACTTCGGGAAGGCCTACATGTGGTCCCACTCTTTCATGTCTTCTTTTTATTTTATTTATTTTATTTTTATTTTTATTTTTTTAATAATTTTTTTTAACGTTTATTTATTTTTTGAGACAGAGAGAGACAGAGCATGAACGGGTGAGGGTCAGAGAGAGAGGGAGACACAGAATCTGAAACAGGCTCCAGGCTCTGAGCAGTCAGCACAGAGCCCGACGCAGGGCTCGAACTCACATACCACGAGATCGTGACCTGAGCCGAAGTCGGACGCTCAACTGACTGAGCCACCTAGGCGCCCCTCATGTCTTCTTTTTAAATAGGCAGGTTTGAGGCTGAGAAACCGTAGGGTGAGACCTTGGTTGTATTGGATCCCAAAAGGCAAGAAAACAGAATTTCTGGAGCTTATTGTTCAGATATTCTTAGATTTTTGCCCGCTAAATTATACTAGGGGTGGAGGGGAGTCTAAATTTCAATCTGTATGATCCCTTTCAGTACAGTGGCTAAAATGTAAGACTCTGTAGATTTTACATCGTATCTTTGTGGTTAAAAAGGATAAGGATCCATTTCTTGGGCCCCACAGCTAAAATCAGAAGTCTACCTCATGTATGTGCTTTTATAGCAGCAGAGTTATAGTCTATCGTTCTTATTAAAAGCTCTCACTTCCCACCCTTTCCTCCCTTAAAGATCGTTGTCAAGCCCCATGGAACCGAATGTTACCTGTACTCTAAGCATTACTAGGCATTTTTTGAAAAACCCTTTTGTGACTTCTTCAGCCATGTTACTTTTTATGGAGTAGGAAGTGCAGATGTTGTGATCTTGCTAGAAAGCTTCAGGACATTAGGACGTTGGAAATCCTATCTTGAGTCTCTGAGTCTAACTCGTCATGAGAAATGGGGGCAATGAGATGGAGGGGACTTTACTCAAGGTCACGTGGCGGGACAGGGGCCAGGCCAAGCTGGGACCCGGGACTCTTATTTGTGGACAGAGCATGCCTTCCTGGAGTCTGTGAAGGAGCGGGGGGGCGAGGGGGGGGTTGGGGGCAGGCGTCTGGGGAAGATGCTAGCCTGTCCTTTGAAAGCAAAGTCATTGGAGTAGTCTCGCGTGACTTTTGAGGAAATTTGGGTCTTTTTTTTGACTAATACAGTCATCGTGGCGAGGAAGAGCCTCAAGGTCATAGTTGTACCTGGAAAAGGCTGAGCAGCTGTCGTCTTGTTTCAGGATGACTTGGGGGGTGCACAGAGCTAACTGCTGATACCTTTTTCTTACCCTGCCCCATAGTTACATCAACATGCCTTCCTTCCCGTTGCTGGAGGCCATCTTCATTTTCCTGCTTTCTGGAGGTAAGCTTTTTGGTCAGGGGTGAGGTGTGGAGGGGTTTGATTTGCCTCATATCCTGTCAATTTTAACTTCGGGAGGTCTCTCGAAGGCAACGGAGTCTGTCCACTCCACGGCCACCTGCCTAGCATGAGCCCTATCATCTTGTGCTTGGACCACTGTTCTAACCAAAGCAGCCCAGCCTGTGTGCGGTCACCCTGGGTCCACCTGGTTCTGCTCCAGCCGATGCAAATCTGACTGCCTGGACCCCTCTCCACTCCTCCCCACCTTCTCTCTGCCTAAAATTAAACAAACAAACAACTTTTTAAAGATTTATTTATTTTTGAGTGAGAGACAGAGCATGAGCAGGGGAGGGGCAGAGAGAGAGAGAGGGAGACACAGAATCTGAAGCAGGCTCCAGGCTCTGAGCTGCCAGCACAGAGCCTGACGTGGGGCTTGAACTCATGAACCGCGAGATCAAAGTCGGATGCTCAAGCGACTGAGCCACCCAGGTGCCCCAGTCTGCCTAAAATTTCTCAATGATACCCCGTTGCTCTTCAGAGACCCTGCTTGATCTGACCGCATGCCACTTCCAGTCCCCTCTTGTACCTTCTCCCTCCTTGCCACAGCCCTTCCAATCCTGCCCAGCACCCTTGCTCCCTCCCTGCCTACGCGCGCTCAGTGATAGTGGCCCCTCTGGCTAGATCACCCCCTCACCGAGCACTGCCACCCTGGCAAACTCCTACTCATCTTTCAGCACCCGGCACAATTCCTCCGGGGCCCCCAGATCAGGTCTATTCCCCCTGGAAAACCTGTAGCCGTGGGTACGTCTGCTCTGTAGCACGGAACACCGAGATGAGTTTACTTCCGGGTGAATTTTTAAAACCTTAGAGCCCACCTTCTGTACCAGAGATCTGCTCCATCAGAGAGAGGTTCTGCGTGTTGTTTATTTACCACTGTGTCATCTGGATGCCCAGCACCGGGCTTGGCACATACAGGTGCCCCAGAAGTGGATTCAGGAGTGAATAATGGAGCAAATCAACTTTATTTTTACTTCCCACTTTGTCCCTCCAAGTTCTAGCCTCATTACTAAGAGATGGTAGAAAGGTGTCAGAACGTCTTACTTGTCCTTCAAGTAAGGACAAATGGGCAGGGTGTCCAGCCATCCGAGTCTAGCTCGGGATCCCCTCGTGGCCTCTGAGATTCTGTCTGGCAGTCCCCCCCATGCCTGTGTTTTGGGGTGTGTGTTGATTGCTGGCACGAGCCACCTGTTGGCCCGGAGTCTGGGGAGGTAAGAGAGGCTGGAAGAAGGCGGGTGGTTGCTCAGCTCCCCCAGCCCCCCTTCTCCAAGCCACGTGGGTTTTCGGTGTAACTAGTGGCTTCAAGGTCGAGGGACTGGGCAGCAATGAGATGCGTTTGGGTTCAGGTTGGGAATAAGGTCCATGGAGGCTCAGGGTCCAGGTTCGGCTCTAGCTCATTGCAGAGCTGCACTTCCTGTGGCCCTGTCCAGTTGACAGAGAACTTGATCTGACCTTCCCAGGGTTGTACAGACGAGGTGGGGGAGGCCCCATGATCCTCGTGACTTGCCCGGGGTCACACAGCCGTTGCCCAGGGACAAACGCCCGTGTCTTGACTCCTGGGCCGGCCACACCGCTCTGGGCTCCTCTGGGGGAGCGGAACGCACAGGAATCATCTCTGTAAGCCTCGGCTGTCTTATTTGAAAGGTGAAGGGGTTTGACGGGACCAGTGATTCTCAATCCTGCCCACTCCTTGGCTGGAGATTAAAGTTCTGGAGCCCGGGCGGGTGGCTGGCAGAGGCCGGGCCGCTTTGGTCCAAACGGGAAGCCACAGTCACACATTCATTGGCTCCCTGTTCCAGGGGGAGACCTGCACGGAGTCCCGAGGTGACTTCCCCGGGGAGCAATGGGGAGGTCACCCGAGGCACGAGGAGGGCTCACTTGATGCCTGGCACCTGCCGTGACAGCTGAGCACACGGTACAGAAAGACACATCGGCTGAGTGACATCTGTAGTGACTAGTCTCTGGTCGTGGAGCTCTTCCTCCTTCCCCTCAGGGGGAGGCTGCTGGCCTGTCTCCAGCTGGAGAATTTGCTGGTGAGACTTTTACAAAGGAACAGTATTTTTCGGTTCTTTGTAGGGCCTTGGAGGTTCCTTGGCTCCCGGGCCCTTGGCAGTAATTCATAGACTTACTCGGGAAACCTTAGTGCGAACCCACTGTGTGCAGAGAGCCGGGCTAGGCTTTGTGGAGGATGGATGGGAAAGTTCCCGCCCTCGGGGGGGGGGGGGCTTCCAGGGGAGCTGGGCCGATGGGAGCAACACTGCGTTATGGGGAAGGGGGCAGTGAGTTGGCAAGATTTTGGTGAGAGCTCTGTCAACAAGACTGTCTTTGTAGTTTGTCTTGTTTCCGCTCCTGGTGGCAAAACTGTCCTAGACCTCATCAGAGGTACTTGCGTGACGGCTCTTGACTACGGAGGAACTGCTGGTCCAGCATTCTGGCCCAGAACCAGCCTCCTTGTGAGTAGAGATTGAAGGACGGGCGTGTCAGGTGAGCAGAGACCCTCTGCTGGAAGGTTAGGTGGGGAGAGCTAGGAACTACGTTAGAGAGAGAGAAAATCCCAAGCAGGCTCCTTGCTGTCAGCGCAGAGCCCAACATGGGGCTTGAACTCCCATACCGTGAGGTCATGACCTGAGCTGAAATCAAGAGTTGGAAGAGTTTAACCGACTGAGCCACCCAGGCGCCCCAAAGTTTGTTTTAAATAGCTATTGATTGCTTATATACCATCATTCCAATTTTACTAGATATCGTACAAAAGAACGAAAGATGTATTCATGAACTTCCTACCCCAAAACTTCTTGGCTCTTTTTCATGTGAATTGCATTGAACAAATTTATCAGTTTACTCCCAGCCCTGTCCCTATGGATATCTGTTCTCTCCAGCCTTCCTCTCCATCACAACCGTGAAAGGAGAGCCTTGATGTACCTTTTCCCTTGTCTAAAAGTGGTTTTCCTTTGGATCCCTTCCCAGGTGCAATACCATAGGGGCAAAGGCTGTAAGCAGGTTGACGACTCTTCATTCATTTGGCCAAGTTGTTTTCTAAAAGGGTTGGACCAGTTTCCAGGGCCACCCCTGGAAGAGTGTTTCCTGATTGGGTCTTTCCCCAGTTACATTTAAATTTAGAGGCTGATCATTTAAATTGCACCGTTGAACGGGTATCTCATTATTTGGGTTAAAACATTTCGTCACCTGTTTAAACATTTTCCCTTGTGCTTGTCCACGAATCGAATTGTATTTCTTCTGTGAATTGTGTGTTTATATCCAGGGTTAATTTTTATGGCAAGGCGTTGTGCCCCAGAGGGGCACCCAGTTATTATACCTAACTAAGGGGCAAAACTCATCAGATTCACAGGCTCTCTGTATCCCCCTCTATGTACATTTTTAATTTTTGTCTTCGGGATACCCAAATTTAAATACAAAGGTTCCTGATTGGAGTATTTGGAGGGGTTTCTTTATGTTGTCCCTCTGGTAATTTTTTGAGATACAACATCATTGATTTCCTCCACATTCCAGTTTTCTCTCTTATTACCTCTCATTTCTGGTCACATATGTGGACTCTAAGACTCCTCCCCGTAATGGCTCTTTCTGGTGTCTTCTTTCCTAGTACGCCCATCTCATCCTCTTCAGGAAGTCCACGTAAGCAGGGAGACCATTGGGAAGATTTCAGCCGCCAGCAAAAGTAAGCCTTTGTGTCATTCAACCCTCCAGGCCCCCCATTTCATCCTCTGCGTGATGGGACCCAAGGGAAACTATGTTATTCTAGGACGCTCCTGTCCCATTCCCATCTTCCTTTCTCGCTGTAGCCAGGGCCATTTTCCCCAAACAGGCCTGAGCAGGTCTCCCACGGGGGTGAACACCCTTGGTTAATCCTTGTGGCTGAATTCCTTGGTCTTGCCTGGAAGTCCCACGTGACCACCATCCCCCCAGCAACCTCACCTCCCGCCATGTTCCTTCCTCTTCCACCCTTTCCAGCATTCGCTCCACGTGCTCACGCCCCACCAGCCCACTCCCAGAGGCCCCGAATGCCCCTTCCCTCCCTCTCTGGTGAAGTCCCCCGCAGTCGCCACCTTCTGGGTGGCGCCTTCTCGCCGGTGCTTCTCTGACCGCCACTGTCCTGCATCCTCGAGCTGAGGTGGAGGGATGCGGCCTCTGCAAGCTAGACAGCCTGCGTTTGCTTCCCAGCCCCCTCACTTGCTGGCACTTTGGCCTTCGGGAAGTTACTGAATCGTCCTGTGCCTTTCTCTCCTCATCTCTCCACTGGGAGGAAAAACCGCGCATCTGTTTAGGGGTGGGGTGTGGAGCTAGGGAGCTGAGAGCTAGAGGCCACGGGGTTTCTTTTTTGAGGTGATGGAAAAGGTGCTAAATTCGACTGTGGCAACGATGGGACGTATCTGTGAATATACTAAAAGCCACTGGATTATAAACTTTCAGCGGGTGAATTGAATGGTTTGTGAATAGTGCCTCAGTTAAACTGTTAAGTAAAAAAAATAGCAATCTATCTTAGGGTGGTTATAAGAATTAAATAAGTTAGCACATGTGAAGCGTTGGAGGCAGTGGATGGGTGGTGTACAGGAAAGACACTGTCAGTGCTGTTCTCACTTGAACTCTGGGGTAATGTGACCTCATGTGCCAGGGTCTGAACTAGGTTGTGGCCCCCAAGGGCCGGGGCCGAGGCTCTTCAGTATCCCTCGCTGGCCCGGCGGGCCCTCCCCTCCTATGGCTCAGTTAGTGTTGTTGAATTAGACATTTCCAGTTATTACGAAGACTGTGGGCTTCGTGCTGGTGGGTGAGGCCTGGGTGGGGGAGCAGACTTCCTGCTCCAGAGGAGGGCTGCCTCTGGCCGGGACCTTCTCCTGTGTCGTCTCTGCCCAGGTGCTGAGAGGAGCAGCCCGATCCACCCCAAGGTTGTTTCTGCCTCTGCTCTGGTTCAGGAGGGAGACCCTCTTGGGACCAGATGGCGGGGAAGCCAGTTGTCACACATCATGTCCTGCTCTCCCCCCCAGTGATACGGTGCTCAGCTGCTGTGGACGTCCTATTTCTGATAGATGGCTCCTACAGTGTCGGGAAGGGGAGCTTTGAAAGGTCCAAACACTTTGCCGTCACGGTCTGCGACGCTCTGGACATCGGTCCCGAGAGGGTGAGTGCAGGTCTCGTCATCTCTGTATTTCGACATCTTTGGTGGCAAGTGACCGAGTTCCAGTTCTAAGCAGAAGGGCACATGTACCTGCTAGTGGAACAGGAAGACCAAGGGGAGGGGGGTGGCTCCTCGTTCTAGGCATGGTAGAATTTTGTGTTCCTTGGTTGGCTTCCTTCCCAAGCAAGCTTTCCTTATGTGGCGGACTCGCCCTACCTTGTCCTTCAAGATAGGGAACCCAGTAAAAAGAAGGTGGTTTTCTTTGCCTGGACACCTGGCGGGATGGCTCCCATCGGGCAGGCGTGGATCACGTAACAATCCCTTTACCGATCCCAGTAGGCAGAGGGGAGAGATTCTCTGGCCCCCTGTGAGTCACGTGCCGATTCGCCTTGTTGGCTTCCCACTCGCGAGAGAGGTGTCTGTAGAACAGTGGGAAAGGGACAGCGTGCTGGCAGACAAAAGCTATGCCTCAGAAGACGAGCGTCTCAATAGGAAGTGCAGTACCCTCTCTGTTCACTTGCGAGGAACTGCTCCTGCCTGAGTGAATCCAGCCAGTTTCTTCATTCCTGGTCCTCCCTGGCTCCGGAGAGCAGCTCTGAAATAGCAGCAGGGTGCACTGGCCACGGCTCTTGCTGCTAAAAGGGGCATCTTGGGACAACCCGACGGAGAAATGGGCAACGAACACAGACAGCCCTTAGGCATAGGAAAAGGCGCCCCGCCTCACTCACGGTAACAGCAAATGTCCCGCTGAAATACCATTTTCACTTACTGGCTTAGCAAAAATGCGGTTCGGTGACATGCCCCATTGGCAGATCCGTAGAAACGGGTGCGCGCACTGATGGTGGGAGCGTAACCCGGCGCAGCCTCTCGGAAGGGCATCTGACAGCATCTGTCGGAATGACAGGACCTGGACCCTTTGACCCAGGAATTCTACTCAATGAGATTTATTCCACAGATACTCCCACAAATGCAAAGTAATGCACACACACAGTGATTCCCTGCAGTGTTGTTTACGTTCGTGAAAGATTTCAGGTAATCCACATACCCATTCACAGGGGACGGGTAAATCCAATATGGCGCATTCCTAAAGGACACACTGGGCAGCTGCAGAAAGTGAATGGGGAAGGTCTCTTAGACGGAAGGGCACCAAAACAGACGCGAGTAAAAAGTAAGGTGCGAATGGTATGTATAGTGTGTTACTTTTTATGAAAAATAAAGGGAGGTAAATAGAGTAGGTTTGTACTTGGAGAGATTTGTAAAGAGGCTGAGGGCAGTGGTGTGCCGTTGAGGGGGAGGGTGGGAACTGAACCGATGGGGTGCCTCCACGGGGAGACTCATCGATACAGATTTTTTTTTTTTTTTTATGCATGATGGATTTTGAACCATGGGAACCTACTCAAAAATCAAAATTTAACAAGGGCATTTTGGTCTGAAAAGCGATACTTAACTTGAACTAGAGACTACTTACAAACAGGTTACAGAAGGAAGTGGTTTTCCAAGATGACATTCCTGGGTTAATCCTAGAAAAACCTCTGGGATTTAAGAGCAAAAGTGGCTTTTAATGAAAGCCAGATTTTCTCCAGAATGGCAGGTACTTTTGAGAGGGGGCGCACATTGTCCTGGACCACAGGCAGCCTTGCAGGGCGGTCTGGAGACACCGTGACAGACACCATTCCATCCGGGCACGAGCAGTCCAGAAGTTGCAACCACTGGGTCAACCCATCGCGGGTCCTCCGAGGGCCAGGACCACGGGCTGCTGAGTCTCCGCTCTCCTCCACACAGGGCCCTGCTTTTCAAAGGAAGGGATTCCCCATGAAGTTTCATTAGTTATTCGTGGAGAGAGAACCGTCAACAGCGAACCCTTGTTGATGTTGGCACTGATGTAGAGTGTCCAAACTTTCTCATAGCAAGACTCGCTGAGCTAAGGGGTTGGGGGGGGGGGGCGGTCTGTTTCAGCGAGCAAGGGGGCATCAGGACCTCAAGCCGCTCAGACTTGTTGGAATGGTGCCACCGGGGATTGGCATGAAGGGCCATTTCAGGTGGCTCCGTCTCCGTCTGGTTTGTGCTTCAGGTTTTGTGCTTTGGCTGCTGCATTTCTGTGACTCCTTGTATCTCTGCGCTCGGGGGATTTGATTGGCACCATATTCTACTTTTCTGCAACTTAAGTTTTCTTTCTTTCTTTTTTTTTTTTTTAATGTTTGTTTATTTTTGAGACAGAGACAGAGCATGAGCAGGGGAGGGTCAGAGAGAGAGGGAGACACAGAGTCTGAAACAGGCCCCAGGCTCTGAGCTGTCAGCACAGAGCCCGATGCGGGGCTCGAACTCACGGACCATGAGATCGTGACCTGAGGCGAAGTGGGACGCTTAACCGACTGAGCCACCCAGGCGCCCCTGCAACTTAAGTTTTCAAGTTGCTATAAATTAAGTTGCTTTCTGTGCGCGCTCTGTGGGGTGAGGTGGATTGAAAGTGTCTGAAGTCTTTCTCCCGACAATTAGAAGCTGAGAAGTTCACTTCCTGGCTCTGATACAATGATTGCAGCAGGGTGATTACGGTGCGGTGAGAAATGTGGGCAGGCTCGCTTCGGAGCACACAGTAAACCGAAGATAAAAGGCAACTCCTTTGCTCCCAAACCGCCAATTAAATTAAATGCCTTAACCACTGACTCAAGCTGTTTCCATCCTATTTTGTTTTGAAGTTATGTCCTTCCTGTTTAATTCAAGCAAATACGCTCAGCTGTTGGTCTCAAGGGAATTGTTGTTTTTTAAGTAACCCTTTCGCAGCGTTCAAGGAGAACACATTCAATGCCTAGTGTCCCTCCTGCTCACATGTTTTCCATCTGCCCGGTTTCCCTACCTGTTTTCTCAAGCATCCTTCCAGAATCCCCTCACGCAAACACAAGCGGTATGAAGCCTACCATGCATGTGGTATACGCTGTTCTATCCCTTGCCTTTTTTCTTCATATTGTCTTGGAAGTCTTTTTGTATCTAGGTAGATAGGTAACATAGGCGTTAATACAGGTATATATTACATTTTATGGCTTATTAATGTTCCATTGTGAGGATATACTGAGGTTTAATTAACCAATCCCCTATTGATGGACATTTGATATTACAAACATACCGGGCCACCTGGGTGGCTCAGTCGGTGGAGCGTCCGACTTCGGCTCGGGTCATGATTTATTTCATGGTTCGTGGGTTCGAGCCCTGCGTCTGTGCTGACACCTCAGAGCCTGGAGCCTGCTGTGGATTCTATGTCTCCCTCTCTGTCTGCTCCTCCCCTGCTCGTGCTGTCTGTCTTTCAAAAAAAAATAAATGTTAAAAAAATACATATATATGTATACTGTTAAATATATATATATATACTGTTATATACATATACGTATACTGTTATATATGTATGTATACTGTGAGCTTGTAAATACATCATTTCACACATATGGAAGTATGTCTGTAGGATATATTCCCAGGAGCCCTATGCAACCGTATTTTCACTAAATATTGAGAAATTGGTCTCCATAGGTGCTGTAGCACCTACATTCTTACCAGCGGTGTTTGAGAACTTGGTAGTTTCCCTTGCAAACATTGCATTTAGATTTCTGCTACATTTCAGTGTGGTACAGTGAAGCATCTTTTCTCATATTAAAGAGCCCTTTGTGTTTCCTGTGTGATATCTGTTCATACCCTTTGCCAGTTTTTCTATTGTATTGTTGGTCTTTTATGCATCAGTTCCTAGGTCAGTTCCCTACATATTGGGAAAACTGACCTCGTGCCTCTGACTTGAGTTGCAAACAACTTTTCCGTTTGTCTGCATTTTTTTATTGCGTTGTGGTATGTTTTGCCCTGTAGAAGTTTTCTTTATGTGGCCAGATTTATCACCCTTTCCCTTTATGGTTTCTGGGTTTCAAGGCAAAGTAAGGTCGTTTTCCACTTGGAAGTTATGAAGAAATTCTTTCCAGGTTTCTTCTAGAACTTCCACGGTTACATTTTTTCACGTGTAAATCTTGAATCCATTTGTGATCGATCCTTTTCTCATTTGTAGGTGGCTGTTCAGTGGTCTCAATGTCACTTACTAGACCAGCTTTTCCCCACTAGCTGGAGGTGCCACCTTGATCACACGCTGACCTCAAGGGAGATTTCGAAAGGGTTGTTCCTCAGAATCTCAAGCTTCTCTTCTGCCCCATTTTCCAGGGTCCCTCTCCCACACATGCTCACCCAAGACCTAAATCTCTTCCTACTGAAGATGCTCATCCTCAGAACCTCCTGTTGAGGGAAAGTCCATTGGGCTCTGGTCATCGGGAGCAGGTGCCACTGGGCTGGTGGGGCCGAGCCCTTTGATGGTCTCCAAAGCACTGAGCCTGTTAAGGGATCAGCGGTGCAGGAATTCAAGTAGTGAGTAAAAGAGCGGTCTCATCGCGTCAATATGAATCACATGGCCTATTTGCAATCTTGGCCGGAATTGGGGTTGGTTGATAGTGACTGGGAATGCAGGTTTGGAGAGCCAGTGATTATGTACGGGGCTTGGGCTTTCAGGAGGAAACCCAAATGATTATAGCCTTTTCTGCTCGAGACAAGCTAGGGTCCAAAGGGCCTGGAAAGTGACTTGATTCAGTTTCCCTTCTCCAGTTTTGCAAGGCGTTGGGTCTTCTCATGTGGCCTCTGAATTCGGATGATGCAGCGTCTGTTTGGAATCACCCGCGGCCCCGACCCCTTCCGCCGTGGGGGAACGTCATCTCAGGTTAAGATGCTGATTGTCCCCCCAGCGTGACCCTGGTGTGGAGAGCCGGCCTTCCCCGCGCTTGGCAAGAGCAGGCCCGGAAGGACTGACCCGCGCCAACCAAGGATGCGCGGGTGGTGGCTGTGGTTGGGGGTGAGCCGCCCGTGCAGGCGGCCTTGCTTGCCTTCCGCGGCTCCCCTGCTCTCACCGGCAGCATTCTGCTCAAGGTCCGTGCTGGCTGCTGAGAAGGCCGGCAGTGCCGCTGAGGCTTAGTGAGGGTCGTAGGCACGAAGTGCAGTGGCCCCGCTCTCTTTTTCACTAGCCCCGGGCCGGATCTGTGTCTCTCTACGTTTTAAACGGTACCTGGGAGGCTGTTGGAAGTGTGACCAGAGACCCTACCCTCAAGGTGCTCGCAGCCCAGCCGGGAGGGCTGGCCAGAATGTGGGGCGAGAAGGTGCCGTTGGTGGTTGTCAGTGCCGCGCATAGGCACTTGGTTTTCTCCAGGCCCTCCTCCTGGTCTTTGGGCCTTTCTCTGAGGGACACTGGAGGGAGCCCCGGCTCTGGTATTTGTTGCGTGGGCAGGAGGCAGGGTCATTAACCTTTCTCGTCCCTTCGTTTCCCTTAGGAATGTTTGTGACTTGACCTCGCTCTCAGCACCCTCCCCCCGGGCCCTCTGTCTCCTACTGCAGGTCAGAGTGGGAGCACTGCAGTTCGGTTCCGTCCCTCGTCTGGAATTCCCCTTGGATTCGTTTTCGTCCCCACGGGAAGTGAAGGCAAACATGAAGAGCATGGTTTTCAAGTACGTATGATCCAATTACCGCCGTGCTTCGGATGGAGCCAGCTGCTCTCAAGATCGCTCCCTTGAAGGGCGTGATTGGCCCGAGAGAGGGCTGCGGTCCGGCTTCCGGACCCCCAGCTGCATCCGGTGGGTAGTGAGAATTCCCTTCTCAAGACCGCTCCTCTTATTACGTAACCGTGTCTCCAGTGGGAGCTCACGCCGACTTACGGTATCTTTGCCGCCGTAGCGTGGAGTTGTCCGTTACCTGGGACAGAGAGGGCTAGTGACGGTTGAGGTGGGTCAGGAGCGTGAGGGGTGGGGGTGGGGGTGGGGGAAGAACACTGGGTCTTTCTCCCAGTTCTGTCCCTGCAGCCGGGATGGCTCCCCACACGTCTTGGAGCCTCGTTTGTGTCTCCTAGAAAGTGTCCCCCTGTTACTAAGAATGCTTTAGAAAGGACAAATAGCTGTTTGTGTGCTCATATACACCCTATAAATGTATATGGTAGGGTCACATCTTTACTCACATTACGAGTCAGCTGACGTGTGTGTATACGCATATAGGTATATGTAAATACACACGTATACTGTGTATCAGTATTTTAAACGTCCGTGTGTTATATACACGTGCAAGTGCACGCACCCACACGTTTACAAACACTCACAGAAGAGCACCTTTACTTGCCGCTTGCCACTCTGCTGTCTGTTGTCTGCCGCCCCTTGAGCAGGTGTCCACTGAAGTCCTGCCGGGGTCCTTGGTCCCAGCCGCTGACAGCCACCAACTCCGGTTGCCAGGGAGGGCCCCGGACTCTGCAGTCTTTCCCAGTCACAGGCCTCCGTGCCTCCGGTGCCCTCCAGAAGCCCGTGTCCCGCGCACTGGGCACAGCAGGACCTCTGGGGGCCCTACGGCCCCCAAGCACCCCCAGTGACTTCTTCTCAGGCTGTTTGTCCCGGTCCAGGGATACCCCGACCAGAGTGAGAGGCAAGTCAGATACAAGAAGGCACAGAGGGAAGCCGAGCACCTTGAAGTGTTTGTTAAACACGACAGTAGTGTGCGCTGGCCTTGCCTCGTTCCCTCGGACCGTCCACCCTTGAGGCCTCCGAGAATGGTTTCCTAGAGAGGACAGTCGCAGCCTCTCACTCCCGTGTCTGCGGCCCAGACGCCCAGAGCAGCACTTGTCAAAGTGAGCTCTTTGGTCAGAAGGCCTGGGTCGGAGTTGCCTGTAAGGAGTGTGTCGTCAATGCTGGTGCCTCAGTTCCCTCCCAGACCTGCTGAATCCCTCTGTGGGCTTAGGGCACGTAGATACTAGATACTAAGGATTTGCACTTTTGAAAGGTCTCTCCCACTGCCCTGGGATGATGATGATTGCTTTTTTTATTTCATATTTTTAAAATTTATTTTGAGAGAGAGTGAGCACGAGCAGGGGAGGAATATATATATATACGTGTTATATGTATGTGTGTATATATATATACGTGTTATATATATATGTGTATATATATATACACACGTGTCATATATATGTATATATATGTGTGTTATATATATGTATATACATACATATACATACACATATATATACACATCTATATATGTATACATGTGTATGTATATATATATGTGTGTGTGTATATATATATATATATAGAGAGAGAGAGAGAGAGAGAGAGAGAATATTCTAAGCAGGCTCCACACTGTCAGCACAGAGCCCAGTGAGGGGTTTGAACTCACAAACTGTGAGATCATGATCCGATCTGAAATCAAGAGTCTGACGCTTAACTGACTGAGCCACTCAGGTGCCCCCCCCTCTCTTTTTGAGAGAACAAGTGTGCAAGCAGGGGAGGGGCAGAGAGAGAGGGAGAGAGAAGCTTAAGCAGGCTCCATGCCCAGCTGGGAGACTGATGCAGGGCTCTGTCTCATGACTGTGAGATCATGACCTGAGCTGAAATCAAGAGTCAGATGCTTAACCGACTGAGCCACCCAGGCGCCCCTATTGACATGTAATTTAAATGCCATGAAGTTCACACATTCAGCGTGTGCAATTCAGTGACTTCGAGTGTATTTTCCAGAGTTAGGCCACTATTACTATAATTTTAGAACGTTTTTGTCACCCCAGCAAGAAACCTTGTAAATAGACATCTCTCCAGAGAAGAGGTATAAATGGCCCTCAAACACTTGGAAAGATGCTCAGTGTCATTAGTCACTAAGGAAATGCAAATCAGAACCGTAATGAGCTGCCACTTTACATTCCCCAGGAAGGCTAAAATAGACGACACCCAGTAGCAAGTGTCGGCAGGGGCACGAAGAAATTGGACCCCTCGTGCGCTGCTGGTAGGATTGTGAAATGGTGCAGCGCCTTTGGGAACAATCTGGCAGCTAAACACGGGTTTACCACGTGACCCGGTGACTCGGACAGAATTGAAAATGTATGCCTCCAGAAACACGTGGACATTAATGTTCATGGCGGCATTATTTGTAGCAGCCCCGAAATGGAACCAACACAAAAGCCCAGTGAATGAATAGCTGAACCAAAGGCGGTATATCCGAACCATGGAAGATTATTCCTTTTCAGTCAGGAAAAGGAAGGATGATGTGATTCATGCTACAACATGGATGAACCTTGAAAACGTGATAAGCCAGACACAGAAGGCCACATGTTGTAGGATTCCTCCATTTATGTGAACTGTCTGGAATAGGCAAATCTGTGGAGACAAAAAGCAGATCAGTCCCTGCCGGGGGCTGTGGGCAGAGGGAATAGGGAGGGACTCCTAATGGGTGTAGGGCTTCTTTTGGGGGCGATGAAATGTTTTGAGCTTAGTGGGGATGGTTGCACAATTCTGTGAATATCCTGAACACCAGGGTGATTTTACTTTAAGAGGGTGATTTTGGGGGCGCCTTATTGGCTCAGTTAAGCATCCAACTTCAGCTCAGGTCATGATCCCATGGGTCACGGGTTCAAGCCCCGCATCCAGCTCTGTGCTGACAGCTCAGAGCCTGGAGCCTGCTTCGGATTCTATGTTTCCCTTTCTTTCTGCCCTTCCCTCACTCATGCTCTGTTTGTCCCTTTCTCTCTCTCTCTCTCTCTCTCAAAAATAAACGTTAAACACTTTTTTCTTAAGTTAAACAAAATAAATAAAAGGGTGATTTTGGGGGAGCCTGGGTGGATGGCTCAGTTGACTGACTCTTACGCATCTGACTCTCGATTTCAGCTCAGGAATGATCTTGCAGTTTAGTGAGTTTGAGCCCTACATTGGGCTCCACACTGACAGTACAGAACCTGCTTGGGATTCTCTCTCCCTCCCTCCCTCTCTGCGCCAACCCCCCACCAACTCACCTCTGCTCTTTCTCTCTCAAATAGATAAACTTAAAAAATATTAAAAATTTTTTTTCAACGTTTTTTATTTATTTTTGGGACAGAGAGAGACAGAGCATGAACGGGGGAGGGGCAGAGAGAGGGAGACACAGAATCGGAAACAGGCTCCGGGCTTCGAGCCATCAGCCCAGAGCCCGATGCGGGGCTCGAGCTCACGGACCGCGAGATCATGACCTGAGCTGAAGTCGGATGCTTAACCGATTGCGCCACCCAGGCGCCCCTAAAAAATATTTGAAAAGGGAGAATTATATGGTATAAGAATTCATATACCATAAAATTACCATATCATTATTGATAAAACATTTTATTCCCAAAACATCTTTGTACCCATTAGATGCATGCTAACGTTTGCAGAAGAAAAACTGGCCTCTTGGTTTCAGTTCAGGACTGAATGTCAGCAATTGTTTGGGTAACTCTGCCTTGACGATTTGGTCCCGCTCTGTTCTGAAAACACTGAGCAAATTGCAGCAGACTGGCTCAAAAAGGCACTCTGGGGATCATCTAGTATCTATTTCAACCCCTCACTTTACGGAGGAGACCACTGAGGCTGAGAAGGAGCAGGGGACTTGGCCAGGACCGCAGAGTCCTGCTACTTGTCCAGTAGGCAACCCCCGCCACCGCCCAGCTGTCCTTCTGCACCTCTTTCCACCCTCCCCTCCCCACCCCCCAAAGTGTTTGTTGAGCCTCTCCTCAGCTGTGTTGGAAGTCATGACTAAGGGCTTGGGAGTATTAGTCACAACGTAGGAAGTCCAGAGACTCCGTAAGGATATGCCAGATGAGGACACTGCCGGTGGAGAAAGAAGCCTCTTTATGTGTCTGATCTTCTTAGCCGTGTATGGTTAGCATCGTGTGTCCTAGGATGACTACAAGAGGCGGCAAACAAGGCAAGGAGGCACTAAGTAATTTTTTGGCCGCAGTTGCAGGGTCACTGAGGACGCTAAACATTAAGACGTTATTATTAATCAGTACGGAGGAATGTTGGCCCGAGTGGGAGTGATAACCTCCCGAGGGCTCTCTACCCTTTTTCTGCAGTGAAATTTTAAGTGCTGGGCTGATTGGGACAGCTCTACCCAGAACTCCAAATGCTTGCCTTTTCAGACCAAGGCGATCGATCCCCTGAAAGTGTGTTTTGAGGTGGCCAGGGAACTGCCCTTGCTGCCACTTTGCATTAAGAAGTTAAAAAAAACCGATACAGTTAAGAACCTTCCAGTTTTGCACCCCATGATAACATAAAATCAGATGAAGCATGGCCAGCAAAATCTGTTCCAAATGCGCAGAGCTCCTGGCCAGCTGGCTGTGCAGGCTCCCGCGGTCATTTCATTAATCTCACGGTCACGCGACTCTTGAGTTTTCTGATTGCTTTGGACCCCATCTGTAGCTTTATCAGAGTTTTACTGTATTTAGATCGCTCTCCAGAAATAGCACTCACCGCTCACTGTACCTTAGCACAATGCTAGCTGTGGCATCTTTCAAACCACATTAACATTTCAACATCGCTTTTAGAATAGTTGTAATTACGAAGCATTTTGCTCTTTTTTAACTTAACTTGGTGAGCATTTTTGCATAAAGCTGCATTATTTTTCATGCGGATCCTTTCTAATGGCTCTATGATAACTCAATGAATCGAACTATTATAGTATATTAAATCACTCCTTTAAAGGGACACATTTACATTGATTCCAAGGTTTTTGTCTATTGGTTTAAAAAAAAGAAAGAAACCTCTAATCAACATCCCTCTACCTACAGTGAGTTTTCTTTTCTTCATGTTTATTTATTTTGAGCAAGAGCGTGTGTGCGTGCAAGAGGAGGAGGGGCAGAGAGAGGGAGAGAGAATCCCAAGCAGGCTCCATGCTGTCAGCTCAGAGCCCGGCGTGGGGCTTGATCCCTCGAACCGTGGGACCGTGACCTGAGCCAAAAATCAAGAGTTGGGCGCTTAACCTACTGAGCCCCCCAGGTGCCCCTACAGTGAGTTTTCTGATAAATTACTTTTCAGAATCTGTTTCGTGGGCCACCTGCTTCAGAATCACTGGGGCAGGGGAGGCTGGCTTAAAATGCAGATTCTCGGCCTGATCGCACACCCACCAGTTTGGAGTCTCTGGATGATGGGATCTGAGAATCTCCATTTTCCCACCTCCCAAGGGATTTTTATGCTCATTGGAATTTGAGACTAACTCAAAAGAAAAACCTCTTGGAACAGACTGCTAGTTAATCATGGTAACTACCACTGATGGGGTGCTCACTGGCTCCTAGGAGGCACTGGGTGTAGCATTTACTAATACTGTTACTTCCCCTACTTTAACAAGGAAGGAAAGTGAGTCTCATTACCTTTTCCAGTTTACTTGGCTAATAAATTTCAGGACTAATATTTGAGCCCCACCGACTCTGGAGCCCACGTTCCTTATCCACTTGAGTATTCCAATGGCCAAATGTTTAGATTCCAGACCCGCCCCCCACCAAATAAAGTCCAAGCATTGCAGTCACAGCCCCCCTAAGACCGTAGTCAGTCTGCGAACCTTCACTTGCAACCTGGGTTAGTCCTGTTTGAGAGAAATTAGAAGAATCTTGGTGAGACTCTGGCCTCCGACCTCCCTTGTCTAGAGCCAGACCCTGAGCTCAGGACAGACTCTCAGATAGAAATGCTCCACAGAGTGAGGAACATGGAGGTGGTGGGGTTTTTCCTCATTTCCCGGAGTCCAGAAGTCTTTGGGAATCTCACCTGACTGGTAGAGTATTCCAGTGGGAAAAGTGGGTTAGGGAGCAAAAGTGGAGAGGACAGACAGCACAGGCATTTGTGTGTTGAGGGACAGGAAGGACAGACACCCCACAGGCCAGGGGAGTTGGGAGCCCAGACTCCCACGTCTTGGACATTTGATTTATCTCTAACCACAGCCATGGGCATACTGCCAGGGGCATGAAAGCCCAGGGAGTTTCATGGTCAGTGGGGCACCTTGGCTTTTGGTGAGCAGAAGGGTATTGTGACCATTTAGGTAGAACGGTGTACTGCAGGGATCAGCAGACTTTTTCAGTGAAGATCTATAGAGGCCAGGCTTTGCTGGCCATAGGGTCTTTGCATAGATAGTACATAAACGAATGGGCATGGCTGTTTCCCACTATAACTTTATCTACAAAAAATTACAGGCTGTAATTTGCCAACCCCTGGAGAAGGAAGACCATTGGCTTTGGAATCAGCCCGACTGGGTTTAAACTCCAGTTCTGACCCCCCACTAGCTGGTTGAGAGGCAGGTGACTTGGATGGCTGTATAACATTTTGGCTAAGAACTTGGCCTCTGGAAGTGGAGGGTCCAGGGTTCAGGTCCTGCCTCCACTACTCCTGAGCTGTGTGACCTTAGATAGGGCCTTTCCCTGAACTCCCCTATCTCAGCTGTGGTGAGAATTATTTGAGCTTAGTACCTTTACACACACACACACACACACACACACACACACACACACAGCACAGTGGTGCTTGGCAGATAGGTGCTCTGGAAATCTTAGCAGTTAGTATTACTATTCTCTGGGCTGGAGTTTCCCCATCTAATAAATGAGGATAATATTAGCACCTTTTATCATAGTTGTAGGGATTATATTTAGTAACGGTTAGGGGAAGTATTGGCATGAAGTGAAAACTCTGTACTAATATCATCCTTTAGGAATGGGAAGTCATTTGCCCTTCTAGGAGCCTTAGAGGATGGCTCTTTGTAGACGGAAGAGCTTTGGCAAAGGTAGGAGTCTTCTCAGAAATCAAAATCCTCTTGGGTATCTTCAGTATCTGATAATGTGACCCAGCACAGTGTGAGAAGAGTGGGGGGCACTCGGTGTTCATTGATGTTCTGCTCCCTTTGGATAAGCCCCTTGCCCAAGCCAGGCTCTGCTCGCCAGCCCAGGACGTGGCTGGTGGTGTTCCCCAGTGCCTTTGCTTACACTTCTTCCCCTGATTGGAGTGGTCTCTTCTTTTCCTAATCCACTGACTCACTAAGACCCCATCAGATGCTTGCCATGCTGAAGCCTGTCCCTGACGGCTCCTCCCCACAATGAACCCCTCCTCAGAACTCTTGCTTTTGTCATCCTTTCGTTGGCAATTGTTATTGCTTATAGGTCCTGTTTCTTCAGCTAGACTGACAGTTCTTGGGGGACGGGATCATGTTATGCTTCCTGGTCTCACTCTCATTTTCTTCCACTTAGAGTGCCCATAAGAAACACCAGTGGGCTGAAAACAGTAGCTTTTTAATTGATGCAGATGCTGATTATGGAAGACCAGGAGTCTTAATTCTAGGAGTCTTAATTCTAGGAGTTATGCACTCTTGTTGACATTCGTTAACTTAATGGAGCCTCATAGAATTGCCCTTCAAGAGCTCTCTTAGGACAGAAAGCAGTAAAAGTGAAGAATATTCTGGGCCTGGTCCATAAATCCTTCCAAGCACACTCCTCCTTGCTCTTCCCTCACCTCTCTGCTGAGTGGAGAGGTCCTTGAGGACAGAGAGGAAGGGGAGCACAAAAGGAAAGGAGCCCGGATCTCTGAGTAGCTGCTTGGAGGAGAGCAAACCAGGAGAGATGCTTGGGCAGGAGGGCCATGTCAGGCTTGCATGAGAAGTGAGCGTTTTGAGTGGCGAGTTAAAGAAGTGTGTACGCATTCACCCACGCAGATACGTGGGCACACACACACAGAGTGCCCGAGCCTCTTGCCAGTTGGGTGTTTGCACCTTAGGAGAGTCACTGTAGGGCCCTCTGAGAGACAGGTATGGTTGCCTTAATTGACACTGTAACGTAAGAATAAATGTGCCCCCCCCCCCCAATCTACAGGGCTTTCTCTGTGTGTGCGGTTAATAACCGTGGTGATTCCATCAGGCTCGACATTGTGGCTCATGTCCGATGTGTTGCCACCCACTGAAAGGTTTGGCCTAAGACCCATTACAGGGAATCGTTGTCTGCCTGTTTGACTCTGAAGGCTGACAGCCCTCCCTCTGAGGACGCTTGCATGAGCCTCCTATTGTAGGATTTAATAGAGATTCTGTGCTGGGATTCCAAGCGCAGCAGACAGTCTCTGTAACTAGGCTGTGACGAGATGGGACCACCGCAACGTCCCCCGATCTGGAAGCAGTCCCACAGTTCAGCCTTCCGGCACCTAACCCTGGACTGGAAGTGAGCCAGGAAGGCCTGATCACAGACCCGACCATCATTAGACCCTTGGACCAAAGACCTGTCCTTCACAGTTAGAGAGTCACACGATTTTCCGAAGCTCAGTTATCTGCTTGCCCACCCCTACGGGATGCTGAGCCATAACAAGAAGAGAATGATACAGATGGGGAGAGGTGGGAGGTGGGTGTTAGACACACAGAAAGTGAAGGTCATCGGCCCCTGAGCTGTCACTGGAGGCAGAGGGGTACGGGAAGAGAGTCCAGAAACCTACACAAAGAATGACATTATTGCATAATACGGCAGAGACGTCCAGGGTGAAACTTCCGTCTGCAGGAAGAGTTAATTACTACTCTTTGTTGTGGTTCGGATGGTGAGAAGGTGCATGTCCCATGCTGGACTTGTCACTCTGAGCTACTGCTGGGAGAAAGTGGCTGTCACTAAGCACGGAGGAGCCCGTTGTTTCAGGTCGTCATTCCCAATTCATGCAGGCAGATGACTGACTGTCGTCTTTGTCTCCTCCTCCTGTGTGCACCCAGAGGAGGACGCACAGAGACAGGCCTCGCTCTGAAATACCTTCTGCGCAAAGGGTTCCCTGGGGGCAGAAATGCCTCTGTGCCCCAGATCCTCATCGTTGTCACTGACGGGAGGTCCCAAGGGCACGTGGTGCCGCCAGCCAAGCAGCTCAAGGAAAGAGGTGTCACCGTATTTGCCGTCGGGGTCCGGTTTCCCAGGTAAGAGCCTCGGTCGCTCTGGGTCACCCTGGAGACTGTGGAGACACAGTAAGAGAGGGGATTTGGCCAAACCACTCTGGTCCTTCCAGGCTCGCTCATCCTCCTTGCTTTGTATGTGGTGCCAGAATGTGCAGAGCTCCAAGTCTGGGAGCGTGCGTTGTCTTTAGCTGAGTCTGAGTCCTTGGTTGTAAGCGCCAGAAACTTGACCCCAGTTGACTTGGGCAGAAATGGAAATTCACAGACTCATCTGATTGTACTGGGTGGGTCAGGGGTCCCTTGGGGTGAGCAGGAGCCAGGCACTTGAACGCCATGAAGATTCTTTCTTTCCTCTCGCCTCTGCTCTTCTCTGAGCCTGGTCCTCAAAGGAACCCGGGACTGTGGCTGCAGGTGGCGCCCAGCTCCACCCTGGGGAGAGAAGACTCATGTTCCCGGTTTCAAGTGGAATAATCCAAGAAAGGGTTCTCCTTAGCCTGAGTCACAGACCCACTCCTGAGGCCAGGAGAGTGGGGGTCTCTGAGGGGCCGCTCCCTCCTCAGACACTGGAATGTGCTTTCCTGGAAAAGAGAGGAGCACAGGTCTTCCCTGCTCAACCCTAAAATTGGGGGTGCCCTTGTGGGCCCCTCGTTATTGTGGGTAGTAAGTGAAAGGACTCTCTGGGTACCATGCCTGTACACAGAAATCCCATTTTCTATTATTTTTTAAGTATATGTATTCACATTTTGAGAGAGCGCGAGAGAGGCACGCACACGTCAGTGGGGGAGGGGCAGAGGGAGCAAGGGACTCGCAAGCAGGCTTCACACCGAGAGCACAGAGCCCGACTCAGGGCTCAGTCCCATGAACTATGAGACCGTGACTTGGGCCAAAATCAAGAGTTGGACACTCAGCCGACTGAGCCACCCAGGAGCCCCTCTATTAAGTTTTAGTACAGGTGTTATTCTAAGTTCTCCGAATAGAGAGACGGTACAAAGCGCCTGCCTTCACGGAGCTTCCGTTCTAGGAGAGGCACTAGGCAATAAACAAGTGAGTGAATGAATAAGTAATGCTGTTTCGGGTGGAAATAAAACGCAGAGAAGGAAAAGGAAGGTGGTAGGAGGTGAACAAGAGTGATGAGGCGCAGGGGACCCAGCTGTTTTAGATCAGGGGGGTCTGTTGGGAGTTGATTTTTGAGCAGAAACTTGAGGGAAGCAAGTAAGCCTTCCAAATAGCGGGGAAAAGAGTAGGCAAGACAGATGCCGAGCACAGAGGGCCTGAGCCAGCTTAGTGTGCTATAGAACGGAAAGACAGCCTGGCGGTGTGTGTGGAACCCAGCAAACAAGGGGTGAATTACAAGAAATGGGGTAGAAGAGGCAGGTAGGAGTCAGGTCTCTAGACCTGCGGGTCACAGTGAAGCCTTCAGAGCGTTTTGTGAGTAGCTTGGGAAGGTTCGGTGGCTTTGAGCCGGGAAATGCCACGTGTTGACTAGCTGTTTTAGAAGACCACACTGGCTGCCAGGTAGAGAAGAGACTGGGGGGTTGAGGTGCAAGGAGAAGGGGTAGGGCAGGGCAGGGAATCTAGTTAGGCGACCTTTGGAGCGCTCACAAGAGAGAGGGAGGGAGAGAGAGAGAGCGTGGTGGCTTATAGCGGGTAAGTGCTGGGACCTCGCTAAGGGATGGTTGGACTCGGGTAGTTCTGAAGGCAGGGCAGTGGAGTGGCTGGTGAGCTGCGCATGGGAACAACCCAGGATTTTGGCCTGAGCCCCAGAGCGAAAGGCGGGGCTACTTACCGAGGTGGGGAAGGCTGGGGAGGAGCAAGGGGAGCGGAGTCCTCTTTCAGATCAAGTTTGGGGCGCATATTGGACCTCTGAGCAGAGAAGCTGAGTCAGCGGCGGGACGTAGGAGTCTGGGCCACAGGAGAGAGGACGGACAGAGATTGAACTCCAGGGTGGCATTTATAGCCTGAAGATCACCTAGCGAGTGGGCGCGGCGAGGGAAGAGCACCGAGGACCAGCGTGCGCAGTACCGGGGGGGGGGGGGGGGGGGGGGTGCTATCCCGGGCCGGGCTGCCACCAGCAGCATCCCGTTGTGGTTGTCATTGCCAGTGAGTGAGTATTTAACACACACCGCCTCACCGGGGGCTCTTTTTGTGTCCTCACGCATGAGAGAGGAGACAAGGGTGTTGCTTCCTGGCCCGCTGCCCGCCCTCCTCCCGCACGGTGCCGAATCCAGTACCTTGCATGTCGCACTTGCCCAAAGGTTTGCCAGTGAGGATGCTGCCTACCAGGTGGTGGCAATACATGGCCCGTTCCGGGACTTTTTTCTCCAGCTGCCAGCTGGAGCAGTGCTTCTCAGACTGTCCGTGGTGGGGGTCCAGTCTGTTTTGTTTTGCTTTGAATCCATCATGGACGGATACTTCAGAGGAAGACAAAAAAAAAAAAAAAAAAGAAAGAAAAGAATTACTTGCAAAGTGAAATAAAAAGCAAAGACAGAATAGAAGCCCAAAAGTTTATTACTTGATCCAGCAGGCATAAATGACACTGTCAGGTTCCTGTATAATAGCTTCTAGGTGTTTATTGTCAGTGTCTATGCTCGTCTGGTTCTGGATGAGGGTGGAACGGTTTGGGGGCCTACACCAGCCCCTGCACTTTGAGCACCCCTCACTTAGAGGGATCAAGAGGTCATTGGTCAGGAGAGGAGACATTGCTCCGCCCCGCATGTCCTGGGCTGCAGCCACAGGAACCCTCTGAGGACGCCCGTGGGTTCCCAGGCCCTTCTGACCCCTCCTCTCGCTGCTGGTAAAAGGCCAGGTCACTACTGACCGGTGGTTCTCAAAGTGTGCTCCCTGGACCAGCGGTATCAGCATCACGTGAGAGCTTGTGAGGAATGCACACATTCGGGCCCACCCCGATGAACCCAGAACTCTGGGGTGAGGCACCTTGGCCGGTGGTTTTCCGTGGCCCCCGGTGATTCTGATGTCTACTGACGTTGGAGAACCGCCACCGTGGGCAGTGTGAGGCTCTGAGTGCGATGAAAAAGCTGATGCCGGTTCCGACTCCTTCCTCTTCTTAGTATTCACTGGGCCCCTTCTCTGCTGGTTCTCGGCCCTGGCTTTTGTGAAAATCTGCTGCTGGGCTGGGAGAGCGGAGGGAGGGGCCCGGCCTCGCTGCCCTCTGAATGCTACTGTTGAGGCCCCAACTCGGAAGCCCCCTTGTGTGTGTCAGGTGCTGTCCGAGGTACTGGGCGGAATGTCTAGTTTACACGGTTCCAGAGGAGAATGGAGAGTTTTATACCCGTGAACTTGGGAGATAAATGAAGTTGTTGCCATACTGCCAGACCTTGGTCTGTCTTGATGACTTTCTTGATGGGCAAGATTCTAAATACATTCCTGACTACCCGGTCTTCTTAAAAAGGTTTCTCTGGGCACCCGGGCGGCTCAGTCAGTTAAGCGTCCGACTTCGGCTCAGGTCACGGTCTCACGGTTCCTGGGTTCGAGCCCGGCATTGGATTCGGTGCTGACGGCTCAGAGCCTGGAGCCTGCTTCAGATTCTGTTTCTCCCTCTCTGTCTCTGCCCTTCCCCTGCTCGCACTCTGTCTCTCTCTCTCTGTCTCAAAAAATAAAAAAGTAAAAAAAAAAAAAAAAAAAAAAGGCTTCTCAACATCGTTTAATGCTTTCTTCATCCCACATATCATTTTGGGGCTGGGCCCTAACCGCAGTGCCCCCTGGCTGCTGACGTGTGCTGGCCCCTTCCTCTGCATAACCTCACGTTGCTGACCCTTGAGTTCTTATGTCCACTGTTTATCATTCTTCAGTGTTTTCTTTCTACCGCTAGCTTCCCTTGCTCGTTCTTCTCTTGCCATCACCCAGAATCACTTTCCCTCATTTCCTTTCTGGTTAAATGTTTCTCATTAGCTGTGGGGGATAACACCAGACAACCAAGTCTGTTAAGACCATGTCTCAAATGAGAGCCGATGGTTCTGTGGGTTTGGCTTGCCTTGGAGAAGTTTGTGAATCCTGGCACGCGTGCTCGAACGCCCTTGGGGCCTTTCTGCGGTTCACTTCTGGACCTTACCTCACCCACCGGGGATGCAGGTAAGGTCCAGAAGTGAACCACAGAAAGAACCTGCATCCCCGGTGGGTGAGGTTGCAGCTAGGTGGCCTTTGGAGCAGTGCGGTCGTACTGCTGTCCACAGGGAGCCCCTGGTATAGGAGATGGGTGGACAGGAAGGTGGAGGGGGGTGGGGCAGTCAGCTGCTTGTAACTTCTCTGCTGGGGGCTGGGGACGGGGGACAGGTGGGAGGAGCTGCACGCACTGGCCAGCGAGCCGAGGGAGCAGCACGTGCTGATGGCTGAGCAGGTGGAGGATGCCACCAATGGCCTTTTAAGCACCCTCAGCAAGTCTGACATCTGCACCGTCGTCTCTCCAGGTAAGGCCTTCCAGGCTGAGAAGGTGTGGCCCCGCCCAGGTAGAAGCAGGGTGGGGACGGTTCCCCGAGGCAAGAGGTCAGGAGGCTCCCCAGGGAGAGGGGAGGGCAAGAGGAGCGGGGTCTCGCAGCTTCAGCTCTGGGGTGCTCTGCTCGGGCTACCTCCCTGCGTCGAGCCCTGTGGTTTCTCAGCTCGGAACCCCGAGCTTGTCGCTGAGGGGTAGAGGGGCCCCAGGTATGGGCCCCAGACCTGGTGGGGCCCCCTGTGCCTGTCCCCTCCTCAGGAGGAAGAGCCAAGTGAGCTCCCCAGGCACGGTCAGCACCGGGCCACTTCAGCTGGGGTGAGGTCTCTGCATTGCTAGTTGTCATCATCAGGCTCCACCCGGGAGCCAGAATAAAAGGCGCACATGTGCACAAGATGCGAGAGCTGTGGGCAGGGGGGATGCTCAGAGACTGGCTGCCCGGCCAGCAGGTAGAGCAGGGCCCCTCCCCTGACGTGCTCGGCTGGGTAAGAGGCAGAAGTAGCAGGGCTGAGGGTGGTGGGACCGCAGGTGGGGGAGGGAGATAACCCTGTCTTCTCCGTCACTGTGCCCTGTGGACACAGACTGCCAGGTCCAGCCTCATCCCTGTGAGCGCAAGACGCTGGAGACGGTCAGGGAGCTTATGGGCAGTGCCCTGTGCTGGAGAGGATCGCGGGGGACCGATGCCGTGCTGGTGGCACTCTGTCCCTTCTCCAGGTTTGTCCACGTGGTCTGGGGTCAGTGCCCGAGGGCCTGCCTGGGTAGAGACGGAGACCCCCACAGCTGGGTGCGCACGTGCTCCAGGGAGAACAGCTGTTTGGAAGGGCCTTGGCCACGGAGCATGACAGGATCAGAGGAGACCTGGGAGGGAGACAGGGACAGAGCTGTGGGGTCACAGGAAAGGTCACAGCTACACAGCGTCAGAATCTTGTAGACCCACGGCCCAGTCGCGCGTGGTGAGTGAGGGTGACAGGGCCACAGCCATTCTGGAAGGCTAATAAGGGAGCCAAAGCCAGTCCTGTAGGGCAGTGGTCTGGACTTGGGGTGGCGGTCTGGTAATTTGATTCCTCTGAATACCAGTCTCTGTCCTTACGGGGCCGAGTGGGGCGGGAGGCTTAAGGTCTTAGATAAATTCCAGTTGTGGAGGCCGTGGGGGATGATGCAGTGTTCGTCAGAACTGGAGCTCAGGTGTTCTAGAATACCTGCTGCCTGGAGGTCAACCATTCTTTCGAAGATTCCTAGGCTAGGCTACCTGCGGTACAGCATCTGGTCGGCAGCTGGTGATCCCGTCCTCTTGCCTTCTCTGGAAAGCCAGGGGTCATATTTGAACCAGCTGTGTCTTTGGCCTTGGCCTGCCCCTCAGTGATGAGCTCAGAAGACACCCAGCAGTGAAATGGACCGGCTGCGAAGCCATGAGCCATCACGCTGGGCTGGGGGCGAGTCCAAAGACCGTGTAGGCAGGGAAGGGCTGTGGCCTGCACGTGGGTCAGAGAAAAGAGGGCCTCATGCCTTGGCAGAGGCCACTAGAGGCCCTCTTCAGAACCCGAGCTTTCGAGTGAAAGAAGGCAGTTCTTTGTTTCCCCACTGGACTCGTTCTAAAAGCTCACTCTGAACCGAGCGGGGTGCAGTGCGGAGAGAGGCATGGCCGCCACCTCCAGGAAGCTCGTGGTCCAGAGGAGGCATTGGACAGTGACCACCGGCAGGTGTCTCAGGTGCCAGGACGGGGCCTGTCCTCCCTGGGATGTCATGGAGAAGGGGCTGCTGGACCAGTCTTGAAAGAAACGGGAACCCAGTGATGCCACACAGAGGCATTCAGAGCTGGGAGCCCCAGGAGAAGCTGGTGGGTAGAGGACACCCCGTGGCTTTGTGCTCAGATCCTGGAGTCAGGCTGCTGGGCTGTTAATTCCCAAGTGACCACTGGTGAGCTCGGAACCTCCCCCTCCCTTTTCCTACATGTGAAAGGGGGAGGATAATAATACCCACCCCATAGGGCTGTGGAGAGTCGGCAATGAGTTGATATGTGGAGTGCACTAATCCTGGAGGCTTTTAGAATTGTCTGCGCGTGTAGTAAGCTCTTCGCCAATTCCCCGATTCAAGAAACCCGGAGGGCCTCCTCTGTGCCTAGCACTGTCCCAGGTCCTGGGCAATCAGCGTGAGTGTCTCAGAAACCAGTCTGCCCTCATGAGCTGATACTCCAGTGGCAGGAGGCAATAGTAAATAAAACGAATGCATAGAATAAACTGATAGGTAGCGATTAGTACTACAGAGAAAAGGAACGAAAGGACGGGTGGGTGTGGGGAGGTGGTGGTTGGGGCAGCGTTGGCAGAGTGGGCAGGAAGGGCCTTGCATAGAGTCCAGGCCCGAGGGAGCTCAGGAAGGAGCCGTGAGCGATGTGCAGATCCAGGCAAAGCCCTGTGGCCAGTCTCTGCTCCAACGACACGGGATTCCCAGCTCAGGCTGGGAGGAGTCCACAGAACTTTCTGGGCTAGGATTTGTGGTCTTAGGAAGTCACTAGGAGTACATGTGGACAGGGAGGAGATTTCTCTTTAATGAGCTGGCGGCTTGGCGAACTTTTGATTTCAGCAACTCCTTGTGTTTTGCTCCAGGGAAGGCTGTGCCCTAGAGGTGAGCCCAATTAGCCTGCCCCTGTGGTGGGAGGCCTGGGGGAATCACACAGCCAGAATCCAGTTGCCCAATTCCCGCTGTTTCCCCGCGCTCCCCTCCAGCGCTGCATTGTGCCGGCCCCAGAAAGTAACCCGTAATAGAAAGCTCTGCCGATAGTTCAGAGTTCTGAGCACAGATATTTCCAAATTCTGACATGATCGCCAACTTACATTTTTTAAAAACTGTTTCCGGGTAGCTTGGAACTTTCCCTATCCTATCCATATGCAGATAAAAGTTGGGGTAGAATCAAGACAGAAAGACGTCTTTCTTGACCGTATCTGCATTGGAATCTCATACCGGCTTTTAGCGGTTCAAATTACCTTCCAGGTTTCTGCTTTCGTGTTAAACTTTTGCTCTCTGCCATTTGTTCCCTTGGGTGACAGCTGGAAGAGAGTGGTCCTAACCCACCCTGCCACCTGCTACAGGACAACCTGCCCAGGTACAGTCTGCGTCTTGGATTTTCTAGCTCTTTCTGGGCCCTGGGACTAGGCTGGCATCTAAAGATGTGTTTGCACGCCTGGGGCAGAGGGTGGGGTTGGAACCAGCTCCCAGGCAGGGCGACCGGCATTTCAGAGGTGGAGGCGGATGCTCATGCTGGACTCATTCCTCCTTTGCTCAGTGGCGTTTTTTCACTAAGAATGAAGACTTTGGAGTTACCTTCCTTAACCCGTGCCCCTTGCAGGACAAGAGGCAGAGAAGGGCGTGCCTTGAGCACCGGCTTTGCAGAGAGGGAAGCTCACGTCCAGCACCAAACTCCAGGCCGGACACTTAAGCCTCAGTTTCCTCCTCTACAAAACAGATTGTCCCACGTCTGGAATCCCCGTCTCCCTGCTCTGTATGATAGGGGGTATCATAAACGGGTTTCTAGTGAAGATTCGGTAGATAAATGCCCACGGAAGTGCTTCGTCAGCCACAAGGCCCCAAAGCAAACAGGCGGACTCACTAATACCATTAGGCATTGTTCAGCCTGGCTCCCCAGTGGGCCTTCCTGCTCCTTCCCCGGGGGTCTAGCGCACCCCACTGACCCGGGAGCATAGAAATTGCACTCATGTGTTGGCAGCAGTCATTTATGGGTTTGCTACTCCCGACTGAGGCAAGGAGCCCGTCTCCTGGAGGCAGAGCCAGCTGCACTTTCTGCCCTGAGTTTGGCGATCCCCTTGACATCCTGTTTTAAAGTTCCCAAGTTGCATACTTGTGAAACACAGAAGAGGCTGAAAGTAGGGTGGTTTCTTCCTCAGACATTAAGGTTTGAGGGGTGCCTGGGTGGCTCAGTCGGTTAAGCTCAGTCTTGATTTCGGCTCAGGTCATGATCTCACGGTTCTTGAGATCAAGTCTCGCGTCGAGTCCTGCTTGGGATTCTCTGTCCCCCTCTCTCTTTGCCTGTCCCCCGCTCACGCGTGCTCGCGCACACGCACGTGCTCGCTGTCTTTCTGCACCCCCCTCCAAAAACAAAAAAGGAAATTGAAGTTTGAGCCTAAAGCTTTGGAAAGAGAGTGACCCGGGTTTGAGTCCCAGCTCTACCCCTTTCCAGCTATCTGAACTGCACGTGACCTCTAGTCATTGAACTTCAGTTTCCCCATCTGAAATGAGGGGACCTTGACAAAACCTACCTCATCGGGCAGTGTCCGTGAAGCGAGATCATGCACGTGTGGTGCTTAACACAGTACCTGGCACATAGCAGCTGCTCCATTAAAGGCCCCATGTTCATGCGCCCCCAGTTGTTCCCATGATACACAGGCTGACAGAATAGCAGGCCTGGGTGCCCGGAGTTGGCCTCAAAAATTCTACCTCCAATAAGCATACGCTTTAATTATAGTGATGTGACCACCACATTTCCTACATTTTTATGTAGAAAGGACAGAAATCACCAATTCCCGTGGTAACCACACTCAGCTGCTTAGTAAGTCCTTTGCATATCATGATACGTGAATTCATAAAGATCTTGTCTGTTCTAACTCTGGGAGGGAGGTCGTGTGGTATCATCTGCATTTTACAGTAATTGATAAGGGAATTGAAAGGAGCTCAGATATTGACCATAGGGTATCATAGGTAGGACACTTCAGAGCGGGCCCCATTCTGTCACGGGCTGTGGTTTCCTGTATAAAGTAGCCCCTTTGGAGGAGACACTGCCCCTAATTTGGACCTGACCTCCCAAAGCCAATGCTGTGTTAACATGTTATGGAGCGTTGGCTTCACGCCAGGCTTTGTGCCAAGACTTTGCGTGGATTAGTTTGTGTGATCGTCACAATAACTCTGTGGAGGGGCTAATTAAGGTGCCCATGCAGGTGGAGGAGGCCACATTCATGGGCCCCAGGCACCAAAGGCTCACCATCTTGCAGTGGCAGCCCGGAGAGGCCGTTAAGAACAGCCCCATAGAACTTCAGGAAATGGCATGCCACGGTGCCGCCTGCGTCTTACGGACACCCGCGTGGCTGCCACGATGCTACTGAGATTTCCATCCTCGCCGAGCTCCGATCCAACACCAGTTAATCACTGCAGCCCCCGGGAGCTCCTCCAGGTCTCCTCGGCAGGCGGGGGCTGTGAAGCCATGTTGTGCAGTCGGCTAAGGCTGCCATGAACAAATATCACAGACCGGATGCCTGAAGCAACAGAAATGCACTTGCTCGTGGTTCTGGAGACTGGGAGTCCAAGATGAAGGGGGCGGCAGGTTCTGTTTCTTCTGGGGTCTCTCTGCTCCGTTTGCAGATGGCTGTCTCCTCATTGTCCTCACGTGGCCTCCCTCTGCGCGAGGCTGGTGTCTCTTCCTCCTCGTATGCGCCAGACTGGATTAGGGCCCACCCTATGACCTCATTTGGCCTTAATTTCCTCTTTAAAGGCCCTTTCCAAATACAGTCACATCCTAAGGACCTGAGGGCTGGGACTTGCGCATATGAATTTGGAGGAAGACAATTCAGTCCCTAACAGTCCAGGGTCTGTTGAGCCTGTAATTCACACAGGGCCTCAGGGAGCCCATCACTGAGTGCCCTTGACATCGGCCACCCGGCCCCTGCTTTACGTGCCTCACTCGCTTTCTGTCCCCTCTTTGCCACAGACTTCGTGGCTAGTTTCCTAGTGGTCCCAAGGGAAGAAGGGAGCTGGGCCCTGGTGGGGTGCAGGGTGGTCTGCCAGATTCACACCTCTGGCCAAACCCCTTCAAGCCTCTGAGCTGACGTGCTAGGCTCTTAATGGGCCTCTCTCCGATAGGCGCCTGTGACTCGCAGCCCTGCCAGAATGGAGGCACTTGTGTTCCAGAAGGACTGGACAGGTACCACTGCCTCTGCCCACCAGCCTTCGGAGGGGAGGCTAACTGCGGTACGTATGCACGGGACTTCTGAGACTGACCGTTGGGGAGCCGTGGAACCTGGGCTCCCCCTACCAACCTCCCACCCCGCTAGCTACTAGGTAGAAACTGGCCCTTGAGTTTTAGAGCCACCTACTTTGCAGGCACACCGCCGATCTGTTGTTTCGTGTGATACAGCCTCTGAGTGCTCCACGAATAAATAACTCAGGTGGTGATACCCTGGGTAGGACAGCGGCCCCTGGCGTATTATCTTTAGAATGGCCACTGCTTGCTCTTTGAGCATTGCTGAGTTCAGGTGCAGGCTGACGCCAGTCCGACTCTCAGTCCTGGTTGTGGGCAGTCTCTTCTCCCTTCTCATAGGAACAGGAGCAAAGGGCCTAACCCCTGGTATGAGATGAAAATTATAGTAGGCTTTACCCTGCAGGGTTGCTGGGCATTTTAAATGAGGTAGATGGAAAGTGCCTTGTAACAAGGCTTGACACACAGTAGGAGCTTATTAAACAAAAACTTTAAAAATATATATATATTTATATATAAAAAAAATATATTTATTATATATAAAAATATGTATATATTATATATTATATATTATAATTATTGATAATATATATTTATTATATATAATTTATTATTAAAATATTAATTGTTAATTATATATTATATAAATATATATAATTATATATTATGTAACGTTATATATTATATGTTATATAATATATATTATACATTATAGAATGTTATATAATATATATTATAGAATGTTATATGATATATATTATATGTTATTATATATATTATATAATGTTATATAATATATGTATTATATATATATTTTTATTTATTGTAAAAAATAATAACTTAAAAAACGTAGTGTTGGGTCAACTGGAGATCTCTATGGAAGAACACAATCTTGACCCCTACCTTCTAAGAGACACAGAAATCAGTTCCGGATGGATCGTAGATCTAAATGTAAAAGACAAAGCAGTGAAGTTTCTGGAAGAAAACGTGGCATATCTTCCTGATTTGAGGTAGACAAAGATTTCTCACAGGGACACAAGAAGCACTAACCATAATGGAAGAAAGTTCTAAGTTACAGTTTAAGTTTTAAAAAGTGGCCAGACAGAGACCCGTAGTGAGAGCCAGGAGGGAGAGCCGTGTCCGGGCCGGTGTAACTCTGTGCCATGCACCCCAGCCCCTGTCGCCTGCTTCTCTGCTCCGTCTCCCTCCTGGGAGGGAGGTGTCTCCTGCCTGGTGTAGTGGCTGGGCATCTCGGGTGGGACAGCGACCTCCATGCTCCAGGTGGCCATAGCGTGACTGACGGCTGCTGTGATCCCGGCAGCCCCGAAGCTGAGCCCGGAATGCAGAATCGACGTCCTCTTCCTGCTGGCCAGCTCAGCGGGCACCACCCTGGAGGGCTTCCTGCGGGCCAAGGCCTTCGTGAAGCGGTTTGTGCAGGACTCACTGGGCGAGGACTCCCGGGCCCGCGTGGGTGTGGCCCGCTACAGCGGGGAGCTGATGGTGGCCGTGCCCGTGGGCGAGTACCAGGACGTGCCGGACCTGCTCAGGAGCCTGGATGGCATCCCCTTCGGCGGGGGCGCCACCCTAACGGGCGGCGCCTTGCGGCAGGCGGCTGAGCGCGGCTTCGGGAGCGCCGCCAGGACGGGCCAGGACCGTCCCCGCAGAGTGGTGGTCCTGCTCACCGAGTCACCCTCCCAGGATGACGTGGCCGGCCCGGCGCGTCGTGCGAGGGCCCGAGAGCTGCTCCTGCTGGGAGTGGGCACCGAGGCTGTGCGGGCAGAGCTGGAGGAGATCACAGGCAGCCCAGAGCGCGTCCTGGTCTACGCCGGCCCACATGACCTGTTCCGCCAAACCCGTGAGCTGCAGGGGAAGCTGTGCAGCCGGCCGCCGCCAGGTGAGGTCCCAGGACTCCACGGTGCTTCCTCTTACGAGGCGTTAAAACAGGGTGCATTTGTCATAGTTAATGAATCCACAAATATATTATTATTTACTAAGGTCTATACTTTGTTCAGATCTTAGTCTCTACCTAGTGGCCTTTTTTTGTTCCAAGGATTCTGTCCAGGACCCTGCGTTATAGTTGCCCATCATGCCTTCCTAGGCTTCCCCGGGCCGCCAGTTTCTCAGATATTCCTTGTGCTGGTGTGGTGTTTAAAAACCGATAAATTCGATCCACTGGCTCCCCTCTGCACTTGGCAGAAAACCCAGACTCCTTCCGCTGGCTTCTGAGAGCTCCCTGTGGCTGGTTCCTGAGATCTGTCTGCAGCCCCAGCACGGTGTGGGGTGGGGGTGGGGGGGTCCAGGCACTCGGGGCCTCCCCCTGCCTCAGGACCCCACCCACCCCTCAGCTCACACTTACTCCTCACAGAGAGGCCCTGACGTCTCCCGATCTGCTTTTGTGCTCCTGCTGGTCCCTCTCACAGTACCCTGGCTTGGGCCCCCAAGCCTGCTCACGTAATTTGTAATTCTGTGTGGGTCTCCTGTCTGTCACCCCACAGACAGCCCCTTGAGGTGGGGCGTGGGCCCATCTTGTCCACTTGGTACAGTCAGCGCCTCGAGTCCAGTTCATGGCACACGGAGGGTGCCCAGGAAGGGAATGGATGAGGGTGCGGGCGAGTTGCTGTCCCAGAGGGTCCCCGGAGCCCAGTGGCTTACAGCCGATTTAGACATTTCTTCCTCTCACAGTTAGGAGGTGAGTGTGGCCTCAGCCAGCAGGGTGGCTTGGCTCTCTTGTGCCACCTCTGGGCCTGAGGTCCTTGTGTCTCAGCCAGCAGGAGGTGGGGAGAAGGGAAGTAGGAGGGAAGCAGCTTCCTCTCGAGGACAGGGTTTGGAGACCGCACGGTCGTTTCCGACCACATCCCGTGAGAGAGGTGTGGCCATCTGCCTCAGCTCTCTCTGCCGGGGAGTCTGGGAATGCGGTCTAGCCTGGCATTCGTGTGTCCTCACGTTCGAGGAGTGAGCGGAGGGTGGCGGCTGCAGCGGGCCGACTGGCTGGCCCAACCCAGGGCGGCCCCCCTTTCTGGCCTGGTGCCGAGGAGGGGGCTCCGCTGGGCAGGGTCTGGCCGGGGGCTCACTCTGCTTGTCCCCGCAGGCTGCCAGGCACGGTCCCTGGACCTGGTCTTCGCGTTGGATGCCTCGGCCTCCGTGGGGCCCGAGAACTTCGCCCGGATGCAGAGTTTCGTGAGGAGTTGCGCGCTCCGGTTTGACGTGAACCCCGACGTGACGCAGGTCGGCCTGGTGGTTTACGGCGGCCAGGTCCGCGTGGCCTTCGGGCTGGACACCCACGCCACCCGCGCCGCGGTGCTGCGGGCCGTGAGCCAGGCCCCCTACCTGGGCGGGGTGGGCTCGGCGGGCACAGCCTTGCTGCACATCCATGACAGGGTGATGACGGTCCAGAGGGGCGCCCGGCCTGGTGTCCCTAAGGCTGTGGTGGTGCTCACAGGCGGGCTGGGGGCGGAGGACGCTGCTGTCCCCGTCCGGAAGCTGAGGAACAATGGCGTCTCTGTCCTGGTGGTGGGCGTGGGGCCCGTGCTGAGGGAGGCGCTGCGGAGGCTCGCGGGTCCCCGGGACTCCCTGCTCCACGTGGCAACCTACGCAGACCTGAGGCACCACCAGGACGCGCTCATCCAGTGGATATGTGGAGGTGAGCGGGGGAGTCCACACCCTTCATTGTTGCTTCCGGGGTGGGGCTGGGGGCACTCAGCCTGCACCCTTGGGCGCGTCATAGCCAGGATGGCAGCACCCCCCAGCTGCCCCTGCGCGTTCCGTGCACTGGCTTCTCTGCTAAATCCCCGCTCGCGTGAAACCCTGCCCCAGGCACAGCTGACCCAATCTGACATTTAAGGTGCAGAGAATTTGAGTAACAAAAAAAAAATCCCTCTCTCCCGACTTGAGAGGTTTTGTACCTCGTTTGAACAGAAGGCATCCCTAGGATACCCGCAGACGCCCCCAGGAATCTGAGGGCCCGAGTTGACACCGACCTAGGTAGTGAATGACAGAGCTGGGAACAAACACGGCCAGGCCAGCCTGACCCCAGGGCCTCCTTTTGCCAGTGACCTCCTTCCTGCTGTTTTAAAAGTGTGTCCGTGATAATAATGATAAACACTGCTATGTGCACAGCATGTTTGAAAGAGAGAGAGAGAGAGAGAGAGAGTGTCAGTCTCCATATGCAGCAGGGAAGGAAGGCTGTGTTGATGCCGGGTCTGTGACCTAGCCAAGCAGTGTGGGGCACCAACCACGTGCCAACCTCCAAGCTGCTGCTCTACTCCAGCAGAGGCCTCATCTCTGTTCTGGGCTTCCTTGGAGTCGAGGGCCTTGGGGCTGACCTGGGCTGGGCCTGCTGGGCACGTTCTCCCTTCTAGAAGCCAAGCGGCCCGTCAACCTCTGCAAACCCAGCCCGTGCATGCACGAGGGCACCTGCATCCTGCAGAACGGGAGCTACCGCTGCGAGTGCCAGGACGGCTGGCAGGGCCCCCACTGTGGGAAACGTAAGTGGGGCTCTCGCTCTGCACGTGGGAGCTGGGGGTGGCCCTCAGACCTGCTGAGCCCCAGGGACTCTGCCGAAGGCAGGTTCTAGGGTGTTCGCTCAACAGAAGGACTCCTGCAGTCGTTTGTCGTTCCCGCGCGAGACATTGAGCGGGGCCGCCTGCACCCTGGGCGCGGTTCTAGGTGCGGGGAATATGGCAATAAACAAGCAGTCCTGTCCTGCCGGAGCGCCCATGCCAGCGGGGGAGACGGACAGGGAGCAGGTGCAACATGCAGCGTGTGGGTGCTGAGCATATCCTGGGAGGGAGGTCTCCCAGAGGGGCCTGGGCCAGGAGCGCAGTGGAGGCGGGGTGTCTGGGAGACAGAGGACGCAGGCACAGATGCGGGTTGGTGGGGACAGGGTGGGGGGTGGAGGCTCCCATTCTCAGCGAAATGGGAGGAACAGCCGTCAGCAGAGAGTGAGGACAGGAGGGGGCACTGGCGGTTTGAGGAGAGCTCGGTAACTGTCCAGGAGAGAAGGGGCCTCAACCAGACGGAGAGTAATGTTGGGCAGCCTTACAGGCCCACTGTGGCTCCTGCTCTTGAATTTCAAGTTAGGGGAGATAGCGACCAGAAGATGCCCCTGGGAGCTTTGGGTTTTCGGCCACCGGCCGAGCAAGGCTGTCTGAGGCCGGGGAGTGGACCTGAAGGGCGCCGACAGGGCCTCTGATCTGGCACATGGGCTTGGGCTCGGGCTCGGGCTCTGGAGGAAGGGAGAGCCTCGCAGGGCCCCACAGGCTGCCATTTGGCTGAAAAGATGACTCAGACACTCCTCCTGTTCTCAAGGTTCATTTCTCTCCCAGGGTCCTTGAGAGGAGATGCCCCCAAGGCCCGTGGCTCCCGCCGAGACCCCTCCCAGCAACTGCCCAGGTCTGAGCACCCTGGGCGCTGAAACTGCCGTGGCATCCGTGGAGCATCCTGCCTCCGGCTCCGCGCAGAACCCTCCCGCCCACGTGCCTCCGCCACAAAGAGCTGTCCCGGCTGCAGACCGTGCTGCTTGGGGACACAGCGACACCTGACTCCACCACTAATGCTGATGTTGAAAAGTCTTCACATGTAAGTATTTGCTTGCTGTGCCTGGCTGTGCCCCGGTGAGCTCGTGTCGTCGGCCGCCTTTCCCCTGAGGAGAAACAAAGGAGCGTGGAGACTCCTGATGGCCTGTTTGAAGCAACCTTGGCCCTCACGTTGGCCCTCACCAGATGCTAAATAGGATGTCATTGGGAACAGTAATAGGAGGCGCGGACTAGAGTGGTGTTTGGACCACTGAAGCCACGGCATTTCGAGATGGAAAAAGTGTGGACCTTTTCACACCTCTTTTCCCAAAGATTTCCTAGTGCGTTTGCTTTCGGTTCGACAAGGGGCTTGTGTGGCATTTGTGACTTCTGGTTTCTGGATCTGTGCGTGGCAAAGACCTAAAAAAGGCTCGGGACTGGAATGTGACCACTAACCAACTTGTTTGACTATGGGGGAGGGGCCAGGTGAAGATGTCCCAGGTCCTGGGCTACATTCCCTTTGGGGGGGCTTCCTCGAGAGATTACGTAGGGGGGCTACTTGGGGGGTGTTTATTGCTTGCTTTTTTTTCCTTAGGACAAAGAGGATTGGAATTCTTAAACAAATACAGCATAAAGAAACCTAGAGGGTGTTGGCGTTTTTTAAGCATCGATCTTATGTTATCTAAGTGGCTTTGCTTCTCGCTAAAGGAATGTCTCAAGATATGATGTTGGTTACTTAACAGGACCCGTGTGGCAAAAAGGCTTTTTAGTTGGAGTGTTTTCTGGCAAACCAGGTACTTACCCCTGCAGTGTTTAGGAATCAGTCCTTCCCCTTGGTTGTGGTCCTTTCGCTTTGGGTTTTCAGTAGAAACCTTTGTGGAGCTGTGACCTACATCCAGATATCCAGATACTTCGTCTTTTCTTTTTAATGTAAATAATGTAAATGTTTTACATGCAAATATTCAAGGCTGCTTTGACCTAAAGTACTTGAAGAGGCCACCTGAGGGTATCCTTAGACATTTCAAATGAAAGGTCCAGCGTACCAAGCACCTTCATGACAGTCATTGTGTTCAAGGATATTTTCACTCCTGTTACTACTTTAGCCTGGGCAGGTGACATCAGAGCAGGGATGTCCACCTAGCAGGTGCTGATGGGTGATGTCTGAGAACTTACATGAACCCACAGTCTTTAACAGCAAGTTTAATCATTTTACAGTGTAGGTTCTTTGGGTCAGGGCTGATATTTGGGCATCCCATTTGAATTGCTTTGACTTAAAAAAAAAAAACCCACAGACTTACACATTAAAACACTGCTATTTTTAGATCCCAGACCTTGAGCCTTTTTTTTTTTTCCTTTTCTAGGGAAGGTACCACTGAATAGTTCAACCCTCTCAGCATCCCAATAGTGGCAGAGAGAATTCCTATCTTATTGCCTAACCAGCCAAGACTTTTTCTTTCTTTTAAAAGAAACTGGCCTTTTTTAACTAGATTTTTTTTTAATTTAATGTTTATTCATTTTGAGAGACAGACACACACACACACACACACACACACACACACAGTGAGCAGGGGAGGGGAAGAGAGGGAGACACAGAATCTGAAGCAGGCTCCAGGCTCTGAGCTGTCAGCACAGAGCCCGACGTGGGGCTTGAACTCACAAGCTGTGAGATCATGATGTGAGCTGAAGTCAGACACTTAACCTCCTGAGCCACTCAGGCATCCCTAACTAACTAGAATTTAAATAAAAACTTGAAACTAGTGGCTCAGTTGGTTAAATGTCCGACTTTAGCTCAGGTCATGACCTTGCAGTTCCTGGGTTCGAACCCTGCATTGGGCTCTGTGCTGACAGCTCAGAGCCTGGCTCACTGCCTCAGATTCTGTGTCTCCCTCTCTCTCTGCCCCTCCCCCTGCTCACCCTCTGTCTCTTAAAAATAGAATATTAAAAAAGAAAAATCTTCTCCTTGGAAAAATTAAGACAGTGCAAATAGGTCATAAATTTTATTTTCTGAATGATCCTGATTGCAGCCACCTTGCTAGATGCTCTACCCCTGTTGTTAATTTGCTTTTCTAGAAAGGTATTTGTAAATAATCAGTCTTATTTCTTCCTTTTGATATTTGTGCTAGTACTTTCTCATGTCATTTTGCATTGTCTAGGGACCTCCAGAATAATGTTTTAAAAAGTAGTGGTATCTGTTTCTGGACCCGAAGCGATCTCCCATCATGATATGTTATTTTTGTGGATTACTTTATCAGGTTAGGAATACTTCTTTCTATTCCTGGATTACGAAGAGTGTTTATTAGGAGTATTGAGATTTGTGGTATACTCTTCTGTTTCCTTTGAGATGATGTTCTTTTTCACATTTAATCTGTTCATATCATAAATGGCCCATTAGTATAGTTTTAATCGTTGAATCACTGTTGCTTCCGTGGATAAACATGACCAGGTCACGCTGCATGATTCTTTAAACACTGTTGAATTTCACTTGCCAATATTCGGGGTTTTTTTCATTTTTGTCCCCAAAAATGAGATTTGGTTTTTCTTTGGTGATTTGTGTTGGATTTTTGGTATCAGAACTACGCTAAAACTTTATAAAACGGAAAAGACATACTCCTGAAACTTAAGGGCCTTTTACGTTGTCTTTTTATTAGTGATTTCAACGAGCCAGATTTTGTCCTTTTTGAAATAAGCGCATTCACGCATGGAACTTTTCGCTCCTTAGGCAACCTTCCAAGTATCGGCCCGTTTCTTTGCCCCAAGAATGATTTAGGAGTGTGTTTAACTTCCGGTATTGATTTTCAGTCACGTATCTGCAGAAACCGATCACACAGGTTTCCTTTGCGTTCTGTACAGTTACACTGTGAAAATCCTTTTCAGCCTTACTGACGCTGGGATCACACTGCCACCAGTTTTTACTGGACGTATTTTCAAGTCTAGTAGGTAAATAACCAAGACGTTGCCCCCTTGAGGCAGAAGTCACCAGGCACTGCCCCAAATAATTCCGTGAAATAACAAGGAAAAACCCAAAATACAATTAACATTTTATTAAAAAAAAAAAAATCGAACTCATCACTTGGTAAAGGGCACCAAGCGTATATAGCACAAAGAAAATAAATGCCCTGGGATTAGAAAGACCGTAGAAATCAAAAGAATTTTAGTTCTCAGGAACCAGTGTTAGAGAACTCTGATTGATAACCGCCCCCCACCCCGCCCCCAAAACGAGGCAGAAACGACAGATGAAATGTTTCAATCGGTGTTAACAACAGACACATCAGAAGAGAAGACACAGAAGAACAGCACTGCCAATTTTAAGAGGAGAGAGAATCACCCCGAAACAAAATTCGCCACCTTCTTCACGGAAGGGGCCTGGACATTACGCAGAACTTAAATAACTTTTCCCTTAAAAATGGCCTGGCCACAGGACGGAATCTGTAAACGCTGGGTCATCTTTTCTCCTATGGTAATGTAAAAAGTCCGATCTCAAAAAGATACTTTCAAATCTCAAAAAGACACTTTTCGCTGTTCTAAATTACAGGATTTTAAACATTTTTCCCCCTATATAATACAGCATCACTTAAAATTTTATTTAAAAGCAATTGATTCAGGCCTGCTTGAGGCTGGAAAAAAAAAAAAGTCCTGAACTTAGTGGGGACCTCACCTCCGCTTGGTCCCAAGTATTCTCCCCTGTTCCTGTCTTTTCAAAAAGCATGTCATGGATGGCTTTACACAGGTGATATCGAGGCTGTTTTAAAACCATGGAAGACTGAGTAGGACTTGCTAATGTTGAAGAGCCTTGGAGGTGACAGTCCAGAGTGCAGGTCTTCTCGGTCACCAAAGCCACACGACCAGTGGGTCAGGGTCCTGCTACCTTGATTTCTTTCCCACCAAAGTCTCACCATCAGAAGCTTTTCGCTACTTACAAAGCTTGATACAGCAGTTGATGAAAACTTCAAAGAAGAGACACAGAATACACCTGAATACAACAATGGATTGTTTCCACCCAGTAGACTTAGGTCTCCAGAGAAGCTCTCTTTTTGTTGTTATATATTATTTCCTTTGGCTCTGAAGACGGACAGAGCCTCCTCTTAGCCAGTGCTCTCCACCTGTAGTACCATAGTCCTTTTTTCTTCTGAACAAAGACTTTAATGAAGCAGGATTGTCACCAAGGTCCACGATGGCAGGAAAAGTCTTTAGATGAAACTTGTTTCCTAACTTGTTCCTTTCTTCTCCCATTCCTAGGGTGGCAAATACCAGCACCACCACCCGCCCCCCCCGCCAAAGAAGAGAGTTAGCTAACATTGTTCTGTGTATATGGAGGTTGCTACGGAGGGTAAGAAGTATTTTTTTTGAAGCTTAGAGGCATTGGAGACGGTAATTGTCTGTTCACAGTTTGGGGCACACGTTAAGAGATTCAGAGACTGTGGCACAGCGGAGCATGCTGGGAGTGAGGGAGCAGAGCCTCACATGCTCATGTGGATTTAGGAGTTAGTCATCGGTGCATGTGCCCCCGAATCTCTCTGGTAGGTAATCAGGACAGAAATAAGGAACTGAGTTTGCCACCAACAAAGGCAGCTCGGGGCATGGTCTTTGGTAGGCGGAAGAGACTGCTAACACTTTAGCCCTCAGGGAGAAACCCAGCAAGGGCACTCTGTCCTTGCTTATACCTTACCAAGCCCTTGGCCACCAGCTGGCTGGGGGGCTTTAGGCAAATCCTACCACCTGTCCCTTCAGTTTTAGTGGCAGAAGGCCTTTAAGAATCACTGACTTTCTGACTTGGAAACTCGCCCGTCACAGCTTGTCTCTGAACTCAGGCTATCACCCTGGAATCTACTGGGTAACCAACGGGTGGACAGTTGCAGGATCAAGGGTCCTCAGGCTGTGACCGGTAAGAGCGTTTGGACCAAGTGCCCACGCCTTTCTGGTTGCTCAGGGCCGAAGACGGAGCCAAAGGCACAAGGAAGCCTCAGCCCCTGCGTGAGAGCCGAGGGCTCAGAGCTGGCGCCCAAAGCGGGGACGTGCTACCCTAGGCAGACGAGGGACCCCGCCTTAGTGACAGTTCTGCCGTCCACGGTGGCCCCGCAGGAGGCTGGGTGTGACCGCCGCTTACCTTCGCTTTCTGGAGGACGGTGCCTTTGCCCGTGACCATGACCGAAAGAGGCCTGTTCTTGAGCGCGGTGGCAGAGTTGACCGGGGTGCAGTCTGGGGCAGGGGTGGGGGTGGCAGCCTTGGGCTGTGGTGGCGAGAGGAGAGCGAGGCCTGAGCCAAGGGCGGGGCACGTGACCCGCCTCCCCCAGCCCCGGCCCCGGAGGTCGTGCAGGCGGCCAAGAGGAACCCTGCCGCTCACCCGGGGGCTCACGTTCTCCAGGTGGGTGGTGTCCACAGTGGTGCCCAGCGTCACGGGCCCGGCCTCTGCCTTCTTCAGGTTGTCCTTCACCTCCACGATGTTGAGCTCGAGGTCCACACGCCTGCTCTCCTCGACCCTGCACTCCTCGTCGATTTCCTTCAGCTTCTGCTCCAGGCTGGCCAGGACTCCCTTGTCTGCAGAGAATTTATCCGGCTTCAGGGGACAGAACCCCGGTGGATGTGGCCCACAGTTCTGGCTCCACCGCTCAGGGTCGGGGCCTGCGTGAGCATTCCGCAGAGGCTGGGGAAAGCTCTGGGGGGCAGAGAGCTCTGCCTTCATAACAGGGCATAAGTCAGAGGCCAAGGTCCCTTCTGGTAGGTTCTTAGCAGGTATCAAAACTGAGGGCCCCTATTGTTATAGCAACTGCCCAGGGAGGGAGAGAGCAGCTTTATTACTGACTCTTGGAGGATGCCTGTGCTGTTCCCACCTGCCGCACGCAGTCCCCTCAATCCTGCTGGCACTCAGGGCTTCTCTAAGCCGAACGGAGTGGTGGTCCTCAGCCCTGCTACTTTCTCAATCCTGTTTTATTGTCACCCTAGAGTTCTCAGATTGGTGCGGTAGCACCAAGAAATGCTGGCCTAGGAGCTCACCGCCAGGGGGAACAACGGTGCCATGTGTGTTCAATAGAGAGTCCTGAGCCAGCAGCCACTGGAATAACTTGGCCCTGTTTCCAAGTCTAGGGTAAGCGGCCACCTGTCAGCCCTTGTCAGAGGACAAGCAGTCACAGGGCCCACTGTTTAAGGAAAAATTCACGGGGAAAAAGCTGACAAAATGTTAAAGATGTTTTTGGAACCGGAGTCCTTGTTAGCAGTCAGTATCGCTACTTTGAGAATTACTTTCTTCAGGTCTGTGACTTACTAGCCTAAGATCTTCAGGGCTTACTTGCCAGGAGAATACAGTAAAAGTTTTCTCCCACCCAGAAAATCCCCCTAGAAGAGAAAGGGTGGGGGATCCCCGGTTCTGCACCCCCAGCCCGGCTTGCTCTCCAGGTTTACAGGGACTGTGGCCGGTGTGCCTCTGGTCACGCTTGTTAGCGCACGTCCCAGCTCCGTAGGAAAGCCAGCTGTCTCCTTACCCCTGTGCGCTGGCAGCCAAGACCACTGGACCTTTGAAACCAGTAGTGCAAATTGATAGATTAGGGGCTGCCTAGGGATGGGAGGGTTGGGGGGAGATAGGGAGTGACTGCTAATGGGTGTGGGTGGTAAAAATGTACAGATCTGTACAGATACTAAAAATCACTGACTTGTACACTGTAAATGGGTCCACTGTACGATCTGCGAATTGTAGCTCAGTAACGCTATTCTAGAACAAAGACAGTGGATGACTTTGGTGGAGGAGGGTCATGGGGGCACAATCACATGCTAAGCTTCCCCGGGAGTCTCTGGGTTTGTCCCCAGACCTGCTCAGGCCAGTTGTGTTGGTTGGTGCAAGTCTGCAATTTAAATAGCAGATAAGCACAAAGATAGACTCTATGAAAATGACGTAAGTGCTTCGGAAAGGTCCTATAAAAGGCAAGTTTCTAGGAAATGACTGCTGACTGGTGGGAGGAGGATCTAGAAAATCATCTACAAGGAGATTTCCTGGCAAGTGTCTTAAGTGTGTGTTCACTGTAAGGAAACGAAGTCTGGGGCGCCTGGGTGGCTAAGCGTCTGACTCCGGCTCAGGTAACGATCTCACGGTTTCTGAGTTCACGCCCCACGTCGGGTTCCGCCCGCTCAGCCCAGCGCCTGCTTCCCAATCCTCTGTCTCCCTCCCCTGCTCGCCGGCTCTTTCTCTCAAAAAATGGAATAAAGAACTAAAGAGATCAAGCCTGGACATGATGGATGCCGTGGTGCAGCTGTGGTTAACACAGGAAAGGTGACCCGGGACTCCCGTTGGCTGGCCTACACCTCAGCCAGAGGCTTTGGCACTCCATTACAAGAGGGAACTTTTTTTAAAAGGCTATTCCTGAGAGCGAGACGGAGCACAAGCGGGGAGGGGCAGAGAGAGAGGGAGACACAGAATCTGAAACAGGCTCCAGGTTCTGAGCTGTCAGCACAGAGCCCGACGCGGGGCTCGAACTCAAAAACTGTGAGATCATGACATAGAGCCGGTCACTTAACTGACTGATCCACCTGGGCACCCCAAGACAGAATGTGCTTTCAGTGAAAATAAAACATGGCGGCCTAAATATGTAGTTTTTAGAGATTTCCTCCTCCCACCGGTTTTTTTCCACTACCTCCTGGTCCTGTTGACGGCAGATCAGAGGGTCTCTGTACAGCATAGCAACATTTCAGACAGGATGGGGGAAGGACCTGGCAGGGGAGCACCCACCTGCACCAAACACCGATGCGGTGAAGGCTCACGGGCCCGCAGGCCCGGTGCACAGATCCAGATTCTTCCCCCGGGAAGCCCACACCCCTCCACCTGGGAGGCCCCTTACCTGTGCATTTTAACAGGGTCTCTCTCAGCTCCCGTTTCTCTTTCCGGAGCTGAGCCAGGTGCCCCCGGATTTCTTCCTTCTTCTTCTCGAGCCTCTCCTTCTCCTCTGTGTACCGCTTCACCTCGGCTTCTGTCCTATTCTTGCCCAGTTTGATCTCTACAGACCCACAGAGGAGAACCCCCAGGTCAGCCAGGCTGGGACACAAGGGCCAGCCCAACCCACTGTGCAGGCTCAGACACAACCCGGCCTGGCAGGGACAGACAAGAAAATTGGGCCCACGCTTTCTTTGCTGTGTGACTTTGGGCAAGTCCCTTCACCTCTCTGAACCTCTGCTTCCTCGTCTGAAAGGGAAGGAACTGGACTAACTTCTGCAAGCCACTTCCAGAACATTCCACGCTAATCTAGCACAGGCACCTGCAGTGGTCACCCTCAGCTTGTCCTTCACAGGCGGGCTGGCCCCCGCCGGGGGGACGGCTGTAGTGTCGGGGCAGCTCGATGGGAAGGAGATCTTCTGCTGTTCGGTCTGGATTTTGACTGTCGTGAGTCTCCCGGAAGGCTCTTCAGACTCCGGACTGTCCTGCCGCGTCTGCTTTGGGAGAAGGCGAACACGGCTCAGCCGGCCCAGGGGCCGCGAAGGCGAGGCCGGCCCACCTGCTAGAGGACAGCCTTACCTGCAACTTGGGGTTCTCTGGGGGCTCTACGAGGGGCTCATCTGGGGCAGGGCCCGGGTCTGCAGGGAGAGCCTCGGCTGGGGGGTCCAGGTGGGATGGCACTGGGGAGTGGGCCCGGGTCTGTGCACTGCTGGGGCTGTGCAGAAAGGACTTGACAGGCGTGAGGTCCAGGTATACTCGGTCCGGCGGGGGCTCGCTCAGAGCGTCTGTCACAGGGGCGGCTTCGAGTGTTTCCACCTGCAGAGGAGAGACAGGTGGCTTTCACCACGGCCTCTGCTCCCCGGGCTGCGGAGGGGGCACCGGACCCGCCTCCTGTCCCTGCCCCGCGCTGAGTTCACAGAGACCAGCCTCCTGGGGAAGTTTCCACTGAGCTGGACTTATAAGGCCAGGGTTTGAGCCCTGGATTTGCTGTTCAGGAGGTGGGAGACCCAGGACATAGTACTTACTGCTCCTGAATCTCCTTTCTGTAGAGAAAGGGACTAGCGGTGCCTCTGACCAGGCGGTTAGGATTCAGTGAGAGAATCCGCAGAAGCCCTTAGCACAGCACAGAGTTCAATGCCCAGGAACTGGAACCTGCTGTCACTATGACTATTCACCATCAGTGTGGGCCTCGGTGGTTAATGGTGTCGCTGCTCCTGATCCCGACGCCACACCTCCCACCCCTCATACTGACCGGCGTGGTTGACCAGCTATGTTCGCTGGACCAGTCCCCAAGCCAGGTACGCTGCACAAAAGATGGCCTTATTGCACTAGGTTCCTGCACACTGCAGGTGACTGGGAACCTGCCAGTCTTAGGGACAACCTGCCGATCTCTGGCACTGAGGTTTGGTGGGAGGAGGAGGGGAGAGCCCAGCCTCTGTCCTTACCATGGCCGTCAGCTCCGACACTTCCACGTCGTCATACAGCATCTCCTGGCGGTCCTGGCTGGGCAGGCCATCGATGTAAGTGTTTGGCTCTGAGAACTTCCTCTGCATCAGTCTGGAAGAGCCGGCAAGATACAGCAAGGGGAAGATCAGGGCAGGGTGGCCCAAAGCCACCCGTCTCAAAGGTCCTACGACAGCAGCCCAGGCCAGCTACGTCCCCCTCTCGGTACCCAGGAAAATGGATCCCGTTGCAGCGGCTGGGCCGGCTCCCGCCAGAGCCACCTCGGCATCCTGACCCGGGACCGCTTCTCCCTGAGCCCAGTCTGCTTGTCTGGAAAGCAGAAGAACGAACCCTGCTTATTGCGGAGCGAGCCTATCCCAGCAGGGGAGCCAGGACGAAGTGCTGAATCCACAACAAGGAAAGGGGACGGTCAGGAGAGGCTCCGACTCTGCCCCGAGGAGCTGGAGAGCGTCCATCCAGGCCGAGGGCACGTGGCTGCCCCCGGCCCAAGGCCTGGCTCAGCTCCTAGCTCTCAGCTGCTCCCGGGGCCCGGGGCTTCCTGCTACTGGACAGAACGGGGCTGACCCTGAGTCCTCAGCTGCCGCCCTGCGCGGCGGAACGGGCCACCGGAGGCCAGTCTGGGCCCCAGTCTTGAAGCGTGGCTGGGAATGGGAGAGCGTGAAGCAGAAGGCCCCTTAATACTCACAGCAGAGAGGTTTTGGCCGCACTCACGATACAGGACACCCTGTCGGCATCCACGTAGTCGTAGGTGAATTCCTCCGGGTCTGTCTTGGAGCCTGACTCAGAGAGCAGGAGGCCTAGCCAGTGGCCCATTTCCTCGGAAGACTTGGCCTGGGGGGAGGCCGAGAGGCACGTGAGCAGCGCTGGAGTGTGTCGTCCGGTGCCCAGCCCTCCCGGCCCCGATGCCCGGCCGGGCAGGGCCCCGGAGAGAGCCTGGGGCCATGCTCCCTCACTGCCACTAGCTTTTCTCATCCCGGTGAGTCCAAATAACATTTCCTGCCACTGGGGATAATGCCACCTCAGTGACGCCGTGGACATTTGTCCCGAGTATCAGATGTGATTCACACACGTGTATTTCTAGAAGGCCAAGGAGCCCGGAGAGGACGATTAACACCATATGCATTTAAGGTCGACACCTCTATTTTATCAACAATCACAGGGCAGTTTGTCAACCTAATCCACACATACAAGACTGAATCCCTAAGACATAACAAAATTCGAATTTCATTTCCAGTTTTACTACAGTCTTCCAAGAAAGGTTCTCATAAATACCTTTCTTTATACCAGGTCAGCTGGCTCTAATAAATAACTAAATAAATCCCGGTGAAGTTGGAGCCTGTTTTTTTTTTTTCCCCCCCCAGGGGACAATGCATTCTAATCAAATATGTACACTGGGTATCTTTTTTTTTTTTTTAATTTTTTTTTCAATGTTTATTTATTTTTGGGACAGAGAGAGACAGAGCATGAACGGGGGAGGGGCAGAGAGAGAGGGAGACACAGAATGGGAAACAGGCTCCAGGCTCTGAGCCATCAGCCCAGAGCCCGACATGGGGCTCGAACTCACGGACCGCGAGATCGTGACCTGGCTGAAGTCGGACGCTTAACCGACTGCGCCACCCAGGCGCCCCGAGGGTATCTTTTAAAATGCCAACATTGCTTCTTGCCTTCCCCTTCCGTCCTTCCCCGACCCAGAAGCTGGAGGGGGCATCTTGAAATCCGAATCTGAGCCCGCCACCCTCCCCTGAACCCTTTTGTTCAGGGCCTCCCTTTGTATGCCAGTGGTTGTACCTCTGAGGGTCAACCCTCCCTCCCTCCCAACCCCGGCCTCCCCCCCACATGCAGGCTTCTGCACACATCACAGTACCCCCCCCACCGCGGCTTTCCAGCAACTGTAAGTAATCCACTGGGTAATTCGTTGAATAACACCCCAGTCTCACGCTAGAATCCAAGTTCTGTGACAGCCTGTCTTGTTCACGATATAACTGTACTGAGTAGATACCCGTCAACAGGACAGACGGGTGGATACAGACACGCTTGTCCCTGGGAAACAACCTGCGGAGCTTTTAGCCACCAGAGGGCAGTATTGGAGCACAATCGGGATGAAGACCCCGGCGTAAAGGACTAGGTGACCAGGGGTGAACCACGGGATGTTTCTTTGCGTGTTAAGAAGTCTGGCTCGGACCTGCCCCTGCTCAGTGCAAGGCATGAGGTCACCTCTTATTTTTGTAAATGTACAGCACATCACACAGAGGGTGGGGAGTGGAAGAAAAGGTATCACAAACCTCGTTCTCGCCCCAGATAAGCCCTAACAATCGTCCCCTCTATGCACGGGGCCCCATCTGGTGATACACAAACCAAACCCACTGCGAATCCCCAGAAGGTTTTTCAAGCAGCTCAGGGAGTTATAAATACTCCTCCTGCCCTCAGGGCAGGAAGTAACTCATTGTCCCTTTCCTATAACACAACCACTCTGAGGTCAGAAAGGGAGTAGACAATTTTTTTTTTTTTTTTTTTTAAGCGCAAAGAAGTAAAATGCAAGGGAGTAAAAATAACGCAGGGCTAGGCTGCATCTCCGAACAGGATGACGGTCCGCAGAGCGCAGCAAACAGCCCGGAGCCCCGCGCCCCGTCGCCCGCCCCCCGCAGGCCAGTGGTACCTCGAGCTTGGCCAGCTCCTCGCCGTGGTGCAGGATGCGGAAGCAGTAGAGGTGGTCGGGGCTCGGGTCTGGGACCACCTCACAGCCCAGCAGGCTGACGGGCTGCTGGGCCACCTTGCTCCGGTTCCGGTCCAGGTAGAAGTGCAGGTGACTGTCCCTGACGGAGCACCAGCGGGACTTCCACTGGCTGTTGACCAGCACGTTCAGGTAGCCTGCCGGAGGGGACAAGGGTGTCCGTAGCTGCCACCACCTCTGGGCCTCCTAGAAGCTCCCCCAGAATCTCAGTTCCAAGACCTGTCGCGCTTCGCAATAGGTCTGTCCCGAGGGCAGTGAGCTGTGTCGTTGACTAGAGCAGGCGGGCGGTGCGGGTGTACAGGACGAGGCCCCCTCACCCTCCTACCCCCACTGGCAGCCGCCTTCTTCACCGCCTCTGGTCACTTAGGCCATGTGCAGGAAGGTCCCCGGCCAGGGCCGCCTCGCTGCAGGTGCTGTCACGCGCTGACCTCCACAGCCCTGGTTCCGTCACCATCCCCGACGGACAACCTTTCCATCACTGGGCCTCGGCTGCCAAGTCCTCCTCCCTTCTGCCGGCGCCCTCTCATCCTCCCCAGTGCGGCTGGCCTTGCTGGGCCCTGCCCCGGTCCTGCACTCCCTGCGAGGCCTTCCTTCAGAACCCCTGGATCCCAGAGCAGTGAAACCTGTTTCCGCGTCAGCCTCCCCAAGCGGACCCTGGGCTTCTCAAGGGCACGAACTCTGCCACCTTCACCTCCAGCGCCCAGGGCGCGTGCCCTGTGGCCTCCCCACCAGGGAGCCCCTCTCTCCGTGGGCCAGCAGAGGTGGCCAGCGCTGGGGTGCATCGGTCATGCAATCCTTTATTATTCTCAAATGGTTGCAAGTATTGGGTTCCGCTTCCCGAGGACACGCCTTCCCCCTGCCTTCCACTTGGACATATACGGAGCTGACACCATGGGCCAAGCACGGCCTTGTCCCCGGGGCTACAGAGATGAGTAAAATCCAGTCCTCAGGACCCCCTGCACAGCCCGTGGACCTCTCTCTGGGCTGCTCACCTTCCCAGAGGGACCGGCTTACAAAGCGGATGCCTCCTCCATTCTAGAGGATTGGAAGCTGTTCTGAGCCCTAACTGGGCTGAACTAAGCCACGCAGCAGGTCACGGAGCCTGGCCACCTTCCGGCCCACCCAGTGCGGGGCATACAGTGGGGATCATGAGTCCCTCAAGGCCACGCGGACATAGCCACAAGGACACCTGCAAAGTAGAGGAATCCAAGGCCAAGCCCTAGGAATTCTGGCTCATCCAGGCGGTGCCCCCACTTGTTTATCACAGTTCTCTGGACCACAGAGAACTCTGGGTCAAGAGAGCAGGGAGCCCAGATGCCACATCTTGAGGAAGAGAACAGCTATGTGCTCTGGCACCCTTCCCTAGCCACAGGGGACAGGGGCATGCTTCCCTGCTGAAGGGACTTCCAGCAATAATCCAGTCACATCTCCCAGTGGCTCAGTGACACCAGGCTTTTGTGCCAAACACTGTGCCCCCTGAGGCTGCAGGGGCTGGCAGAGCTGGGCCACTACCCGGTGCCCTGGCCAGAGAAACAAGAGGCTCCAAAGGTGAGGGCCCCTCTGCTGATTTCCTGCCCCACCCATCTACTCCGCCAGCCTCAAAAACCACAACTCAACTGGGACTCAGGAAAGGAGCCCAGGGCTGGGACATGGGTTCCAGGAGGAAGAAGAAAAGGCCTAAAGGCGGATCATAATGGCCTTCAGGCTCCGGAGTGATCGCAAGGAGTCCCAGGTTGGGAGCCAGGACAGAGGCTCACCCAGGATGTTTTCTGGGACAGGCCTCAGTTTCCTCAAGGCTGAGAGGGGAGGAGAGATGACGTCTATGAGCCTAGCAGCACCCATAACATCCTCTGTACCTTTCTGTCTCTCCCTTAATGGGTCTCACTGTCCCCATCTCAGAATCCTTGCTCGTGCCCAAGGATGCCACCTCACCCTGTTTAGCTCCTGCCCGACCTTCAGGGCTCGGGCCTGATCTTGGAGTGGGAGAGGTTCTTTCCCTGAGTCCTTACAGCTATGACAAGGACACAGCGTGTGGTTTAGGGGTACGAAGCCACCATCACTCCTGCGCCGTGAGTCGTCAGGGCTGTGTCCTCCCCCTGCCCGGTCCCCTTCCCCTAGCCCTGCTTGGCACGCTCCTTCAATACTGATCAAATAAAAAGAGCACTGGGGAGACAGCAATCAATTACCAGCACTTCTGCAAAGGACCCAGCACTGCAGCAAACACAGAGTCTGGTCAGGCATAAGGAACGGCCTGCAGCAAAGGTAAACAGAAGCCAGGAGCGACAGGTTCGCCATCGCCCAGAAACGTTTAAAGCAAGACCGAAAATCTCTGCCTGTGCTGTGACAGTGGTCTTCGGCTACGGTTCTTACTGGATGTCTCGAGGGACCTGTCCGGAGGCTCCAGCGAGGTAGACTTCTTCCGGCCCAGATTCATTAGGTTGCTCAGTTTGAGGCCAGTAGAACATTTCTTCTTGACTGTCAAGATGAGAGAGAAACCCATCAGCACGGCACACAGCCCACCGAGGCGTCCCGATGAAAGACAGAAAGAAGACCAGACCCGTTCCCACTCCCTCTGCCCCTCCCTGCGCTCGGGCACACACGTGTTTGCATGCACACGCGCGCCTGCCCCCCAAACCAGGATGCACGGCCCAAAGTCAGGTGCCCCTAGAATTGCACATTCACGAGGGTCCCCCCCCAGCTCCTCTCACAGAACGTGTCAGCCCTCGAGAATCTCCGCGGACTCTTGGCTCAGAGAGATTGGGTCCGGGGTTAGCAAACGAGAAGAGATACAAGAATATTCTAACCCCAGCAAATTCATAAAACGTGACCTCAACGAGGTCATCTCTCTCTTTTTCCCGGATTTGTCAGCTGTGTTATTTCCAGGCAGTGTATAAGTTGGAGGCACGTTGGCAGCAGCTGTCCAAACCCGTTAGGGTTGAGCCACACAGCCACGTCTCACGGCGTGGGGTCCCATCCCCCCTCCCAGGCCTCGGCTGAGGGCCACAAGCATTGGTACCATCTTTGGCCTCTGGGACCTCAGGGTGGCCATCTACGGAGCTCCCATATTCCGGGGCCGACCCGTACTTCTCCGTTACATCTGGCTGTGGAAAAGAGCGAGACAGGTGAGCCATCTTGTCTGGGAACGGTTACCTCAGGGATCACGGTTTAAGGGAAACTAATAGATAGCTTTTGGGTGTCGCCTAGAGGTTCCTGTGGAGTCTGGGTCACCGATGGGACACTGGCCACACTTCCCTTGGGCCTTCTGGGGGACATGCCTTCACCTTCCCTTTCGCTGCCCCATCCCAGAGACCCTCCTCTACTTCAAGGCCACCACACATTCAAGTTTACAAGTTCTCAAAATGCTATTCGACCTGATGCAACAGCGGCCCCGTAGCCAGCGTGAAGGGCAGGTGGCCAGCTCTGGGGCATCAGAGTTGACGTCCCAGCCGAAGCCTGCTGTCAGGCTGGGAACTATCCAGACAGGAGCGTGAGCAAGGCTTTTAAGAACTGACTGTGCAGGGGCGTCCGGGTGCCTCAGTCCGTTGAGCGTCCGACTTCGGCTCAGGTCATGATCTCGTGGTTCGTGAGTTCAAGCCCCACATCGGGCCCTGTGCTGACAGTGTGGAGCCTGCTTGGGATTCTCTCTCTCTCTCTCTCTCTCTCTCTCTCTCCCTCCCTCCCTCCCTGCTCTTCCCCTACTCTCTCACTCTCAAAAAAACTAAAAAAAAAAAAAAAAGAAAAGAAGGGACTGTGCCACTAACACATCACTAACACATCAGGCTTCAGGGAAGGGCCAGCTTGCCTGCACAAGTTCAGACCACGATTTGAACCCTGGCTGGAACGCTCTCCATCCAGGCCTGGTGCTTGACTTACAAGCCTCTCTGGGCCCTGCGGTGCATGTGTTTCAAGAGGGATAACATCCCCCTCTATAGCCCTGGGGCTGCTAGGGGACTAGAGACTTTCCAGAAGGGTGTGCTGGCCGCCGCTGCTGTTAGAATGTGAAGCACTCAGAATATTCCAACCAAGCTTCTCCCAGAGAACCACTTCCTCCAGACCCCTGGGTAACAAGCTGAGGGTCTCCCAACCAAGGGGACTGGCCTCAGGCGGTGGCTCGAGGACTGACATGCGTGACCGGGTTACTCCATGAGGAATGGCCGGTGCCTTCCCGATGAACGGAGCGCCTCCTCCCTACTCGAGCCATCTGCATACCCTCTGCCCTCTCCCCTGCCGGGGCAGGGCCGCCCAGGGTGAGACCCAATGACGCCGCTCTGTGCACACCCGGGCTCCGGGGCACCTACCTGCAGATTCTTAGGGACATGTAATGGGAAGCCTCAGGCGACGGCCCTCCCCTCGGCCAGCACTTGGCCTTTAAACTGGGGCCCCACTGCTCCATGCGAATGAGCAACAGAGCCCCTCTGGCTGGAATCAACCCAGGACGGTTCTCCCAGCCCGGAAGCTCTGCTGAAAGTAAGTGCAAAACAAGGGCCTCATACCACGAATTTCCCTGATTAAGAATGGAGGGCACGCTGACCTTTGTTCCAATCGGCTTCCTGCGCCCAAGCAAGAAAACATTTCGGGTTTGTATCAACTTCCTTAGTTTTCCTGCCAACCTGGGAACCACTGCCCTTATCCCAGCATCGTACGTTTCCCACTCATGGGGCTGAGGTGCGAAAGCAAAGGTCTGTTTCATGCTTGTAACGTTCGCGGAGGAGAAACAGGACGGCACTCTCCTCCAGGCAGGACAGAGGCTTACTTTCGGGCCGCTCAGGCGCTGGGCGTCTGGGGTGTACTGATTTCCCTCGGGCGCTCCTTCTGCAGGCAGGCCACTCACCTCCTGGATGACCTGAAGGAAGAGAAAGCCGTCAGCGGAGTCGCCCGCTGGCCGGTACTCACAGCCAGACGGCAGCTGGAGCCCCTGGAGGGGGAGCGGCTGGAGGCGACAGGCGACGCACAATTTCCAAGGGACGGAGACCCTGCCTCTCACCCCTGGCACCTGGCCCGTGACCGGGCAGCCTGCGGTGGGGGCGGCCCGTTCCATGGGCCCGCTCCCCTGCAGACACCCCCCCACCCATGTTCCGCTGGTGGCCGCTTTACCGCAAAGCCTAAAGATGGCCCAAGCCACCAGCCCTCAGCTCTGCCAGCCCCCTCCCTGCCCTCATCCTGGGCAGGATGGGCCGTTCGGCCGCGGGTCTGATGAAGAAGTGCACTTGTCAGCTGCCCCCCACCCCCGGCTTTTCGGGAGCCATGGAGCTTGCTGCGGAGAGCCTCCACGCTGCTCAGGAAGCAGGCCTGCCAACGGCCTTGGTCCGGCACTGGCTGTCCATCGAGACTCACCTGTCACAGTCCACCCCCCCGGAAGGAGCCTTTTAACTGGGGGCGAGGGGGGGTGCTGGGCTGGGGGCACCAGGGTCAGAGGCGGCTCTGGCCACTCTCAGAACCGCTGTTCTGAGCCCGGAGCCACCTGGGGGGTTTCCAGAGGGTCAGAGCCCCGGGCAGCCACCAACAGCCCTCTGGGCTCAGCAAGAGTACGTTCAGAGACCCTCCCTTTTCGGTGGCCGCTTAGAGCAGTTTATAGAGACAAGTTCAAAATGCGAAAAGCCGAAGAACAAAAGGAAGAAGGGCGGTGGGGACGGGGGAATACACAGCACTTCTCGCCTCTCCCATGGACGCCAGTTCGGGACGCTGGTCCACACGGCGGACCAAACGTGCAACGTGGTGTCGTGGGAAGAGGGCAGCACCGGAATCGGCCCGCCAGCTGCGTGATCACGGGCCGAAGCTTCAGTCACCACGTCTGTGGGATAGGACGACACCGACACCACCGGGCGGCTGTGAGGACTCGGTAAAGGACTCGGCACAGGCCAGGCACGTTCATTACCATCCTCATTAGCTGGGGGCTGGATATGCGGACCCCTTCGCAGGGGAAGCACGCTAAGCCTGGAGTCCAGGCTCGAGGGCTTCTCTGGGGGAGCCCTGCCTTGTGCTTTCCTTTTCTGGGGTTCTCATCCCATATCCGCATTTCCCGTTCACCGCCACCTACTGTCCCTACAGCCAGGCCCATCTCTGTGCTCACCTGACCAGGGAGGAGAAGGGCCTCTGTGAAGGCCCACAGAGAGGCTGTGCCTTCTGAAAGTATTCTTGTCTTTGAAACCACCGGCAGGGGTCTCAAGATGAGGGCATGAGAGTTGGGAAGGGAGGCTGGGGTCAGAGGAAGAGCAGGTGAGTGTGAGCAGTCAGAGGAATAGCACTGGGAGCAGGAGTAGCGTGTGTGTGTGTGTGTGTGCATGCACGTGCGCGTGTGTGTATATGCATGCAAGTGTGTGTGTGTGTGTATCTGCAAGTGTGTGTGCATGTAAGTATTTGTATGTACATGTGTGGATGGGGTAAAGGGCAGCTATGGTGAGTGCGCCTACACTGGACATGCATCAGTGTGGCCGTGATAGAGGAGGTGGGGAGGGAAGGAAAGAGGAAGGGAGGGAGGGAGGGAGGAAGGGGAGAAGGGGGGAAGGAGGGAAAGATGGAAGGAAGAAAGGAAGAAAGGAAGGAAGGGGAGAAGAAGGGAAAGGAAGGGGGAGGAAGGGGTGAGTAAGGGGGGAAGGAGGGAAAGAGGGAGGGAAGGAAGGAGAGGGAAAGGGTAAGGAGGGAGGTAGGGGGAAGAGGGGAAGGAAGGAAGGGGGAAAGGAGGGGGAAGGAGGGAAGGAAGTGGTGAAGGAAGGGGGAAGGAAGGGAGGGAGGAAGGAAGTTTGGAAGGAGGGGGGAAGAAGGGAAGGGAAGGGGGAAGGAGGGAAGGAAAGAAGGAGGGAAGGGGGAAGGAGGGAAGGAAGGAGGAAGGAAGGAAGGAAGGAAGGAAGGAAGGAAGGAAGGAGGAAGGGAAGGGGGAAGGAAGGGAAGGGAAGGGAAGGGAAGGGAAGGGAAGGGAAGGGAGGAAGGAAGGAGGGAAGGGAGGGAGGGAGGGAGGGACAGACCTCTCTGGCTCTGGTCTCACCAGGGGTCCTGCTGGGTCTGGAGATCCCTCTGCAGCTGTGGGCCCCTTCTTGGTGCAAACCTCATACCTTCTGGAATTGTCATGCTTATTTGTCATATGTACCGTGTATCTGTAGGCAGAACTGACCAAGGCCATTTGTGATGGTAGAATACAGGGCTGCGGTCACACAGCACCAGGTTTGAGACCAAATCCTGCCACTCACTGGCCAGGTGACCTCGACTGGTCATCTCCTCCCTCTGAGCCTTAATCACCACCCCTGCAAAATGGCAGTATTAACATCGCCCAGCGCCCCCCGCCCCCCACCCCCAGTGTGGTTAGGTGGGTTAAGTTTGCCAAGAGCACATGGCCCATGGTAAGTGCTTTACACGTGGTTGTGCTGTCGATTCTTCCTTAATAAGGAGGCTCGTGGTGCCTCTCTACAGGCCAAAAGGCAAACGAGTGTCCCCAGGGGCCCAGCTCCAGGCCCGGCAGCAGGGTGCCGTGATCCCTTCATTCCGAATGATGGCTACCACCTGGAACACGGAAGCCCTGGGAGTTTGAAGGACTGTAGATCCTTTACCCTTGACAATGGCCATCCCTTGTAGAAAAAGTCAGGGAGGCAGAACTGAGGAGCCCCTGGGGAGCCCGCAGGGGAGCAGGCCCGTGTCCCCCCCAGCCCAGTGCCACCCTCACCCTGAGCCACTGCTCTGCTTGGTCCCTGCTCTGCAGGCCGAGCACGATCACGTCGGCGTTCATGGGCGTGATCTTTAGCTTGTGCTCCTTCTTCCGCACTTGCTTCTCCTTGTGGATGACGCTGCTGCCCACCAAGTTCACATCCAGCTGCGGGCTGTGGTCCTTGGAGGATTTGTAGCACTAGAAGGGAAGAGAGACGCTCGGAGGCTTTGCCAGGCCTGGTGGGGTTCCACAGTGGAGGGGCCGCGGGCACAGCAGGACCCCCGGGACCTGGGCGCTTCCAGCAAAACCAAAGGTGCAGACCCGTGGCCTCGAATGTCAGCAGCTCTTGTTCTCGGCACCAGAGCGACCAGGCTGATTGTCTCCCCTCCTGCCCCCTCCTCCTTGCCAGTCTCGCCCAGGGATGCCCCAGACCCCGCTTATCCATGCTGCTCGAAGGTCCCTGTAGGCCTCAGGTTGCTCCTAAAAACATCCTCTGTAGCCAACTCTCAGACTTCTGGCTGGACTCACTCACTTCCCCGCCTGTCTACATTTCTTGCTTAGCGCCCTCAGGAAGGGGGCCGTAGGGAACCGGGACTAAGCTTCGTATCTGCTTAGTTCAGAAAATGGTGTGTTAGTGAAAAAACACGGGGACTTGCTTCCCCTCCCAAAATACTTGGCCCCTCAATTTGTCACAGGTGTAAAGGGAGTCCTCACGGGGCTGCTGAACAGGCTTACCAGAAAGAACATCTGCACAGAATCGGGCATGTTGTGAGTGGTGAATTAAGGGCACTTATAATGATTCCAAGGAACTGCCAATTAGGACATAAAACTGTGAATTTTAATTTGGAATCACAGGAAACAGGGCTGTGGTCAGAGTAACAGCTTCTGATTTCTTTAGGGGTTTTGTCTTATAATCAGTACTTCAAAATACTGTGACTTCTGAGACGATGCCTCTCATCCTAGTGCTGCACAGGCGAGTGCAGTAGCCAGAACTGGTCAGTCCTGACCGTGCAGCAGGGTGGGGTCAGGATGTGAGGAAGGAGCCCTCAGGCCGAGGGGACAAGATTCCTGGAAACCGTCTACGGGATGGGATTGGGGGCAGGGAGTGGTAACCCCAGCCCCCTCTGAATGACAGATGAAGGCTACTAGACCCTTTTAGTTGAGATAAGGCACTTGCGTTCACGCAAAGTTCTGCACACGATTTTGGGTTAGGAAGCGGAGAAAGCCTCCAGACATAAAAGGCTCTGACCGCCTAGTACCGGGGTCCATCTCCCCAACTCCCCCAAAGAGAAAAGACCGGAACACAATGAGAGACCCACTGACCAGGAGCCTGGTGTCCTTGACGACGCATAGCTGCTTGGCCCACTGTCCCAGCCACTTCTTGCGCCACAGGAAGGCACAGATGCGGGCGTCGCGCATCAGCTCGATGCCGGCCTCAGGCGACGGCCACTGATAGGGGGCCGACTTGCCCTTGCTGTTTTCCTCTTCGTCGTAGGACTCGTAGGAGCTGCTCACTGCCTCTCCGTCCTCTGCAAGGAAGAGCCACGGGGTCACGGACCCATCGGGCAGGGGCCATTCCAAACGTGCTCCGTCCAGGAGGGAGGGCAGCAGGCAGGGGCGGCCAGCAGCCTCCAGGCCGCAATGCACCTGCCTCTCTGTGCCCTTGAACCAGCCTGACAGCCACCAACCACAGACCTGGGCAGGCCTGGCCCCAGATGTCCTCAGTGAAGCTTCCTGGATGCTGCTTCTGGCCACAGACACGTAACTAAAACCAGGAGTCTCTCCCTTTTCCTCCTCAAATCTGTCACCCCAGACTCCGCAGAAACCTCCGACAAGACACTGCCCACAGGCGACTGTTCATGCTTCACAAGGCCAGTGCCCCCCCCCCCGCCCCCCGGGGCCTGTTTCTTCACCTAAAGGAAGAAGCAGGGGGTGAGTCTAGCAACAGGCATTCTATGGGCCGCAGGAAGGGCTCACCATCTGAGCCCAGGCTGGACACATGCTGAGCCTCCCACAGCCGCCTGCCCAGCAGGGCCTGCTCTGTCCCTGGTCTTGTCCTGGGAGTGGGGGGGTGGGGGAGGTGGGCTATAGCTTGTTAGGGTGAAAGAAACCGCAGTCGGAAATGGCTCTGTGGGGAAGGCCGGCCGGCCCCCTCAGTCGCAGCCCTTTCCCAAACCCACTTCCAGCCTCCCCAGACTCTGCTCGCTCTCCCCCGCCCACTGCACACCTCCCTGCACAGACGGCCCCTTCTGCTGGCTTCCATTCCTACCCTTCCTCCGCCTCTGGCGACCAGCCCACCTCACGCGTGTGTTCCGTTCAAGAGAATCCCCAAGCTCACCAAGCACAAACTGTTCGATTCTGTACACGCTCCACGTGCCTCAGTTTCTGTCCTCCCCCCGGACCCTGCGAGAGTTGCTCTGTTCTCTAGGCCTCGCTGCGCTATTCAAGATCAACAAACACTAGGTGAAGGACAAAGTCAGTAAAACCCCAAAAAGCAGGACACGGAGGAAAGAGAATCTCAGGATCTCTGGTGCAATCCCTGCCTCGGCACGCAAATCCTGTCTGTTGGAATCTCGGTGCTGCGCTGGCCTCTGCTTGATTTCCCCCCTGGATGGGGAGCTCACTATCTTATGAGCACTGGATACCTCGTTCTATTACTGGGTAGCGATAACAGAAAGTCAGGCCGCTATCTACTCCCCCGGGACTTCTCCAGACATGCTCTGGCCCTTTGAGTCGCAGTGAATACACCTCCTCTACCCTCCCCCTGATCCCCTTTGGAAAAAAGTCAGCCTGTGGGCCCATAGCCTTCCCTTCTGCAGAAGCCCCTTCTACCATCTGCATAGCCGGGGTCCTACGTACTAGGAAAACAGCACCACCTCTGAATTAAATCATAGAAAAACGGAATGAGGCCACGGCCACAGTTATTCCAGCTCCAATGCCAATGAAAATGTGCTTTACTATTCCTAAAAACAACACCGTCGGTATTTTAACACCAGCTTTCTTTAAAAGCAGTGTGGTACTACTCCCTTTCACATCGTCATAAAAACGTGGCACAGTTCATAATTTCACACCTATTAAAGAAGCAAAGATTGAAAGCCGTGGCGCAGCCAATGGGAGAGCCGAACTCTCCCACTGCCGGTAGGAACATACAGGAACGCGGGCCTCTCCGAAGACTACCCGGCAGCTTGTTGTTTTGTTTCGAGAGCCGTAAAAACACCCGTGCCCTTTGACCCCCACAATCCCAGTCCTGGGAGTTGATCCTAGGAAACTAGTTTTTTTTTTTTTTTTTTTTTTTTTTTTTTAAATAAAGAAGCGGAGGGTAGGGGAGGTTACATGCATCAGATATTAAATCCAGGACCATTTACAGTCAGCAGAAGGAGAGCAGGGAGGTGGGGAAGCATGACTGCATCCACTCTGGAGCATGCTCTGTGACAATCATCAAGGAGAACTCTGAAGGCAGTCCCTAGCCCAGTAAATAGGATCTAAGTAAGAAGGCCCAATTAAACTGATATGTCCGAGCTTTTATACCCACAGCTCGGTACTGAAAGGCAACAGGGAGAACTCAAGATAGCTGATTTCACCAGGTGGGAGGAGCAGGGTGATTTTACTTGAAAAAAAAAATGTCCTCATGGTCACTGCGGTATTATCTGTACAATAAGTGAAGTAAGAACGATACGATGTCACTGGGATGCCTCTTTCAGTAGCAAAACTTAATAGAGGGAGGCCACCGAGTTTAGCACGAAGAAGTGGGCCGAACCCCCTCACTGGTTGTGCTTCTGGGGTCCCCCAGATGTTCCGTGGAAAATTCTAACACCTGTCCATCCACTCCGGGGCGGTCTGCGGAAGCTGAGAACAAACAGCAAATCGCAGTAGCTCAAACTACCTGCAGCCGCACCGGGGGAGCTTGGGGCAAATGCACTGTAACTTCATTTATCTCTAAGAGCGATCATAACACGGCCGTGAACGTGGGGCAGTCTTAAAGCAGGTACTTGGCTTCCAGGGGTCACGGGACGAACAGGAGTGACAGGCAGGATGCTCAGACGATTCCATCCCATTTCTGCACCCCTGGGTGGACTGCACCCCAGCATGTGCTGCTGGAGGTTTTGGGGAACGGAGGGCAGAACCACCACGCGGCGTTCTGGTCCTTCGCCCACGCATGCGGATGCCAGCTGTGGAAGGCCGAGTAAGTCTCTCCTTCCGGAAGGACGACACATGCCGTGCACATGCAGGACCCATGCACAAGGCCCATGCGCAGGGCCACCCTCGGGGCATGCATCCTATTCCCTGAGAGCCAGGCAGCAGGCACCAAATCACTGGCATTCAGCTCTGGGGACAGGCAGTACCCAAGGTGATCGTGGCGTAAATGACTCCGTCGGGCACCTGGACCCATCTGGGGATTCCAGTGGGCGAGAATCCACCACAGTGACCTGTATGAGATCCAGAAGCACAGAGAAAGGCAAGGTGGAGAGACACAAGCTGAAGAGAGGGACAGACCCAAGCGCGGAGGGTGACACAGAGAGACCCAGTTGTCCACCACAAGCCAGTACTTCCCCACTGGAGGGGTGGGTTCTCAGGAGAGGCCCTAGCCCGACCCAGGACATCTTTCCTCAGCACCTTCTCATCCAGAGATGACCACGTAAGTACTCGTCACCAGTGGGAGGTGCATAGAAGGCCCCTCTGGCTGGTACTTTTAAGAAGCACGTAGGAATCCTCTGCTGTCTCTTTGCAGAGGATTCTGTGGCCTTAGAGGGTGGCTCAGCCCACACTGGAAGGCGGCTAAACTACCTGGTGAGCAGTGATCCCCACATAGGACGGTTCACGAGAAACAGACGTGTACTGTGTCACCATAACCTGGAAGGGAGGTTATCTGCTCCAGCAGCTGCCAGGTCCCCCACACGAGACATTACAGGCCAAGTAGCTGATGTCTCGGGCAAGGAGGCCTGACCCTCGTATCTCCTGCACAGGCCATCAGGGCGCTTACTAAGCTGTTACTCGGAGAGAGGGACCTGCCCCATCAGAGCCGGGTGGGGACAGTGCTGATGAAGCAGGACAAGAGCCCAAGCAACCGCTCTCTCGAAGGAAGTCCGCAAAATGGCTGGTGGCCAATGAACCAGGGCAGGGGGCAGGGGGCAGGGGGCCAGAAGTCACTCCTCCCGGTGTGACCAGCACGTGTCACCGCTCAAACAGGTGCAGGGGAAAACAAGCAGGAAGTGAGGGCAGGCCGGCTTTCATATGCCGGTGATGCCCTCCCTTCGCGGCCCGTGTGACCAGTTCTCCCCAGGTCATCCCCGGTCCTTGTCCCGGCACGAGAGGACAGGCCGTCGGCATTCTTCCTGCGCACCTTGCTGTGTTCACGCCGTCCCCACAGGGACGCCCCGGTCCCAGCTAAGACCAACCTGAATTCACAGTCAAGAGACAAACCCCGACAAGCTTGAGCCCACTTGTTGATGACGAGGTGTGTGTCTGCCCCACAGACAGGCCCGCGGGAGCGTCTGGGAGGCAGGCCCCGGCTGGCACGGGCCACACCCCGGAGAGCCAGGCTTGCGAGGCTCAGAGGTGCTCGTCACGGTGAGTCACAGCTTCCTCCTTCCACACGCATGAGGATGGCCACGCCGCACCGTCGGCTTTCCTCTGGAATCACAGCCCCGCCGGAGACGTGGCAACACCCCACACGCTCAGCGGGTTCAAGCTAAGTGATGCCCGCCCACAAACCAGGAGAATAAAATAACCTCCATCCAAACAGGCCCTCACCTCCCACACAGTTCCTGGGACCGGAGGCAGTAGGTAAAGTGTGGAGAAGGATCCGACGCGGCTCCAAGGGACCCGTCCCATGTGATCTCTGGTCCTGTTCCTTACGGAGCCGACAACACCCCTCTCCAGCCAAGTTCATTCCCACCACCAGGGACCCTTGCCTCTTGCATCTGCAAACTGCTTTGTGCTCTCAAAGACCTTTCACTTATCAAGGAAAGGAGCAGATTGAAGTAAGAGGGGGGAGCGAGAGGGCCAGAGTCCAGCTGCTCAAGTGAGTAGGCCCGTGATACTCTTCCTTCTGGAACTTTTGGGACCTTTCTGTGCTAGCGAATCCCTACGCCAAAGCACTTTTTTTATTTATTTTGAGAGAGTGAAAGAGAGCATAAGCAGGGGAGAGGCAGAGAGAGAGAGGGGGGGGGGACAGAGAATCCCAAACAGGCTCTGCACTGTCAGCGTGCAGCCCTACGTGGGGCCTGAACTCACAAAACTATGAGATCAGACCCGAGCCAAAACCAAGAGTTGGACACTTAACCAACTGAGCCACCCGGGCGCCTACCCCCTCCAGAGCACTTCTGATCTGAATCTCCCAGGCTGAGAACCACTGGCCAAGGCCAGAGGGCTCCAGTGTGAGTCCTGCCCCTATGGCACAGGTCACCTTAACTCCTAAGTTAGGTCAGACACTAAGTAACCCTCCAAAGGCTTACAGTCTCATCAGAGAGAAGCCAAAGTCCTCACCATGACTGGCTGACTTCTTTACCCTTGCTCCAGCCACACAGGCCTCCTTGCTATTCCTTAAACATGCTGAGAGCCCCCCCCCCCCCCCCATCTCAGGGCCTTTGCATATGCTACATGGTCTGGAAAGTTCTTCCTGGAGGTCTCTGCCTTCCCCACATTTCATTTCATTCAGGAATCAGCTCCAGGTCATGCTGTCAGAGAGGCCTTCCCTGTTTAAAATAACACCTTCTCCTGCCCCAACCCAGCCCCTATGCTTTCCATCCTAACACTGTATTGTCACCTGACATGTCCCATGTTTATTTGTTGTCTGCCTTCCCTCACAGAATCTAAGGGCTGTGACTCTGGACTGTCCTGAGCTCTGCTGAGCTCCTGACTCCCAAAAGCATGCTTGGCACACAGAGTGAGCACAGCTAACTATCAGGCCAACGGAGAGCCCCAGAAACAGCTCTGGCTCGGCCGGACCACATCCCCGTTGCTTACACGTGTCCCTGGACCGACCCACCTCTCCTCCATCACATTTCTGTGCCAAAGCCAGCACCGTCCAGATGGGAACGGCATCAGACACAGGAAACCAGCTCACCGTGGATCATCCCACGCCTCCTCGCAGGCGGCCTGGGTCTGCTGGGAGCTCTCAGCTCCCCACCAGAGCAGAGGCCCAATGCTCTGTGGCCAGTTCTCAATTCGGGCCACGCTCTCTGGGAACAGCAGCCCAGGCTGCCCGCGGCTTCCAGCACTGGCATCTGTGCAGGAAGTGACTGGACCCCCTCCGAGTCCCAGCCCTGGCCCCGGGGTGTACCGTTGAGTGATGTGTCGTATGGCTCAGCCTCTTCATAGTAACCCTCTGGAGACTCAATCTTGGGGACGGAGAGTTGCTTCCGCTCTGGAATCTGTGGTATGAACAAACAAAATAAACATACTCAGATATGATACACTGAGAACAACTTGGAATTAACCCTCTGGGTGGAAGGAGGGGATTCCAGAAGAAGAAGAAAACCATCTGGTTGGACTTCAAGTCGGCTGGGAGGGAGAACGTGCAATGCCGTGGCTCCCGACAGCCACCACGTCCGCTGGTCTGCTCCCAGAGAAGGGCTGTGGGCGCGTTGCTGAACCCCGCGGAGCCTCAGCTTTCTCCTCTGCAAAATGAGGCTCAAATCCGCCCCGGCCCCAACACACACACAAAACGGCCTTGTGTACGTGACATGGAATGCATACAGACATCCAGATCGTGTCAGGCCGCTGTGGCTTCTAAATAGCATCTACTTTCGAAAACGACAAGGGCTGATCAAGTACACACGGAGGAAGGTGACCCGGGTTCTAAATCCTGAACTTTCACCATAATAAGTCCGACCACTCGGATGGATACGGGGTGGCTCCTGTGTCCAAGCTGCAAGGGAGGCGTCCGGATGTCCCAGAGTCAGTCCTGACAAAGACTTCACCAGGTGGTGGATGCTCAGGGCTCCCGCTCACGTGTACGGTGAGTCATGTCCTCTTAGACGAGGTCAAAGTTCTGTGGGGACCCGGAGGGCGTGAGGAGCGTTTACCACCACCGGGAGGACACGAGCTTTGAGTGGAGTCTCAAAGATGACCCTGAGCTTCTTACATGGCATGAGGACAACTGGAGAGGAATAAAGAATATACCCAAACGTGCAGAAACGTGGAGCGTGCAACTCTGTACTCCTCCACTATTCTGTACTGTAAATGGTTGGGGAAAGCCCTTGTGCTGGGCATTTGGGGAACTTCGAATGAAAGCAGTAGAAAGGGGTGGGGGGAGACGGAAGGAGGGCGGCCAACGGAAAGACCCCACACGGCCCTGGGAGATGGGCCTCTGGACCTCGGAGGGACTCCCTGTCCTGCCGGCAGGAGAAGGGGGAGATCTAGAAACCCCTGCCTCTGAAACGAGCTCATGAAAACGAGGGACTTATCACAGAGATGGCTCCCCAAGTCTTGGCCCAGGAGATGGTGGGAGAGCGGTCAGCCTGGGCCGGGGTCCCCACGGTACGGGACTCGGCATGGGCTGCGAGAGCGTCCGCCCCCCGCCTCCTCCAGGGCAGAGCAATGATCCTGCGGCTGCTTCACCAAAAGCAGCATTCCAGAGCCAGGTCCGGTGTGGCCTGGCACCTCATATGGACTCTGGAGTGAATGTAACTTGGTTGCAGTCAGGGCTTTAGGACTCTGTAGATTCAACTGACGGGATGTGACGGCCTCTCCCTCACCTTCCCTCCCGATAAACGAGAATAAACCCAGGGTTGTCTTGAGACGAAACGTGACGGTGTTTCCACAATGCCTGGCCCGTATCAAACATGAGGAGGCTGTCACCATCATTGTCTCGGGGCCATCCACGCCCTGGGGGGGGGGGGGGGGGCTGCAGGAAGCCGGGTCACCGAACCACCGTCCGACAAGCTGAGGCAGGTCTACACGCAGAGGGTGGGCGAGGCCAGGCCAGAGTGTGGGTCCAACTCTGAATCCTTCTAAATTCACCTGGCCTCACATCAAGATCCAGAGGTCTAAATTCACCTGGCCTCACATCAAGATCCAGCAGATACAAGATCCAGAGGTAGGCCTCGAGCAGCTTCCAGCACCCGCACAGGTGCAAGAGGCAGAAAGGTACAGAGCATGAAAAGAACAGAACGTGCTCTTTTCCGAAGCAGATCGGCTGCTGCCCTGGGCCCGCAGATGCGGCTGTGAGTGGCACCGGGTCAGGCTCCTTCCCGAGGGCAGGCCAGGCACGCTACACACGGTAGCTGCCAGCGGATGACCTTTCGTGTCTGCTGCCACAGCCTGGTGAGTTGTCTCTGCTCGTCTCGGCCATTCCCGGCCCCTTGGTCAGTTTGAGAAAGGGCTGCCCGAGACCCAGCCGTGGTCCTCGAGAGCCAGCTTCCTGGGGTCCGAGGGGAGAGCATCGCCTCCCCTGAGAAGCAGCAAGGTCCCTGCAGATGGGTCCTGGAGCTCATGTTTCCTAAGCTGGCCTGGCCCCCGGCTCCAGCCTCCAAGAAGCCCCATCCCCATCAGGTGGTGCTGGGACCCTTCGCTCAGGGAGGGGATGGGTCCCATTTAGAGAGGAGCTCCAAGCATCCAAGATCCAGCTGCAGCCCAGACTCCTGCAATCAGAACAGGACAATGGGGGGGGGGGGGAAACGAACCTTTCTTCAGAAGCCCCTCAGGGGTCATTCTCACCACGTGGGTCCTACTGTCCTATCTGGGGGCGGAGTACTAGGGAGTGTCTTCTGAGAGTCTCCCAAGCCTCTCCCTGTAAAATCCCCTGTAAATGGATCTATGGGGAGAGGCAGGAGAGGGAGGTGGTAGAAATTCAACCTCCAGGGCTAGGGTTTGAAACCTGACATGGCGCACCCCAGCTGTGTGTCCCTGGGCAACTTACTTGACCTCTCTGTGCCTCAGTTCCTCCACTGCAAAATGGGGAGAGCAGAAGTACCTGTCACATGGGGCCACTGTAAGGATTAAACTGTGCCCAGCACTATTATCCAATACATATGCATTTTTACCAACCTAAAAAATACAAACGTATCAGTGAGGAGAGAAAAGTTGTCAGCATACACGTTCGACAGAGGAAGAACGGCCGTATCCTAAGGAGACAGAGGAGATGTCTGGGGTTGCCCAGGCTTATGCCCAAGCTCAGCCCTCATTAAAGAAGATGGTCCCTGCCCTCAAGGCTGCTGGGGCAAAACATAAGCCCTTGAGTCAAGTTACAGGTTAAAATGATTTGCACAAAAATGCAGAAGAGAGTCACATAATGACACAAGTATAATGACCCGTTTTCTGAAGTCAGAGGAGCAAGGGAGGCTGATTTCTCAGGGAAAGAATAGAGAATGAGAATAAAGGGATAAAGATAAGGGACCGTTCAAGTTCATCATCATCATCATTGTGATGGTGCAGGTTTTAGACACTAAACGCAGGTGCAGAAGAGAGATGACTTCACAACCTTCAGAAGGCTCTGAGAATTCACAGGAAGGGACAGGAAAGAAAGCCACGTGGCTCAGCCGGATTTGCCAGAGGTCTACAAACTTCTCTGTAAAAGGCCAATAATACATTCCTAACGGATCGGCAGGTCATTTGAGGGTCGCTGATCTCAGCTGTTCAACTCTGCCGTCGCAGAGCGAAAGCATCCATAGATAATACGTAACTGAGAAGCGTGGCTATGTTCCAATAAAACTTTATTTACGGTAGCAGGTGCCTGTGGATTTGGCCTGGGGGCTAGGGTCTGCCAGTCCTCCATGAGAGCTGAACATGGGCAGTGGCCTGGATGAGCTGAGGCGTCGGTCTCTGTGCTGATGAGCAACCTGCCCCAGCGGGCACTGTGGAACATTCCCGGGACAGGACTAGCAGATCCGGCCAGCCCCGGCTCCCCAGACCGACTGTGGCAACGTACTTGTGTGGAGTAAGCTGCTTCCCCCGTAGGGAAACCCACTTAAGACCAGCGCCAATGCATGCTCAGGCCTCAAAGGGTGGCTGGGGCAGGGATGGCTGTGCTGGCCGGGAGCATCAACGAGGCCAGCACACGTTTCTCCTACAGTGACCGCAGCACCTGGCTGGGCGCACAGCAGCGGGAAGTGCCACGGCTGCCTGAGTCACTGGTCGCACCCACGAGGTGGCCCCGGACCCCTGGCTGCCTTTTCCCTTGCTATCCACGGACTCTGCGGGGGTGGAGGGGGGACCCAGGCCACCAGAGAGGGAATCAGGGCGTCCTGAGCCTGCGACAGAGGCCACGCTCCCGGCCCAGCCACAGGCACTGAGGACCACAGGCAGACATCCCGCCTCTGTCTCGGCCATCGGCAAGCCTGCGGGACTCGCCGCAGCTGTTGGGACGAGTGCGGCCTGACTAGTTTCTCCCAACAACCTGGTCCCAGACCCTGCGTCTCCTGGCCCACCGCGTGTCTGCAAGGCACAGATTTCCAGAACAAGGCAGCACCACCCAGTACTTGCCTGAGAGGCTCTGACTGCTGACAGCCTCTCCCACCCGGTGCTGGGCCACAAACTGCTGCCCCAAGAATGGCAGAGCCCAAGGCCCTGGCCAGGGTCGGGCGCTGAATTCTGGAGAGGAAAGTTCCAGCGCCAAGCAGCCACCTCCCCTCCCCCCACCCGGCGAGCAGTGCCTGGAGCACCCCAGAAAACCACCGCATCTCCCACTGGTTAGACTGGCGACAGCCGGTCAGGAGCAGAGGCCCCCCTTCTCCCGAGCACTGTGGCGGAAAGTGAGGAGAGCCCCCAGCTGGAAGGACCAGAGACTACAGCCTCACTCTGCTGGAAAGACGAGCTTAAGTCAGGCGGGCCTGCAGAGTGGCCTGGAAACCAAGAACCCGCATTCAGGTCTTGGCCCCGCTACCTCCCAGAGGTGGGCCCTTGGCCGATTACTTTAACTGAGCCTCTGTTTCTTCATAGGAAAACAGTGACCAAAAATACGCATCTGTAGATGGATGGCGGGGAGGCCCCAGTTTGTGTCCATCAGGGCGCCAACGGCCCAGGTGTGGCAGTCACCCGCTTCGCAGCATAGTGGGGACAGCAGGGACTCAGGCTCAGGCCATCAAGTCTCACTCAGCCTGAGATGAAGAGTCCCCGCCAGTTGGTGATGGGGGGGCGAGGGCAGGGGGGGTGCTTCATGTACAGGGAGACTGACCCAGGTATTCCAGACATCCTCAGGAAGGCACGAATGGAGAGGGCCAGGCTGGGGTCCGGACACCCTTAGCAGTGACCTGGGCCCACAGATCTGTCCCCGGATAGCACCCTGGGAGCTCAGTGACCATGGGAGTCACACAGCTTCCTGCTGGCACTGAACCCAGGACCCCACTGTCCCCCAAACCCTTCCCACTTCTTGACCCCAGGACACTGCTATGCATAGAAATCCTTCCCGTTTCTCACCTCACACCTCTCTAGAAAGCCTCCCTGACCAGGCCCTAGACAGGGAAGAACTTGGGTTCAAATTCTGGCTCCACCATTTCTGTGTGTGGGATGTTCAGACGCTATTAACCTGCAAATTCTTGGTTTCCTCACCCATACGATATGAACACCGCTACTTACCTCCCTGAATACCAACTCAGTGTGCCACGCATAGCCTTAACCCATCAAATAAGACAATCTCAGGAGACAGAGATTCACATCCTTTTAAACACCGGGAAACAGAGGGCCAGAGACCTTAAACAACTTGCTCAAGACCAAAGAGCCAGTACCTGGTACAGCTGGGATCTGAACCCAGGTCTGTAGGATTCCATGATTCATTCCACTCATTCACGTGGCCTACTGTGTGCATATGCCGGGCAGGAAGCAATAAATGAGAGACACTGTCCCTGTCCTACGAAGCTTACGTCTGGTCGGGGAGGCAAATAGTACAAAGATCACTTCAGTGGTGGCAAGGGCCACGGAGGGGTAATTGGCCCTGGGGTAGACGGTGACTGGGGTGGGGACAGAGTTGGGGTGCCTCATGCAGCAGGTCGGGGCAAGTCTGTCTGTGAATGTCTGGGAGATGAGAAAGCAGCCACTGGACAGCCAGGATCCAGACAGTACAAAGTCCCTGAGGCAGCACTGAGCCTGTGGTATAATCCAACGGCAGAAGGGAGGCCAGTGAACAGCAGGTGCAACGGGGCTGGAGATGCAGCTGGGCCAGGCTGTGTAGACCGTGTAGGCCATGGGGCCGGGCTAAGGAACACGGATGTTTTTTGCCTAAGCTCAATGAGAGCGTTTGGCCGGTCTGAGGCAGGAAGTGCAAGGCGATATGATTTACATTTCCAAAAGTTCGCTGTGGCCTGAGCCGGTGACCACAGCTCTACAGAGCCCCACTCACACGGTGCTGGGCAGAGCCCGGTGGAGCCTCAAACACTTGGTGGCATCCAATAAAGGCAACCCCCTGCATCTCCCACTCCCATTACCCTTAGCGTCCTGAGTACCGTGGCCCTGGGCAAATGATGCCACCCACAGGCAAGCGTGCTTTTGTTCTGTCCCTCTCTCCCAGTGCCTCGCCCCATGTCCTGCACACAGTAGGCGCTCAGAAAACACCAGATGTTTGGTGAACTGACCCCTGTGAGAGCAAGTGGAAGTTCATGGGGCCCCAGTCAGGAAATCAGGGGTGTTGGACAAACACTTACGATCTTGGGTGGCGGGAGGTCTGGAAGGCTCTTCTGAGGGGCCAGGGAGTGCTGGCCAGGCTCCCCGTTGGGCAGTGGGTTCTGCTCCTCAGGTGCTGTGGGCGGCAAGCAGGGGGAGGCTTCAGTGAGGGGTGCCCAGTGTCATAGCAGGTGCGTTATCCGGGAATGTCTGGTCACATGTGCCATGAGATCTATTTGAGCAGGTGCTAATTACCCACGAGGAGGTCCCAGCAGCCAATGTTGTTGTTTTCCTTCAAGAATAGGGTGCAGTGGTGTCCCAGCCATGGGCAGATTCCTCAGAAGGAACTGGTTTGGGGCTCCTGGAAGCCTCCACACCCTCTCTACTACCTGCCCTGTGCCAAAAATGGCCTAGCCACAGAGATTTAGCGAGTCGAGAAGCTGCCCTGTGGTCATTATACGGAGCAGCTCTCAGCACCAACCCTGTGATTATGGCTCTTTCCACCCCAGTTTCCCCAGAAGGCAAATGACCCTGGGCACTGTGGCAGCCTGCGTGTGGATAATTTCTGCTGAGCCCCAGGCTTGGCGGTGAAAACATGAGGCGGAAAAGCCACAGTGGAGAACTTGGCCACCAACTGTGTGTGCTTTTAAGGATAAGGATCCAAGGGCCCTTCTGAGCCTGGCCATTTCAGCCAGGGGCCCAGCCAAGTCCAGGACAGGCAGGCTCAGGCAGATCTGACCTCGGGGCTTTGGTGGCTGGCACCTTGAAGCCAAATCTTTAACCGGACTGAATGCTTTGGAGCACTGCGTCCGACCTCTTGCTAAGCCTCTGCATTTCAGTCACAGGCTTGGGAGTTGGGGGATGGGGCTTTTAATCTCCTCTCCTTTGCAACGAGGCAGCTCTACAAACCTCTGGACCTCCCTAGGGTCCTGCCAGACCCACTCCTCAAGGTTTTCAGAGCAAAGGAGAGAGCAGAAGAGTAAGATACCATGGAAGACCTACTATGGCCTTCCAACATAAGATATAAAGTTCTGCCAAGAGAGCACCTTTGAGCAAAACTTTTGAATATTAAGGCAGCTGCAGACATCAGCATTTCCATCCTCTACCATCCCCCCCCCCCCATCAAGTCCAGACTGCGGGGCACCTGGGTGGTTGAGTCGATTAAGCGACCAAGTCTTGGTTTCGGCTCAAGTCATGATCTCACGACTCATGAGTTCGAGCCCCGCATCGGGCTCCATGCTGACAGCGCCTGCCTGGGATTCTCTGTCTCCCTCTCTCTCTGCCCCTCCCCCCACTCACTCTCTCTGTCTCTCTCAAAAAGGAATAAACAAACATTAAAACCAATCCGGACTTCTATCAAAGATATAAAGCTGGGGTGTGGAATCAGCACCAAGGCTGCTTTCCTAGAGCATCGGACTGTGACTTCCTGTTTCTTGGGATGCTGTTGGGGAAAAGCTGAGAGACTTCAGGGGCCAGATTCCTTGTCCACGAATGGGACATGGGACCTTTAAGATTCAAGGAGGTGGCCTGATGAAATATCCCAAAATACCATCAACCCAAAATACCATCAACTAAAATGTGACTGCCAGAAATAACTCCACTGGGCTGTCTGGTGCTGGCTGGGAGGAAGGAGGGGTGGGGCGGGACCACAGCTTGTGCGCCCCCCTCCCGGAAGCTGGCCGCACCACCAGTGGGCTTAGCCTGTACCTTTGTCTTGGGACTCCGCATTCTGTGGCCTGTTGACGGTCACTTTGTTCATATAAATGTACTCCTCATCGGAACCTGCAGCAGGAGGGTAGAAGACAAAGGTTTCATGTGATTCCACGATGGGAAATGGCTTCTGGAGAGAAAGAGCGTCCCCCGAGAGACACTGTCATTAGCCTGGGTTCCAGGAAAAGCATACAACATTCCGAGTTGATTGAAAGAGTCCATTATAGAGTTGACAGGTTTCCAAAAACAGAAAGGCCAAGTTGCTGACTGTTAGGTTTTCAGCCCGGGGGTGGGGTGGTGGGGGTGGGGGAGGGAAAAGATGGGTCCAGAAAGATAGCTTCAGGAATAAAAGTCTGAAGTGCAAAGATCTGCCCCGTATTTCACCAAGCAGATTTCTCTGGGTTTCCTAGCATTTCATTTAAACTAAAAAATACTTCATATCCATCATTCTCACTCTAGTCTGGGTAACTCGTATGGGCTCATCAGAGTGATGTCTTTGTAAGACAGGGCACATTGAGGATCTGAACATTTAGCTCGCAGGCCTCTAGGTGGGGTGCCAATGTGGGGCCCTGAGACCCCCAAATCGCGAGCTCTGGGTTTGGAGGGGTGGGTGTGCTGGGAATTGAAAGTGGAGCCCTGCCAGGCACCTGCCCTACCCTGTAGATTGTACCCTGCAACAGCTCGGCCCTTCCCTCTTTTAAAATCACTTCTGTGTAGGCGACCTTCCCAGTGCCTGTCTGGACAGAGAAATGTCGGTCTCCTGACACCTGCTTAGTTTCTTGTGCCCCGAAGACCCTTTCTTCAGAAGACTGCACAGGAAGCTCATTCTAGTGCTTCTCCTCTTAGAATTCCACCTGCATTTCTCTTTTGCCCCTTAATTTGCATTTCCTAGAAACCCGTGGCTCCGGTAGTTGAAGACGGCGTTACCCAGCCAAGGGACCCAATTCAAACCCCTGGCGAAGGAGGCAGTTCCGTGTCAGATCCGCCCAGCCTCCAGCCAAGAGGCCTGTGAAAACCCAGAGGAACGTGGGGAGGATACAGCCAGCGGGGTCTTTTGCCATCAACCTGCCGGGTTGCCATCCTGGTGCCCAGCCCTGCCAGGACCCGTCAGCAACATCACCCCCCACCGCGGCAGGTTATGGGAGGGCACTATGAGATCTAAAAGTAGTCAGCCACAACCAGTATACTTCCACTGACTGCGACCCAGAGGGGCCGGGTCAGGACCTTTTCCAGAGAAAAGCACCCAAGAAGAGTGTTCTGCAGGGGCAGGCGGCAACGCTCTGCCATGAATGGTGTCATTCTGAGCAACGCAGCTAACGCGTGTGCCTTGGTTTTCTTGTCTGCTTGGGATACTATGGAAAACGACTGTGATAAATATCACTTGTTTTTACCTAATTCTGAACGCTTCCAAGAGTACAAAACTCTAATATTAGGGAACTTGAAAAAGTGAGCCCTATAACTAACAAAGATTACACATGACAAGCCTAGGGGCACCCGGGTGGCTTGGTTGGTTACGAATCCGGCTTCGGCTCAGGTCATGATCTCGCAGTTTGTGAGTTCGAGCCCCGTGTCGGGCTCAGCGCTGACAGCATAGAGCCTGCTTGGAATTCTCTCTCTGCCCCTCTCCCACTCACATGGATTTATCCACTCTCTCTCTCTCAAAATGGATCAATAAACTTAAAAAAAAATCAAAATAAATGAATTACTAGAGAGTGTGTAAATTGGCACAGCCGTTTTGGAAGCGATTTTAGAGGATAATTTAAAGTGTTTGTATTCTTGGGGCACTTGGGTGGCTCTGTCGGTTCAGCATCCAACTCTTGGTTTCAGCTCAGGTCGTGATCTCACAGTTCATAAGTTTGAGCCCTGAGTTGGGCTCTGTACTGAACAGTGCAGAGCTTGCTTGGGATTCTCTCTTTCTCTCCTCTCTCTCTCTCTCTCTCAAAATAAATAAACTTAAAAAAAATAGTGTTCACTGCAATATTGTAGAAGTGTTTGTTTTTTGTTTTTTTTTTAATTACGAAACTTAAATGTCACTAATGGGAGGCTGGTTGAACATCACTGTTCATCTATCAGTGGACACCTACCCAACTGTGAAAAATGACAAAGCAGCTCTATGTCTGCTGTTTACAAAGATATCCAAGACTTACAGTTAAAGGATCATGTTTCAGAATAGCAAAAAGAAAAAAAGTATGTGAACTGTCAGCACATGGAAGTGTGCACAGGCAACGATTCTAAGTATAAAAATAACGTAAAGCAGAATACAGAGGCAAACCACAACTACATAAAAATATTCAGATGACGCTGATAACGATCAAAATAGGAATCGAAAGAATGTAAATAGCTTAATGCTCATTTTATGTTCATTCCTTTTTTCTTACTGTTGACTAAGCCCACACTCCTGTAAAAAAAAAAAAAAAGGCAAGATATTGCTGTCATTGTTTTAACTGTTAGATTCTGGGCAGGTGCTTTCTCCGCAAGATCGTGACTTGTGCACTGCAGAGAAAACTCGCACTGGCCTCTTCCTGAGGCCGCGTCTCCTCCCCTGGGCACTCTGCTGCGAGCCATGGTTGGCTATGGTTTGATGTTCCAGGGTTGCCAATCCAGGACCATCCAGGTGGGTAAGTAAAAGGCTCCCAGGACTGTCTGCAATCCTAGGAAACGCCCAGTGAACTTGGCCCTGGAACGGGAGACTGCTGAGCTGTCCCATGTCTGGGAGGCAGTAGCCTTGGGTTGGAGCCTATCATTCCCTCATTCATTTGCAGAAGTGCGCTGAGCACCCGCACCGTGCTAAGTGCTGGGGACACAGCACAGAATGAAATAGAAGACACTGTCTCTTTATGAGCCCAACAATGGAGAAGGGAATAGATCCTAATGGGATAGTCAACACAAGCATGTGGAAAATGACATCAGCATAGGTAGGGCTGGAAAGGACAGCTGACCGTGCTCTGAGGAAGTGTGTAACTTGTGGGAAATGACCCCTGTGGCAGGGGGTAGTCTCTCCCAGAGAACTGGGTGGGGGTAGAGGGGAGGCACACGGACCCTCTTTGCTACCGTTGGACAGACAGAACATTGGCAGCTCTTCCTATCAGAGGAGCAGCCCCAGAACTCTCCCAGAGTCTCCGAGGAGGGCACTGAGGGACCCATGACACTCTCAGGTGAAGGCAGGAATGAACAGCAGGCTCCTGATAAACAAACTTCATTCCCGGCCGTGACCTCACCATCCAGATAAAAGGCAAAGAGAGTAGAAAATTGTTGTTACAGTCATACAGTAAAAGATCAGAAAACCCAAATAGACAACTTGAAAAGCGTAAACACTCTCTCTCTCTCTCTCACACTCCGTCCAAAATGTGTGGGAGTAAACAACAGCTCAGCCAGTGTAGACCACAGACTATCTCAAAATGATCAGCCTGCCTCCACCTACAAGTCTCATCAAGCTGAGCTCATTTTCTGGAACATACACAGCAAGACATGCCCGGGAGGCTGAGAAGGGAGACAAATGCTTCGATTTCAGGGGGGCTTTGGATTCTGTCCTGCGTAGCACAATTACTGTGGTGCAGATGAATCTGGAACGTGGGACAAGGACGGGAGTAGAGCGGTTTGGTCCCTCTGCCCGGTCCCAAGCCCTGGCTCGGCCACTCACAGCCATGTGCCTTGAAGAAGTGACTCTCCGAGCCTCGGTTCCCTTGTTGAGAAGATGAGGACAACAACTCTCTCCCTGACCCGGGATGGGGACTGGGTGGCACAATCCGTGTCATTTCATACATTAAGCACCGTGGTGGGGCAGAGTACGTGCACGGCAGACGTCAGCGGCTGTTATAATCACTCTGCTAGCCGAGAGAGCGCACAGACGACCAGAATGGATCTCAGCCTCGAGAGCAGGAGTGGGGAGTGGCGGCCACAGGTCTCGGTAAGGCCGTGCGCACGCTTCCGGTGGTCTGAGCGGTGCTCTGTGGGCAATTCACACTGGGCGCCTCCTGACCGGTCTCAGCAGCCCCGGCGGCCCTGCGAGCTGCAGAGACCAAGGGTAGGGGGAAGGTCTGACTCTATCAGAGCAGAGCACACAAACACCTGGGGTGAAACAAAGGTCAACCTAGAGGAAGCTACACAGCACATTAAGCCACAAAGGGACCCCACCCAGGGGGCCCTGACAGAGCGATGAGAACCAAGAACCACTTGGTTCTTGGGACCAAGAAGAGGACCAGGATGATGGTGAGAGCCCGTCACAGAGGCGTCTTCCCATTCCCAACGGAGGTATCGTCTATCATTAGACACGCTCAGGTCAGAGCACATCTCGACAGTCTGGGCAGTGTGCTTCTTCAAGGTTTGCACCGACGGCTCCTGCCGTGGGGTGACTCATCTCTAACTCGCCGGCTTTGTAATGTGGATTTCCCACCTACCACCTTTGATGTGCCGCTCGCCAGCACTCACGCAGGCCAGCCGACACTAGGGAGCCAGGAGGAGCCTGGGGACCAAGGGTGGCCTGGAGAGTGGCAAAGGCCACACATGGGGCTCCGGGAAAACACCTCTCCTGGAAGGCTAAGAGAGCTGGGGCATGCCGGCAAAAGAGAAGGCTGCTGGGCCTACGGCCACATGCCTCAGTTTTATGACTTCTCTCCCATTCAGAGCATAAAAGCCAGTTTCCACAGGGAACAAAGAAAAGGAAAAGCGACCCTGAAACGTAACCTGGCGGATCCAGGTTGGACATATGGGAGAACTTCCTGACGGTGATGGCTGTAGAGGGTGCACTTCCCTTCTCGGGGGGGTGGGGTGTGGATTTGGGCTGCTTCCTGCCCCGAGGCAGATGGTCCCTTACTGTCCCAAAATATCACTCCCAATTCTCAAACATCCGATATAGAAATAGACTCAACTAAGCTGTTAGGACTTCACAAGAAGGCGTTTCCTGTTAAAAAAGAAAATCTGAATGTACTAGAAATGAAACCACCATGACCATTCTTGTGCAAGAATGTTAGAGCAGCCTTACTATTTGCAATAGCCCAGGACCAACAACACAAAAGTCCAGCAACAAGTGAATGGGCAAGAAGATCGTGGTACATTCACAGACTGGAGCACTACTGAGTAATGGAAGCAACAAACTATGGACGCAGCTCATAGCACGGACGAATCCCCTGAGCGCAAGAGGCCAAACAGAGTACACACCCTACGATTCCATTTATATGAAGCTCTAGGATGGGCAATGCGAATCTGTGGTGGGAGAAATCAGAACAATGGTTGCCTTGGGGTGGGGGTTCAGGAATTCACCGAAAGGGGGCAAGAAAGAACTTTCTGGAATGATAGAAATGTCCGATGACTTACTGTGGGTGGCAGGTACACAGGTGTATACGAGTGCCAAAATTCACTGAATTGAAGGCTTAACTGAGATCTATGTATTTGATTATGTATAAAATGTACCTCAGTAAAAAAGAAAAAAAAACCAACTATGTACTCAAGGTCAAGGTTCTGTGATCTATAGCCTTAAAACTATATTTTCCTCTGGGCCATATGATGCAGGGAAGGGATTTAACCTCTCTAAGCCTCAGTTTCCTCACCTGTAATAACAGCACCCACCTCAGAGGAGTGTCTTAAAGATGAAACAAGTTGATGTGTGTGCAGGTGGGTAATGTTCAACGAAGCGCTGGCTATTATTATCACAGTTTATTATCCCTTCTCTACTTTGAATGAGTAAGGAAAAGTGCTTTGAAAACACTTTGTTTAAAACCTCACGCAGGGCCGCTGTGCTGGGTGTCCGGAGATTTCTGGGCTCTCGTTCACGTCACATCACTCCTATGCTATTGCTAATGGGCTGAATTACGCACCCCCCCCCCCTTCATATATTAAGTCCTAGGCCCCAATACCTCAGAATGTAGGAGGAGAAAGTGTCGTCAAAGAGGTAACTAACATTAGGGGTGCCCGGATGGCTCAGTAGGTTAAGTGTCTGACTTCAGCTCGGGTCATGATCTCGCAGCTTGTGAGTTCGGGCCCCGCGTCAGGCTCTCTGCTGTCAGCTCGGTGCCTGCTTCAGATCCTCTGTTTCCCTCTCTCTCTCCCCCTCCCACCCCCTCTCTCAAAAATAAATAAATATAAAAAAAAAAGAGGTAATTAACATTAAATGAGGTCACTAGGACGGGCCCGAAACCAATATAACTGGTATTCTTTCTTGTACGAAGAAATTTGGACACGGCCATGCACACAGAGGGAAGATGGTGTGACGGCCCAGAGAGAAGACGGCCGTCTGCAAGGAAGAGAGGGAGGCCTCGGAAGGAACCGACCCGTCCCGACACCTTGAGCTCAGATTCCTGGCCTCCCGAACTCTGAGAAAATATTTCTGTTGCTTAAGCCACACAGTTGGTGGCTTAGGCCCAACTCCAAGGCCCCCGGGCCACACTTACTGCTGCTTTTGTTGTAAAGCCGGAGAAGCTCAGCCAGGCCACTCTTCTTGACCACAGCGGTGCTGCTCAGGTTCTCTTGGTCGAGAATCTTGAGGAAGTCATCCAGCTCTGTCAACAACTGCTCCAGGGCTAGAGACAGGAAAGAGAAGAATCCGTTACAGCAGTTGGCTTCTCTCCAAAGGCCCCGCTCAGAGGGGCACCTCCTGATCCTGCATCACCTCAACATGCGCCCTGTGGTCCTGAGGGGGAGGGGCTTGGGGTAAGGCCTGGAAGCACCTGGCGTGGGGGGGCGGGGGGTGGCAGCCAAAAGGTGGTCCTGGGGAGAGGAAAACAGGCCCTTGGCTTTGAGATGGATAACCTTGGCTGAAGCTGCAGGTCTACCGTTTGCTGGATTGACAGCGGCCAAGACGGCCCAGACAAGCCCATCGGGCCATGTGAGTCTGGAAACAGGATTTGCTTCCTTGAGAAAAGTTCAATCAGGACGGTTCAGGGCCTGAGGAACTTGAATGCAGGTCAAAGCCATAACCATCAAAAGAAATGCTGTGGTTGGCCCAGTTGTTGATCCCTTCCCCAAGGACAGGGAAGCAGAGTCATTCCGAGGAGATGAAACCGTGAGTACGCTGTCCCCACAGAATTATGGATGATCCCTCAAAAGCCACGGTTGTTGGCCAAACAGAAAAACAAAACCTTCCTGAGTTTCTTCAGTAACTAAGCCACCTCAGCCTGAAATGGAGTCCAGCATCACTCCCAAGCTGGCTGAGGGCTCTGGTCCCACAGATCAAGGTATCAAATAGGCTCCCACAAGGACCACCAGGGTAGAGACACTTGTCATTTCTAGCTGGAACCACCTTGCAGACATGACAGTGCAGAGGACAACAGTGTAGGAACAGGGCATTCGCCGTTGTTGCTATTATTACTATTTGTGATCTAATTTCCATTAAGAATAGGATGCTGCATTTGCTGATGGGGTCGTCACCTTGGCTCTCCTGCCTGGCTGGCTCTCCAGAACATGCTCAGGAATGACAGCCAGCTCCTTTCTTTTTTTTTTAATCTTTATTTATTTTTGAGAGAGAGACAGCATGTGAGCAGGGGAAGAGCAGAGAGAGAGGGGGAGACAGAATCTGAAGCAGGCTCCAGGCTCCGAGCTGTCAGCACAGAGCCTGACGTGGGGCTCGAACTCACAAACTGTGAGATCATGACCTGAGCCGAAGTCAGACGCTCAACCGACTGAGCCGCCCAGGCGCCCCGACAGCCAGCTCCTTAAGGCTCTACTCTCTGCTTTCCAAACCTGGCTGCATTGGGTCCCCTGGAGGGCTTTAAACAGTCCTGATACCTGGGGTAGCTGGGTGGCTCAGTCGGTTGAGCGTCTGACTCTTGATTTTGGCCCAGGTCATGGATCTCACAGTTCGTGAGTTCAAGACCCAAGATGGCTCTGTGTGGACAGCGTGGAGCCTGCTTGGGATTCACCCCTCCCCTGCTTTCTCTTTCTCTCTCTCCAAAATAAATAAACATTTTTAAAAAGTTTTAAAAAATCCTGATACTTAAGGCACACCTCAGATTGATGATATCAGAATCTCTGGGAGTAGCACCCAGGGGTCAGCAGTTCTAAAACTTGCTAAGGTGATCCCAATGTGCAGCCGATGTGGAGAACCACGGGTCTACTGGCAGTGACAGGGGCTCCACCTGAGGGCCCTGCTCCCAAACACAGAAGCCAAGAAGCCCAACTTGTCTTTTGTCACCTGCTGTGGGAACTCCGAGCAGTCACACAATCTCTCCCAGCTCCTGTCCTCATCTGGAAAGTGGAGAAGACCACACAGGCCCTATCCATTTCACAGAGTTGTTGGAAGTGACAAAACCTGTGAGCTCAATGAGAGGACTACATCTGTCTTACGTCTTTGGCACCTAGCACTGTTGTAACTGTTGAATGTTTATGGAATGAATGAATGAATGAATGAATGAATGAATGAATGAGTTCACTAGGCACCTACTAGTTCACAACAAGTCGAAGAGATAAGCATCATTATGCCCATGTTGTACAGGTGGGCCCGAGGGCCCAGAGAAGGCCCATAAGGTCCCACATGGCCCACGGCAGAGAGCTCGTTTGCTGTCTGACTCTTAAGACTGAGCTATTGGCAACACTCCACTGGATGTTTCTATCCATGTAGTGCGTTCTTCCAGCATCCCCCAAAGGCCTAGCTCCCCAGAACTGAACAAGAGCCAAAGATTATCCCCTCACCCCTTTCATTAGAAAAAGAAGCCGTCGTGCTCTCCCGGTTCTAAGGGAGAGACACGCAGTCTCTTTCTGGTCCGACACCCCCACGGATCTCAGTGGGGTAGTAGCCTCTGAAACCCATCCCTGCAAAACCAAATTCCCTGGAATGAATGTTGCTATTGCTCGTGGGAGAGCCGGAGGAAGGGAAGGGGGGTGAGGATTTGCTTGTTTCAGGGAACGGCAGTGACAGCAGTGCCGGCGTGTGTGACTGTCACATCAAACACGGGGGTCAGCCAGCTCGCCCACACGGTGTGCACTGCCTGGCAAAATCAGAGCCCTCTTTTCCTGGCGGGGTACTCACAAAGGAAACTCCACTTTGCCAAAGCCGGAGGAGAAGAAGCAGAGAAACCTTCACTCTCCCTCTCAGGGTCCTGGTAAAGGATGAAGAACCGAGCAAGCGCCACAGAGGTCCCCGTGTCCACTCCCCTCTGGCTTGTCAAGAGCCGAGTGAAGGTAAAACACAGCCAGCAGCCCCGATGCCGCATGCAGTCAATGATGGCTCAGCTCATATGCTTAGAGGCGAGCTGGAAGGTGGCCCTCATCTCTGCCAGTGGCGACGTGGGTACCTGGTGAGCACCAAGATGAGGCAAGAGGGAAGCCATGTTTGGGTGGTCCTGTCTGGGAAGGAGCCCTCGGCCAACAGCAGAATCTCTTGCCCCATTCCTGGGTATTGGGAAGACCACCACAGAGGGTCTCCAAGAGGCCAGTGGCTTTTGCCCGGGTCACTTAAAACCGATTAGACTCTCAGCGGAGCAGAATTCGAAAGGGCAGCAGCAAGAGCCCCCAGAGTCCACCAATCAGTAAGGATCAGGTGAGACCCCAGGGTGAGCCCAGCACTGAGCTGGGCCCTTGGCCTGAACTACCCAGGAAATTAAGATGGAGGCCAGGACAGTGTGGTTCTTGCCTTCTGCAAGCTCACAGGCAGAACAAGGCCAGCCCCAAGATTTCCAGACCAAGGGACACCACCAAAATTCCTCGCCAAAAAGTGCGAGAGCAGGTCAGACAAGAGTCCTAGGCCTGGAAGGCTTCTGGGAAGATGTACAGTAGGGTAAGGCCTTAGGTTGTTTTTTGTTTGGTTTTGAGTGTTTTCTGAACAGCTATTCATGACTTTCCTGTTGGCTGCAGGAACTCAACAGGCCAAAAAGCAGTGAATTTGAAGAAGTCCAGACCGAGAGAACAAAGGGCAAATCTGAGGAAATGACACCGAGCCTTGAACTCAGCTACAGTGGCTGTGGAAAAGCCAAGGGGCCATGCAAGGCAGTCAGCATCTCGAGTTGTGCTTTTCCTGACCTTCTGAACCCTTCCAGGCTGTGCCTGCCACTGCTTCCGCTACAGAAAAGAAAAAGGCACTAAAACTCAAGCATGTCTTTGGTTTCACATCCTCAGCTATTCCCCAAAGCTGCCCGATTCCTGGAAAACAGCTTCAGTTTGTTTCCAAGCAAGCAAACATGTACGGGGCCAAAGGGTAAGAAGGTCGTGCCTGCTTCTGAGGAGACAGAGTTGACTTGAAAGGGGTCCCAGCCTTTCCAGGAGCTCCATGTCTGGAGAGGGGGTGCCCAGGGGGTATACCGGGGGAGAAGAGTATACTGGGGGAGTATACCGGGGGAGTATACCGGGGGAGAAGAGAAGAGACTCGGGAGAGTCCCCGAGGATCAAGACACAGACTCTAGGGTTATCTGCAGGAAGAATATAGAAGCGGGTCACTGAGGATGCATAGGAGTTCACGGGGAAGAGGCAGAGGCATTTTAGGAAAAGGGAAAGAACTGCTCAGAAGACCCAAGTGCTGCGGGCGCCTGGGTGGCTCAGTTGTTTAAGTGTCTGACTTCAGCTCAGGTCATGATCTCCCAGTTCGTGAGGTCGAGCCCCGGGATGGGCTCTGTGCTGCTGACATCTCAGAGCCTGGAGCCTGCTTTGGATTCTGTGTCTCCCTCTCTCTCTGTCCCTCCCTCACTCATGCTCTTTCTCTCTCTCTCTCTCTCTCTCAAAAATAAAGATTAAAAAAGAAGAAGACCCAAGCGCTGAAAGCACATGGAGTAGTTGAGAAAGCACAAGTCTGTCTGTACACCAGGGCACACGGAGCACGGGAGCAGGGGGCGATGGCGGGCTCCGAGGCCAGAACTGCCGAGTTCGATCATGCATGCACACCATAAAGGCTTGATCTGCTTCCCTAAGGAGTCAGTGCCTTACCCCGCAGGGCCTCTGGAAAATGCAGCGGGAAGGCCATGCACATTGTTCTTCCAACAGGCCAGAGACAGAATAACCCCGCAGACAGCGGGGAGGACAGGGGGACCGCGGGGGGAGGCACCGTGGGCAGCACATTAGCACAGATGAGAACGACAAGGGTGTGACCGAATGACAGCATCCAGGGGCCATGCAGGACGCCGCACCCCGCCACCTCCAATTCTCCCAGCTACCCCACGAGTGCACAGCATGGGCTCCTGAGGCCCGTATCTATAGTTAGAGGTGGCACGGGGGCTCAAATTCAAGTACGTCTTAAGCCCAAAGCGCATGCTGTCTGTCGTCCCTTGGCTGTAGCCATTCCTAAGTCAGGGAGGTTTATCTAGGTCATGACCTCTGCATCCTGTTCCATCGTAGTGGGCAAAGGGGACGGGGGGAGGGGGGCAGGAGACTCTAGATAGTATGTGGAGGCAATGGGACTTGGTGATAATTCCATTAGGTGAGGGAATTAAGAGGCCCTGAGTGACTGAGAGTCAGACACACAGAATGCCATCAGACACGCAGACTTGGGGACACTGTAGTGAGACACGCCGTGTGGTCTCTGCCACAGGAGAACACACAGGCACGGCTGGTGGGTGGTGGGGCACCAAGAAAGCATTCTCCTCGAAAATGGCTATGCTAGGTGAAGGGCAAGCACCAGGGTGGAAGAAACGCAGGACCAGGAACCCGAGACACAAAGCCCGGGATGTCACTTCTGTCTCTCTCTCTGCATCAGCCTTCAAGGTCCATCCGGGTCCCTTCTCTACACAGCAGCCCGTGACCAAGAGCAATCAGCTTCTGCCTCCTTGGACTCCTCACCATCAAAGCCAGTTGTTCATGGTCGTCTCCTTGTATGCCCAGTCAGTATCCCAGGCGACGCACGAGCTCTTCCTGGTTGAGGGTCAGCCTTTGCAGGTTCAGGGCTCTGAAGAGGTGCTAAGCACAGCAGAGGCCAGGGATTCTCCTGTGATCATACCCTTTCAGGCCCAGCTCCTGGCTCTTAGAAATAACAATCAACAAAAGCAGGGCCCTAATTTGTGCCAACCCTGCTGACATTTTTCAGCCCTCGGAGCTGGGAGGAATGTGGCCATTTCATTGAGGCTCTGGAAGGCACCCATCCCATTTCCCTCTCCGTCCCCCCGCCCCCCCCCCCAACTCCTCAACACTTCTCACTTTGGTCTCTCTCGTCCTCCAGCAGAGGGAGGGGAAAAAATAAGTGTGTTGTTCATTCTGGAAACTGTAGGCCCTTGTGCAGGCTTTCCATCCTGGCTCTGTTAAAGTTCAGAGTTGTCTGCTCAGGGTCTGACAAATCATCAATAAGATTCTTGTTCAGGGCTTCGAAGGCCCACGCAGAGCTGGGAGGTTCAACTGCTCGATTCATTGTCCTCGGCCATGGCCAAGCTCTGCCTCCAGATGACCTCCTCCCCCAGTTTTTCTCATCTTGAGGCAGTCTTGCCTTTTGGTCACTAGGTTCCCAACCATAAATATCTTCCCAACATGCCGAAAGAGCTGTTCCTCATGGTTCCCCTGCTGTTTCATGCACACATTTTTATTTATTCAGCTGCATTTGCTGAAGACCCATGATTGAGCACGATTTTCCTTCCAAACATGAAACGAAACAAACCTATTCTTTAAGTAAAAAGACATGCATCCCACTCTCTACCCCGAACAGTTCCCAAGATGAAGCCACTGGGCATATTATCTGCATGAACTCAACTGCTAAGAACGTGGAAGACGTTTCTGTGATGAGAGAGAACACCGTGTCATTGCAGCAGAGGGCAGACAATGGCAGGTCGGTTCCTCCTGATCACAGAGAATCCTCAAGTTCTCAAGAAGGAGGTTTTGGAAAATGTTCCCTTTCGTCCCACCTAAGAAGGGACACATCAGGCCAACGTCTCCTGTCTTCAGAAGAGCCAAATGCCAAGCCAGCCTTTGCCAAGTACCTGCTGCGTTTTTCTTTTTTATGGTGGCAAGAGACCCATGACATAAAATTGACCATTTTAATCACTCTGAAGTGTACAAATTAGTGGCATTAGGTACATTGACAATGCTATCCCTATGGATTTGCCGATTCTAGACATTTCAAATATACACGGAGTCAAGGAACATGTGGCCTTTTGTTGAATGGCTTCTTTCACTGTGCACGAACAATTTCAAGGTTCATCCATGTCGTAGCCTCTGTCAGTATTTCATTCCTTCTTATCCCCGGAAACCTGCGTAGCCTTTGAGGTCTGAGTCCTTTTCCTTAACGGAAGGCATTTGAGATTTGTCTATGTTGTTGCATGTGTGAGAAGCTTGCCCCTTTTGATTGCCGTGTGATATTCCACTTTATAGATGTCGGAAGCCCGAATATCTCCCTCCATGTGTCCATAGGTTTCCTCTGCTGCGTGCTTCTGCACAGACACGGCAAGTTCCTGTCTCCTGACACCAATGTGTGCTCTTGAAAGCACCTTCCTGCTGGCTTGAAAGGGTACTCTGGGCCCCAGGAGTTTTTAAAGCTTCCCAGGAGATTCTAATGTGCAGCTAAGGTGATAAACCACTGAGATGAAAAAAAAAAATGTGATTAATGCTTCATGAAAAGTCTTTTTACTTTATATGTTTGGATAAAAACACACTTCAATAGTGTTTCTATAGGACTCGATTCTGATTTTACTTGTAGAACTTTGCAGAACTTTCTAGGTTGATTCCTGGTATATAGTCAGAGATGTTTGAAAGTACCTTCCCCCCACCAAAAGTCTTTTCCCTCCTGGACAGTAAGGATGTGGAAGGCAAGGACCACCATGTCTATGTGTTTACCCATTGTTGAACTCAGTTGTTTATCACTGAGGACCAGCACCCAAAAGATTCACAGGCCACCCCTGTCATGGACCAGCGTCATGGACCACAGTTTCTCCAGAGTAAGAAATACTCCAGGAGTTCTTATCTCCATCTTTAAGAAACGGTGGGGAGCGGCAGGCACCTGGGTGACTCAGTCAGTTAAGCACCAACTCCGGCTTGGGTCACGATCTTGCAGTTCATGGGTTTGGGCCCCACGTCGGGCTCTGTGCTGACGGCTCGGAGCCTGGAGCCTGCTTCGGATTCTGTGTCTCCTCCCTCTCTGCCCCTCCCCCGCTCACACTCTGTCTCTCTCTCTCTCTCAAAAATAAACATTAAAAAAAATTTTTTTTTTAAAGAAACGGCAAGGAGGAGAGAATTTTGCTTCGTTTACTAGCAGTGTGCAAGAGCTGCCCCTTGCTGGGCCTGACGTTCCAGGTCAGCTTGTCACCATTTTTGTACGATCTGCTTTTTCTCGCCTATCTTGGAGTCTCATCACTTAGAACACTTTCCCCGAGAAGAGGCCGCCCTCTGCGTTCCCGGGTTAGTTGGGCGGGCTGGAGACACGGGACACATGGTCTGCTGCAGCTTGCGTTACTGGAAAAACAACGCGAGTTGCTTGCTCACCGGTGACCTCTCAAATGGAACGAGCCTCCCCAAGAGCAGGATTCCAGCCCCAGCCCTGGAGCCAGCTGGAACCGGAGCTGCTTAGTTAGGGCCCTTCAGAAATGCACACAGTAACAGCCGAAGACATCAAACAGGGCAGAGCGAAGCAGAGAGGCCCGGGGCCTGCTGAGGGCCACCCCCCACCCCCAGCTCTGCCTCAGCCTACCCCAAGCACCACCTGTCCCGTGAGCCCGGCAGCACATGGCCGGTTGGCCATTGTCCTTTCTTATTTTTCTGTTTGTCCCATGAAGGCAAGTCCTCTGTCTCCAGTGAAAATGAAAGCCCTCTGTAGTAGCAGCTACCGGGCTTGGTAATGCTTTACTCAAAGTCAGTGCTTGGGAAACATCAGCTGAGCACAAGGAAAGACAGACACAGACAGACGTACACACGCGCGGACACGCAAGCTAATGAAAACTCCTAAGTTGCCTCCTGCAAAAGGGTCTGGGCTGGTCTGTCCAGGAGGCCAGGGCAGGGGGCTCTCCGATCCCTGGCCGTAATTGCAGTCCCTGCCCTGGGTCACATAACATCTCTGGAATGACCACCCAGAGGTGGCCCCTGGCAGGTGAAAGGGTTGGGAGCATATAAGGTGTCTCAGTCCCAGATGGCGCCATGGTGGGAACACTTCCTCAAGGGTGCGGGTAGGAAGGACATGGAGGCATCCGGGCGCCCCCGGGGACCAGGAACCCGGAGCCCGAGCTGGGTCCCCGGGGCACTGCAGCAGCTCAAGGGGCACACGAGGGCAGGGGTGAGACTCGCCAGGTTCTAGCAGCCACCAGGGTCCGGGCCAGACAAAGAGGCTTTGGGGCCTGGGGAGGCCTTTGTTCCCCAACCCGGTCAGGACATTCCTTAAATGCAATCTGCCAGAAGAGTGGCTTCATTCAGACTTGGCGGAGGCCCGTTGTGTGGGTGGGGCGCAAAGGTTCAGGGGGGGTGGCTCTCTGCGTGGCAGGTCCCACAGCTGGTACAAACCACTCCAGTCTCTGAACAAGAGGCTGTCAGGGGTCACCCAAGGTCACACTGGAAGTTTGGGAAGTACTGTCTGACAGAAAAAGAAGAAGGCTGGAAAGGAACAGTGGTTATCTGTCAGTGGAGGGGTTATGGGAAGGTTTGCGTTCTTCCTTTCCATCCCCCTGTTCGGCAAAGCCGAAGAGGGAGTTGTCGCCCGGAGAGAAGTCACGGCTACGGCAGCTGCCGTGCTTTTGGTTCACTTGCTATTTGTATTAGAGAAAAAGGACACAAACTAAACACGTAGAGAGAGAAAAAAAAGATTATCCTCCATCCCGATTTCCTGTTTCTTTCCAGCATTTGGCAGAAGCAATCAAACACCATTGGACTGATGTGTTGAGAAGAAGCTGTATCCTGTTCAGGCCTCTGCCTCCAAGGAGGTCAAAATCAGCCCCAGCAACCCAAAACCACCACCATCCCGGCCTTGGACTTGGCAGGAGGCTGCTCCCCACCCCCCCCACCCCCCCACCCCCTGAGCCGATTCAGGCCCATCGGCCCACACAGACATGAGCCCTGCCTCGAGCTCCAGGCAGCTGGGCTGGGGAACAAAGGCCTCCTAGCCCCTCAAGCTTCTTTGTCTGGTGGCTCCCAGAATCTGGAGTGTCTCACCCCTGGCCTCATGCTCCTGTGGGTTCTCTGGGCTCCTTCCTGGTCCAGAGGCAAGCAAGTCCTTCTGGCCCTTCCCACCCAAACCATGTTCCAGATTCAAACTGCCCAAGTCTTAGTTCCAAATCTGGGTTCATTCCTGGCTTCACTATACACTGGCTATGTGGCCTTGGGGGGCTTAATTAACTTCTTTGGGCCTCAGTTTCCTCATTTATAAAGTGGGGTTAATAATAGTACCTGCTTTAACAGGATTTGTGTAAAGATCACAAGTAATCCCATCAAGTGTGTATACTAAGTTCAACGTCAGCTGCTAAATAAAATCTAAATTCCGCCAATAAGATGGATACAGAAAGCCTCCATAAACATATCCCCCCAAACCCCCTACACGGACATACACACATGTTATAATTTTAGTAGGGCAGCTTCAAAAAGGTGATTGGAAATGTCCCTGATTTTGCAGGACTACTAAGCCATGTCCTCACGGAAGGTCAGCAGGGGCTTCCAGAAGGTGGAATTTGGGTTAAGCCCCTCTGGAGAATGACCTCCCTCAAAACACACACTGCTGAAAATAAACAAGTGAATGTTTTCAAAGCTCCTACGGCTGCCCAGCCCAGGTCTCAACAAGTTCAAATTGATCCCAGTAGCATACAGGGAGGAGAGTCAGTGCCAGGCTGTGATTTGAGAGGTAGCTGTCAGGTCCTTCCTTCCACTCTCGGTCTGTTTTCTAACCCCTCCCCCACCCCCCCCCACAGGCTGCCATCTGCGTGCCTGGACAGCCAACCCAGTTTCCTTTGGGCAAAGGAAAACAAAAACACTGCCTGGGGAGGGATAAACCGTGAGCCTGTGAGGTGCGTATCTATTGCATTCCCCCCTTCCCTAGCATCCACCTGCCCTTCTTATTTGTACCCAGTTCTCCTTTCGGGAACCCCCTCACCCAACTGTATTTGTGGCTTGGGTAAGACCAGAACCCCCACCTCTACTGCATGGGTAGCCATATGACCCTGGACCCAGCCAATCAAAGCTCTTCCTGCCCCCAGCCAGTGACTGACTTCAGGATGGCCTCATGACCAGAGACAAGCCAATGGGCATCAGCCTTGGGGCTCTCCCTAGGCAGTGCCCATCTCCCTCCTCAGGCTCCCTGATCTGCTAGAATGTCAACCCCAGGCCGCAGTGGCCACCTCTGGGAACAAGCTACCTGAGAAGGAAAACAGGGAAGACTCAAACTAACCTTCCCCTTATAACACTCGGTTATGTGTGGCAAGGACATCCCATTTCTTCATTAAGCCAGATCAAGCGGGGGTGAGGGGGGGGGGGCGGGGTGGTCTCCTTTGCTGGCAAATGGAGAGTCTGGATGCTGGAACCTGGGCCAGGCAGGGGAGATCTCAGGCCAAAGCAGGGTCACACAGTAAATACCAGAGCTCAGAATCAACAGGTCCTTCTGGCCCCAAGCCTGGAGTTTATCCGGAGTCATCTGAATCTACTTCGCATTGGTAAAGATTTGCTTATTAAAGCAGACTGTCCAGAAAGTGAAATTCAAAAACATTCTAATGAAAGCAAAGCATGGAGAAAGACCCAGGAAAAACAAAAAAACCAAACACCTGGAGAAACCTGAGATAAAGTGTCACCAAGGCCTAGGGGGAGGGCAGAGGGCAGTGAATACAGCTTCTGATGGCCTTAGGAACAAGCTGGAGTGGAAACCTCCACGCCTCACTCCCCAGTGCCAGGGGCCAGACCCAGAGGATCAAACAGCTGATGAAATGGGTGTGGTGCGATTAAGTTATGAGAGAGCCAGGAAAAAAGAGTCTGCCCCAAATGGTCCTTAATATTAGGAAGAATGGAAAAGCAAAAGTTCCACACAAAGGAGCAACTTTCACAAAGCCAGCAGATCTGAATGGCTGTCTAGCTAGGCTAACATCTCCAATGGACAAGAACTGATAATCATACAGAGAGCTGTACGTAATACGTGAACCCCGTCGACTCGGAATCAGTCCCTTGCAGGGGTTAGGAATCAATAAGGAAGGAAAACTAATTCTTTTGGCCCACTTAATATTCTTCCTCCCTTCTTTTGGTAATGGGAGGACCTATTCCATATGGTTCAGATTTGGCTGACCCCACCTTAGCCACAGGGGGTAGGCATGTGCCTGAGGACTGGCCATCCTTCGGGCCACTGTGATGGATTCAAGCAAGGCCAGAATTATCCTCAGGATTTGCTCTACGGGCTTTGAGAGCAGGAGGCCTTTCTTTTCTTTGGATTACAAGCCATGAGGATATATACTGGGAGCTGTAGGAGACCACTCCCCTTTCCAGTCTGAGGATAAAGCCAGTGTCCAGAAGGGAACAAAGCCGATCACCAGAGAAAGATACAGGGCCCTACCCACTTTGCTAGAGTCCCTAGGTCCAGCCGTGCCCGAAGCTAACTTTGCACCTGCCGACTACAACTACATGAACCAATAAATTCCCTTTTCCACCTAGGCTGGTGTTTAGTCATTGCTGACCAAAAGGTCCTCATTTATATGGAAGTGAAGTTTGAACAAATGGTGGCTCCACGTAAACCACCCCTTTTATAAGGCACACCTCAATTCCCCAAAGCCGTAATTGTATGGCTCCCTTTGAAAGATCCAAGCACAAAGCCTACTGGGCCAGGTAATTTTCTTGCATGACCCACATGGTGCCCAAACCACCAGAAAAACTGCTGACAATGACCAACAGACACTGAGGGCATGGCTGTGACGGTCCTGGTAAAACCACAGAGGAGAACAGCCAACAGTGAGGATAGAGGGTGGGACGGGGGTGCTGCCTCCCCGCCAGGAGCCCATCTCCCCTCTCTTTTCTGACTGGCACTTATGTCCTTGTGCTGGTCTCCACGGTCCCCGGTACGGGGCCCACAGTGGTGCTTTTCAAACTGTAGGCATGACACTTCAGCGGACTTTGCTGTCAACTCAGTGATTTAGGACATATAGCTTAAAAAAAAAAAGTAGTATAAAATATCAAAATGCATTGCATCAAGGAGTGAAATCTTTCATAAAACCTTTGATTTAGGGGTGTGTGTGTGTGTGTGTGTGTGTGTGTGTGTGTATTCCGGGATACACATTTCTTACCATGGTCACAATAAAAAGGTTTGAAAAACACGACTACAGACCCACGATCTCTTACCTGAAACCTGCAAAGCTAGAGGTGTTTTGAAATTCGGTGTATTTCAGGGGCACGTGGGTGGCTCAGTCGGTTAAGCAGCCAACTTAGGCTCAGGTCATGATCTCATGGTTTGTAGGTTTGAGCCCCGCATGGGGCTCTGTGCTGATAGCTCAGAGCCTGGAGCCTGCTGTGGATTCTATCTCCTTCTCTCTGCCCCTCCCTGGCTCATGCTCTGTCTCTGTCTCTTAAAAGGGAATAAAACATTAAAAAAGAAAAAGAAAGAAAGAAAGGAAGAAAGAAAGAAAGTAAGAAAGAAAGAAAGAAAGAAAGAAATTAATTCAGTGTATTTCAGACTCTAGAAAAGGAACATGCCACATATGCCCCAGCAGGGTCCAGACAAACACTCAGGAATAAAACACATTGATATTTCTACGGCAAAATGCACAAATACTCATGCTAAGTGGGCTTGATAGATTATAAATCGTCTCACATCATTTTGGATCCCTCCAAATTAGTTTGTGTCAACCTCACACACAAAAAAATTTCTGCCTTTCCAAGTTTGGGGATTTGGGAATTGAGGAGAAACGGTGGAACTTTCTTGGGATTCCTAGGATCTTTTTCCTTCTGTGGCCTCAAAACTGGCTTTTAATTGTCTGGGGTTTTGTGTGTGTGTGTGTGTGTGTGTGTGTGTGTGTGTGTGTGTTTAAAAAGACCTCACGGACGGTGGCAAACCCACACTAGCCGTTTAATGAATTAATGCAAAGCTGCAGGGTCTAAGAAACCACAGGGCTGTGGGCAGGTAGGTCTTTTAACCAAATTAACTGTGCTTCTACATAGAACTCACTGACTTTTGGTCTAAAATGGTACTGCTCATTCTTTGCTACAAGCCATATGTGGCTACAGAGCATGTGAGATGTGGTTAGTCTGAACTGAGATGTGCTCTAAGTGACCGAGTGTTACTTCCCCCCACCCACCAAAAAGAATGTAAAATATCTCAAGAGCGTTTCTTCTTTAAATATTGATTGCATGTTGAAATGATGGTATTTTGGATGTACTGGGTTAAAAAATACTCTGGAAATTAACTTCACCTGTTTTTTTGTTAAAAACTTTAAAAATGTAGTTTAAAATTATGTATGCACCTTGCTTTCTATTTCCTTCTTTTTTTAATAAGTTTTTTTAAATGTTTATTTATCATTTACTTTTGAGAGAGAGAGGGAGCATGAGCAGGGGAAGGGTAGAGAGAAGGGAGGGAGGGAAGGAGGGAGAGACAGAGAGAGAGCGAGCGTGAATCCCAAGCAGGCTCTACGCCGTCAGCACAGAGCCCAACGCGGAGCTCGAACCCATGAACTGTGAGACCAGACCTGAGCTGAAATCAAGAATCAGACACTTAACTGACTAAGCCACCCAGGTGCCCCTTGCTTTCTATTTCTGTTGGACAGCACTGGTCTGACCCATCTATCACAGACTCAGAGCTTATAAACTCATGAAACAACTCGTCCTCTGGATGGACACAAAATTCGCCCAAGTCACACAGTGAGTTTGTGGAAGGCTCGATTTCCTGTGTCTGCCCAAGGCTTTCTGAAACCTAAATTGAAGCGGTTTTGTGTCCTGAAGAACACAGGAAGGAATACAGGTCACTCTTTAATGAGAGTTCCAGGGAGCCGTGGCAAAGGGCTTGGAAAAGGTGGAGCCCTTCTCCGTGTGCTGGTTGTGACTGATTAAGGTGAGAGGGGCAGCGAGAGAGAAGTCCTCTCTCAGGAAAACAGTCATGACCTGGACGAAACAGATTGGGATACTCGGTGCAGGCTGTCCTGTGTTTACCCGAACAAGGGCCAGTTATTCATCACACAAATGTTCTAAACGGAACCCCTGAAGCTCTGTTCCACAAACAACGTAAAGGCATCACCGAGTGTTGAGGTGGATCACTCTTCTCACGTAATATTTCAGCCAACATTTGTCAAAAGAAACTGCTGATGTATGATTTCCGACCCTTCCAGGGCATTTCAGTTTTTGAGAACATTGTAAGTTTGCATTTGGCTCCTTACTCCAATCTCCCTCCCCGCCCCCCCCCCCCCCGAAGCTGATCTCAAAGGGACTCCCTCAGCTCCTCTCCTCCCCGCCCCACCTCCTCTCCCTACACCAACTTCTCCAACATTGTGGCCCCCGTCCTGAACACTCCGGAAACTATCTTCAGCCACTTTTTCTCTGGCATGACCAAGTTCTCTAATGCAAGAACCATGCACACCACTCTCTCTCCCTGAACTAGTATCCCCTTGACCCTCACACCAGGCTTTCAGGACACCCCAGTCATGGTCACTATTTCAGCCCATCAATGCGCCCTGCCTCATCCCACCACGACCCTGGCTCTGTCTACCCATAACAACTGTTCAAAAGTATTTTCCCGGTGCTAGCTAGACATCTATCCTCTTTTTAAAGATGTACTGAGCACCGACTCTGCTAGGGTCATGCTAGGCAATGCAGTGCGGAAGACAAGCAGCTAGATCCCTATTTCCAATTTGACTGTATCCCCCGAACTCATAAAATAAGAATGCATGTTGCAACTGTTTGCAAGTTAATGCGGAAGCATTTCTTTTTTTTCCCCTCAGCTATGGTGTTCCTAATTGAGGATGCTTCTTATAACCCACGGCATCTCAGAATCAACCTCCTTCCAATCATGGTGATGTTTACATCTCCTCATAGGGAGGGGGCTGTTTGCACCACGTTATGTTTCTTTGGACGACGGATTACTCATTTTTCAAGTCCCTTGCATGCTAAAATTCCAGCTGTTCAAACCTCATACCAGATTTCTAAGAGCACAAGCATTGCATCTTGGAGTTCACTCTGGGCACCCCCTCCTGTACCTGGTAAGGCACCCAGCCTGGCGCAGGGGCTCACAGATTTGACCAATGCACACGGGGTTGGGGTGCGGGGGGACGGGTAAAGAACTCCCCTCTTCCAGCCCACGGTTCTGAAAATCTCTGCCCTTTCCATTCAGAATTGGTTGTTGGGATCCCATTTGGAATCTCCAGAACAATCCCAGCTCTGAATCCCAAACTTGGTTCAGGAGTTGCTCACCTAGAAGTGAGGCTTAATTAGAAAAAGCTGGAAATAAAGGAGTTTTGCCTTCCCATTGTTCTGAATGCCATTTGGCATAAAGTAAAGCAAAAGTACAATGAACTCTAAATTCAGCAACAAGGATTAATAAATATTAGGATGGGTCATTTTCTACTGAAACTTAAAACTATGAAGATAGAATTACAGTTCAATAAAGAACACAAAAGGCTATTAATAATAAACCAGTAAAAGAGAAAGAATACACACCAAAAGAGGGAAACTGCTTTTATTACGAATAAAGTCAGCCAGATGACTGACAAAGTTTATCGTGGTGAGCTCTTATAACAAGCCTATAGGGTAGATACAATCATCTCTTAGATGAAGAAACAGACCCAGGGAAGTTAAATAACTTGGCCAAAGTCACACAGCTAGTAAATTCAAATCTGAATTCAAATCACTCTGACCCTCCCCCCGAATACCTTGCTTGGCCTCTCTTACAATTTCTTCTTTCACGTCTGAAAGTTTTTAAGTAAAAACTTAAGTAGTTTAAAGAGTTTTTAAGTCAAACTTTAAAAAAAAGGAAAAATCCAGTCATTTGGCAACAGAGCCTAGCAGAGAGAAGACTTATCCAAAACAGTACTATTTGCCTAGTTTTATATATGAATACGGAAAACTCTGCGAGCCCATTTCCACCCTGATTGTTATCAATACAAGTTGCCAGTGACCAAATCATATCCTAGGAGAACAGTAACACAGTAAAAGAGAACAGTAAGAGACGCAGGAAATACATTTAACTTACAGCAGGTACGGAGAGCACTATGTTAAAGTCTCTGGTGTGTGACACTTAGTTGTTCGACGCTTGACAAGTTCACCAGTAAATCCTGCACAAGTAATTATTTTGCTATTGCAATCAGGCATGGGTGGCCAAATTGCAAAATGCACCAGCTTTATTACTGGGTCTCCCGTGACTTTTGGTTTTACAAAGACTAAATGCTTTGGAATAAAGTTAGGCGATAGAAAATCATCTGCCGCTCGAATGTATTTTATGAATCCTGTGTATAAACATGCCGCACATAGCTCATCACAACAGCCGGGAAATGAACGGTGGCAGAAAAGGGACCAAATGGACATCCGTGGGTCAGCACCTCGGAGGGTGGTCACAAGTCCTCTAGAAATGAATCCACTTTCCTGGTCCCCTGCACAGCAGGGGAACTCAGGGTTCATGGGGAGAGTTACACCTGTTAATGGAAGGGTCAAGGAAGGGGTTTGGCTGGCAAATGATGTTTTAATCAAAGCCTTCCTCTGGCTATCCGAAGTAAGTTTCAAACAAGTAATCCGTTGGCTGAGTGTGGACTTGGTCAAAGAAACCCAAACAGCTCTCCCTGCACTGTAATGAAGTACTTTCCCCATCCTTTCTTTCGTTCATTTTTTAAAAAAAGGTACTGGCATGCTCAGGACAAGAGGCAAAGGTAGTCAACTGAAATTCAGAAACAGAAAACAACCGTCTCACCCGTCTCTTTCTGGTTTTCATCCTTGGACTTTTCACTCCGTTTCCACTGAGAATGCCTTTGCCAAGGATACCAAAAAGGATCATATATGTGACACCTGCTACCTTACTGAGCTAGGAATGAGCAAATGCCAAAGAGATTATACAATGGTTAGTTTTAGATGTCAACCTGATGGGCACATCAGATGATCCTTTCTAATAAATCTCTTCCTATGGATATGGACAGACAGACAGACACATATCCTATTCGTTTTGTTTCTTGGGAGAATGCAGACGAGGACACAGAGCTTTTGCAAAACCAGGGAGATATCCTGCTCCATTTGAAAGACATTTAGAAAAGGGCAAGAAAAATGTTATGTGTTTGGGAATTAAAACATTTAACACTGCTGTCCTGAAACCTAAAACCTCCTAGGTACTTTCCTAACCCAAACTTATTCCAACAAACAGAGTTCAAAACCCCACAGATCTGGACAGTCTCATCGGTGTTGAGGCTCAAAACTCCTCAGAACTTTGTACGTGCATTTTCTTTTCCAAGCAAAATTTCTCCAACAGTAAACATTTCTTCCATTTACACATATTTCTATTCCTGTAAAATCACAGGACTAAGTGTCAGGAAATGAACCCAGACAGAAAATGGTACTGATCCCAGTCCAGAAAGATCAGTGAGACAATTGAGATTATTCCCAAGCTCCTGATACCTGACGTTTAATACAGATGCCTACCCGCAAGGAATTCTGCCAAACATTCAGCTGAAGGCCCACGGACAGCAGCCACCCGAGAAAAGCACTCCCCTCTGACACATGATATCTGAACACAGAGACTAGGACAGCTCTGGTGCAGAGTCTGCAGACTAATGGGGCCACCTTGACCTCCCTCCGGCTCCTAAGAGGTCACATCCTAGGGTGGGGTGTTGCCTCAAGCCGACCCTGGCACCGTGCCTCCCATCTGCCTTTCTTTACCAAATATTTACGGAGCACCTTCTTTACCTTAGACCCTTAGACCTGACCACTAAATAAAATGGGAAAAATGGGTACCACTAAATAAAATGGCCCTCTTAGAATACAGATCAACACGCTTCACTGTAAGTTTATAGTGATGTTAGTTTTTCTGTACCTTTTAGATGAAGCAAAACAAAATTCTTGGTATTCTTTTTTTTTTTTTCATGTTTACTTATTTATTTTGATAGAGAGAGAGAAAGAGAGAATGAGAGAGCATGAGCAGGGGAAGGGCAGAGACAGAGGGAGAGGGAGAATCCCAAGCAGGGCTCCACACTGTCAGCACAGAGCCTGACATGGGGCTGGAACCCACAAACCCTTAGATCATGACCTGAGCTGAAATCAACAGCTGAAATCAACAGCTGAAATCAACTTAACTGACTGGGTCACCCAGTGACCCAGGTGAATACCAAATTCCTGGTATTCTTAATGTTCTAGTATACTGTGGTTCTCCACGTATGAATGGATGGGAAAACAAAAATAACCCTATATGCTTTTCTACAGCTGTTTTCTTATAACATTTTTCTTCCCCTTATGATGGCGGGAAGGGGAGCAGACTAGGCTACCTCAAAACAAGCCACTTTGGCATATGGATGATTTTCAGTTAAAGTTACTTAAGAAAATGGCAGGTGCAAGAAGGACACTCTGACCTCCTTTGTCCCCCGCCTCCCCCCAAACAGGAAATAAATCTCCTGTGTGAAGGCACCTTCCCTCTGCCATGAGGGTATAAAGCATCCTTATCGAAAAAGATAGGGGAATTCAAGGCCGAGAAGGCTGCATAAACAAACTTTGTTACTTCTTCATTAATTTGCTGCCCCAAGCCCAGCCCCTTTGTCTTGTCACAGGCTCACAAGTAACCGCTTCTTTGTCTACAAGGCAGGAGAGCTGCCTGCTCACTTCTTTGAGCCTCATATTTCTATAGGCTCCTGTTCATATGACATTAGGTTTGTTTGTCCTAACCCCTGGTTTCTGTGAATTGACCTTCTTTGGAACTGGATCTCTGAAGATGCAATTAAAGACCTTGAGATGAAATTATACTGGATGTAGGGTGGGCGGTAAATGCAATGATTGGTATCCTTCTAGGAGAAAGGAGGGGGAGCTGTGAGATACAGAAACACAGGGGAAAGGGTCGTGTGGGGACAGACAGAGGCTGCAGTTCATGCTGTCACAGCCAGGGAAAGCCAAGCGCTACCAGGAGCTGGAAGAGGCGAGGACGCTTCTCCCCTAGAGTCATTAGAGGGAGTGCCCGCCTTGCCGACACCTTGATTTTGGAACTTCTGACCTCCAGAACAGTGAGGGAATAAGTTTCTGTTGTCTTTTTTTTTTTTATTTTTTTTTTAACGTTTATTTATTTTTGAGACAGAGAGAGACAGAGATGAACGGGGGAGGGTCAGAGAGAGGGAGACACAGAATCTGAAACAGGCTCCAGGCTCTGAGCTGTCAGCACAGAGCCCGACGCGGGACTCGAACTCACGGACCGCGAGATCGTGACCTGGCTGAAGTCGGACGCTTAACCGACTGCGCCACCCAGGCGCCCCTCTGTTGTCTTAAACCATCTAGCTGGTAGTAATTTGTTACGGCAACCCTAGGAAGCTAAGACAGCCCCCCAAAACTCACGGATCGAGAGAATATTTGTACACGGCTTTAGGAAAAAAAACCAAAGAGCCAGGAAGGAACAGACTTCTAAAAGATTAACCTGGTTGGAAAAAGTTTGATTTTTCCACCGGACTGCAAGAATCTGATTAGATTTAAAATCAGTCAGGATAAAAACTTCTTCATTTAAGAACATTCATTCTGGCAAAAGAGAGCCTTCCTTTTTGCCATAAATAATTATGAACAACTTTCACAAAAAGCTGAGCAGATTGTGGGCCCAGGGCCCAGGGCTTCTAGGCGGGGACCAGACAGGTGCAGCGAGGACAGCTGCACAGAGCCCATGGGAGGGGAACATGCCCAGGCTGCCCTCTGCCAGGCTCCGCCCCCCTCACCTGGTGACAGTGGCACCTGAGCCTCTCACACACTGGGAGCTGTCTTGCGGGAGTAGGTTCTAGACACAGGAGCAGCAAATTGGGAAAACGGGTTTCTGGGAGTCAGGGCGAGGCAAACCTGGGAACACACACCAGACACAGAAAATTCCAAGTTGCCTCTCTTGGAAGGTCCCTTGGGCCCACCAGCTTCCACCCCGCGTACAGCCTGCTGCAGATACACCACACACGTCCCAGAGGCCAGTCAGGCCTGCTGTCTACTGCGCCACTTTATGGGAGGCAGCGCCCCGGCCACCAGCGGCCCCACGCCACACACACGAGGCTGACTTCCTGTTCGTTCTGAGTCCTGGCCCTTCCGGACCCGTACTCGCCACATGAGCCTCCGACCAGCACCACTAAGCGCAAGGCACGAGTGGGGCCCTTGCCGAACTTCGCTGCGTTTCACTGAAGCCTCCACCATCTTACCAAAAGAGATGTCATTAACCAATATGTGAAGTGAAGTCACTTTACGAAGCTTACAGAAAGAACCAGAAGCAGCATGAAACCAAAGCCCAGCGCTTGGGCCTGGCGTCCAGTGCTTTCCTCCCCACAGCAGGGAGGCCTTCCGTGCTTCGTCCAGAGCGGGGTCTAGGCCTCCGGGGCTCAGCCGGTGCCGCTCACACGCTGAACTGACAGGGCTGTCCCGTGCTGGCCTGCTACTCAAGGCATTCTACCCATGCCCTTTCCCCAAGCAGAACCCAGGCCATGCCACTGACTTGATAATAAAGCCCTTTCTGAGCAGCAGCTGTAGCTGTGGGCCTAATTAAAGCTTAGGGAGTGAGAACCAAGCTGTCAACTTCCATTCTGTTCTTTGAGACCCTCTCCCCTCGCTGACATCTCCCGTGCAGGCTGCTGCTTTGTGAAACGCTCAGTCAGGTCACAGCTGTGACAGCTGCTGAGGGTTTGCCTCGGGGCTCCTGCTGGTGCCCAAGTCAGGGCCTGGGGGAGATCCTGGCATCACCGTTCATGTGGCCCTTGGGGCCTGTATTAGTGTCCTAGAGAGGCCATAACAAAACACCATGGACTGAGGGGCTTAAATCAACAGGAATGGAGTCTCTCTTCCAGTCCTGGAGGCTAGAAGGCTGAAATCAGGTGTCAACGGGGCCATGCTTCCTGGCCTCTTCCTGGTTTCAGTGGCCACCTGTAATCCCTGGCCTTCCTGGTTTGCAGCTACATCACTTCGGTCTCTGCCTCTGTCGTCACAGGCATCATCCCTGTGTGTCTCCGTATTCAAACTGCCCTCTTCTGATGAGGACCCCCTACCTTTACTGGCTGATAGCCCACCTTAATCCAGTAGGACCTCATCTTAACCAGATGACGATCCGCAAAGACCCGATTTCCAAATAAAGTCGCAGTCGGGGGATTAGGACTTGACCGTATCTTTTTAGGGGCCACAGTTCAACCCCAAAGAGGGCACATGGCAGGCCACACAAATAAATCCTCTTCTCTGAGCCCTCACACCTGTGGCCCCAGCACTGAACAAGACCCTCGCTCCGCCAGTGCAAGGGGTTGAGCTGACCTACCAGGCCGCCTACAGAGCGGCGGGGTGGGGGGTGTCCCTCTGGGTCCCCCGGCTCGCGCGTGGGTCGTGAGTTTTGTTATCTATTCCCCAGACCAAATAAATCAGACCGTCTCTTGGGTGAGGCAGGGGGTCCAAATTCATGGAGGTTCTGCAGCTGATTCAAATGAGCAGGCAGGATTAAGAGCTGGAGTCTTGGAGTGCAAACTAATCGAGTCATTGGTGCAAGAGAGGTGATGAGTCCCATATAACCAATGGCTGACACTTCTCTGCAGTGTGTGTCCTAAGGTTCCCTGACTCTTCTCCTGGCAGTCCTGAGCCATCAAGACTTGTTTGAGACCTTCCTCTCCTTCCCCCCAACTTCTCCCTATCTCCCCAGTCCGGAAGGTTCATGAGGAATATTCCTTTGTGTCTGTCTTGATCACCATTTCCTCAACGTGCTGAGTCCTGCCAGCACACAACAGGTGCTCAACACGGGTTTGTTAAATGGAGGAGCGAGTGAATGAACGGACGTAGGCACCGAGAAGTACATTTTGGAAGGAGACAACATCAGGAGGGTAAGTTGAGGGTAAGTTGAATCCTGCCATCTACCCATGAGTTCATAGTCCAGAAGGTGGGACAGGCTCCTCCAACTCACCACCCCACAACTCAAGTGACAGCACATTAAGTCTACATGATGCCATTGTTTGGGGGCAGAAAGGGGAGTGACAAGTGACCGGGGTAATTAGAGAAGGCAAGATGGTATCTGGACTGGACTTCGGAGGGTCTGGAAACAAGGAGATGGGACAAAGACAGTGTCCCAGGGGGATGTGAGAGCCGGGAGGCCGCCAAGAGGGAGGGGGGGCTAGGGCACAAGCTGCAGCAGCAAACACCCAGGATGTGACTCCTCCAGGGTGAGCTGGGCAGGCCTGAGAGAGCCCTGCCAACCAGGGGAAGAATCCGCAGGTGAAGTCATCCAGTTGGCACTAGGGAGTCATGGACGGCTTAGAGCAGGAGTGATGACAAAAACAGAATTACAGAAAAGTTAGCTGCCTGGGGTATGTGTGATGACCCAGAAGGAGGGAGACCAGCCATGTGAGCCCAACGGTTCCAGCCCAGACACACATTCAAGTTCACAGCTCTGACACAGAGGCTGGGCATTGGGGATCGTCTGGTGAGCCCTGAGTACTATCCAGAAACTCCTAACAACGCATTTTACAAGGCTAATGGCCTCAAATCATGACTTCAACACTGTGGGCTCTCAACAGGAAGGAATTCCCTCCTCCCTTTTTCGGTACAGATACCTATTAAATCACTGACCATTTTGGCCAAGAAAGCTACTGACTTCGAGCCCTGCTTGACTCTCAGTAACCTAACAAGGCAATGTCATACAAGTAAAATACAAGTACAGAAGTATCTAGGCATATATATTGTTCTCTTCCATTCCCAAGCTAACATATAATCCAGGAACCTCCCCCCCACCCCACCCCCCGGCCACCAGCATAGCCATGTAGAACTGCCAAGGAGTGTAGCTGGCATTGGTATTTTCGTTATCCCTGGGCACCAATCTAATAGCGAATATAAATGAGGCAACAAACGCAGAGTCATAAGGTAGCCATCTAGACGATTCAGGATAGGCTCAAAATAGTTTTAAAAACTAATACTAAAATGAAAATATAAAATGTAAAATCCTCATCGGGAAACAAATGATATCTAGGGCCCAGTCTGCGGAACATAACCCTCACGTGTGATTTAGAAAAGCCTCTACAATAGGCTTCCAAGGAAATGGTCTCCATTGCCTGCCACGCTCCCCGCAGAGCTTAGGACCCTCACAAATGCTTTCCAACCAGGTCCGTCCAAACCCAGCTACCATGATCAGCGTAAGGGGAAACGTGTCCTTGAGCATCCTCAGTTTTCTGGATGCTGACCTCTATCTTTGGGGCTGAAACTGATGGGACAGGTGAGCGGGTTCCCGGCAGGAATGTTAAGTGAGCAGATTCGTGAATTACCATGAAGAGCAGAGGGTCTCAATTCCCAGTAAGAAGACACAATCTGTTAGCAAAAAGGGAAGGTACTCAGATGCCCGTGAAAAACACAAACGGAGACGTCTGGGTGAGGATTCTGTCGAGAGGAAGCGCACAGTCCTCGAGTGGGGAGGACTGTACGGGGTCCTCAACTCCCAAGGACAGAGTGACCAGCAGTGGAAAGGCAGTGCAGCCTTTGAACAGGTCACTTCTTGGTGCCCTGTATATCACCTACAGGATTTCTGAAAATGTTCACAGAAAACCAAAACCCAAGCGGAGAGAAGGGGAAAGAAAATACACCCCCCCCCCCCCCCCCCGATCCAGGCTAACATTGTAAAGGATGTGAAATATGAGCTCTGCCTTTCAAGGGAGTCCAAAAAAGTGAAGGGAGCGGGTGGGGGAGGGGAGAGGCACTTCTTCTTATCTGATCAAAGGGAAGATATCAGTTCTTCAGGAGGGACAAGCCCTTTCCAGATATTAACCTGTAAGAGGAATCCCTCACATGTGACAGATCAAGGCTGCTTCGGCGTTCTTTCACACGAACGTTTATCAGCGCGGCTACGTAGGCCAGCTTAGATGGTCAGGCCACACCGTGCCCGTGAACACCCGTGAACACGGTGTGTGAGGTGACGGCCCACACATCACTTTCTGGCTGAGCCAAAAGGGAAACAGAGCTTTGGGTGACTTCCCATCTGTAACAGGAGTCCTCTTGACAAAAGGCAAGAAGGCAGGACGCCCGGTCTGTGCCAGGGTAGGACACCGTCAGCTGTTTGCAGACAGACACTTGGGGATTTAGACTCGTCTCGCGCCAACCTCGTGTTCTCTGGGAACATGTTACAGAGAGCAAATTTCGGAGTCCGTTCCGTCTCCAAAACGCCAGGAGAAAAATTACCCCGTGATTCGATCCATCTGTCTATGGCGGCTGTCTACACGGCACAGCCCTCCCCGACTTGAGTATGGGCCGCCCATACAGTACTAAAGGGACAGGATGTGGCTGTGGGCAGGAGCTAAATGTGAAAGGGGTTGTTTGCAGGACAGCCAGGAACCGACCAATAAAGAGGCCAGTCCCTGAAGCAGCTGATAACAGAAGGGCAGAGGCCACGCTAGAATGTAACCTCCAGTAAATCACTGTTAATTGCCAGGGAGAGCGGAATGAAGGCTCTGCTTGAACTTGCAAGTTTATTTCAGGTTATTCCAAAGCCTTCCCGGCTCCTTGGCAAGGAGGCGGAGACAGGCAGAGGGGGTGGAAGAAAGACTGCTCTCCACCCTTGTCTAACTGTGGGATAATGTTTTGCAACATCCAAGACAGCAGCGGACGGCTATGGGAATGCACACACGCTTAATGCAAACAGTAAGTTAACTCCATCTTCCCTCCCTTGCAGGCCAGGCCCAAGCACGGCGTGTGGGATAATCAACTACAGGGCCACGTAAATGTACTCCCGCGTGGGATAATCAACTACAGGGCCACGTAAATGTACTCCCGCGTGCAGACGTGGAGCAGGGATGATAAGAAGTGAGTCACCAGGAGGAGATTCTGCGAATGGCTGCTGAGAGGTGGGATCGCTGATAAGAGGACCGGGAGGCTTCACCTGCCCCGAGGGGTCCACTGCTGGGTCACTGATACCAAGATTTCCTGACCAGCCCCGACGGAACAGGGACAAAATCCTATCTTTCATGAAACTGATTACGGCGGCTGGCAACTGTAGGCGGGCAACTAAAGGCATTTCTTGGCTGGGTGTGAAAAATCACTCTGATTTTTTTAAAAACTTCTTGTGAAAAACTTTAAATGGAAAATTGCAAACATAAAAAGTAGAGAAGAGTAAAAAGAAATCCCCCCCCCATGAACCTATTGCAGAACACCATTGGTTATGAGATGGCCTGCCATTCTCTTTCATCTCTGCACCCCCCCCTTCTGAAGTACTAAAAACAAATCCATTGGAAATACACTAAGTTTATATACTGCAATATTCATAAATGCCTCAAAGTGTCTCTGATAAAACCTTTTCACACTAATGCAAAACCGATGATCATACCCAACAGAATTAACACCCCAAACCACACTGTCCGCTTATTTGGGGGAGCCTCCTGCCTAGTTGTAGTAAGAGGGGGTGGTAAGAGGAAGAGGAAATACTGTCTTCTTTTGCTGCCACCAAGCAGGGTGACCCCGGGCAAGCTGATCAACCTCCCTGACCCTTAGCCTTCTCACTACTAATAGAAAATCAGAGATGTCAGTTTCTCAAGTTTTATCTAAACTCCAAACACTTCTATTCTCAGGTCTCCGAGAGTCTATGCAGGCTAGCTATAATATTGCCTATAAGTCACTTTAGTGCTCTTCTTTGAATAGTGTTAAGAGATATGTGCACGTAGGTTAATTTAAATCCACACTCCAGGGTGGGAGCTAATGTTTAAAGTAATCAGATTCTGGGGCGCCTGGGTGGCTCGGTCGGTTAAGCGTCCAACTTCAGCTCAGGTCACGATCTCGCGGTCCGTGAGTTCGAGCCCCGTGTCGGGCTCTGTGCTGACACCTCGGAGCCTGGAGCCTGTTTCGGATTCTGTGTCTCCCTCTCTCTATGAGCCTCCCCCGTTCATGCTCTGTCTCTCTCTGTCTCAAAAATAAATAAGCGTTCAGAAAAAAAATTTAAAGTAATCAGATTCTATACACCACAGGCTGCTGGTTAGTTGAAAGACTCCAATCAGAAGTCCACACCCCAGAGGCAGCGACTGCCAGGCTTCGGATACGTTTTTGGATGCTAAAACAATTTCACTGCTGAAATCAGTGGTGTTAAGGACAAATGGAGTGGCTGGAAATCTTCTTCCAGCACCTGTACCCTGGCATGGGGATGTGAGAATCTAGGTAAACCCAGAAGCCTCTATTACCATCGAGAGTCATACCCCGAGCCTGGAAATGCAGCATAGTGCTCACACACGTTACTGGAAAATTCTGTGGCCTGACCCACTATGGTAGCTAAACACTGCCACTGGTATTCTCTTGTGCCTGCCTTCAGTCAGGTGCCCGCTGGGGCAGGACACCTGAACGCCAGAGAGCTGCGGCATCATCAGGCCCAGGAAACAGACGGTAAGATTGTCCTTGTGTCTGCTTGCTCACAGATGTCTGGGGTGCCGCTGAATTCAGTCAGAGACTTGCTTTCACTTTAACATGAAAATGGGGAGGAAACTGCGGGGAAGAGGCCTGTGGCCACTTCTGTATCTTATCATTGGAAGCCTCCAAGTTTGCAAAAGCACCCTTGGGGTGGGTATCTTCCCACTGCAAAACTTTTACCTGCACTATTTCCCTCCATCTAGAACTCCCTTTTTGTCCCCCCCCCCTCCCCCTTCACTGTAAATCCTTTCCATCTCTGAAAGCCAGGTTCAAGTCCTGCTTCCTTCAAAGAGCCTCCTCCAAAGAGCCTCCTCTAGCCACGGAGACTTAGGTGGCAGTGGGTGATATTGAACTAGTCTTCACATTTCCCAGGACCATGAAATATATTTTGGAATATATTTGGAATATTCAGGAATACTGGGAGTATTCCTGTGGTGGGCTGGTGTCTCCTCCAGGGAGAGGATACTCTAAGTACATGGCCACTAGCCATTGGCTGGTTCTCCCTCATCTTTCCCCATTTGCTACTGGGCAGAGTAGCCAGAATAATGCTAAAAACTTTTCTCAGTCTGGCTGTCAACACACTCAGTTCTCAAAGAAGAAAGCCAGGTGGGTTTGTGCTGAGGAAGAAAAGGGAAGAAAAAGGGCAAGGATTTGGCCACCATCTTGGAAAGAAGCAATTCAGCTCCGTGGGGAATAAGCAGATGGCAGGATAAAAGGGCTTCTGGTGTGGGTAGTTGTAAATGCTGATTCTGGAGAAAGCAGACCGGCAGGACAAGACCCTTCATCAATCAGGGGAAAACAAACAAAAAAATACGATTTACCAAGGTCAGAATTTGGGCCACGGAAAATTCTCTTGTGTTTACTTCATTTTTTTTTTTAACAGCACAAGAACAGAGGGAAGATGGTTTTTGGGGGGTGGGGGGAGGCCCTATTATAGCTCATAAACCTAGTGAATTAAACAGAATGCCAGCATGAGAGTAATATTGGTGAGTTCTACTATATTTAATCGGGGGGGGGGGGCGGGGAGAAAGATAAGATGGAATGCCTCTCCCCATGAGAACCACTACATTAACTTCTCCCCAGCAAGTCACATCCTGTAGAGAAAGTTACAGCAAAGATTTCTTGCCTTTAATTAGGATGAAACAACAAAATTCTTGACTAATTTGTTCCAAATTGAAGTTTCTCCTTGGGCTCAAGGAATGATGTTTTAAGAGTGTATAAAAGCCGTTCTGTGGAGAACCTCAGGACAGCTGGAGAGTTAAACTCTCAGAATGACCACTGGGCTTCTCCTTACGAGGCTGGACAGTCACATGGGCAGGCCCCAGCGCCTCCTGTGACCCTCCCTCCCAGCCCAGAAGCCTCGGGCGCCATTTTTCATTCCAGTGGGTTCCCAGATTTTCCCTCTGTAAACACCAAGCCCAGCCCCGGGCTGACTTGCCATTGTTTGCCCCAGAATTTATGGCTCAGATAAGGGAAGCCGCACAGGGCTGGGTGGGGTGGGAGGGGCAGGGGTTGCCATAAGTGAAATACCCCAGTATTTTCTTTTGCTTTACTCTCCATATCTCCACGTCCAGAACAGGCCGAGGGTGACCAGCTCCGGAAGCTTTCACGATGCCAAATACCTTCTCAATGACTTCTTTTGTGCATTTCCTTCTATTTTTATTAACTTAAACTTTTACTGGGAAAATAGCATGCGTGCACATGGTAAAAATATACCTATATGCGGGTATATGTATCAATCAATCAAACAGCAGTACAAGCAGGCAACGAAAAATTTCCCTCCTGGGACGCCTGGGTAGCTCAGTCGGTAAGCGTCCAACTCTTGATCTCCACTCAGGTCATGATCTCACCATTCGTGAGAATGGGCCCTGGGTAAGGCTCTGGGCTGACGGCGTGGAGCCTGCTTGGGATTCTCTCTTTCGCTCTCTTTCTGCCCCTCTCTTGCTTGTACACGCATGTGCTCACTCTCTCTCAAAATAAATAAACAAGCATTAAAAATATAAAAACAAGTTTCCCTCTCATCTCAGAAACCCCTGCATCAGCCCCTTCCTCCTACTGTCAATGGATTGTGTAGCCTTCCAGGAATTTCCTATGCATAATATTCTATATAAAAATAGAGAGAGAAAAACACAGATTAAATCTTACACAAGTAAGCTCATGTGCCATATAGCCTTCTGAACCTTTCACTTGTCCCTTGGAGATACACTTTGAGCACCATATGGATGTGCCACATTCTTTTTGCCAGCTACCTAGTGTTCCACTGAATGGACGCAATAGACCTTTAAAAAGATATCTTGTTTATAAGATGTGACATAGTCCTTATTTTGCAAAACTACATTACAGGAAAGGCATAGTAATGAGGAAAGCCTCATTAACTCTCCCTCCCCACCCTCCCTCTTAAACTTTCAATCCTAGCATACTTCGAAGTCTCCCTGCCCCACAGGCTGCCCGAAAGGACAACGCTGGGACATTCACTCTGGCGGAGACATCAGAGACTGGAAAGGTAAAGGCCAGGCTCGCAGAGCTCTGCCTCCACTCCCCAGTCTCCCTCTTAGAAGGCTCCAGGCCTTAGGGGCGCCTGGGTGGCTCAGTCGGTTGAGCATCTGACTTCGGCTCAGGTCATGATCTCGCGGTCTGTGAGTTCAAGCCCCATGTCGGGCTCTGTGCTGACAGCTCAGAGCCTGAATCCTGCTTCGGATTCTGTGTCTCCCTCTCTCTCTGCCCCTCCCCTGCTCATGCTCTGACTCTCTCTGTCAAAAATAAATAAACATTAAAAAAAAAAAAAAGAAGGCTCCAGGCCTTTGTTACCATGGTTACCTGCCGACAACATGCCCCCCCCACCCCCGTGGCCAAGAGGCGAGATGATCTGGCCCCTTCTCTGCTGATCACGCAAGACTTGGGTCCACAATAGGCAGAGATGCTGACTGGGACCCAAGACCACACCTGCTTAGTGTTGTAGAAGATTCAAAAGGCAGGAGCCCCTGCCCTCATGGCGATCACCTATCGTGTCCAAGAGTAACCCAACACAGTCCCATCGATGAGGACCAGGTCGCACAAACGCCGCATCCGCAATCCCCTCTCGCCGGCCTCTCTGTTGCCTCAGCATTCCGGGCTCCAGAGGACATTTTGTTGGCTATTTCACAGACCTTAACATGCCCTCCCCTAAATCTCCCAGGCAACATGACCCTAAACATCCCAGCTAACGTTACAGATTTGAAACGGCTGCACATTATCATTGGATTTTTCTGAAACTTGGTCATTCGAGCAGAAAGGGAAAAAGTGTTTCTGGAAACTTTCTCCATGAGACAACAGCACAGCTGGCTGACCCTCTAGCACGAGCCATGATGCCGCTGGCAAACAGGACTGACAGTCGGGACAGTGGTCTCGTTCGGGGAGCTGCAGATGTGCTTGCTTCCCCAGGGGGTCTCCACAGACACCCAGCTGAGCGAGGGAGAGTCCTAGTGGGTCTCACGAGACCCTGTGTGAGGCTCCCTTTCCCCAGCCCTGGCCTCGAAATAAAGGCGGATGCTGCAAGCCTTGGCTTTGGTGAGGCCGCTCTCCCTGTTTTAGGAGCAGCAGGATTTGCTCCAGATTTGTTCCCAGATTTGTCTTCAACTGCTCAGCATTTACACGGGAGCTGCCAGAGTCCTGAACTCACCCCCTCACTGGATGATTCTAGAAGAAAAAAAAAATCCTGCAGCTGTTTCAGCTTCTCTATCCTCGGAAAGACCTTCCAAATAGGAGCTGGAAGGGGCCCAGGGCTGACATTGCATCCTGAAGGAACTCTTTCCTAGACAGATTTTAAAGAACTAGGTCTGTGGGATGGAGGGTGGGGGGGTGGAAGGGGGTTTGAGCAGGGGTGTAGGGTGGGTGGAGGCAGGGTTGAGGGGAGGTGGGTGGGTTTAAATCCCTCAGACCCAAGGTGTGGCACGTGGGGAACAGGAGCATGCCTCGTGCTGTGGTTACACGGGAGTCTGTCACGAGACCAGGCATTACTTTGTCTGGTGGTATTTCAGGTTCACTAGAGTCTCTGAGTTAACCTAGTCACTCCAGGCATTACTGGAGGCTGCTGTCTCATCCTCTAGGACAGGAGTCAGCAAAGTGAACCACTGGCCAGACTGAACCCACCACCTGTTCGTAGACGGTTCTCGAGCTAAGAATGGCGTTTACGTTTTTAAGTGGCCGAAAGAAAAGCCAGAGAATAACATTTCACGACACGTGAACATTCTATGGGATTCAAATTTCAGTGTCCATAAATAAAGTTTTACTGGAACACAGCCAGGCCCGTTTGTTTACATACCGTCTATGGCTGCTTACACGCTACAGTAGCAAAGGTGAGTCACTGCCACACAGACCATATGGCCACAAACCCTAAAATATTTACTATTTGCTCCTGACAAGTTTTCTGGCCCTCATGCTAGAGCAGACCAATAGGCAAACGTGAGGGTATAATGTACCGAGGGTACTACGGTAACAAGAGAAAACACACACGTCCACAAATTTTCTTTTGACAAAATTCAATAGGATTAAGAATAAGCTGGAAAGTTTTAGAGGCGAATAACATTTTTGCTTCACCGGGGTTCAAAGTGAGTGTTCCCTGTCATCCAATCACTTGCAAATGTCCATCTATTAAAAACCATTCTTAGCTTGAAGGTCACTGGCCTGTACAAAAAGGGAGGGGACTTCAACTTTCTGATGTCATATTTCAGTCCCATAAGAGTTTAACTGGGGACAAATAGAAAATGCTTAAGTTGGGTTTGGGAGCACGAAATGTCACATGGCCAAACGTATGGCTCCTCCCCACACCCCTACGAAAGTCCCCCTCTTAAAGGAGGCCCCCACACGAAACCCTCTGAAAGGCTGTGAGATTGTCTAGAGGAAGGCTCGTGTGTTCACTGCATCACAAGCACCCTCTGACTTGTGAAAGCAACCAACTCACAGAGAGCATCAACCGCGAACCAGGCCTGCACTCAGATCTGGTGAAGTGGGGTAAGGGTGGCGAGTGCCATACAAAGACATGTGAAAGCTCGTCTACGCTTACGGACTTTCAGCTTAGAGCGTCTGACAAGCATCTCAACGATCTTCACTGGATCCCACAGATGCAAATTTCTTTCAATGTAGGGTAGAGACGGTTCAGTTTCTCTTACTCAGAACCGAAGAACCTCTATGATCATTGCTCCTCTTGGAAGAGGATTACAACAATTACCTAACCCAAAAACCGCAAGGACGAACATTTTGAAACAACCACACAGGCTAAAACAACACCGCACATTCAGACCGATAAGGCGGTTGCCGGCCTTGTTATACCCAGAACTGTCGACACTCAATTAAAAACACACACAACAACTTCAACACTATCCAAGGGGGTAGAAATACTGAGGACTTAAGAACAGAGAAGCATGGGAAGAATAAAAGACCACCCAGAGAGAATTAGCCAGGGACTGAGAAACCAGTGGAGCTTTCAGGCCTCCCCAGAAGTCACCACCCACACAGCCAGGAGCAGTGGGAAGGAGATGGTGGGGAGTCCCCAGGGGACTGGGCTTGGCACATCCTTCACCTGCTTTCCCAATGCAGGGAAGGCAGAGGGCCGTGTAGTACTTTGTTGTCTCAAATCCAGCTGAAAACTTGGTGTTTTCAAATATCACTAGGGGGCATTCTACAAGTCAAGGTCATAAAACACGTATAAAACATGTCCTTTGGCCTGCAGTTTACTAATTCACACTTACCTCCCTCCATCCTACCCTCAGACTTTCCAAATCAAAAAACATCTCCAAACAACCAAATGTGAAATGTTGGGAACTCCATCTTAACTAGTACATAAAGAACTATCACACCAGTTTAGCAGATAGAATACTTTACCAGGTTATGAAAAACCTAGCAGAGACACTCCCTTTTCTAAGACTCTTCAAAGCGACCAGCATCAAGGCAAAGATCAAATGGGGCACAATACACAATTTGTTGCCTTCGTTGTTATCGATGTTTAAAGTTTATTTTTTTATTTGAGAGTGAGTGAGAGAGAGAGAGAGAGAGAGAGAGAGAGAGAGAGTGTGTGTGTGTGTGTGTGTGTGTGTGTGAGCGAGCAGGGGAGGGGGAGAGAGAGAGGGAGAGAGAGAATCCCAAGCAGGCTCCGCACTGTCAGCGCAGAGCCTCACGGTTTGTGAGATCATGACCTGAGCCGAAATCAAGAATTGGGCGCTTAACCAATGGAGCCACCCAGGCACGCCACAAAGCACAATTTGTAAACTAGATTACCCTGGGTGAAGTCCAACCAAGGACAATGACATGCTTTTCAGAAAGAAGCCATCACTATGTCTATCAAGGTGTGGCAGATGGGAAAGACACAAACATCTACTGGTTGCTGTATCAGACACTGTAACATACACTACAGGTAGTTAATCAAGAGAATACAACTTCTACATCAGTGACCCATGCGGTCTACAGAACCATCGTGTTGGCAAAATAACAGTTAATGGATAGAATGGTGACTGGTTCTCCCCCATGTGATGGTGGGATTATTCAGTAATCAGTGAGCTCCCATAGTCCTCTGATACAAAAGCGAATAATGTGCATTTCTCCCCTCAAATGCCTTAATTTCAATTCTGTGAGACAGCGATGAACCAAGGGCTGGAAGAGCACAGAGAAAGGTGCACCTCTCAGCCGAAGAGGCTTAAAGGCACAGCTGGACGGAATACCGGAAAAGACCGGAACACCTACGAAAATCAGAGCCCTTTCCAGGGGAAGCTGAGAAGGCTTCTATGAATAAATATTAGAAGTGTTGTCACTGTCTTCACTGTATCCCTAGAGCTCAGGGGATTTAGGATGTAAATGAATGCCTTCTGATACAATAGACTATAATTTCTACACGAGAAACAGTCTCTCTCACAAAGCAGTGTTGTCTTGCTTTTCCTGAAAATGTACCATCTTCCGGACTGTCAGAGACCTCTGCTTCTAAGATGATGCCTGAAATTAAATTAGCCCCCAAAGACCAAAGCTCAGGGCCTGTGGGAGAAGGAGAAGTCATGGCTCCATCCATTTCCTAGCTTCCCTAGACCCTACCACTCAAGAAGTCCCTAAAAGGACCGATGGAGTAAAAAGTTTGGTCTCCAGGCCTTGCCTGAAACATTGAGGGTGTCTGGACCAAAGAGCCCCAGACACAGCGACCATGAAGATGCACCTGACCCTGGCGTGTCCTGGGCCAAGATACGCACCAGATGAAGAAGGACTACCCCAGCGCCTCTGCAACGGTGATGCCTGAAACAATACCCGCAAAACCAGAATCTCCAAAAACAGGTCATACTGACCCAGTCTAAACATCCTATTTTCCCCCATTAAAAAGTGAAGAACAACCACCCACCTACCCACTGGAAATAGTTACAATTTTACAAAGGGATTCCCATAAAACGAATGTCTTTGGGAGATGACAGAAGGAAGAAGAGACAGACAGACATTTTCTCCTCTGGTGGAAGTTTTGAGATATTGAGGCAACTTTGCATTTTGATTGCCATTTCCAGGCAAAATCCTTTTGAGATTTCTTGTTCCTCAGGGGTTTACTCCACATTCCTACAAGCCAACACTTCCAGGGTATCGCATCATGCTCTCTTAATCCCATAACCCCCAAACCCCAAGTGTTTGATGAAATCTGACAAAGTGAAAGTTAAGGAGGTCTCTTCCTTGAGTAAATCAGTTCCCTTGGAGCCTTACAACTCCCTGGAGGGTGGCAATCAGCCAAGGTCAGGAGAGTGAGTCTGCCTGAGAAAAGATGATGATTTCATTGGTTGAGACTTTATGAGGCTTTGCATGTTTTATGTGGCAAAAACTTTTGCTATCCTTTTGCAACGGGGGGAAAACAAAGCAAAACAAAACTCCATCCCTGGCAGGGCTCTTGAGTCACACAATCTGGGAAGAGAACACAGCCAAAGTCCAACTCCATTTCCCCACTGTCTGGATTCTCAATGGCAAGTTAATGCTGGGGGATGACCACATTTATGTGCAAGAGGCTTCCATTCCCAAGTGTGGGGCTCTCCTCAGAGGGCTCACTGATCATGGTCATTCTACTGTGAGGGAGCAGACACCGGCTGTAGGGGAGACCCTAGGCGGACTTTCCCACCACACTGCCTTGGACACTCTGTCCACTGACAGATGCCCAAAAGCACCCGACCCAGAACTTTCTGAAAGACAAGCTTGTCTGTCTTCTTTCTGTCTCAGGGTTGTCCATCTCAGAGACTTGGTTTCCTCGTGTCTACAATGGGGATGAAATACTCCATTTACCCTCACAGAATTAAGAATGAGGTAACATGTCACAAAACTACAAACATTAAAGCAGGGTGGCAATGTCATGTGAGTGGGCAAATAGATCAACAGAAAAGACTATATAGAATAGGACCTAGCATATACAATGATTATGATAAAGACATCGAGAAGAAAAGATTGAAAAACACTGTTGTTATAATGGTATAGCCATCTGGAGAAATACACATTTAATCCCAATGTCATACCTTATGAAGAATTACAGATTGTTCAAAAACTGAAAACATGAAAAACACGATCACAAAAGCACTAGATGAAAATACAGCTGATGGGAATGTAACAGGATGCAGTTGCTTTGGAAAACAGTCTGGCAGGACTTCAAATCATTAAATATCAAGTTACCACGTGACGCAGAAATTCTACACCTAAGTATATACCCAAGAGAAACAAAAACACGTCCACACAAAAATTTGTATACAAATGTTTATGGTAGCATTATTTGTAACAGCCAAAAAGTAAAACAACACAAATGTCCATCCACAGATAAATGGATAAACAAGTTGGGAATGCAAGCTGGTGCAGCCACTCTGGAAAACAGTATGGAGGTTCCTCAAAAAACTAAAAATGGAACTACCCTAAGACCCAGCAATTGCACTACTAGGCATTTATCCACGGGATACAGGTGTGCCGTTTCGAAGGGACACATGCACCCCCATGTTTATAGCAACACTATCGACAATAGCCAAAGTATGGAAAGAGCCCAAAGGTCTCTCGATGGATGAATGGATAAAGATGTGGTATATATATGCAATGGAGTATTACTCGGCAATCAAAAAGAATGAAATCTTGCCATTTGCAACTATGTGGATGGAACTGGAGGGTATTATGCTAAGTGAAATTAGTCAGAGAAAGACAAAAATCATATGACTTCACTCATATGAGGACTTTAAGGGACAAAACAGATGAACATAAGGGAAGGGAAACAAAAAGAATATAAAAACAGGGAGGGAGACAAGACAGAAGAGACTCATAAATATGGAGAACAAACTGAGGGTTACTGGAGGGGGTGTGGGAGGGGGGATGGGCTAAATGGGGAAGGGGCACTAAGGAATCTACTCCTGAGAACATTGTTGCACGATATGCTAACTAATTTGGATGTAAATTTTTAAAAATAAAAAATAAAAATTTTAAAAAATGGATAAACAAGATATGTTATAGCTATACCTATACATACAATCAGATATTATTTGGCCAACTTAGAACCTTGAACATATTATGTCAAGTTAAAGAAGCCAATCACAAGAGTCTGCATATTATGGGATTCCACCACAGGAAAGTCCAGAAGAGAGAAATCTACAGAAACAGAAAGTAGATTCGTTTAGTGTTTGCTCAGGGTTGAGGGGAGGGGAGCTCTAAAATTAACTGTGGTGACAGTTGCACATATCTGTGAATACACTAGAAACCAATGAATTGCCCACTTTAAATGGTGACCTGTATGGTATGTGAATGAGATCTCAGCAAAGCTGTTTTTTTTTCAGAAAAAGGAAAAAGATTTTTAAAGTATAATTTTAGAGAGAGGCTTTCTAAGTATAAGCAAAATTTAGGGCCATAAAAGGAGATAAATTTGACCACACACGTACAAAAATTCTACTTTGGAAAAGTAAACATAAAAGCAATTCAAAAGACAAGAAGCCGGAGGGGGTGGGGTGGCATTTGCAACTCATATCCAAAGGGTTAATTTCCTTAACACAGAAAAAGACCAACAACCCAACAGAAAAAAAAATGCATTATCGTATGAACACAGATGGCTTTTAAACATACGAAAGGATGTCCAACTTCATTTATAGTCCGAGCGACAGAGAGAGAGAGAGAGAAACTTTGCAAAGATACCTTCGCCCATTCTGATGGGCAAAGATGACAAGGTATAATCACATTATATTGATGAGGGGGGAGGGAAACAGACACCCTGAAACTCTGTTAATAAGGGTAAAAAGAACACAACTTTTGGGGGGACATTTTGGCACTATCTAATCAGACTGTAAATGCACGTGCCCCTTCAACCCAGAGATTCTACGTGCAGAGATTTTATGCCGCAGACCTCCTTCGTGTGTCTGAAATGAGCTCCGTGTAAGGAAATTCGTGGTGGCATGGTCTGTTACAGCAAAGGCCTGGGAAAAACGGAATGTTCGGCGATTATCCAAGTCGCGCCAGCTCCACACACAGGAAATGCTAAGCAGCATCATGGAGAAGGCAGCAGGTCTATCAGGAATGAGCTCCAAGAAACATCCTGAGCTTAAATAAGAAGGTTATCAGTGACTGTATTGCGTCTGGGGAAAGGGGGGGGAATGGCAGACACACACGGCGGCTTGCAAATGGGCTCTTTCTGAAGGCTACTTGATCAACTGGGGCTTTTCGTCCCCCTAAAACTTGATGCCATTGGGGCTGGAAAGGAGGAGAGGGAAAGGAACAGGAGGGGAGGGGAGGGGAGAGGAAGAAGGAACGGAAGGAATGGAAGGAAGGGAGGGAAGGACAGGAGAGAGGGAGGAAAAGGGCAGAATCACTGCAGAGGAAGAAAAATATTTGGATGAATAGATCTTTGACAGATATTATCACCAAAGATGGAATGCTAGGGATTTTCACATTCCAGGTTATAAATTTCTGCCACAGATGCGTATTTTATAATAAGCATGTATGGCTTTTGCCATAAAAAATACATATAAAATTACTACATTGAACTCCTTACAGGGTGAAATCGCAACGCGTAGCTGTTGTTTACGCTATTTTAAAGGATTTAAAGGAACTCCCCTGGGAGAAACCAAAAATAGCCAAAAGGAGAGAGAAAAACACTTTGCCCAGTTGACCCAGGCCAGCTTGGAATGTTGACCTTTTATCTTTGTCCTTAGAAAGTCAGCAGGGACACAGAGAGGGAGAACGGACGCGCGCGGGACTTGGTGGAAAGAGGGGCTTGCGGCTGCTCAGCCTGAGGCCAACGGCACAGAGACACCTCTCCCAGTTGTAGCCTAGCCCTGGGGCCAGAAGTCCTCACCGGCTCTCCCGACCACCCCCGCTCACCTTCTCTTTTTCTCCATCGGTCCCTCATCTCCCTGAGCCATTCAACAACACAGGTGTGGCAACCGTGCTCCTATAATGACGGCAGAGGGTTTTGCAAATGTATCAAGAAGAAGGGCCGTCATGCCGTAAGTCAACTTCTAGAAGATGGTATCTGAAAGGTGGACTCATTCACTCTGCTTACTCAAGGCCTGTCCGGGCAGCCGTGAATCCCATCCTTACCGCTGCTTCTTGCTGCCTTCAGCCTCTCTAACTCCACGGCCATTTAGGGCCTTCCTTGCTGAATCAATGACATCTTGTCTATGATCTTGACTCAGCTCCAAGTGATGAACCAACTTCACTGGGAGCGTCTGCTGAGAGCTCTCTGAGAAGGGCCATTGTTCCCTTTGCACTTGTCCAAAGCCTCCATTTAGGGACGGCCGTGACTGTGGACGGAGGACATTCATCACTGGGAACATTTGCCAGCAAATGAGAGACAGCTGTCGGGCACGAACGGCGTGTGGCCGAATGTTGCCCGCGGTGAGATGTATTTCCCAAGGGAGGACCCCGTCACTTATCTTTTCTTCCAGGCTGTGAGAAATGGGGAAGACGCTCACCTTCCCCCTCCCACCCGAGAGCCCACACTCGTGCCACTGCTCGCGCGGTGCGGCGCGCACGGTGGCACGGGGGGCACACGGCAAACAAGGCCCCCCGTTTGCTGGGGAAGCGCCGGTCTCCGGGCCCGCGGAGAGGAGCGCTGGTCATGCAAGCCACGCCCGTGTGGCTGGGGACTGGGCCTCGCCTCTCTCGAGCCTCCACGTGCCCCCCAGCAGCCCTGGGTCCACACTCCCCGCGGAGACTTCTGGACGCTCAAGGCTCGGTGGAAAGGAGGCAGCTGCGAAACCGGGCAGAAACTCCTGGGGATCGCCAGGAACGAAGTGAAGGGCCACCCGCGTGGCAGACGCCACCCCGCCGTGCACTTTGGGAGCTGTGAAACCAGCCGTGGGGACGAGACAGAAATAGGGGAAACAGAGACCCTTGCGTCCCGCATGGAGGACGAACGGCTGGGGCCAGATGTGATCAACGAACGCGGGCTTCCGGGATGAGGTGGCTGTGACCGGAAGGGCAGAGGGAAAGAGCGCCCGTTCCCCGTCATAAGGAACAGCGTGAGCAAAGGCCTGGCCGGCCCAGCAGGGAACACGCTAGGGAGGCAGAACACCTGCAGCCCAGGCACCCAGAAAAGCTCCCTTTCAGGGAAGTCTGTTTCATCAGGCTGGGGCTCCGAGACAGCCGAGCATCAGCCGTGAGCAAGGCCGGGGAACCTTCCTCGCCGTTCCAAAGGGGTACGCCAAGACAGCCGGACTGCAGCCCGCAGACTCACACTGCACTTAACATTAGATTAGGCATGGCTGTGGGTCCGATCTGAAGCCATCTGAGGATGGCGATCATGGCTACTGCCATCGGGCTAGACCGGGCAGCAGAATGGGCTCTAGAGTCCGGCGGAGCTGGGTTTGCATCCCACCGCATTGGCGGTGAACTTGTGCTTGGGCTGCCTCTGGCCTCGAAGTCTGGCTTCCATTTCCTCCATCCACAGAATGAGGAGAATAATATTTACTGCTGGATTCCTGCCTCCCCGCCCCCACACCCAGTGCTGGTTCTGCAGGCCTGGAATAAGATGAAAGTGTCTGATGGAAAAGCTCCGGGAAGCCTTTTATTAACATTCTTAGCTCAGCCTAGCTCAGGGGAACGAGTCCCTGCATTCCAGGGGACTTCTCCCCCGGGGAAGCAATGCCAAGAATGTCACTGCAAGATTCTAAGAGGGTTTTCCAGTCAGAACCCCTCCAGGTATTCAGCCACCCCAGGGAGGCTACAGGTGCCTGGTGGAGGGTGAGAGCTGGTACCCACAAGTTCTTTAGGGATTAAGAAGTCTTCAGGGACCCCGGAGTCTCTAGGGATTGAGTCGGATGGTGAGAATAAAATGCCCAGGGAGGGATGCTGCAGCTGGGCCCAGAACACAGTCACTATTAAACACGGGCAGCAAAGCTTACCCTTGGCTCAGAGTCTGAAAGCCCACCTTCTGGGAGAAACAACTTCCTACTCGGTGGCTGTGTGACAGTTACATTCATAGGCTCAGGCCCTCAGTCACCCCAGGAGGAGAAGGGCTGTCACAACGCTTCTGGAAACACAACTCTCCGGGATATTTGCAAAGGTAAAAGAATGGCACATATGATGAAATAAAAAGTAAAAGGTAGCAGCATTACTGTTGTTAATAATCACTCTTGATTCATGATGATGCACGTAATATCAGGCAGACAGCAGCTCAGGGCAGGGAAGATGAAGAGAGTCAGGGTATGTGAGTTGTGGGGGGCGAGGCGGGGGGTGGGTCTCTTCCCCAAACAGAGGTAGTGCAGGAAGCCAGGAGAGGGAAGACAAGTATGGCCCAAGCAGCCCAGCCCTTGCCAGGCAGCAGCTGCCCAGAGGCCAGGACTTCCTTGGGCCCACGGGGACCCCACTGTATTGGGGCGTAGCAGCCTGGGATGATTCAGCTAAATACACCTAGCAGCGAGTGTCTCTGAATAGATGTTCTACAGGCCATGTAGGCACTAGTCCTGGGACACAGAGGGCTCACCATCCTCTGCATGTTGGGGTGGCACTCTGGAGGGGAAGGGTCCACCGCCGGCAGGGGTGAAATGAACTTCACCAGCCCGACCGAATCTCTTCCTGGGACTTCAGTTGACTGCGACCCTGCATCTAATTGCTCACCTCATCAGCTACGTTCAGACACGATTCCACCCAACTCTGGGCTCCCATGGCCGACAGAGCCTGCCTTCCGGCCATGAGTACCTCTGCATTGAAAATTAAGAACAGCAACGACGAGGGGAGCACTGTGGCCTTCCCTTCATCTGCGATGCGATTCCCAACCCAACACGGAAACAATCACCTTTTACCCATGTCCACTTGTTTGCCTAGCTTTTCACTGATTCTCCCAACAAGCGGGGGACGTGCGTAGAGCAGGGACTATTCTAGATGCGGACGGCTGAGGTGACCGAGGACTCATGAGGCACGGTGTTCTCACACTAACGGGTTCGGAAACAGGAAACAGCCCTTCACGAATTGGCTTCCCCTCCCCACACAGCCTTCGTGGCGGTATGAACGAAAGTGAAGGTTTAAGGCCTCAGAAATCAACATGGCAGACCGCGGGCAAACTCAATGTCTTGTCTCACGACTACCTACCACCAATCACTAGCCCTGAGGCTGTGTGTGCTGCTACTGAGAAACGAGATTTCCCTCGACCCTTACCAACCTCCCAGGAAGAGGGTAATGAGCCCCTTTCAGATGAAGAAACAGATACCCGGAAGCAGCGATTGCCCAAGGTCACAGGTATCCAAGCCTGATATGAACCGGTTCTTCGTAAACCCTACAACTTTCACCATTATATTCCTTATAGCCCGAACAGTGCGGGAGCAAAATACTCAGTCCCTCTTGAAGGAAGAAGCAATTCAGAGACACCGGGTGGTTCAAAAGTCCTTCCCTGCCTTTGCCCGGTGGGAAAGAGGTGGGACCATCATTTGGGATCCTCAGGCTATTATCCTACCCCTTCCCCTCCATGAGCTATGGGTCTGCGGGCTTGCCCCATGCCCAATCCCACCCTCAGAACCCTGTAAAGTGTGGAAAACTCCAGTAGGCCTGTACCTTCAACCTCTTCAGAGAAGTGCAAGGGAGAATATTCTTTTAGGATGTGTTTGGTTTTTTCCTATGGACAAGAGACTGGAACCCAAAGTAGTCCACGTGGTGGTAAACCATTCATCTGGAAGAGGCTGTGGTCACTTGGCTGGGTCCCTGGGAAGCAAGATGTCCCTGCATGTGAAGTGCTCAGGGAATGAGACCCAAACTCCCAGGCACAACCCAGGTCTCCCACCCCATCTCTCCCCACCCCTCCCATCTCTGGCTTCACCTTTGCACTTGCTGGTGCCTTGGCCTGGAGCTCCCAACCCCGGTTCTCCACCCAACAGGCTCCTTCTCTTCATTAGGGTCTCAACTCCAATATCATCTCCTCAGACTCTTCATGAGCACCTGGCTAATACGGGGACCACACCCACCTCTGAATTACTCTCACAACATCCTGTGTGTGTTTTTCATGTTACTTACAACTACCTGAAATTATCCTTTTTTTTTTTTTTTTTTTTTTTTAGAACTATCATTGCTTACTTGTGGTCTGCTTCCCTCCTCTGGAATGGGAGATCCATTAGGACAGCAGTCGCAGGAATAGTGCACCCAGCTTGATCTCAACACCTAGGCAATACCTAACACATAGCGAAGCTGAAGAAAGGGCTTATTGTGTGAGTATTTGGAAATTCTCCCATGCTGAGGGGCTATTGAAGGATGTGAGCAAGTTCACTGCAAAATCACAAATCCTTTGAACTGGAAAGGACCCTGGGGGTGACGCTTGAACTTCACAGAAATGAAGATCTTTATTGTTCCATCACCCAGGCGTCAACATTCCAGTGGACCCAGGAATTGAGAAGGCAGGTCTGGAGATGTGGGGCAGAAACTGACCAGTCAGTACACGGACAGGTGGGATAAAGAAAGAGAGGTCAGTAACTGAGTCTAAGCATGAGAAACAACAGTGAGAAAATAGTCAAGACCAGCTGAGCCAACCTCAGGGTTTTTTCCATTTTCTGAAAACCTTTAGTTCTTGGCTTTACACACAGTCGGATTTGCTGCCCACCCGCTGAGCCACGAGGGAAAGAGGTCGCCCTTCTGCCCACGCTGACAAGACCCCGGGCAGCTCTGGGTCCTGCCTCGTGGCCCAGCAGCTTCACAGAACATACCACTGGGCAAAGCGAAAACAGGTGGTGTGCTATTCCTGGTCCAAACGGCTCTTTACCGCATAAACCCTTGAATCTCAAAAAGACAAACAAACAAACAACAACCACAACCATTATTTCAAGCAGAAATAGAGATGGAACAAACAATGTTAGAGGCCAACTCTACCCAGATCAAACGGACCCAGGGTGGGACAGGCACTTTATCGTCTTCGGATGCACCTATTTGGAGTGAATATTCCCATCTCCTGGGTGGAGAGGAGCAAAACTGAACTGCTGCACAGATCTAGTAACTTCATTTCCAACCAATCAGGTCCTAGATGGAAAAACCCAATTCCAAAGCATTCTACTCAATCTGATAAACCTCTGGCCAGAAGCTCTACTACTCAACTATCAGAAACCAGCTCTACTGCCCCACGCTTACGTGGGGGTGGGTTACAAGCATCCCCGCCCCTCATGACAATGGCAAGTTGCTAATTACCACGACAGTTCTGATCAAAGGTAAGCTTTGGAGTCAAACGTAAGGGTGGCTGTTATAACAACCTCGGGGGCAAAGGATCTTGAACAACCCAACAATCAATAAGGAAAATGACTTCCCCATTGACTCCTCCACATGGGGTGGGTATGGCGGAGAGAAGTTCCTGTCCCCTCTTTCCAGAGGACACCGACTGACATTCCGGTGTTGCCCTGGCAATGCCACGTTCTGCTCCAACTCAGATTTGTAGGCTTCTGGTATCAATAACATGCAAGAAGCAAACTGTTACAAATTCCCTTTCATGCCGATATCCCATTCTTCACTCCCCAAGATGAACTTTCTCGTATGTATCTTTCTGCTTGTATGTGTTCCTGCTTAATGCGTACGGCTGTGCGAATGTTTACTGGCTGTCAATGCGACTGTCAGATGACCTATTCTGCTTCTTACCTTTCACTTAGCGCTAGGTCTTAAAGATACATCTACGGTGCCGGATCGACATCTAATCCACTGCTTCTACCGCTGGGTAATTTCTCTAGGGTTCCTGCCCTCATCATTCTCCTGTTCATTCTCCCCAGAGACACTGAGACTGCTTCCCATTCTCCACCGGCACAAATAAGGCTGCAAAGATCACCTTCAGACCCTCCCTGTGTGGACCCGCTCGGAAATTCCTGCGTGTTCTGAGAACCCTAGGTAGCCTGCAGCCTCACACTCCTGCCAGTTTCCCGGGTGGTCATGCGAATTGTCCCTGACGACTAAAGGAGCCCAAGCACTCCTTCAGATGCGCGTTTGCTTTGTGGAGGCTCCTTCACCCGCAACCTGCCATTCGTAGCCTTTACTTGTCTTTATTTCCATTGCAGTGTCTGCCTTTTTCCGGTTGACCTGCAGGAGTTCGTTGTATGTTCTAAATGTCAGCCCCTGGCAGGTTTTAGACACTGTCCGTCTCTCTCTCCTCTTTGCCAGCTGCATTAACTTTGTCCAGGATGTCCACTAAGGAACAGAAGCCCTTAACCTCGATGTAATCAAAACTCTCACAGGGGCGCCCGGGGGGGCTCAGCTGGTTAAGCATCCGACTTCAGCTCAGGTCATGATCTCACAGTTTGTGAGTTCGAGCCCCGCATCGGGCTCTGTGCTGACAGCTCGGAGCCTGGATCCTGCTTCGGATTCTGTGTCTCCCTCTCTCTCTCCGCCCGCCCCCCCTCTCTCCTTCAAGAATAAACATCAAACAAAAATCTTAAAACAAAAAAAAAAAAAAAGAGGGGGGAAAAAAACTCTCCAAAAACTTGAGGACAGCAGCCATTTCTCAATTGCACAATTCCAGTTTCTTGAACACTCACAGTATATATACCACCCATGGGGTGAGGTGCTGTGGACACAAAGAGGAACAATGGCTTTGACCCTTATAGAGTGTACAGCCTCCTGGGAATATAGACTTCCCGTCAACTATAGCATGGACACAAGGACGATGGCAGGGGTACAGGTACAGTGAGCAGTTAAAGTCTTCAGGGGGTAAAGGCTGAGCGAGCCTTGACAGATAAGCTTGGCAGGCAGCGCTGAGGGGAGGACATCCAGGCCAACAGAACAGCAAAAGCACGAGTCCAATTTGGAAAACCACAAGGCATTCAGGAAGGGGTGAGGGGTGGCGGGGGGGGGGGGCACACGACAAAGTGAGAATGGCCACAGAGGCTAGACAAACAGGAAGAGCCATGAAAAGAAGGAGCTCGGATTCTCTCCAGGGCAGTACAGGGGACAGCACCTCTCTCTCTCCCCGCAGCCGGTGATAGAGTGCCTTAGACACCATCTGCACTCAAAAGAGCAGAGTTCAGGGGCCTTAAGAAATCTGGGTCCACCTTCGCTACAGCAGCAATGTACTGAAATCTCAGAGAAACTGAAAGGCGGAATATTCTAGAAAGAAAAGGGTTCGTGAGCACCCAAGTTAAACTACCAAGGCGGACAAGAGACATCCACAGGACAGGTCCGGACCGTCCCGGATGGACTGAGGCCTTCCCTCCCTGGCCTCAGTTGGAAGCTGTTCCCGCTGCTGTTCTTGCCTTGACGAAAGTTCTCAGCCACGAGATTCCCCAACTGCCAAGTGTCCTTGTGCCGGAAATGTACCGCGTAAAGTCATTAGTGACACAGCGGAATCTTACCCAAGACCCCGCCAGGACCTCTGCCAGCCAGCTGTTTCCTCTTGAATCTAAACCATTTTCACACTCAGTGATGGTAAATTTTTTAAGGGGGAAAAAAAAGCCATTTGTGGGGAATATTTTGTTCCAAGCTATGTAACTGCCCTTATTTTTTCCAGCCGGGGGAGAAATCGATACGCACAGACACATGGCAGCCGAGTACGAAGGCAGAGAAGGGTTGCTGTGTGAGGTACAGTGAGGGAAGGGGTTAAAGGCATGGGGGCGGGGGGGAGCAAGGTCAAGGTGTCAGGGCTGAATGAGCCTTGACAGATAAGCTTGGAGTCTAGAAATCACTCCACCCTAACAGTCTCTTGGCACTCTTGCTTTCTCTCTCCTGGCTGCCTCAGCCTCCCCAGGGCAGAAAAATACATCCTATTGGAAACCAGCAATCTTACCCTTGGAGGGCTTTAATAGCTTTAGGAAATGACAAGAAAATGGGGCTGACTGTCACTTGACATCCCCTCTCTGCTGATACACACACGCACGTCCCTCTCACGTCTGGTGTGTGTGAAGGGAAGGCACTTATTAGCTTCCTCCCCCTTCACCATGGCCCTACCAGCTACATATATCTCGGGCCATAAGGATGTAAGGGGCGGAGGAAGCCAGACCCCAAGATCAGGGTCTCCTGTCTTCCTCCAACCCACCAAAGGGGTCCTCCAACACCACCCGTGAGACCACTTTTGCTCTGAGACAACTCCCAACCCTGTTGTTACGGAAAGATAATCAAGTGCCTAAAGGCATCTACACACTCTAGAGGTCCGCTGCTTAGGACAAGAGGCCCCTGCCTGCCAGCTGCTATGCCCGTGTCAGGAGTCCAGCCACACTGGAGAACTGAGGCAGAGAGTGACCTGTGCACAGACTCGCGCCTGATCCCCACAGAGCGTGGGCTGCTGGGGTGCTGTCACAGTCAACATCTGGGTACCTCTCTGCAAACTTGAATGCACCGGGGCCCTTACATTGGGGTCAGAGGAGAAAAAAACCTGCACACCAAGAGATCCACCAATCAACCAGAGTCCCAAAGACTCTTTCAGCCCGAGTGGAGACGTGGAGGGTGAGGGCACGGGAGGGAGTTGTGCTTCAGAGGTATCTGATCTCAACCACCGTAGATTAAATTCTCTGAGAACAAGACGGCCTTTCCCCACTCTCAAGGGAACCAGTGTGTGGCCAGCCGGGAGCGACACCTGGATCCCATAACCCTTGGGGATGTGCTCCCAGCCTGAACTGTTTACAATTACACACACCAAACCAACATCAGCTGGGCGGGGAATGGACGCCTGCCCATGGAGAAGCCAGGAGGTCAATGGGAAAAAATGATTGTAGTCAATGCTGAGCCTTCATGTTTGGACCCTTTATCCAAACTGCCGCGATGTTCTCATGCCCCCGCCCTGTGCAGACACCAGGGCCTCCTCTGATCCTCATTTCCAGGGAGCTTGGAGTGGCAGTGGGAGGAGCCCCCACCCCTTGGAGGTTAGCCGAACACAGGGCTATTTAAGGACCCACAGAGGGAGGATAAGAATGTTCTTTCCCGGGAATCCTAGTCACCATGACGCTAACGTGCACTCGGCCAGGTGGGATGGCTGGCAAGATCCCAGGGTTAGCAAATGGCTTGGAGAAGGTGGCCTTCTTTGCATTAGGCCATATGGAATGACACTTCCTAGGGCCTGATGAAACACCAGGGGCTATGCTGAACAGATTTTCACTTTGGCTTCCTCGTCCAGGAAGGAATGAGATGCTCTTTGGCAGAGAGCAAGCCCCACTTTCCCTACCCTGACTCTGAGGTCATCAGCTCCCCCTGGGGAAGCCCAGGATTCTAGCCACGGCTACTTGAAATGAAAGCCCGACACTACTAGAGACCTGGGGTCAAGGGGAGGCTCGTTCGTTCTGGGTCTTTCTGGCCTCAGGTTCTCAGGGGGAATCCCTTTTCTAAACTCAAGACTCAGGAGACCTGAATGGAATCGTCAGGAAAAAAAGAAAGAAAGTGGCAGAAAGTCAAGAGGAGAGAATGCGGGTATGAAAGAAGATGGCGGGGCGGGGGGGGGGGGGGGGAGGCGAAAAGAGAGAGAGAGAGAGAGAGAGAGAAGGCTGCATGTCCAGGTGCAGGAGCAAGCCTGAGTGCAGCACCCAAGAGGGGTCTCGGAGCACCAAACACTCACACTTGCCCTTGATGGTTCTGTCATTAACCCGACCCACTCTGTCACAGGCTGACTTCCAGGGCATCTGGGATACACGGACCTGAACTTCAACGGGCTTCCATGGTCGCCAGTGGCACACGCGCCTCACCTAGCTCAAGGGCCTGCAGTGGCTCTCTCGGGAGATCCTCGAGAGCTCCAGACACCAGGAGATGTCACAGTCCAGCTATACTGCAGACAACTGTACTCGACCCTCGCATACGCCATGATCCTCAGCCGCAATCCCAGAGGTACCGACTACAGGGACCCCACCTCTAAAACCCGCTAGAAGACGCACAATCCCACCCTACCATGACTATCATGGACCAGCCGCACCGCATTAGGCATCCGAGCAGCAGGGGTGAGGTTGTCGGGTGCTTGCCATTTCAACCCAAGATCTGGCACGTCAACACCCTTTAGTCCCTCCTACTTGTACTAGAGAGGATGCCATAAAAGGCCGGACAATACAAAGGGCAGTAGGGTGGTGACCATCTCAAGCTCATAAGGAGGCTGGGATTGTAACTGAGAACATTCACCCCTTGTGGACCCAACACCATAGAGATGAAGAGTTGTCCCTTACTAACTACCACCCAATAGGTCTAACTTACCACCCAATAGGTCCCAACCCCGATATCAAGGATCCCAAGCACCCCAGCAGAGTTCCTTCCAAAAGGACCATATTTGAATTTTCGTAAATCAGCTCAGTATGTTCCAGGACTGTGGGTATTAAATAAGTCAGTGAAATCTCCAAACAATAAGCTCATTCAACACAATCTCTTTTTCTCCCCCCATCTGGGGACTTGAATATAGTCAACATGAATAAATCCTGTTGTGTAAAAACTGGGGGAGAAAAAAAAAAACAACAACGAGGGTGGAGGATGGAAGGAAATGGCAGGATTCCCACTTGCTGGTCTAACAGGGAGGCTAAGAGAGTCCCCACAACCCAAAAGGATGCTAGCGTGCCGGGGGAGCCCTGGGGAGATGGCAGTTAACAGTCTGCAGTCCAGGTAAGGAAGTTATCTGGGATTTCCCCACCCATGCATTCCCAGGTTCTCCTCTGCAGCCTTCCCATTCGTGTACTCAAACTAGAAGTGAGCCCTTCGGCTGCCCCAAATCTAGCCCCTTCCTAGACGGACCGGCCATAAGCCAGGCCTGACCCTGTATCAGGGATGTTTCACTTCAAATATGTACAAAACTTATTTCCTGCCTCTTCCCCTCCCCCTCCAGTGTCCCCCAACAAAGTCAAGACAATTAGAACTAAGGACTGCCCCCCAAAATCTTCCTGAATACCCCAAGAACAGGTGGAACAGAACTCCCTTTGCACAGGCCGAGTGGCTTGGATAGACTTGTGAGAAAGAGTTGCATGTGTGAAGTTCTCCTGTGTAATTCATGGTTGAAAGTGATCTACGCCCATATGGTCCTTGCGGATGGAAGTTCTACAGCCTTTCAACACACTGCACTTAAGAAAGATGAGAAGACACGGGTTCAGTTACCCAAGTCCTAGATCCAGACACAGTTCACCTGAAGAACAAGCCAATTCACATTTTTGATTAAAAAAAAAAAAAAGGCAACCACCACAATCTTCAGATTCCATTAGGACCCCCAGAGTAATAGTCTTCCATTGTTGTGGTATTCCACACCCCATCTCGTGGACTGGGGCAGGAAGGGCTGGTGACACCTGCTCTTCCTACAGGAGGCTTTCCCCCGTCTGGAATCATCTGGGACTAGGTGCCTTATTTTGCTAAATCGTGGGTTCTCCCTGCCTCAAAATCATCCCTCGCTAGCACGGGTAAGCAGGACTTCCAAAATCAAAAAGTCAGCCAGGAAGTAATTATGGTGCAGACTTGGGTACTCCAATTCCAATTCAATAACTTTATTGGTGAGGGACGGGAAGGAAAAAAAAAAAAAAAAGACTTTCAGAAAGGGTGCCCAATTCAATACATTAGATCCATGTGTGTGTAGCAACAGAGTTCCCAGGGTGGAAGCCTGGAGCTAATGCTTCACTATTCCATGACCCTCTTGGGCTCGTCTGCTGCCTGGGTTTTAGGAAAACTGCTTTTCCTCTTCGCTAACCAGAGGGAGATCCCCCACCCTCGCGCCGTCTGCGCCTGATGGAAAAGTCTCGTGCATTTAGGATGCTGTCAAGCAGTCCATCCTTACCTCGGATTCTGTTTACCACCCGTGATGGCCCAGGGGGCACTCAACAGAGCCTCTGTCTCGTACCACAGCATCGTGAAGCACTAGGGTTTGTTTTAAAGTCGGCTTCCTGAAGGTGTCATTTACACACGGGGGAAAAAAAAAAAATTGTCCCACTAACTGCACAGGTCTGAGTTTTCACAAATGCCTGGAGCTGTGGGCTCTCTACCACCGTAAAGATTTGAAACGTAAAGATCTCTACCATTCCAAAAATTTCCCACATACCCCTTTGCGGTCAACCCCTCCCCCCTCCCGCGGCCACGACGGACGGGTTTTCTTTCCCGGCAATTTTGCCTTTTCCAGAAAGTCACGTACATGGGATCATACAGCGCGCAAGACTTTTGAGCCTGGCTTCTTTCACTTAGCACACGGGTATGTACCTTAGGTACGAACTGCTGGGTTTTTAAGCTTTGGACTTTCGCTTTCTTGCCAAAGACATGGAATGATTGGCTGCAGCTTATCTTTGCCAGGGAGGAACCAAATTCTGGATTCAGGGCCTTTTAATAAAGCAGAGGCCTGGGAACAGGGTGACCTCCCAGCTCCATCCACCCAGAACGGAGGGGTTTCCTGGGACTTGGGGCTTTCAGCGGCAAAACCAGGCAAGTCCCACGCGAACCAGGAGAGTTGGTCCCTCTCCTTGGGACAGCCACCGCCGAAGGCAGGGCCGCACACACGCCCCGCTCAGAGGCCTCGGCCAGCAGGTTGGTCTCTCTGACGTGACAGCTGACCGACTGTCCTTCTTGGGTTTAATTGCAAGCAGAAGGCCAATTTGCAATCTGCTGGGCTGAGCCCCTGCACAGGGCTCCTGCTCCCACAGGCCTGCAGCTGTCTTTGAAGTCTCCGCGAGGGCTCAAGGAAGTGGGAAGAGAACTCAGGGGTCTGTTCAGAAGACAGCAGAGCCTCGTGGCTGTTAGTGCTGCACCCTCCCCACGCCTCCCCGGAATGTGTGACGCTCACAGAGAGATGGGACGTGAAGGTGCTCTGGGCTCGTTCTCCTTCTGCTCCGGGCCAGTGCAATGCGCCCAGGGTAATGCTGGCTCCTACCTTTTCTACACATTCTCCCTGCTCCTCCCTCGCAGCGGGGTTTTTTTGTTCGTTGTGAGACTAACCAGGGAGGAGGTGAGAGAGCCACGGCATAGAAAACTAGTATAAAAAGCTTGAAGTATCTAAAGGTTTCTTCTACGTAAACTGAGACATCAGAGGAAAGTCAGGCACAGCCTCGATGTGGCTCCACGCACGAAGCTTAAGGAGGCGCGATTCCGTGCCCACCGCCTTTCCAGCCGGTTCGAGAGAAATACACAGATGGTCCTCTCGAAGCAGCTAGGCTCCCTGGGCACCGGTTGAGCATCCCCAACTCAGAGCTCCCAGTAGCTCGGGCAGAGCTGGCTGTGAGGAACGCCCAACACATGCACAAGAAGGCAGGAATCGGTGGGGTCACAACCACGCCACAGAGGTCTTCGGGTGGCTGCTCCCCCAGACTTATTTAACGTTGCCTCTTCTCAAAACGCTTCCCAGCAGCTCTTACAATTCATCCCACCAAGCAGCCTGTGAGGCAGGTTAGTGATCATTATCCTCACTCGTACAGATGAGGGAACAAGGCCCAGAGAGAGGGATTAAGTGACTTGCCCAAGGTCACGCAGCGAGTTAGTGGCAAAGGTCGGGTTAGAATCCCGAGCCCCAGAGCGCCCAGGCCAGAGCTCAGCTCCACAAGACCCCTCGGCCATCGGTCCAGAGCATGGGCAAAGCTAGGTCTGTGCCCTCGGGAGCCCTGGAGGCCAGGTGAGCGGCTGCAGCGGGCACAGGCAGACTCATACTCACAAGCAGAAACCTGCAGGATCCTTCTCTGTACCACCAGACAGCAACACCCCTGTGCTGGAACAGACAGAAATAAGGCTCAAGTCGGGAAAGCCAAGGGCCACCAGGGTGGGCTTATGTCTCCGCTGCTGGAATGCGGCTTTGAGATCTTGCTTCGTAACATGGAAGAATGCGTGTTCCTGTTGCCTGGAATTCATTCATTCACCCACTCCCCAGTTATGCCCCAGGCACCTGTGCGCTAGCTGTGCACCAGGGGCTGGGGGGAGGGACGCTGGGAGGGGAAAGATAAGATCCCTGTCTTGAAGGTGTTCAGTCTAATAGACGAAACAGGCATATAAGACAACATGACATTAATTCATCAAATATTTGCTGGGTGCCTATGATGTACCAGGTGCTAATACGGCTATCCCTCAAGTCATTCAGGAACACAGAGGGAATCAAGGGAGGCTTCCGGGAAGAGGAGGCATGTGGATGAGGTCCCGAAGACTGAGGAGAGTTTCACTGAGCAACTCGTCCCTTCCGGGCTAAAGGGACACAGATAAGGAAGGGGTCTGAAATGGCTTTGAGTACTTCTTTCTTTTTGTTTTCTGCCAAGACTTTATTTAAACTTAAGTTAGTTAACATATAGTGTAGTCTTGGTCTCGGGAGGAGAATTTAGTGATTCATCACTTACACATAACACCCAGTGCTCATCCCAACAAGTGCCCTCCTTCATGCCCACCACCCACTTAGCCCATCCCCCCACCCGTCTCCCCTCCGGAGTACTTCTAGATAAACTCTTGCTGTTCGAAAAACAGGAGTTCCACCCTTTCGAAACTCCGTTCCCAGGGATGTTGTATCCTGCTTGACTTTGAATTGTTGCTTAATCTCTTTAGACCTCAGTTGACCTCTCTGTCAAATGGGAGTGAAGAATCCTCTGTTTGAGAGGGTGGCCCCGGCCTTCCCTAACAATCTCTGGCGAAGCGTTCGCACAAAAGTCCTTGAGAAACAAATTCCTCACGTGGCCAATGGCATTCTCTTTCCCACTGTCTGCTGCTCTCGGCTCTTGCCAGGAAATTGATTTTATTTATAAGAATCACAACCCTACGCTGACCTTTGTCGGGCTACCCACAGTCCCTCCCTCATTTCCATCTCCTAAAGACACATCCTCCCTCCAAAGATTCCTCAGTGACCACAGAGCAACTAGGACTGAAGAGCGCTCGGAAAGGCAGATGGACAAACACTGGACCCTATTTTCTAGATGGGGAAACTGAGGCCTGGAGAGCTCAGTGACTCATCCAAGGAACCAGAATGCATGGGTCTCCCCATTCCCAAGCCACTGCTTTCTACATGGCACCATGACCACTTCCTGCCTCTGCCTGGGCAGACACGCCACCCTGCCTCAGCTCGAGGGGTGGGGGTGGGGGGGGGGAAGTCTCCCTTCTCTGAATGGCAGAAGCCTTTAGAGAAACATTTCCCGTCATTAAAGGGATTTGCAAGAAAACTGGCACAGCTTCCTTAGCTTTGAAGCTTCTTGGCCCCTCCTGGCCCTTTAATTGTGCTTGGATCCAGCCCAGTTCCCAGAGCTCCCACCCCTTCAGAAGAGGGGAAGGGCCCACAGCAGAATTCCCGCCACCCAGCCTGGCCCGTCAGCACCACAGGTGACCCCTCAGTATTTCTGTTTCAGACCATTTCATTGCCAAAGCATCAAGGGCTCCCGCACAAAGAGCTTCAAAGTCACAAGGGCTCAGGGTCAAGTGCAACCACGAGCAAACCCCAAGCTTAGGACTGTGCGGTATCACTTGTGAGACTGTTTTGAAGCAGGGTTCCCACCGCCTTTCGAGCCTATAATAGCTTAAGGTGAATTACGTTAGATTTCTGGAGGCATCACAGATTTGGCGAAAGCACATCACATGAGTATGGAGGGTGTATCAGTCTTATTCCCTACGTGCTTTTAATTTTCCAGGTGAAGAAGGGCTACGTATACAATGTACGTATAACTACTTATCTTTTTTCAGTGATTCTCAATTTTGGCTGCACGTCAGAATCCCCTGACGACCTGAGCTGCACGCCTAGATCAACTGAATCAGAATATCTTGAGTGGGGCCTACATATCCCTTTTTTTTTTTTAAGGTCCCCTGATTGTTCCTAAGGTTAAGAACCACTGCTTTATGCAAAGCTTCAATAGGGAAAAACCTGAGTTCCTAGGCATAAAAAAAAAAAAAAAAGAAAAGAAAAAAGAAAAAAAAAGACATCCAGATGATTCCTTTGAAAGTGACATGAATATTATCAATCCGTCCATCTCTCTTAACTGATTTTTCTTTCTCAGACCTTCCCTGACCACAGATCCCAGTTTAAGCTTTCATGTGTTTTTATTTTTTCTTTAATGTTTTTATTTATTTTTGAGACAGAGAGAGACAGAGCATGAGCAGGGGAGGGGCAGAGAGAGGGGGAAGACACAGAATCTGAAGCGGGCTCCAGGAGCTGAGCTGTCAGCACAGAGCCTGACATGGGGCTCGAACTCACAGAGTGTGAGATCATGACCTGAGCTGAAGTCAGACGCTTAACCGACTGAGCCACCCAGGCGCCCCAAGCTTTTGTGTGGTTTTACTGGCTTGACTCCTCGCTGCTCATCTCTACCTTGCGGTACCTTAGGAAACCCACATGCCCTCTCCTGGGAATCAGGTGATCTGACTCAGAAGCAAACAAACAAAAACAGAAAAAGAGCGATTACACCTTCAACCAATGACTGTGATCCAAATTAAAGTGAATAGCTCAAGCGTGACAGCTTGGATCCAAGTATGATGCAAATTCAGGAAGCTTCCTCGGGACGGTTCCAAGTGCAATCCACAGATAGTAGGTCAGTCACATTTGGCCCTGGACACGCTCACCAGCTGGAAGAGCAGTAGAAACCAGAATTCTTGACCACATGCTGTGAGTTCAGCCAATGCCCTCCCCCCCCCCCCCCAGCACAGTGATCCAAGGGTGTCCTTATGAGAGTCATAAATATGGAAATAGCCAAGGATGGGAGCCTTTTCAAGGGACCCTGTGGATGCTGGCACTGCTTACACAACACCAAAGAGATTCATATACAAGAAACAGCAACTCTACCAACATTTTTTATGAGAACTCTTATAAAAGCTCCATCTCTGGGAGACACCCCTGCAGAGTCTTCTCACAATCCCTGCCCTTTGCTTTTGCTGGAGAGAGCCATGGCTATCTAAACAAAATGGCTCAGATGGGATGGGGGAAAAGTTTGGAAATGTTTCTGTAAGAGAGGCTGACATTCCAACGACTCTTCAGCTCCAGACCTCCCTTTACATCCTACAAAACAATGGAAAATCAGCCCCGAGTCTAAAAATGACAGGCTAGGGTTGGAGGATGTACAACAGGTAACACACACGCTAGGGAACGTGGAGAACAATTTCTCCCAAGTCAACTGCTTTGTAAGACTTAACAAATGAAAGAAAACACTTTGAGAATCTGGCCACAGCAACGAGGCATTCTGCCTGTTTGGGAGAGCTCAAAATTGGGACGTTAGAAACACAGAATGAGGCATTTCAGTGACAAAATTTGAAAGTGTCGCGAGAATTCTTCTTTATAATGTTTAGATATTTCAAGAACCCACGTAAATCTTGCTTTTCCATTTAACTTTGTTGTTAAGAAGATACCTAGTCATCCCACAATGATTCAATCTTACCTTAAAGACAAAAACTGCCCTCAATGTCTGATGAACATGAGACAACTATGGATTCCCCTTAGAGTTGCCCTGGTTAATCTGAGATTTGGCCCACACACGTTATTTTTCAATAAGAGTTCAAAGCACAGGTTAAAAGAACGGGGATTTCTACATCCCTGGGGGGGGGGATCCCTAAATTCTGCAGCTGAAACGTGTAGTTAGTAAACATATCCGCATTCACTGGTGAGGCCTGAAGACTTTCTCCAGAGTGGAACACTAAAAGATGAGTTGGATTAGCCTATGCAATCCAGATAATTCTCAAATGTTTCCATCCACTTATCACTCTCTGAGTTACTGCAAAATAAGGCAGACACATGTGTTACCAAAAACATAAACACTCTGAACTGGAAACTAAGTGTCCTTCAGTTGGCAAAAACCCCTGATACTCCAGGGTGGGAGCTCCAGGATTTTAAGCTCCCAAGAGAAAGAAGTAACTAAGAAGACTTTCTTAGGTCAAGGGCCAAGTCAAAAGCTATTAAGGCAAAAAGCTTCTGATAATAATGGGGCATTTAGAAAGAAGACCCCAAATGTTATAATATGCCCTAACTTAGGTTACTATGGTAATTTGAGGAAGCAGCTTTCTCCAGGGACCTTCATCCTGCAGCTGGCAACCCTTCATTTCACAATTCAGATACGGCACGTGCTGAAGTAAGAGGGACCTCAGAGGCCCGACACTTCCAACTCAAGCCCTGAATTCTCTGTGAGGGTCCCTCCCAAAGGGCCGAGGGGAGGGGGGAGGCAGAGTGGGAGAGGGAGTAGCAAACTTCCATTTTACAAAGAGAGGGGCCGTGGCTTCAAGTGTTCTGAGAGTGCATAAGGATGCATTCAGTCATCTCGGCATAAAACTGACGTGATCTCAGCAGAATTTGGGAGGAAAAAAAAAAAAACCCAAAAAACCAAAAAACCCCACCAGTCCGTTAGAAATGTGATAGAGGCTCCAGGGAGGGTTCACAGACAGAAACCAAAGGTTGCCCATTAATTTAACCCTGTCCCCCCCCCCCCCCAGCCGGCTTCCCATGGCCTTGGCAAAGACCCTTTCTTTCTGCGTGAGGTGCAGCCTAGAATTTAAATCTTTTACCCCCACCTGTAACCAGGTGACCCAGATTGAGAAAAAAGCAGTGGGAAAAATCAAAAGCTACGCACGACTAGCTGAGGGAACTAAAGCCGGTCCCAGAAGGTTCCTTTATGTCATGTCAGAAATGAGAAACCACTGGGAATGAGATTCCTTGGGAATCTGAGCATTTTCCTTTATTACCCTTTCCCAGGGGGAAATAAATATAGAAACAGTATTTCCTCTCGCAGGTTTGGCAGGGACGAGTCCAGGGCTGGGAGGTGCAAGAGGCTGAAATGAAAGGCGGGGGGTGTAAGGGGCGTCCGCGGCGTCCCGCTTAAGGGGTAACTCTTTAAGAAAAGCTCTTTAATCCTTGGCTTCTAGACTCCAGCCTCGGGGCTCCGAGCACTGGTGCGAGCCGAGCTGCGGGCACGACCCGGGCCGTCCCGCCCATCAGGGTTTGGCCAAGATCCCCGCCCTCGGCCAAACCCAAAACATGCCCAGCTGCGCGCTGGGCTAAACCCTCTCAGGCCCGGACGCCTCCGCGCGCTCCACCTGCCGGGCATCCCGTGCGCCCCCCACCCCCAGCCCCGCACTTCCCCCGACCCCTGGCTGGGGATGGAAACCGCTCGGAGACAGACGGTTACCTGGGCGGCCGAAGGACGGGGAGGGAGTGGAGCTGCGAGCCCACCCCACCGCCCAAGCGCATCCCCGCTCAGGCTCCTCGCTGGGGTCCGCGGGCAGCCCTCCACTCCGACAGGCGCCCGGGCGAGACGACCCAACGACTTGCTCCTCTGCCCCCAAGCCGCGCGGCGCCGTTGCCAATTCACTCGGGGCCTCCTTGGCCCCGGCATCTTTCCCGGGCGGCCGGGACTTGAGAGGTGGGTCGCCAAGCGCACCCTCGCTCCTCCAACAGGTGAAAGGCCTCGCCACGCCGACCCCGCCCTCCGCGCCGGGGAGGGTCCGAGAGCCCTCTCGGGGCCCGCGGCGCCGCCGTCGCCCGGGTCTCCGGCCCAGGTTCGGGCTGGACGGGCGCAGCCGGCTCTGCCCACCTGAGTCCCGGCGGGAAGCGAGGCGCCAGCGGCGCAGCCCCCCCCCACCGCCCCCCCCCCCCCAGCCCTCCTCGCGGCGCGACAGTGGAGTGCGTGCGCGCCGCGCCGGGACCCGCGCCCTCACCTTTGTACCGCTCCATCGGGGCCCCGGCGTGCGCTCCCGGCCGCTGGGCTCCGGCGCTGCGCTGTCGGCGCTCGGCTCCGTGCCCGGGCCGCCGCGCTGGCCCCTCCCCGTGAGGTCACGCTCGCCGCCGGACCTCCTGGCGCTCGGACCCCGTCCCCGCCCGTCGCGCCGCCCCCGCGGGGGAACTCCGCCGCCGAGGCCCCGCAGCGCCCAGGTCCGTGCGCGCCCCGGGCCCTGCTCCCCGCCCGCGGCCGCCCGGCAGTTCCTTCTCGTCCGGGACCCGGGGGCGGCGGCAGGGCGCAAGACTCGGCTGTGCCCAAACCCTGGGAGAGGTTCTGGCGAGCCCGAGGGGCGGGCTGGGGCGGGCCTACGAGAGCTGTTCTTCCAACCGCGGGGCTGCAAACCCACTGCCCGGAGGAGGAGACCGAGGTCGAAGCCCGGAGGCAGAGGCGTGCCTAGAGCGCCTCGCTCTTAACCGCGGGGCCGGCGCGCTAAAGCCTCGGCTTCCTCGAGGGGAGACCGGCGCATGGGGGTGGGGACACCCGAGCCGTGTCCCCGCGCCTGTCCCCTCCCCCCCCCCCCCCCCCGGTTCTTGGAGAATCGTTTCAACCCTCTAGCAACCTCCCCGGGCAGCCGCTGCCGGTTGCGCACACAGGAGGACGTCTGAAAATGACTACTTGCCGCCTTCTACCCGGGGCCCAGGTTTCCCCGGAGCAGTTGTTCCAGACTCTCGTGAGGACTAGAATTCCTAGAGCCGCCTGGACAAGTCCGGGAACACCTGACCGCCCGGGAGGGATGGTATCTGTTGCACAGGCGCTCGTCCACCCGTGGCTCTAACCACCCGGCGCTGCTGCCACCGGGCGCCACACCGCTATCCCTCCAGTCTCTCAACCTCATCTGCACCCAAAGGAGAGCCATGTTCTTTAAACTTCTCGATTTTCTCTTCAAAATCTCAATCACAGTATACGCAGGATGCCTGGAGTTTCAACCTGTCTCCCCCCACTTTCCTGAAGGAACATTAAAAACTATTTGTTGTGGGGGCGCCTGGGTGGCTCAGTTGGTTAAGTGTCCAACTTTTGCTCAGGTCATGATCTCACGGTTAGTGGGTTCGAGCCCTGCATCTGCTTCACTGTTGTCAGTGCAGAGCCTGCTTCGGATCCTTTGCCCCCCACCTTTCTCTCTCTGCCCCTCCCCTGCTCATGCTCTCTCTCTCTCTCTCTCTCTCTCTCTCAAAAATAAATAAATAAATGTTAAAAATAATTTTTATTATTTTCGAAAAGATTCCTTAAATCTCAGAACAGATTTTTGGAGACCTTTTGTCCCCAGCAGTCTTAGAAATATTTTTCTTAGTTGCATTAGCTGCTAACATCCACAGAGCCTTCCCCATAAGCCCGGCATGCCCCTTGGGGCTGTACAGGCACTGCCTTTAATTTTCCCAATAATTCTGTGATGTGGGGATTATTATTTATATCATGTAGTTGAGGAAACTGAAGTTTACAGAGGTTAAACAACTTGCCCAAGGTCACACAGTTAGAACAAACAAAAAAATAACAGAGCAGGATTTAAACCCGGGTCTGCTGCTTCCAGATGGTTGTTCACCAAGCTTTCCTGGCACTCATAGGAAGGGCCAGGCCGTCTTTACCAGCTTGTGGAGCACACAGCCAGGTGAACAGGGTCCATACCGGGCCAGGTAGATGCTCTGATAAGGCACAAGGGATTCTGGGAACCCTAGTGGAGGGAGCTGAACCAGCCTGGAGAAGCCTTGCAGGTCCTAGGAGGGGGACAGCCTAGTGAGGTGACAGGAGAGGCAGAGTGAGTGCAGCCTTCCAGGCAGAAGGGACAGTGAGGACAAAGGCAGGGAAGTGAGCCACTTCAGGACCACAGTTCTCTGTCGCTGAAGCCACAAAGGCGAAGCCAGGAGTGGAAACTGGAGAGGTGGGCACAGACCTGCTTGAGGGCCCCAAAGACAGAGTAATCTGAAAACCAAAGGCCTGGGCAGCACTGACAAGTGACGGTGCCCCAGGGGCCGTGGGAGGCTGAGTGGAAAGTGGCATGCAGGAGGCGGTTGCACCAGCCCGCTGCTAACCCGGGACGCTGCTAACACCAGCCCGCTGCTAAGCCTGGACGCTGCAAACCCGGCTGAGGAGGAGAGGACCAAGGGCAGAAATATGCAGGAAGTGTGATGCCAGGGCTCTGGGCCTGAGCACAGGGTGTGAGGGAGAAGGAAGCACCAATATGGACCAGGGTTTCCGGGCGGGTGGACAGTGTCAGCACTCAGGCACTCGGCCAGTCCTCAGACACCACCCGAGGCCCTGTTAGGCGCCAGGTGCCGCCAGGCCCTGCACAGAGCCTGAGCAAGGTGGGCCAAGGACTCTCAACGGACTGGGGGTGGGAGGACAACGAGCAGGACAAAAGATGAGTGTCCCTCAGTTGGACACAGAAATAGCAGCAGGTTGGGGTGTTGGGGCAGAAAGTGAAGGGCCCCTGGTGCCCGCAGGGGAGTTAGAGCCCGGGGTCTGAGCTCTCAGATTCATCCGTTAGTTTACTCAGTTCTCTCAGCCACTCTTCCCGGTGGGCTGGGCCCTTGGGGAGTCAAGAGATAGAAAAAGGGGAGGTGGAGGCAAGAATTTGGACATCGCAGGGCATCACAGGCCAGACGATAGTGCTCAGCGGGCCACCTGCAAGCTGGAAATGCATCTGTCTCAGGATGGGAGGACGGGAGGGGCTCTTACCTTTTTGTGTTCTCTTTTTCCCTCTCTCCCTTCCTCCCTCCCTTTTCTCCTCTTGCTAAGGGCCCTACGTGGTGCCCACCCTCCAGTCTCCAGTGTCTCCAGACACTGTCACGGGGTATCCGGTTTCCTTTCTGATGCTCAGAGAGAATCTGATTGTGTAGCTCCTCCTTCTGAAACTAGCCAGTCACTCTCGGCCGGATTCCAGCTCTAACCGGTCAGCAGGGGCTTTTGTCAGGGGTGACCCTCTCAGAGGGGCTGAGGTCCAGTCTGGCTCTGGCTGAGGTCACTAAGAACAAAAGACAGGGATTAAACTATCTGCATCCTACGAATGAGGCCACAAATTAGGGGCCTGGCCCTAAGTCACAAAGTCAAGTCACAAAGCCAAGTAATCTCTCTCGTTCCGAAGCAGGACTCAAAAATCAGGTTTCCCCATTCCAAACCCTGTGTTTTGTCACACCCTTGAGTCAGGGCTCTAACCGGACAGGACTCTACCCCAGCAGGTCCTTTGGTGGCCATTTCTGCAGCCCCTTCCCTTAACTGCACCTGCTCTCTGCAGGCTGGGGCCGGGGGGGGGGGGGGGGGTTGGCAGCGGGCAGCTTGGTATCTCCATCATGCACATTCCCCCTCCCTTTCCCCCTACTGGCTCCAGCCCTTTAATTACTTCTTCCAAAGTCCATTCTAGTTTATCGATGGAGACTTGGCAAATCCCAGAGCCTCTAGACAAACACAAATCAATCAGAGACATATGCAGAGTGAATTTAAAATGGGAATGCACTGCCATTTCCAAGAACGAAACCGAAACACTACTTAAAACCATCAATAGAAATCTTAGGCACCGTTTCCCCCTCTCTCCGAAACCTGGGTGCCATTCAACCCCTCAGCATTAGTGGCTTTGCACCTTCCCCACATGGGCCGCTCACATTCATACCCCGAGTCATTGAGCTTCTGGTCTCCAGGATCCAACTCAGTCTCAACCCTCTAGGAGCTACAACTGACCCCAGCCCAGACCCAGAGGGTCTGAAATGGGCTGTTCTGATGCAGACAGCCCCGAAACCAAATCGAGTGCCCTACCCTGGAATCTAGAAGGTGGGGTGTTCCCACAGAGCTCAGTTGGGGTGGGGGTGCATAGGGCCCTCTTGGATGTGTGGCCGAAGGTATCAGGGACACACAACCCAACAGCAGGCTTTACTCTCTGGCAATTCCTAAACAAATTCTCAGCAGCAGAGAGCTTTCTTCAACCACAAGGGGGCTTCTCCTGCTGACGCAGTGAGTGAGGCAGGGGGGTGAAGTCTTGCTTTGCCACATTTATCCTGTTTAATTCTCACAATGGTCCAGGCAGAAACTCTTGTCCCTCACTTCACACGTGGAGACCTTAAGTAATTGCCCAAGGTCACTGCTGGGCAGGGCCCGAGCCAGATGAGTTTGAGTGACATCTCTGACCCAGCTTCCCCACCCAGGCTCTCTTTTGTAATCCTGTGGGGTCACCAGCCAGGGCAGCAACTATTCTTTACTTCGTCCCTTGTCACTCTTCAATAGCCAGCTCAAAAGCCACCCGCTCTGAGGACGGCCCCCTCCCCCATCAGCCTCCATCCCGTCCTCAGCATAGTCCTGTCCCTACTCCTACCAGAGCCCTCTGAGTTGTACTGTGTCAATCCTCTGTCCCTGAGCTTGACATAGCACCCCCCACAGCACGTGCTCCATCATGCCTGTTGAATGAATTAATGAACGACTTTTCCTTTTTTTTCCCCTCTTGGGGCTTTTGCGAAAAGGACACACACACACACACACACACACACACACACACGTCTCCTCTGGTTCAGTTTGATGAAACAAATCATCACCAAATATTAGACGTGTTTGGGCATGGGGTGGGATGGAGCCAGAGGAAGGTACCATTTGAATCAAGCCTTGAAGAGTTGAATTAATTCTTTTTTGTTGTCGTTGCAGTAAAATATACAGAAAATTTACCATTTAGACCACTTTTAAGTGTTCAGTTCAGCAGCATGAAGTCCATACACGTTATGCAACCATCGGAACCATCTACCTCCAGAACACTTTTATCGTTCCAATCTGAAACTCTACCCATTAAATGATAACTCCCCGTCCCCCCACCCCAGCCCGTGGTAACCCCTAATCCACTTTCTGTCTGTATGGATTTGGCTATTCCCGGTGCCTCTCATATAAATGGAATTATATACAATATGTGACCTTTCATCTGGTTTATTTCACTTCCTGTAATGTCCAAGACTCAGGCATGGTGTAGCATGTATCAGAATCTCTTCCTTCTTAAGGGCGAATAATATTTCCTTGTATGGATATACCACATGTTGTTTACCTACTCATCTATCAATGGACATTTGTGCTCTTTCGATCTTTGGGCTGCTGGGAATAATGCTGTTATGAGCACTGATGTATAAATATCTGTTCAGGTCCCCACTTTCAAGTCCTTTGGGTGTATAGCGGGGAGAATTGCTGAGTCATGTGGTAATTGTGTTTAACTTTTTGCGCAGTCACCATCCTGGTTTTCCACAATGGCCGCACCCTTTTACATTCCCACCAGGAGTGCACAAAGGTTCCAATTTCTCCCCATTCTCTCCAACATTTGTTGTTTGCCAGTTTTTATTCCCATCTTAGTGGGTTCTTTCCCATTGAAGACTCTGAGGTCAATATAGCATAAAGTTAACACTTCTTAAATCTGCGTGGTCGCTACACGCGTGGGTTTGATATTATATAGTGAGGACCCCTGGTGGGGGTCTGATCCTTTCCGAGTGTCCACTTGAGGAAACAGAGGCCCGGGATCTCGAAGATGGAAGTGTTCATTAAATACCCAGGTGATGCCCCCCCCCCCCCAGCATGTTTGAAAAACTCCAGAAAAACACCAATAAATATTTGGCTTAAAGAAAGAAAGCAAAGGCTGGCAGGAAGGGGAGTAGATAGATGGAGGAGAGGAGGACAAGGAGGCCGGAGGAGGGGGCTCCTGGGCGACCCTCCGAGTTGGGCTCTGCACCAGAGCCCACAGTGGGGGACAACAGGGAAAAGAAACATGGGCACCGTTGTCACCCCTCCCGGCATCTTCACCTGCACATGTCCCCAGGTCTAGCTGGCACAGCCGAAGGTTAGAAGTCTACAAATAATCGCTTTTAGCTGCATCTCTAGAGAAACCAGTGTAGAAAAACACCCCTAGTCTATTCTGGTCACTATTCTATAATGATTGAGTTTATGTAAAGGGGCTATTTATCTTATACATTTCCTTTTTTTAAAATGTTTATTTTTGAGACAGAGAAGAGAGAGCATAAGCAGAGGAGGAGCATAGAGAGAAGGAGACAGAATCTGAAGCAGACTCCATGCTCTGAGCTGTCAGCACAGAACCCAATGAGGGGCTCAAACACACAAACTGTGAGATCCTGACCTGAGCTGAAGTTGGATGCTTAACCAACTGAGTCACCCAGGTGCCCCTCTTATACATTTCCTTAAAATACTCCTATGAGGTAAAGTAAATGAAAAGTGATGCTCTAAAGACGTACATAATTGAATCAAAGCATCCAAGGATGTCGGTTTGGGGAGTGGTGGACACGGGACGCCCCATTTCCTACGGGGACGACAGCGATTCCAGGAATGAGCATGCTTGTCCGGGCTACAGTGGGGCAGGCGCTCACAGCCCAGAGTCAAAGGCTCCAGCGGGTTCCTCTCCTGTGGCCTGAGTGTCCTGTCCCCTCCTTGGTCCCCAGGACCATGGATGGGCAGGGCTGCTGGGTTTCCTAACTCTGTGTACAAAGGCTGTGCTCTCTTCTCAAAGCTCTGCGCTGCTAACTAGCTCCCACCTTTTCTCTCCCACTCTAGAAAATCCCACCAATGTTACTGCTGCTCCCACCACCCTCCAGATGCTGATGTGTCTCCCCCACTCTCCGGGAGGGACCAAGGATCGGCTCCCTCATCACCTTTCTCACCTTCCACCCCAAATCACACATCTTAGTTAAGAGGTAGGAGTCTGCAGTGCTCTGTCGGGGCTTCTCTCCAGTCAGCTGGGGTCAGGGAGAGCAAAAGCACCGGTTCCCCGGTCATCTTCTCACCTGGATCAGAGGCTCTGTAACTCCATGGACAAACGCATCCCTGTTCTTTGTCTTGGCCCATTTCCCTTTTGTCTCTGCCTAACACTTCCCCAGCCTACCTCCAGGCTCTTTGCCTCCCATTTTCTGCCATGATCCTGAATCCATCCATGTAGAAGATTTCAGAGCTGTTTGGAAACTTGGGACCAATAGCGAATCCAACCGTGTGACCTGATGTTAAGGATGCAGCGACCCAGAGAGATGCCAGCGCCTGCCCAAGGGTCCCCGCAGCGGGTGGGTGCCATCAGAGCCCAAACACAGTCTCCAGCAAGAGCTGTTCTTCCAAATGCTTCTCCCCAGGGCTCAGCTGCCTGTGCTCCCTGGGGGAGTACAAGCCGGTGTCATCCTGAGTGAGTCATACAGTGCTCCTGCAGTTTGCCAGCATTCTAGCCTCTGGGCGGTTGCCAGGGTCTGAATCTTCCTTGATTGTCTTTGCTGACTTTTCTTGAGATTGCTCAGATCACCACTTCCCCGAGGAGGCTCAGGCAGAAATGCAGCCGGACCAGATCTGGCAGCCCCACCGGCTCCACGGACCCCCAGAGAAGACCTTGGAGAGGAATCATTCATTCATGCCCAGAAGCAGAAAGCGCTTCCTGTTTTCCCCTTCCGGAATGCCCTTCCCTACCTGGGCAGAGTCCCAGCGGGTCCTTCCGGGCCCAACCCAGACATCTCTCTCCTCCATCAAGGCTTCCCAGAACGTCTTGAAAGGATCAGAGAATTGAAAGGATCCTCACAGTCCTGCAACACTTTCCCCTAAGAGTCATTTCTCATTTAATAACAGAAAATAATGGCCATCATTTTAGGTCTTATCTCTCCAAATAGACTCTAGGATCACGTGAGCAGGAACTCAGTAAAGGCCCCTTGGTAGCCAGTCAGGGCTGGCAAGCCTCGGGTGTTTTGGTTTATAGGTTTGTGGTGGGTCCGTGGACCCCCGCTGCCAGCTGGCAGCCGCTCACACTGAGCCATGGGCCTCTCTGCCCTGGGTGCCTCCCTGGCGCTGAGCTGACAGCCAGGTTGGCTCCCCGTAACCCCCCCCCCCCCCCCCCCGGTCTCTGGAGGCTGCCTGGGTGCCTCAACAGGCCAGAGCAGCCCAGCCTTGGTCCTTGTCCATCCAGCATGGCTGGGCTTGGTCCTTGTCCATCCAGCATGGCTGGGCTTCCTCCAACCCTCATTCTGAGGGTCAGAACCACCACTGCCTCCTGTTTGCCATGCCCGGCTGCTACCTCTCCCAGCTCCTTGACACGCTCCTCTTGGGTCCCTTTCGGGCGGTTGGATGGATGGAGTGGAAACTGATGTCTCTTCCCCAAAGTCATTGACTGGGAGAAGGGGGTAGAAAGGGGAAGAATTATTTAGGGATTGACCCAATCTTGCAGGAACAAGATTTTAAAAAATGGAAATATAGTTGACAAACAATGTTATATTAGCCTCAGGTGTACAGCTTAGTGAGTCAACGATTCTACACATTACTCATGCTCCCCACGAGAAGTGGAGTCACCACCTGTCACCGTACAACATTATTACAATATTACCGACTATGTTCAAAACAAGATTTTATTAGTATCCAAGGAAAATCGAGGTTCCTGGCCAAGCAGCCCCTGGGGCAGGCGGGGGTGAGGTGGAAAGCTCTGGAAGGCATGGGGTGATGGGAAACATAGGTCCTGTGTGCTATTTCCAGCTCACGGATCTGCCTCCCCTTGGAGTCACGGCATGATTTTTCTTTCAAAGTGCCAATTCAGTCCAAACCCCTCAGTTTCAAGTCTGGAAACAGAGGTTTCCAAGTCTGGAAACAGAGATGGAATGACTGACCCAGAGGCACGGGAACAGGTAGTGGCAGAACTGGGGCAGGACTTTCGGTCTCCTGATTCACCCAGTCCGGGGCTCTTCCTGTGGCAGTCACTGTGCTCAGGGTAAACCCAGGCTCTCCATGCCGGGAGATGTTACTGCATCTGGCCAAGACCCCTAACCCTGTTCTTTTGCTCAAAACCAGCCTTTCTAGGGCCCCAAAGACTACACACCTACTATGAGGACAGCTTAGCACATAGTAAGTGCCCGCAAGTTATTCATAAAAAATGGAAGCAAGGGGCATCTGGGTGGCTCAGTCGGTTAAGCCTCCGACTTCGGCTCAGGTCATGATCTCGCAGTTCGTGAGTTCGAGCCCCGCGTCGGGCTCTGTGCTGACAGCTCAGAGCCTGGAGCCTGCTTTGGATTCTGTATCTCCCTCTCTTTCTGCCCCTCCCCAGCTCGCACAGTCTCTGTCTCTCTCAAAAATAAATAAATGTTTAAAAAAAAAAATGGAAGCATTTTCCACGGGAGTGATCGTATCCCCAAGGGGACAAAAGTTGGTTCTTCAGGGAGAGTGAAAAAAAAAAAACCAACAACGTACATAAACACACACACAGGGAGAATATAACCAATACAGTATGTCCGTGGCATTAAAATCTCTTGGAGGAGTAAGATCCTGGCCACCAATTACAATGTGTATGGGGTGAGGGGGGTTCCCAGCCCCACCAAGTGATTCTCAGATACCAGCTGGGGGTCCTACAATTCACCTCCATTCTGACAATATCTCTCCGGAGACAGCATCAGATCCCACAGGTTAAGGGCTCAGGCCTGCAAGACTGTCCGAGCCCTAGTCCCCCTTCAGATGCCAAACCCAAGACCAGGCTGTCACCTGTGCTTCTGACCAACCTCCTCAGGTCTGATTACTTTGCTAGAGCAGCTCACAGAGCTTAGAGATACATTTTGCTTACTAGATTACTGCTTTATCATAAAAGGACGTAATTCAGGAGCAACCATAAGGAAGAGATACACAGGGCACGGTTTGGGAAAGGAAGGCATGGGAGCTCCATGCCCCCTTCCGGCCACTCTCCCCAAGTCTTCACTGACCTGGAAGCTCGGAGAAATCGCTCCTTTGGGGTTTTTATGGAGACCTCCTTCCGTAGGCAAAGTTGATTAACTCACCGGTCGCTGGTGATTGATTCCACGTCCAGCCCCGCTTCTCTCCCCAGAGTTCAGGAGGGTGGGACTGAAAGTTCCGAGCCTCCAATCACCGGTTGGTTTCCTTGGCAACCAGCCCATCCTCAGGTGCTTTCCCAAAGTCACTAAGTTAACGTGAACTCAGGTGTGGTTGAAAGAGGCCTATTATGGATCTGGACACCTTGATTGCTCTTATCACGTAGGAGATTCCAAGGGTTTTAGGAGATTGCTGCCAGAAACGGGATCCAGACCAAAGATCTATTTCTTTTTTTTTTAATTTTTTTTTTCCAACGTTTATTTATTTTTGGGACAGAGAGAGACAGAGCATGAACGGGGGAGAGGCAGAGAGAGAGGGAGACACAGAATTGGAAACAGGCTCTAGGCTCTGAGCCATCAGCCCAGAGCCTGATGCGGGGCTCGAACTCCCGGACCGCGAGATCGTGACCTGGCTGAAGTCAGACGCTCAACCGACTGCGCCACCCAGGCGCCCCCCCCCCCCCCCCCCGAAAGATCTATTTCTTATTATGAATCACAACGTCACTGGCAGCAATTAGGACAAAATGCTTAAAAAAGGCTCCTGGAGGGAGGTGATAATAAACGTGGTGAGAAACACCAGACTATAGGTTCTGGCCAGACTCTCCCCTCCATCTTGTTCTAGCTGAGTGACCTTGTGCCCCTTACTTAACCTTTCTGGACCCCACTTTCCTCTCAGTCAAGTGGGAACAAAAATTATATTCACCTCAAACAGGGCTATCGTTTTTCTGCAATCACTCTACATGCAGAAGGGCCCTAGTCGGTGCCAAGGATTGGAATTGATGTTATGATTTCAACCACCTACCCTCTACCGGCTCACCCACTCAGGGCTCCACTCCCCAGTGAGCTGGTACCAGGTGCTTTGTTGGATAATAAAGTGCACAAAGCCCTTAAGGGCCCTCGAAGGGGAAACCAAAGCCTCCGCCGTTCCTGGCAAAAGAGCCTCATCTACTGTTAAACAAAAAAATTCAACTGAATAATTTAAAGGATTAAATTGGCTTTATTGAACCATTCGCGAATCGGGCAGCGTCCCATCTAGCAAACAGAAAGGAGGTCTGTTGAGCTGTAGAAAAAGAAAGGTCTTAAAGGCAGAGAGGGAGTGAAAAAAAGGGAATTATTAGCAAAGAACGTATTGTTTTAGGCAAGGTCGCCCTCCTAAGGGGAGAGGAAGGGGTCGATCAGTAAATTTCCTAATGCTGACCAGGAAATTCCATGCTGATTGGTTAAAGGTTACATTCCTGGGGGAGGGGGGGTGGTGGTGAAACTGCAGTTAGGTTAGTTATCGAGTCTTGGTTTGCCGATGTGAGGCCTTAACGTCAGCGAGTCCGTTTTTGGATCTGTGGTTTTCTTTATACTACTAAGCCTGTGCTTTCAAACATTAACATAGGGCTCACCTGGGGATCCTGTTAACATTCATATTCTGATTCAGCAAGTCTGGGGTGGGACCAGAAATTCTGCAGTTCTCTTTTTTTTTTTCACGTTCAAATTTAAATCTTTGTTTTCCAGCTGTCTGCATTTCCACCAAGCTCCCGGGTGCCCCGAAGCCACTGGGCCAGGACCACAAATCCACAAATGGAAGAGCCACGTATTAAAGAAGCTGCTCTTTTCTTTCCCACAGTCAGCTGAACTGAGGAAATGGTGTTTCCCTTTCTCTACTGATGGCTGCACCTTGCTTTGACGTCTTATGGGGCCCACAATAAAGGGTGTCGACGCGCTTACACTGGTAAATCCTGGAAAATCGTCCAGGCGGGTTCATCTTGCAACCCTGGGGTCACGGCCGGTCTCTGAGTACTTTGAACGCCGTGTTACAAGGAGTTCGCTTCAGTGCTCCTGCTGGATCACACAGAGGTAACTTGTTTTTCTTTCATGATCAAAATACTTAAGGGAGAGGGAGGGGGAAAAGACAAAGAGGCCAGGAGAGAGAAGAGGATCATTGTAATGCAGCTTCCCGACATCCTTTTGGAAACAGCCTCAGGTAGCCACAATTTCTCCTGGCAGAAACAACTGAGAGAATGTAAATGGGAATCCTTTGTAGAGGAACCTCGGGCAGGACACTTGAAATCAGGCCACTACAATCATGCAGTGTCTGGGGATCTCGCCCCGTCACTCGATTAGAATTTTAAGTGTAACTCAAGTAATGTTTATGGAAAGTCCCAGAGCAGAAGGGATTGTGGTGTGGAGTTCGGAGCCAAGAACAGACAAGTCCTAGATGGCAAAGAACAGCGATCTTTTATTATTAATCATTATTGTTATTACTAATGCATTTGAAGAGCAGTTTCCTCAGAAAAAAAGAGGAACCTGGTTAACACATAAAGATGTGGCCACGTGGAGCTTACAGAGAACGAAGTTGCAAGTGTGTTTGACTCGTGGATTGAGGGCTATGGGTAGCATCCCAATCCTACCGCACACAACTATTATTGCTTGGTCCCTCGAATCAAACTGGAAACACCAAGCCTGCCCTAGAATCCCTGGTCTGGTCAACACGTGGGCATCCTCCAGAGGGTGCTGTACAGGTGGGACAGCTTGGGAAGCTATGAGAGAGGTTTTCCCGAGCAGGGTCCTGTCTTGATTCAAACATGTCTTAAGGGTGCTTAGCTGGCCCAGTTGGTAGAGCTTGAGACTCATGATCATGGGATTGTGAGTTCAAGCCCCACACTGGGCGTGGAGACTACCTGAAACAAAACACATGTCCTTCCGGCTGAAGACTGGAGTGTCTGGGTTCGAGTCCCAGCGCCATCGTTTATGATCTGGACACCACTGGGCGTGGTTCTTCATGTGTAAGATGGGAATGATAATACCTACTTCATACACACGTTGTAAGGATGCTACAGGATGAAGCGCACAACATACTTGGCATTGAGTGAGTGCTCAAAGAACGGTAGTGGGTGCCTTCAGAAGTGCTCAGTTCTTGAGGGTGGTGGTGAAGGAACAGGTGGAAGAAAGAGCTGAGAACTTAGAAATCTGCTTTTCTAACACCTTCCTCCGTGCGCAGAGGATCAAATTCAGCACCCCTCACCCTAAGCCATATATGTACCTGCCACCTGCCTGAGCTTCTTGCCCATTCTCCGTCAGGGAAAAAGCCAACACAGCCACTCCTGAGCCTCTCATGTCAGAGCTCTGGACACGCACTGGCCTTGCTCCTGGTTTCCACCTTTGCCAATATCCTCCCCTTTGTTCATCTCTGGCTGACACGTGGCTGGATCTCGATCTCCTCCAAATCGATTGCACCTTTCTCCACTGCATAGATTTTGTTGTTTACAATAAACTTTATTTACATCTTTCCAAATTAATTGCCCTTCTTTGTCATTGGATGTGTTTTTGATTGTTTTGTCCATTACATCTTGAGATGTCATAATTTCTATAACCGTTCTTCCGTGAAGGGATGTTTCTAGATTTCAAGATTCTAAATAGAGCATCTAACATATCTTTACATGAGTTATCTTTCTTCCTTTTTAAAGGACAGTTTTATTGAGCTATAATTGTCATGCCATACAAGTCACTCAATTAAAGTATACAACTTAGTGGTTTTGAAAATATTAACAGAGTTATGGGGTGCCCGGGTGGCTCAGTCAGTTAAGTGCCCGACTTCGGCCCAGGTCATGATCTCGCGGTTTGTGAATTTGAAACCCGCGTCGGCTCTGTGCTGACAGCTCGCAGCCTAGAGCCTGCTTCAGATTCTGTGTCTCCCCCTCTCTCTGCCCCTCCCATGCTCATGCTCTCTCTCTGTTTCTCAATAATAAATAAGCGTTAAAAAAATTAAAAAAATATATTAACAGAGTTGTGCAACCATCACTACAATTAATCATTCAAAAGTCTTCATCACTCTGAAAAGAACGCTCATATCCATTAGCAGTCCCTGTATTCTCCCCGTGTCCCCAGCCTTAGGCAACCTCTAATCTATTTCCTGACTCAATAGATTTGCCTATCCTGGAAATGTCATATAATACAATATTCCTAAAGACCATTCCATTCCATGGTCTTTCGTGTCTGGCTTCTTTCACTTAGCATTATGTTTTCAAGTTCACCCACGTGGTGAAATGTATCAGTACTCCATTCTTTTACGTTGCCAAATAATACTCCATTGTATGGATAGCTCGCATTTTATTTATCCATTCATCAGTTGATGGACATTTGAGTTGTTTCCACTTTTTGTCTATTATGAATAATGCCGTTATAAACATTGATGTACAAGTGTTTCTGTGGACGCATGTTTTCATTTCTATTGGGTCCACTGCATAGTTTTGCTCTTAATCAGGTGTTTCCTGCAGCCTCTTGTTCATACGCTGAATTCGTGGTCTTCCTCCCTGCCCCAAATCTGCTCCTCCAAAGTACACGACCCGTTCCGCCATCTATCTTGTTGCGCAATCCAGAAACTTACCAGCCATCCTTTGCACCGCCCTCAGCTCCCCCAGCCTCCACCCCACTGCCGCCTCTGTCCAGTTCAAGCAACCCAGAGAGAAGCGTTCCCCAGAGAAGCCTTTGCTGACCTAGAATCAATCGGAATTAATCAGTTATTCACGCATTTGTACCCCTCCACTTACATTTGTGGGATTATTAGATCAATATCTGTTTGCTCACTATTTTATTTCAAGAGCTTAGCATAATGCCTACTTTAGAGCAAGGCTCTCAGCCTCTCACGATTGGATGTGGATCACATCTCTTTTATAACATCTCCCAGATCCCAAGACAATATTATTGTCAATGAACACTTGTTGACTTGAACTGCTTTTCCGTCTTTTTTTTTTTTTAATTAAAAAAATTAAGTTATCATTTATATACGGCAAAGTTCACCCTTTTTGGGGTACAGTTCTGTGAGGATTGATTTTTTTTTTTATTAAATTTTTTTTTCAACGTTTATTTATTTTTGGAACAGAGAGAGACAGAGCATGAACGGGTGAGGGGCAGAGAGAGAGGGAGACACAGAATCGGAAACAGGCTCCAGGCTCTGAGCCATCAGCCCAGAGCCCGACGCGGGGCTTGAACCCACGGACCGCGAGATCGGGACCTGGCTGAAGTCGGACGCTTAACTGACTGCGCCACCCAGGCGCCCCGAGGATTGATTTTAAGTAGGCTCCACGCCCAATATGGGGCTTGAACTCACGACCCTGAGATTGAGTCACATGCTCTACCGACTGAGCTAACGAGGTGCCCCCTGTTCTGTGAATTTTGACAAATGTCTACAGTCAGGTAACCACCACCACAGTTAAGATGCAGAACATTTTACCACTCCCCAAATTTCCATGTGCCCCTTTGTAGTCAACCCTTCCCCTCCCCTGTTTCCTGAAAATGTCTGATTTGTGGGGGTTTTGGGGTTTTTTTTTTGTTCTTACAGCTTTGCCTTTTCCAGAGTATCATACCGATCTAATCATATGTTATGCAGCTTTTGTGATTCTGGCTTTTCTTTCACTTGGCATAACGCATTTGCACTTCACCCATGTTTTTGCAGGTGGCATATTCCCTTCTATCGCTGAGTACTAGTCCACATACGGATGAACTATCGCTTGCTTATCCATCTCCCAGTTAAGGAACATTTGGGGTGTTTCCAGGTTCTGCAGTTTGAATTAAGTCAGTGTAAATACTGATGTACAAGTTTTTACGTGAAGCGAGACATTTGGTTTTTACTTGGACGAATACAGTGGGACTTGGGGGTCATGTGATAATTGCGTAACTTCATAGGAAGCTGTCAAACTATTTTCCAAAGTGGTTGTATCATTTTACATCCCTGCCAGCAGTGTGTGAGTGTATCCCCACCAGTGCATGGTATTGAGAATTCTCAATTCCAGTCTGGATTCCAGTCCTTTATCAGATATGTGATTTGCAAGTGTTTTTGTTGTTGTTGTTGTTGTTTGTTTTTTTCCCACCTGAGGCTTGTAATTTCATTCTCTTTAGGACATGTTTCCAAGAGCACAAGTTCTTGAATTTTTTTTTTCCCCACACACATTGGTTCTTCCTTGGAAAAGGTGGCTCAGACTCATTGCTATATGCAAAAGGGTAGGAGGGCAAAATATGTGATGGGCCAGAAGTTCCTAATTTTGATTAAGACCAATTTATTACTTTTTAAGCTTTTACGCATCATGCTTTTGATGTCACATCTAAGAGGTTTTTTTTGGCTTAACTCAGGGTCGCGAAAATTTTCTCCCAGAAATTTTATAGGTTCAGGTCTTTGGTCAATTTTTTTTCTTTTTTTGTATCTTGTGAACTTTTCATCCGCTCTAGGTCCCAAATCTAAGCTACAGTTTACTCCTCTATGTTGCTCTCCAGCTTTAAGCTTATGGAGGGGAGGGATTGAGTCTTCTCGGGTGGCCGGTGCATGACCCTGAGAGGAAGCCCTTCTTAAGCTGTGAGTCCGGCTGCTCAAGTGACTCACCCTCGTCCCGCCCCTGATTTTATTCAAGTTCGTATTTTCCACAACACCAAGCATTGTATTTCTCACTTTAGATAATAGATGTCACTGAAATCATATATATATATTTGGAGCGCAAATATATATATATATATATATACATATATATATATATATATTTGGAGCGCAAGTGGTGGAGAGAGGGAGAGGGAGAGAGAATCCTAATCGAGCTCCATGCTCAGCAGGGACCCCAAGGCGAGGTTCGATCTCATCCTGGGATCATGACATGAGACGAAATCAAGAGTCAGATGCTTAACCCACTGAGCCACCTAGGCACCCCAATGTTACTGAAATTTTATTTTATTATATATTTAAATTAAAAAAAAATTTTTTTAATTTTTGAGAGAGAGAGAGACAGAGCATGAGCAGGGGAGGGGAAGAGAGAGGGGGAGACACAGAATCTGAAACGGGCTCCAGGCTCTGAGCTGTCAGCACAGAGCCTGACGCAGGGCTCGAACTCGTGAACTGGGAGATCATGACCTGAGCCGAAGTCGGACGCGTAACCGACTGAGCCACCCAGGCGCCCCTGTTATTGAAATTTTAAAATGAGATATTAGGATGGCTTTAGGGCTGTTCATGCCATTGAGAATTCAGGAAAATTAACACAACTAGTAAAATCATTTCTAGTCCTTCAACAAGCACTGACTGCATTGGGCACCTACTATGTGCCAGAGACTTGAACACCTCCCGGTGGCTCAGACCTCCAGGAAGTTATTTCATCCTAGGTGACCTTCTTTTCTTTTTTTTTTTTAATTTATTTAAAAAAAAAATTTTTTTTTTTCAACGTTTATTTTTTTTGGGACAGAGAGAGACAGAGCCTGAACGGGGGAGGGGCAGAGAGAGAGAGGGAGACACAGAATCGGAAACAGGCTCCAGGCTCCGAGCCGTCAGCCCAGAGCCCGACGTGGGGCTCGAACTCCCGGACCTCGAGATCGTGACCTGGCTGAAGTCGGACGCTCAACGAAGTTGTACGACCAACCAAAGTGCCCTGACAGGACGTTTTTAAACTCTGAAATACAAGTAGCAATGGATACGAAATAATGTGTGGGCCCTAAAAATGGAGCGATAAGGGCCCGGCTTTCAGGGCCACTTCTCACAAGTTTTCCCTCTATCGCCCCACTCATTGTACTTTTATCCCCCCATCACGAAAGAGTTTTCACGTACCATCCACTTTTTGGCTACATGGGGAAGAGGGAAGGAAACTTCTCCGGTCAAGGGTCGCAGATCCACATTTATTCTCTTACGTGGTTCTAGAGTCCAAAAGTCCGAAATCAAGGTGTAGGCAGGGCCGTGCTCCCCCTAAATCCTTTGGAAGATCCTCCTTGCCTCTTCCAGCTTCTGGTGGCTCCTGGATTCGTCAGCGTGTGGCCACACAGCTGGAATCTAGGCCTCTGTCCTCACACGGGCTTCTTCTCTGCATGTCCCTGTGTCTTCTTTTCAGTCTTATAAGGATCCTCATCGTCAGAGTTAGGGCTCACCTGAATCTAGAATGATCTCATCTCCAGATCCTCTTCATTACATCTGCAAAGACCTTTATTCCAAATAAGGGCATATTCTGAGGTTCTGGGTGGACATACCTTCTGGGGGTAGGGGTCACTATTTCAACCCACGATAAATGCTCTCATATGTTAGGGTTCAAAAATAAAAACAACTGGGGGCACCTGGCGGGCTCAGTTGGTAGAACATGTAACTCTTGATATCGGGGTCATGAGTTCAAGCCTCATGCTGGGCATAGAGATGACTTGAAATATAGACCATACATATACACACACATACTTACAAGTGCTTTCATGTAAAAGAAGAATCTGTAATCACAACTCCTGGCTTCCTGGTTCTTATTTCCACTCCAGCCAGGCCCTGAAGAGAGTTATGAAATTTCTCGAAGTGACTATCTCGATAGAAAATTTAAGAGTGGAGTTCTATCCACTCTCTCCCTAGCACACAATAGGCTGAAGAAACAGTGAGCACACTGGGGGGAAAAATACGTCTTCTGGTTACAGCAACGGGATTTCTAGGTCATTTTTTCAACATTCAGAGGTTTCTTAAAGTTGTGAGTGGAGAAAGGAGAATGGATGACAGTGGATTGCTTTCCCTTTGAGCACAAGTGAGCCTGACTGCTTCCCTCCCATCTCATGCTTCGTTCAGTCTTCTTTCAGCCTCCTTAATCTCCTTGCAAATGAGGCGACATCTGAGCCGGTTCTGATGTAATCTGTTCAGAGGACTGGGATGTGGGTGACTTGGTGACTCTGTGGGAGGCCACCAGGGACTGCCTGCCTCTCTGTAAGGGCAAACTTCCAGGCCTGGTCTGACTGCTGGTTCCATGAATTAGGGTGACAATGAGTAACAAAGACCGGTGATAGATGCTCGCTTAGTCACAGACCAGCTCCGATCTTGACCTGAGACTATGCCGCCATGTGAGGCAGGGTGTTCCCAAAGCTGGTTGATCATCAGAGTCATATGGGGGACGCCTGGGTGGCTCAGTTGGTTAAGCATCTGACTTCGGCTCAGGTCATGATCCCACGGTTTGTGGGTTCAAGCCCCGTGTTGGGCTCTGGGCTGACAGCTCGGAGCCTGCTTTGGATTCTGTGTCTCTTTCTCTATGCCCCACCCCCCCCCCCCACGCTCTGTTTCTCTCTCTTACAAAAATAAATAAATAAACATTAAAAACAAATTGCACAGAAGCTTTTCAATTTGGTTTAAAGATACAGCTTCCCAGCTCCCACCCTAGAACTAGGGAATCAGAATCTCCTTGTGGACTGAAGCATGAGCTTTGCAGTTAGACCTGGGTCCAACCTTCTTGGCTCCTCCCCCAGCCCGAGAGCCTGGGCAAACCAGGCAACCTCTGATCTGTGTATCCAAGGTTAACCCTTACCCGGATTGCTGGTGGGGAATCACTGGAAATGCATGTAAAAGTGTGCATCTGGTGGCAGGCATCTGATTATGATTAAGACACGCCAGCGTTTTACTCTGAGTTGCCTGAAACACCTTGTTTTTGTGGGAAGAAGTAATTGTTCTATTGAAACAAAAATGAAAACAACAACAAAAAAAATCCCCAGGAGAATCCAGCTGATTTTTGCTCCTACCTGATGGGAAGTCACTGCCACGAATATTTCCTCGCTTTCATTAAGAAAAGTATGTTCCGAGACAATAGCGGGAGTGGAAGGACGCATACTCTTTTCTGTGCCAACATCTGTCCAGTGTAGAACAAAATGTTGTTCATGGCCAGGCTCTACTTTGCTGAGAGAGGCTGGTGTCTGTCTTTGCAAAGATGGTCCTTTTGACAAATCGTCAGAGAATCACGTGTGCCAACGTGGAGACCCCAGAGAAGGCAGGCAGCCTTCAGAGGAATGTAGCTTTTGGACTTGATGGGAGGGGTGAGAAGCCTACCCACCTGCCAGTCTCGGGTTAACCTCCGCAGATTAAGTGAAATACTCTACACAAAGTACTCAGGAGTTCTAGAGGCCTTCACCAAATGTCTGCTGCTGCCACCATCTGTCCTTTCCTCATCATCTGGACTCACGTGCACTTGAGCTAGATTCCCCAGGTCTGCGTCTGGAAGCCACCCAAGTCTTTGCCCTTCGGGATGTTCCGGGAGGTCCCGCCACTAAAACATGCTGTGGGCAAAGCAGAGACTGCCTCTGCTTTGGAGGAGAGGTTTTCCCAAGCCAACTTTTCTTTTTAGCCGAGGGGAAGGGGTGAGGTAAGAGACAGCCACAGGGGGACAGCACAAATAAATACGGAAAACCCTCTCCAGGGGCTGCCATTGTGCTTAGTACAATGGTGGGCCCCGGAGAGCATTTTTATCCAGTTGAGATGAGAATGTAAAATAAACGTAGACATATTACACCCTCCTCCAGAGGCCTGACTCATTACAGCCCACCCCTGAAGGCTGTAGAAGTGAAAAGGGAGAACGCTCTGAGTTTTTGTGAGAGTCCTGGCCTACCATGGGGGAGAAGGAAATCTAGGGTGTGGAGGTAGGTTCTCAAGCCTGGGGTTGGGATTCCCAGAAGCTTTGGGCACCGGTCCTCTGACCACCCTGGGCTTTCTCAAAAGCTGCCAGCACCAAGTCTCCACCCTTCCCAGGGCTTTCCGGCCAACAATGAGCACGTCCAACAGGGCAGGGCTGGAGGCACACCCAGGCAAGGCTGGCCTGTAGGGAGGAGACCCCCCCCTCCCTTCCAGTGATGGGCAGGAGGGGCCGAGGAGGACCGGTGGCTTTCTGGAACTGAGGAAGTATGCCCAAACACTGGAAGGACTGGCAGCTCAGCCTTTGCCGCCTTGGTTGTTTTGAAGCAAAACAGAAAGATCTTTCCGGAAACAAAGCCATCTTTCATGAAAACGAGTCTCCGCTCTTCTGCAGGTGGCGTTTCTAAGCATCCCTCAGGTAGCTGAAGAGAATTCTCCTGACCGAGGAAACACTGGGGACCAACAGCTATGAAGCCCCTCGGGAGGAACTGAGTCCTGAGCTGACATCTTTGGATGCTTCTATGTTGGGCACCTACCACCCTGGCTGGCCACGGTGCCTGTGGGGGCCCCTGAGCCTTTCTCTGCAGGACACTTGCCTACACGCTGAACTTGAAACTGGGGAGCTGGGGAGCGAGGGTGGCAGGGGAAGGTAAAGAGCAGCCTGGAATAAACCACATAATACACTTAGCTTGGGACTGGGCACATAAAGGTCTTTATTACACGGCAGCAACTTTATTAATAAAAGCTTATGTTTGGGCACTCCATCTTGCATTTATGCCAGGTCCTGCTCTCCCTGAGGCTCACAATAACCCTTGGAGGTAGCTATTATTATTCCTATTTTCTAGACGTGGAAATCGAAGCTGAGAGAAGTTAAGCAAATTGCCAGTAGTTACACAACCGATTATTGGTGGAGCTGGAACTCAAACCCAGACAGTTTGACCCCATAGCCTGCACTTAACTGCCGTGTAATCCTTTCTGTTGTTACGATGCCTTGGCACATCTTCAGAGGATCTCAATCTTAGACTATTATTGGACAAAGAGAGGGCCGTTTTTGAAGCGTATAAAAGAAGTTGTGGGCTTGCTTTCATGCTGCAGTATTCATATAAAGGCTGGGGGAGAAAAAGCCCAAAACAAAAACTAAACTTCTTGAACGACTGAACTATTTAAAGTAGTACCTAGAAACTCTCCATAGCCAATATCACCTATCGATACAATGCTTTCCCGTGCCTGAGCCTAACGAGCCCAGAACGTAGCCAGAGAGCAAGTATTCACTCCTAATGTATTGATGAGGAAACTGAGGCTCAGAGTGTATGGGGGTCTTGAAATCGAAGTGGGTGACTGCTCTTAACAAAGACCACTGATGTTTTTGAGTAATTACTACGTCCTGAGTGCTGTGCAGCGCTCGACGTGCGTTATAATGTAGCAATGATCTTCTGATGGGTACTAGTATTCGGTCCATTTTACAGATGAACAAGTTGAGGACTAGGGAGTCTAAATAATTGGCTTTAAGATACAGAGCTAGTGAGCACCTCCCAACCGTTGCTCATAACAGCACCTTGGCGGGCGGTGCTGGGGCTCACAGCCTACTGGAGGGAACTGGCTGGTCTCACAGGGAGACCCTCCTCTGTGCAACGTGCCCCGGGGGATTTAGAATGTGGGAGACGCAGTCCTTGCCTTCGGGAGGTCATGAAGATGGAAGCAAACAGTGTGGGATTTGAAGACAGGCCTCAGGAATCCCAGTTTTGCTCCTTACTGGCTGGTGATCAAGGTTTCATTAGCCACTGACTGAGTTTGCTCTCCTCACCTGTAGGGTAGAGCCACAGTGATCTGTCTTATAGGCCCGACATGAGAAATTCGGTTAACTTAAACCCTGGCACTCAATAGAGGCCTCATTTCAGTTGACCTGAAGAGCGGAGACACATGCGAAGCTCATAGTACTAGGCAGCGTTTGAACAGCGTCACACATGATGTTCAACCATAGGCCTGCAAAGAATTTTCTGGGGCAGGTTGGGCTGGGCCCATCAAGGAGGTTCTTAGGGTGTGAACTCAGGCTTGTCTTTGATTCAGGGCAAACGGAGCCTCTGGGAAATTCCCACGGGCAACTCCAAGGAGCTATGGATGACTGATCTCAAATAGTTAATGTTGCCATTACCTCTCGTTCCTGGGGCCAGATCCTCCTGCTCTCTACCTCCTTGAAGAATTGGACGTTGTACAGGAGGAAAGCCATTGTCAAGGCTGCAGAGGAAGGAGAGAGCATGGTGTGTTCAGGGAACCTGCAGAGGTTTGGGAGAGCCGGAGGGCAAGATTCGAAGGCGGGGCATCGTGGGAGGAAAAGCTGAGCAGTGGGCGGGGCAAGTGCCATTACGAGAGGCCCTGGACTCCCGGCATAGGCTGTGAACTTGGCTGTCAGCGTGTGAGGGCTAACCGCTGACGCGACACAGGGAGTCAGTCTTCAATGCAATGGTGATCACAGCGGCAAAAGCCACAGAGAGCTCAAGATAAGGGCTGCAGGTAAACGCTGGCTGTGGTAATCAGCCCAGAGAGGTGATGCTGGTGCAGGTGGAAACAGAAGCGACCAGAACACAGACCTCAAGCTGGACCTCCTGACCTGTTTTCTACACTAGTACACTCAAGGTACCAACTGTCTGGAGCACAGTCTCGGTTTCCAGCTTGGTGATGAGGGTCCGCGTGAATGCTAGGGTGACTGGCCCCTGCACAGGTGTTACCGGTGGCACGTTTGTGTCCCCTCCCCCCCCCCCCCCCCCCCCCCCCCGTGGCTCTCCACGAATTTATACACTGAAATCCTAATCCCCGATGGCATGGCCTCAGGAGGCGGGGCCTTGGGTAATTAGATCACGAGCACAGAGCCCTCATGATAGGATTAGCATTCTTATTATTTTTTTAAATGTTTTTATTTTTGAGAGAGAGAGAGAGAGACAGAGCACAAGTGGGGGAGGGGCAGAGAGAGAGACGCAGAATCCAAAGCAAGCTCCAGGCTCTGAGCTGTCAGCACAGAGCCCTACTCGGGGCTCAAACTCGTGAACTTCGAGATCATGACCCAAGCTGAAGTCGACGCTCAACTGACCGAGCCACCCAGGTGTCCTGGATTGGCACCCTTATAAGAAGGGACATGAGAGCTTGCTTCCTCTCTCCCTGCCATGTGGGGACACAACCAGAGATGGCTATCTACAGACCTAAGCAGATTCTCACCAGACACCAGATCTGCCTGGATCTTGGACTTCCCAGCCTCCAGAACTGTACGAAATGAATGTTTGCTGTTCCAGCCACCCAGTCTATGGAACTCTGTTAATAGCAGCCTGAGTTCACTACGACAACCGGCTTGACAGACCCACAGTAGAATGGCTCTGGTCAGAATAGGGCATCTCGAGTCTACATACACCCTTGTATTTTCCAGCGAGCCCAAAATTGTGGCAGTGAAAACAAGTAAATCAAAATCTAGAAGACTTTCTTCACTTAAAGTCGGTGCTTTGAAAGATGGGTTTCTACCAATGCACTGCAGTTTCTTAGTAAATGGTGAACCACTCACGCTAGTTCAGAAGCTCTTGTCCTCAAGGTTCATCAATCCCCCTTCTTGTCCAGATGATGAGACTGTCACTGTTCTGTGTCACAAAACCAAATACCAGGTAGACCAGCACAGCCCCAAAGCTCTTTTCAATATTTTTCCTTTAGTCAACTTGGCCAATCCGGTCTGGATTCCTGGACTGTCCTGGAACACACCATTGCTATTTGTTGCATTCCCCCCCACCCCCCACCCCCCAACGGCCTTCCTATGTGACAAAAATGCATTCCTAAAGCTTTGGTATTCTGATTTTGTTCTGGTCATAAGTCAGGCTGGTACTTGTTCAAATGGGACAGACCTTTCAAGGGAGCAGGGGAGCAAGAAAGGCAACACGGCGTGGAGGCATTTATGAACAGAATAAAGCACACACTTTATTCACTGAGTGGCGAGTGCACAACAGTGACACAGAGTATGGGGCAGGGAAGCGGCAAGTGCTGCTTGCGACAGGAGCGTGGGGCAGGTCGGGGCCATAAAGCACAGCGACGTGGGGCCAGCTGGCCGCCCCTGCCTCTGCATACTAGTATGTGGTATTCGGGGCACAGACGGACACCCACTCACTTTCACGGGGGACACGACACATCTTTCCAACAGCAGCTCTTCCAAATATTCACTTTCATATTTCTGAAAGGGAGGGAAGAACTGGACGTCTTTTGACACTTGCAAAAAAAAAAAAAACTCCATTAAACCAAACTCAAAAGGAAAGGATGGTAAGAGGTTTGTCGGCCACTCACAGAAACCACACGCATTTGTTACCGGACGGGTCTGTACACGGAACCCAAGAGGAACATCGATATCGTGGACAACCGTTTTCTCTTCCACAGGATAAAGAAACATGGGCATAGACCATCATCAAGTGGCTCACCGCCTTTCTGGATGTTGGCGTAAATAGTATTGTCTCCTGCTACCTTTGGTGAATAGGTTCCAAAAGTGACTCACGGGATCTTCACTCTTGAGAAAGACACTTTGGGGAAGAATTTTATTTAATAACAATTGCCAGTCGATTACATCAAGCGTCAGAAAATGTTGGATTCGATTTTGTTGTGTCTGCATACATTGTTTCGAAAGTTTCTTTCAGCTTAAACGGACCACCTCCCCCTTTCTGAGTTTGCCATAAGTTACATTTGCCCAAATGAAAACACAAAAATCCACATGCAAAGCATATCCATCGCCATCTCCTCATTGCTTCCTGGGCAACAAATGGAAAGCGATTTTTTTTTTTTTTTAAAGGCCAGAGTCAACGTTTCGCTTTCTTTCATTACGACACAGTCGGGTAGTTTCCTTAATGTACATTACACTCTAAGGTGGCGTCAACTGTAAATCTCAAGCCTGAAATCATCTTTTTTTAAGAGAACATTCTTCAAAAGGGAGTACTAATGAGTGAGTTGTAGGGGCTTACTCACAAACACTTGGTTTATCAAAAGAAAACAATTTCAAAGATCAAGAAGGTCAAGGCTGGCCGAGGAAGTGTAGACTGAACAGTGACCAGGAATGCAGAAGACGTGATCTAAAAATCGAGCTTGCCTCAGAGGACACAGAAGGGGGGACGACACGGAGTTCCTTTCCTTCCACCATCTTTCCTGACAGTCAGAGAGAGGGCTCACCTGCCCCTTCGACGCGCAGGACGCTAACACCAAGCTTTTTGAAAGAATTTTTAGAAAGACCTACCTAGTCAAAAGTAGTGAGTTTGAATTTTTTTTTTTTTAACTTGCAAAAGCGTATATATTTGATATAATCATCTGAGAAGCAATTCTTTAGAAAAAGGTGTTTGCTTTCAAGTGTAAAGAAATTAGGTGAAAGTTTTATAAACATTTCCAGCAAGACTTCTCTAGGTAGAGTTGACGGGCACAGCCAGACTGAGAACGTGAGCTGCACGGGGAGTGCGGGCCACAGTGCCCATGAACTCTGGCTCTTCTGCGTGAGGTTGCACAGAACAGGCAGTTTACTGCTAGTTATTGAACGAGTCACATGAAGAACATTTCCTAACTAACCCAAACCAAAATGTGGGTGCACAGTGGGCTGTACAAGTTCCCAAATGATCTTCACGTCTCCTTTTACACCACACAGGAAGACTAAATGGTATCCTGGCTCTCCTGGGAGAAACCGGAAAGGAAGCCCTGACTTTCATGTTGCCAGAGGCCTCTTTTGCTTCATGCAATCGGTGTGTGCTTAAGGAATTGCAAGTAGGCCCAACCCTCAAAAATGGAGCCCTTGGGGGACGTGCCAGGAAAGTTTGCCAGCTGTGGGAGTCCTTCCCTAGAGGGAACAATCTCTGTTCCTTTGGCTGCGTTAACAAGTGGAATTTTTATGTGCGGTGCAGAGTGGGGTTCAAGCAGAGAACGCGGATTGTCCTGCACGGTGGCCTGGACGTGCCGAGGACAAGCATGCTGAGCCCGGTTTTTAAAAAAAACAGAGAGGCCATTGTAGCCTATAGAATAGATTTGGCAGTTAGGAGAACCAGGTTGCCCCACGGCCCATCCCTCCAGCTGGAGTCTTCTGCCGGGAGTGGAGTCGGGGAACCCGCTCCACGATATGGTTGTCTACAACCCCTCCCCAGAGCACAGCGCTGCTCTGCCCGCAGACGGGAGGCTACTGACGTTTTCTGGTAATGCATTTTTGTATGGTGCAGTTTAAATGAGCTCGTACGCTCAATACGGAAAGAAGCTTCCCACCCCCTATCCCCAAGTTGGATGCAGAATTGAATTCAGAAGATACAACAGAAGTAGAGTTTCATTGGTGGGAGGTTTTGGTTCGGATCTTTTAACTACCACTGCGATTTTTCTCCCACTGACATTTGATCTATGTGCACATGGGTCATAATTCATTAACCAATGAAAACATGGAGGGCCCTTTCTTATCCCCGTAATGAAAAACTTCTCTCCACCAGCCTAGCACGGGCACCCATTTGGCCGTGCTTGTGACTGATTACTGGGAATACCCTCTGGTCTCCACTCCTCCCACTGGGCCAGGGCAAAGCAAGGACTAGGATACGCGGGCCTGAGGCGGCAGGTGCAGGAGAGGTCGGAGGGAAGTCGGGGCGGCAGAAATACTGAACGAGGCAAGAGGCACTAAACTGCGAGCTGCGGTCCGGAGGCTTCAGACCCAGGAGGAGCCGGTCTTCTTTCGTCCACTCCATCAGAGCCACTTGCAAAACGCGTTAGTAGGTCCAATGCGCACACACACACACACACACACACACACACACACTCCTATTTGTGAGAACAGTCCTCAAACATTCAGTGTCTAGCACTGAAAGGGCAGGCGGCTTTCGATCCCCTTGGGGAGGGTGCAGGACAGTGCTACTGAGCAGGCCCAGAGCTCAGCACAGCACCCGGGTGATGGAGTGCGTCACAAGTTAGAGGTTCGCAGTACAGGCCCTGGAACAAGTTTCCTTGCTTTTTACCACTGGAGTCAGTTACCAACTAGTTCAAATACTTGGTGCCAGCAGGAAGAACTTCTGAGCCTTTATTATCGGAGGCATAGGAAGAGAATTCGCATGATTTCTCCTTTGGCTTTAAAACAGAGTTTCAATTCCTAGGCAGAGCCCCCAGTGCACATGAATAAATGTGAAAGCCTCCCGTGTGTGGAGCTGGAGAGACCCTCCCTCATCCGACTCACAGGTCATTTGAGCCACGGCCGGAAGCTGCCGGGAACCGTGATGCGGTCTTACACACGCGTTTTGGTGAAATCCCAGGCCCCGCTTTAAATCTCGTGTTGCCAAATTGGTGAACTCTGGTGCGATGCTCCGAGCTCCACACACAGCCCGATCGGAGGTCTGTTTCCTCCTCGGCGTGCTGCTGACCTGAGCTCCATCAATCACGGAGGATGCTGGCTTCTGACACCAACACCCTTCCAAGAAGGATGCCTTGTTGGGTGGGGTGTAGCCTCACTCTCGCCCTTGAGCGGTCTTACACGCACGTTTTGGTGAAATCCCAGGCCCCGCTTTAAATCTCGTGTTGCCAAATTGGTGAACTCTGGTGCGATGCTCCGAGCTCCACACACAGCCCGATCGGAGGTCTGTTTCCTCCTCAGCGTGCTGCTGACCTGAGCTCCATCAATCACGGAGGATGCTGGCTTCTGACACCAACACCCTTCCAAGAAGGATGCCTTGTTGGGTGCGGTGTAGCCTCACTCTCGCCCTTTGAGTCAGGCGCACGTGTGCAAATGTTCCTTGGAAAAGCTGCCGCCCGGCCGGACAAACGTTCAAGCAGAAATGAGATGTAATCCCCAAACTACCCTGGGTGCGTCCACGTACGTGCGCGCGCGCGCACACACACACACACACACACACACACACCATGAAGTCAACAGAGCTAGGCAAAGAAGGAAAGCTGAAAAGGCCAAATTAAATCAGTCTGAAGCAATGTACCCTGGAGTTGCAGAGATTGCAGAGAGAAAAGCGTGCCCTTTCCTTAGCCGACTACTGAAAAGACCTCAAAAACCCCCCCAAAACGCCGGTGGGCTTGATCGGATTCAGAGGATGCTGGGTGGAAGAAGGACTAGCGTGGGCGGGACACATTTCTTTGTGTTTTTTTGTTTTTTTGTTTTTTTTCTTTTTGCCAAGAGTGCCGCGGCCCCCCTGGGCAAAAGTCATCCAACAGCACACAACCGGAGAGAACCTCTCCCTTTCCTTTCTGGGCGGTGGGGCCGGGGGACAGCTGCTGTCCGTGGTGGGGAGGCTGAATGAAGCACACAGTCTGAAGCAGGAAAAGAATGAAGGGAGATATTCCTTTCGTGCCATTTCCCTCTCTTTCTCTTAAAAAAAAAATTTTTTTTTTTTGTTTTTAAATAATAGCTAAGTAATTTGCCAACCAGGTCCTAGCAAACAGTAGAGAAAAAGGAGCGTGTTAAAAGTGACTCTGGCTGCTATTCAGCCCCCTCAGAGCAGAGCTTGCCCGGTGGCCCGACGCTGATCTCCATCCTGCTGGGGGGCGCAGGTCGGGCTTCGCGAGGCCAGTGAGGACACGGGTGCGCAAAGTGGTGTGCCCGCATGGATATGTCCCTCAGGCTCTTCCTTCTTAGCCACAGTGCTACATAATAAATATATTCCTACCTCGGAATTACTACAGCTGCCTTTTCTCCATGCGGCGTCCTAAGGGCACTTGCTGGCTCTTACCCATACGGTCAGCACTATTGTGAGACAACAGTTATAGGAACTATTGCGTACATAAGGTGATGGAAAAAGGTCACGAGTGTGGGGAACACAGAAATTTCTATCCTGTTGCTTCTTGGCAAGTGTTGCCGGTGGTGGGTCCGAAGTGTGGCTCGTGGGCGTTTTCACCAGGTTTCCCCTTTCGTCGTTGCTGAGGGACAGTAGCTTGAAAGTTCTCCAATCAAGTTTGGGCCTTAACACAACATCTTATGTGTCACCGCCACGTTAGTCCTTTTTCTACCTGCTGTCTACGCGGGGCGGGGGCGGGCAGGGGGTGGGGGAGGCCTAGAAGAGTCTCGCTTTCTTCTTCATGTCGTTGCGTCTCCAAAGAGGTAACTTGTCAAATTCCTGTATGGACATTCCAAAGATTTCCCGAAACACTTCTGGGGCTAAGTGGCGCTGAGAAGGGAGAAAAGATCAGTGGTTAAGTTCCGGTGGCCACCCGAATGGCCTTGAGCCTTGAGAGTTGCTCTCAAGTCTACAGGGGATCATTGTGAAGAGCAAGACAGAATGATGGCAGAGGAGCTTACTTCTTGAGCTTGTTAGCAGGCCCTGGCCTCACTGGATCCTGACCTGGTTGGCCCAGGGGAGGCACCCTCGCCAGGAGACAAAAGAGCTCATAGAGTATTGATGGTTATTGAATATACTTAATGGTGATGGGACATAGGAAGGTGACCCATCACCCCAGAGGCAACTCCATTTCAGGTCGCTGGGATGTTGAGGAGATGCAGGGAACATGGACCATAGTAATAAGAAAGCCAGAGAGAGACTTCCAGAATGGTCTCCGGGGAGCCCAGGGGCTCCCTCCTGGCTCAGCGGCAGGAGTTTTGGTGGATGCCTGGTCTGTGAGGAGGACAGACTCCATCTGTTGTCTCTCCTAAAAAGTTCCCTCAGGATAGTAGAGCCTTTATTCTCTGTGCCAGACTGACTTCACATACACAGGTACTGCCTTTTGTCAGGGAGAAGTAATGATGCTTTTTAAGACTGGCAGCCAGAGTTTTTCTTAATTAAAATCACTCAGATGGAAAAGTATAAAGATCAGCATTCCATGTCGGAGGAGGTCTCGGGTGTGTGCACCCAGAGAACCCTTCAACAAGGCATGTGGGAACAGCCAAGAGAGACACTCTTCGTCCAGCACTCCCTTCCCTCTCGCGACGAGCTGGGCCCAGGCTCAGGGAAAGGTCAGGCTCTGGGGTATCTGAAGAAGGATGCATTCCACTCTACAACCCCGGCCATCAGGATGACGACATCGTTTCCACAGAAAATGACTAAAATCATACTGTGCCTCCTGGGTCATCTTTGGGGTTTCACCACACATTTAGGCTGATCTCTTAAGTGTATATTTGGGTTTTCATCCCAAGTTATCGTAGTTCTACCTAACATACGAGGTTGATTCTTTTCTTTTCTTTCTTTTTTTTTTTTGCCTGGGGAAAGTTGGGGGAAGTGCACAGGTATCTGCAGTTGGGACTAGTTATTTATGTATTTAGTTAGTTAGTTAGTTAGTTAGTTTACCTCCAGCCTGGTTCTGTCCACGTCTCTTAGGATTTTGTTGCGCCCTCTGTTGGTCACCATCAGCATTTCATATGGAAATATCTGAGAAGCAAAGAAAAATACCTCTTCTAGAACACCGTTGTCCATTTTATGAACAAGCAGAATCTACCTAAAATCTAGCACTCCCAAGATAGAGCTTCTAAGACATTGTAATTATAGAATCTGAATGATGGGTGTTCCTCAAATATCCAATGGACAGGGACCAGTTCTCATACATTCTCAACTCACCATGTCTCATGTGACCCTGCGCCTTTGGAGGGCTTTGTAGAGTGAAAGAATACAAACCTATTATGTCTTGGGGGTAAAGGTAAAAATTAGAAGTGAAATGACAGGAATGTGGTTTATATGACAGGGTACCCTTGCAGGGTTCAATGGTCTTGTTCCATGACCGGCTCATGATTCCATGCAGCCAGGCAGGCCCAGAAGCCCTCTGGTGGAGGACACTGAAATAAGTCCCAGTTATGGTCACCAGGGAGCACAGCCTTGGACACCTCTGGAGTTTCAGGATGGTCTGGAGCTAGGGTAACCAATCATCCCAGTTTGCTCGGCACGGAGGAGGTTCCTGGAATGCCAGACTTTCAGACTCAGGCTGGGAGCATCCTGGGCAAGCGGGATGTGTTGGTCACCCCATCTGGGGCGGTCTGTGGGTGCCCCACTTTGCACTGGGCGTGCCTCGCAGTGCTTGTACCAGGGGCCAAGTACAGAGCTCGTAGGAGAGGTGTGCTGTATTTCACTGTGGATACATCATACCGCACCCAGTGAGGGCTTAAACCTGTTGACTCAGTGTGACAAAACCAGTGGAGAGTCAGGGTACTCTGTGATGTGGCTTGTGTGATGTAGCAGCCTGGAAGCAAGTGGACCTCAACACCGAGTGTGATGGAACGGCAGAAGACCAAATCTCTTCAGGGTGATGGCCCGGTGTGCTATTCCCGTATGAGAGCCAGGAGAATGGCTCCACTTGCCTTTGGTTCCAACATGTTGGGCATGGACACCCCCCGGTCCATTCTTGTCCCGGACATGTGGCCGTCTGGGAGAGTCTGCAACAGAAAAGCCGCTTTAAGGAGCACATGACAGCGTGGGGAGCTGAGGGGGGAACCGTGTGGCCTCCCCAAACTCCCGGTTTCTGTCTCAAATCCTGTTTTTCAGATGTGCCATTGTGATCACCATAAATATTTCAAAAATGAAAGCCTTGCTGCATAAGAGCAGGGATACTGGGAATACTGTTCTTCTGTCATTAAGTGGGGAAAGACCCTGGCTTAATAACTATTGAGGGGCCCCTGGGTGGTTCAGTCGGTTAAGCATCCGACTCTTGATTTCGGCTCAGGTCAGGATCTCCTGGTTCTTGAGATCAAGTCCCAGGTCCAGCTCTGCACTGACAATGCGGAGCTTGTTTGGGATTCTCTCCTTCTCCCTCTCCACCCCTCCCCTGCTCATGCTCTCTCTTTCCAAATAAGGAAATAAACTTTAAAAACAACAACTATTAATTCCTAATTTAGGCTCCACACACGAAAGTATACAGTATATTAAAAAATTTCCAAGTCTGTGATTATTTTCTTACTTTACTCTGAGTTTTCTTTGTATCCCTCCCTCCCCCCGCCCCCATCCTCCATCATGATTTTATAAGGCTAGGGTCTAGGAAAAAAGAAATGGTACCAGACAGGACAGGAATTTCTTTTCATTTGGGACCATGGGAAGGAGGGGAGGACCCAAAGCTCGGAGTGGTTAAAACTGAAAGGGAAAACTGTATGTGGGCAGACCCTTGATGTTGGTCCACTTCTGCCACAGAGAGGATGCTCTGAGGCCAGAGCAAGAGTCCTCGGACACCTGGCTTGGTTCATGCCACGTCCCCAAGGCCAGCGGGGTCAGCTTGACGTGGGCATCGGGCATTCCTGATCCTTACGGCTCCTCACATCTCCGGGCTAATGAATCAGACCAGTCAACCCAAGTTAAGAATCTTCTCGACAGAAACCCTTCCCTCGAGCCGCCACACGAGTCTGGACTGGTAAATGGCTGTTTTGCTGGCGTGGTCAACAACTTGAGAAAGACAGTGTTCCATACCTGGTAGTCTAGAAAGGAAAGAAAAAGAAAATTTCAGAAGAGAAAGATCCGAGAAAAACACGGCACATTAATATACAATATTCTACTGCAATTCCGCAGACATTCTACAAGGCACCGTGTTCTTCTCTCTGCTGGGGTCTCTGGACACGCTGTCTCCCTGAAGCTAGGAGATGCTACTCCTGTTTCAGTTATCAGTTAAAACACCCTTTTTTTCACTGAGGCTTTCCCCGACACCCTGAAGGTATTTCCGCCTTCTCTGCTTACAGCATGAATCTCTGGAAGCTTCTCTCTCGTCACCTCAACCTGTCCCTGTGTCTCACTCGGTCATGTGCATTTTTTTTTTTAATAATTTTTTTTAATGTTGATTTATTTTTCGGAGATAGACAGAGTGGGGGAGGGGCATAGAAAGAGGGAGACACAGAATCCGAAGCAGGCTCCAGGCTCTGAGCTGTCAGCACAGAGCCCGACGCGGGACTCGAACCCACAAAGTGCGGGATCATGACCTTGGGCTGAAGTCAGACACTCAACCGACTGAGCCACCCAGGTGCCCCACTCGTGTGCATTTTTTTTTTAATGTTTATTTATTTTTGAGAGAGAGAGAGAGAGGAGAGAGAGGCACAGCGTGAGCAGGGAAGGGGCAGAGAGAGAGGGAGACACAGAATCTGAAGCAGGCTCCAGGCTCCGAACCGTCAGCACAGAGCCCGACGCGGGGCTCGAACTCGTGAACTGTGAGATCGTGACCTGAGCCGGAGTCGGACGCTCAACCGACTGAGCCACCCAGGCGCCCCTCATGTGCATTTTTGACAGGAGGGCCGTGTCTTGCTTAGAGTGTGCCGTAACTCCAGAGATCTATGTGGTGGAGTGCTCGGCACACGGCAGGAGCAATGAATGCATTCTTACAAACTCTGCTTCTCTGGTCTCATTTCAGGGGTGACGCTTTGCGATTTTAGTACATGCTCCGTGAGCTCCCACAGGCTAGCTGCGATCCGACTTTCGGAGGGCAGACTGCACGAACAGAGACCATGTATTTGTGACTGCACAGCCAGTCAGTCAGCAGTGTGACCGCGATGGCCTTACCTCGGACTCCGCCGCTGACGTCCCCATAGCTGTTGTACTGAGCAAAGTCTGTGGAAACAGGCTGAGATGAGGAAGAACAACACATGGTTAGAAAATCCACTCCACCGTGACGGTTTTAGAGCCAGGCGAAAAGAAAGAAAGGATTTACAGAATCCTAAGAGTTCTTCCCGAGCTGAATTCCTGGGCCCTTGTTATTTTTCTTCTATTATGGAATCTCTTTGTCTTTCGTGATGCCTCTGATGGCAGCAGGACCTGGATAAGCAGGTTATCTTTTGCCAATAAATAACAATACGTTTCTTCACACAGCTACGCAATTACATTTGTCCTATGCTTTGGGGGGCGGGCGATTGCAAGGAACTTTCCCGTATCTTTTCACAGCAGAGACAAGGGCTCAAGTTATTACTTTTAGCTTGAAATATTTGCCACACGATCAATTAATGTAGTCTTCCCACGAGCTTATAGAGGTTATTTTTCCATCTACAGTCAATTTCTCTTTCTCTCAATAGAACTATTTTATTCTGCCTGTAACTCAAAGTGATTTGCCACGATATCAGAGATTACAATTTTCTTCATATCCTAGGACTGAGATCATATTATCAGACATACTCAGACAGTATGTCAGCACTTCGTACCAGGTCTGAAGAAGGAATAAACTCAGGAACAATTCATTGAGAAATCTTACCCGGTGAAGCCCATTTTTTCCATAGCCTGGGAGAGATGAGGTTTTAGATGATAGAGCATGTGAAGCTGAATGAGAAAAGGCAAAAAAAGAAAAAAAAGAGGAAATCAGAAGTCCAATTCTTAAAAGCTTCTTTCTTTTAAAAGTAAACTCTATCCCTAATGTGGGGCTTGAACTCACGACCCCAAGATCAAGAGTCGCATGCTGTACCGACTCAGCCAGCCAGGTGCCCCCAGAAGTCCAGTTCTGTAACGAAACTGACAACTTATCTTCTACCTTACAGAAGAGAAGATCCATAGAAAAATGGAAAAAAATAACCCAGATAATGTTGGGCTCTAATGTTCCCGAAAGGCCACCACATTTGGGTCATGCAGGGAATGGACGGAGAAGGAAAGAGTTCCCTGATGCTGCTTTATCTCCGAATCCTCGATACAACCTAATGATACCATTATTATTTCCATTTCATAGGAGAAATAGGGGCTAAGAGAAGTTAAGTATCTTGCCCAAGGTCACTCGTCTTATAAACCGCGAAGCGATGATCTGAACCCAGGGCTACCTGGATGCATACGTTCATGCCCCATTGGTCTGGCAGCAATAAGTGACCTGAAAGCCAACCGTGTAAACGTCATGCTCTCCTGGCCCACCAGGAGAGGCGAGGGATAAGCCACCCCATTCATGGAGTCTCTCCATTAATATCCCATTAATCAACAGCCTCGCACTACATCAACTATGGGGCTTTCGGGGGAGCAGACCTGGGTTTGAGTTCTGGCTCTGCAACTTGGCACCTCTCGGGATTTCATCTCTGTTAGTCTTTGTTTCTTGACTCATGTAGACATAGTGCTATATATTCTTATAGAACAGGGCTATAGAGTTAGACGGAGCTCTGAAGATTAGCAAACCACTCAGTGCAAGATGGATGCCAGTGAGGCATCTCGGAGAGGCAGCTGGGCATTCCCGTGCACTCCGGGGTTATAACACTTGGACTCCTGAATCCTAGTTTTGCTAGTTACTAATAATGTGACATTGGGTAAGTTACCTAAATTTCCTGCTCCCGTCTTCTGATCTATGAAATGGGGATGATAATAATAACATCATCGACTTCAATGGCATGTTGTGAGAATAAATGAAATAATGTTTAACACAAGGGCTTGAATGTAGTGAACATTAAACACACTGTTAAAGAGACTTTAAGAGGGACAAGTACACACTAGTTGAGAACACGGGAGAAGAAATATTGTGGGTTAAGAGGGCACTGACTTACGACAAATATAAGCAGGGGGAAATATACTGATCAACTATTCCAGCCCAGTGTGTAAGTAATCTCCTTCAAAAGTATCAAAAACAACTCTGCTTGTCTTCAGCTCTTTCAGTGAATATCTGAATGTAAAATCACAATGTCTTCAAAATGTTGTTCAAGGTCTCTATAATCAAAAAGCATTCTATTCTCTCCCTCCCTTTCTTTTTTTTAAAAGTTTGTTTATTTTGACAGAGAGAGAGACAGAACAAGCTGTAGAGAGACAGAGAGAGGGGGACAGAGGATCCAAAGTAGGCTCTGTGCTGATAGCAGAGAGCCCGATGCAGGGCTTGAACTTAGGAACTGGGAGATCATGACCTGAGCCGAAGTTGGACGCTTAACCAACTGAGCCATCCAGGTGCCCTGCCTTCCTCTTTTTTTTAAAGAGTAGAATAGTCAAAATGAAATGAACTATAAGGGCTTGATTCACATTGTCATACAGTGTTCCAGATTAAAAGGGTAAATCAATTTCATCAAATGTTAAGAAGTCTCTTGCAAAATCAAGTTCCCTTGAGCCAAAAATCATAGTTCTTCTCTAACGGAAATAAGGTAAGAGGAGTTGAAAGTACATGGGTTTAGAAAGTCTGAGACCCTTTCTAGGGTAAGAGAATATCAGTGGCTACTTCTGTGTATGTGGATGTCCTCCTCTCCCAGCAGGGGGCATAAAACCCAGAAAGACAGAAGATCCTGATTATGTACCTTCTTCCTTCCCTGCCTGATCTAGACCTCTCAGTGATTGAGCTTTTCCTTTATGTTTACTTCTAATTGTGTGTGTGTGTGTGTGTGTGTGTGTATTCCATACATTACAGATATACGTGATACACCCGTGTCTCTAAATGCTCCAAAAGCATCTGTTCTCTGTAAGGATTTCCTTTCATGGATTCCCTCTAAGATGAATATTCTGAAAAGACCCTCAGAAAATCCTCCCAGGCCCCCCCGCCACTTCCGTCATGAAGAAGATACACATTTAAGGAAGAACTACGGCATCCTCGTAAGCTAAGCTGACACGCAGTGGGTTTCCTGTACTTCCTTTCACCGAGAACACACCAGAAGTGTCCCTGCCTCTCCTGGAACAGGCCAGGCAGGCTCCCTGCAGGCAGGGGTCTGGCTCCTGCTGGGAGAAGGCAGTGGGTTCGCTGCTCACCTGAGTTGATGGGAGAATCGTAGCGACTGGCTGACAGGGACGACCTCTCCCGGCTCTCCTTCTCCATCTCCTCTTTCAATATCAACTGCCCCAGGCCCGAGTTGAGCTATTCACAGAGAAAAGACACGTAAAAGAGGAGTCCACAATTATGGTCACAGATGGCAGTTTCTGTTTGAGAAGGTCCTGCAAGAAGTTTCTGACTCTAGAGTGAACCACCCAGAGGCCGGTGGTTCCCCAGCGGGTAGGCCAGGTTTTGAACCTTGAACCCCTCTTCGCCTTTTTTAATGTCAAGATACCATTCCCCTCGGCCATGTCAGAAGAATGTTCTCTCTCCTCCGCCCTGCCCAGCGTGCCCTGAGGTGACCTCAGGAGGCATGTGCGTATGCCGATTTTTGAAGCACAGAGGGGAGTTTGGGGAGAGTATCTTTAAAAAAAGAAATTACGCTGATTTGTTTAAAAACAAGAAAACACAAGTAGTGTATGCTCGTTGCACAGACTTTAGAAAATCTCGAAGGAGAGAAGAGTAGCCCATAGTCCACCACTCAGAGATAACCACCATTTACATTTTGATTTTTATCCATCCTGTATTTTTCCATGCGCATATTATACAAAACTGGGCTCATGCTATAAGTGCAACTTTGTATCCTTTCCCTCCATACAACTAGTATCTTGTGCGTTTCCCATATGCTTAAGTGTCTTTGGAAAATGTCATTGGAGCGGATTCATTAGTTTCTTATTGGCGGGAGGGTATATAATTTCCTGGCTCCCTCTACCCCAGGCTATAATGGACTATCCTTCTTTTGGTCTTCTGGGATGTTGTGGGAGGGGTATAATGCGGGTTTCTTGGTGGCAGTCCATTTTGTCCCTTCCCTCCTGGCCCACATCAACATATTAGGTCCTACAAGGCCCGAGGAAAGACTTGGACAAATACTCAGTCCCAAGGGAATTCCTTCAGCAGAAGCTGCCCTGGGGGAAGGAAGGCAGGTGTTGCACCACATGGGTGACAGCGTGGCTCCACCCGGCCCTTCGGCACCCTTTCAACGCGTGCACTGCACACACACGCCCCACGCGGTCACGCTCTCCTCACAGAAGCTCGAACATTCCACGTCCCCCTGACCTCCAGCTTCCAGGCCATCGCTTCCGGAACCCACTAAGTACCCTGTCTTATAGTCACCTGAGGCCGGTCTTCGGTCGCCTACCGGATTTCGGGCCCTTTGAGGGCCGGGACCACCTCTCACTCCCTTGGTGGCTCACCCATCGCATTCACTGAAACTTCCGGGTCTATGGAACTGAATTGGAGACTTTGCAGCAAAGTAGCTTAAGGACAAACCTTCATCAGTTGCTCTTCCTGCAGCTGCCGGCGCCTCAGAAGCTCCTCGTCATCTTCCTCTCTGCCACTAGGTCTGCGTCTCATGTCGGCTCCTAATTCCACAGCAAAGACAACTTCTCACATGAGCCCCATGGCAAGGGGATCTTAAGGCACTAGTCCACCTGCGCTCAACTTGTCCCGATGGCAAAATCGGCAGCAGTCTTTAACGTTCACGAACAACACAAGGAAAAGGGGGCCCACCGCCGACTGAGCCCTGCGGGTGGGTTTCTCGCGACGGGGGCCTCCTTTGACAGGCCAGCTCAACGCGTGATCTGGTAAGGCATGACCTTTGGCCTCCCGACAACTGATCTGCTCAGTTAGAACTTGGCGTGCCCTTACGGCTGGGGCTCAGTCATCCCATCAGCCACTGGCCGCAGCCCTCTGTCATAGGTGGGAAGGCATCTAGAGTTATTATTTGGATCTCTTGGAGGTCAAGTTTCAAAGAGGGGAACCCAAGGTCACGTACATACCGCCCAATAGGTAAGATCGTCACTCTCTCGTGTTTTCTTTTTCTGAACAGACTTGTCATACAATCACCCTCCCTCTGCCCTTAAATTCACTAAAGAGCATGCTTTTATTTTCCTTTTAAGGGATGAGTCTCCAATGTTTTCCTTCCCTCAATCCTTGGCAAAAATGGTCACGAGAGAGTTTTATGCTAATAGGTCAATAAAAGAGCATTAATACAGCTCAAAAGTTACTTATTTCATTCCAATCTAGCAAATCACTTACAATTTTTAAGCTTCTTGGAAAAGGGGAGCCAGGGAGTGAAAGGGAGGAATCTGTCCGAATGGTTGTAAAATTAAGATAATTATTGTTTTTCCTAAATTGCTTGGATTAATCTGGCTGTGGGAGGAAACAGGCAAGCTTGCTAATCTAATCAAAATAAACTTTAACCTATAGTCTCAGTTTTTACCCTTTTGATTAATGGGCCAGAAATTTGCTTCACTTTGGAACCCAAAAACTATTTAGTGGTGATGATTTTAATCACAAAACATTCTTCTTCCTCTGCCCCAAATTTAGCTGTATGTGTCCCCACAAAGCAACATGACTGAACCGAACCTCAAAGGCCACAAGAAGTGCCTGCAGGGCACAAACTGGCAGGGACAAGCTGAGGACTGATTGATTCTTAGTTCCTAAAATCATCAATGTCAATGTGAATTTACTCTCTTTAATCTATGCTAATAAAAATGAAAAGACACAAGTTTGCAAGAATTAAATAAATCTTAAGTCAGCATAATATACAGAGTACTTGGGAATAATGAACTAAGGAGGGAGATTTTCCCTCAAGTATTTCTGTGAATATAGATTGCTTTAAAGTCCACTTATACTGTTTGCAAAAATTATTCCGGAAAATGGCTTGATGAGAAAAAGCATGATGAAGAAAATTTGGAACACTGAAGGCCTTTTAAAAAAGGTTGTCAACAGACATGTGAGAAGATAGCTCTATCTTTGCAAAACTGACTCACTAAATCTTCAGTATTAGCTTCTGTGTTTGCTAAATACCCCTCTTTAGGCCAAGTGATTTCGCAACTTGCAAAACAGGAAAGACACAGACATGGTTCTAAAGCATAAATTTGTGGTTCAAAGCAAAGAATGAAGCAGCTCCGAACGTGACATTTTAGCACAGAATTCATGGAAATGAGATGGAAAATCACACAACTTCATACGAGTGGTTATTCCAGAACACCTACTACTCGGTGACAGCCTTTCTTAGTAAAGGAGAACGTGATCTCACGAGTAAGGCAGAAGTGCTTCAGTGTTAGGACTGGCTGTTAAGAGAACTGTAACTTCAACCCAGAAATAACCTAAAACAAATGTCACTGAAAGAAGTCACACCTCTGTGGACACTTGGTAAAGTCACCCACTAGACTCTACTTATAAACGGTGTTCTTGGCGGGAGGCTTTGGTTCAACTAGTTCAAAAGTTACTGATTCTGCAGTAACTCTGAGAGTCCCTGCAGATCATCTGTTTTAGACCAGTTCTGGCTGTCTCTCAGCGGGTTGGTGAGTGCAAGGCTCTCGTGATTGGGTTTTTGTAATTTTGAAGCATTTGGCACCCGAATGCTCTGGTCATACTTTTCCTAAATGTCTTTACGATAGGACACATTTTCTTGCATAGTTTTAAGCATTTCGTTTTGTGATCTCCTACCAATTTGTCCATTTTGGCTTAGCCACAGCAGTTGCATACCTACGGCGGCAAGTGAGGGGGGCCCAGGCCAGTGATCCGTCTCAATCTTTGGTATCTCGCTGGGATCTGGAGCTTGGGCTGCTGGGAACTTGGAAAACTTGATGATGTCTTCTGAAGACTTGCTCTGGGCTGCTAAGGCAGCTGCATCTAGGCGGGAATCGGGGATGGGGGGGGGGGAGCTTAGCTATCGGTCTGCAAGGCCGTGGTGGTACAACCCACTTCCATAGTTGTCTTGTTTTCTGGCAAAAGTTTCAACTGCAGAAAGCTGTTTATGGCTCTTAGCAATTGCCCAGTCACTCAGTGGCACCTAGTGACAAGTGATTTTCCTTATGTTCCGTTGGATGCAAAATTTCATTCTACATCTGAAATACCTCATTGTAGAGCTGGGCCATCCGATACTAGCTCTAGCTACGCATGGCTACTTCAATTAACAAAATTAAATGAAACCAGAAAATGAATAAACTTAAAATCCAGTTCCTCAGTTGCACGAGCTACATTTTAAGCGCTCAATAGCCACGTGTAATGAGTGGCCACCATATTGGAAGCGCCATCGTAGAACAAACATTTCTGTCATCACAGAAAGTTCCATCAGATGATACTCTTCTAGAGCAATCAGAAATTTGAATTAGTAGTTTGAAATTAAAGAGCTAAGTTAAAAGCATGACGCCGTCCATTGACTGTAGCTGTTAACCATAAGAGGGCTGGCTTTGTATGTTTGTGTATTTGTATCTGTTCATTTTAGCGATCGTCTGTCCAGTTCATTTTACTCCTTACATATTATATATGTGTCTGGAGTCCTAGGAGAAACGGCAGTGGGAAAATCCACGCTTAGCTTCTAGGAATTTAGCATTGTGCCTTGTAGGAATTTAGCATTGTGCCTTTTGTATGTTGACTTATGAATGTTTGCAAAACACCCCTTATTTCCCTCAAGGGTCTGCACGCCTAAGTGAGCCTTCCAACTTCAAGACAACAAAAGCCAGACTAACAATGGCCTCAGTTCACAGGGTTCTCAATGGCTCTGCTTAGAGTTGTCTCTGGCTTAGAACTCCAAATCTAATCCCAGAGCTGCAACAAAACAAACCAGGCTAAATGGTCAGGACCTGATTCTGGCTAATTTGGCAGACTGGCCTGGGATGCTACTAAACATTTAAAATATAGTTATAATGCTTTAAATAAAAACTATCCCCCCTCTCTGGGCTCACCTCTTTTAAAATCTGGAAATAATTTTTTGAACCCTTAGCTCAAATTCCCCATTCTTTTAGTAACCCTCTGGGTCTTGTTTTCCTTAAGTGACTTGACCACGGTCACCCTATATGCTCCTAAGGGGTGAAGTGTTGGCCAAGTACGGGGTAGCGCTTCTGAGTCTCTAACCTCTTGAGAAAAAATAAAAAATTCAGCTGGGAAAACACTGCCTACTACGTCACCTTCTTAAAGATGTGTTAGCATATTAAGGACTGAGATGTTCTGCATTACAAAACAAAAACACAGTGACTGTATTTAAATCTAGCGTTTTCCAAATGCACTGGGGCCCAGACACCAGGTTTGATGTACCTTCTATTTCTATCACATGGAACTGCTCTTTTGCAGAATGTTCTTTGGGAACTGCCACTCTGGCTGTGCTATTCTTAATTACAACAAACTGAGAGTCAAGTCAGAGTACATTTCATTAAAAAAAAAAAGCCAATCTCTTTTAAATAAATAAGCCAACCCTATCCAATCTCTTTAAATCTTAATCATTTGATTATTTTTGTTTAGAGAGGCAGGGCCTTAGAGATTTTAGTAATAAAAACAGTTTCTACATTGATAAATCAAACTCTTGGAGTCTCATTTGTAAATTTAGAAAAAAAAAAGCATGACTTCAAACAGTAAGTACTTACGCATTAGAATTGGTGAAGTCAGTAAACATTCACATGTTAATGAGTGGGTGAGAAGACATTAAACCATAAAAAAACAAACAAAAACAATGTTAACAAACTTAAAAAAGCGAGCACACGGTGTAAAATCTTAAAAAAAAAAAAAGAGAGAAAAAAAATCACAGTGGTAGAACCATTACAATATGTACAATCTTTTTTTTTTCCCCCTAGAATGTTGGCCTCAATTTTTTCCTGTGTGCATTTTCAACTTTCTTTGCTTTTCAGGTCATCCTAATCCTTAAGGACTCATTAATGTCAACTAGATTTTAATGGCAGCCTTCAACTTTCCAGGCATGTTATGTGTATAATTTTCTGACGTCACCTGAAGACCAGTCTTGGCTTTCTATCCATTCACAAAGATTTATGGCATCTAATCTATAGAGACCTAATAACGGTGGAGGGAAATGTGATCTACCTATGGTAATATGATTTCCTGGGTTTAAAAATTCTTTATTTCCAGAAAAGGAAAACACAGTTATAAATCCGTATTAGGGATTTTCGTTTGCAGGAATTTCAGAGAGTGGCTGGCCTAACTTACTGGTTTTTGTCTAAAAGAAAACTGAGGGGCAGAGAAATCATGTCCGTGATATCATAGAGCCATTGAGGGGAAGGGCTGGGGCCCAGGGCCTTGGTCTTGGGTGTGTCCTATCCATTCCACTGCAAGGTGCAGACATCTGGGGAATTGGACAGTCAAGTTAATGTAGACTTAGTCCAGCTAAGTTTTCTAGGTTGCTGGCCTTCACTATTTTAATTACTTAAACTAATTAGAAGCTCAACAAAATTACTATAGAGGCTGGTTACATTATTTGATGGCACATACAAAAAAACGGTATTTGTGAATTATTGTGTGAGCAGTACCTTCCCTTCTTTAGGAATGCAACGATACACGGTTTCATGGGCTCAAAGATTGCCTAGGAGTTTCCTAACCAAACTAAGCGTTCTCCATCTAGGAAAACCAATCTCACATTTGCGTGTTAGGGAACCATAAAGGCATAACACGCTGGGTGCCCCAGTTTGATTCTCAAAAGCAGCAGCAGGGAAGCCTTTCAGAGGACAGACAGCAGAGAGTTCAGCTGATATCACTACTTAAAAGCTACGCGGAGGAAAGAGGGTTTTACCATGCTGTTTGTAGATGGGTGGTTTTCGGTAAATGTTGATCCCTTGATCTGTGGAAATGAAAAGCAAAGGTGTGTGATTATGGGAACCGGTTCAGCGGTGGGGAAAAATAGATCAACCAAGAGGCAAACCAAACTGAAGACTCTTGAACAAAATCAACCCAGAAGGTTAACTTTTGTATTACAAAGATTGAGGTTACTAGAAGAAGAGGTCACAGGAATGAGTGAATCGCTATAGACAAGTGATATGGAATCCTTTGTAATACATCTTAGGATAGATAGAGATGCAATTCATTCATGAGCCATTTATTGCAAATACACACTTCACTAAAAGTGAGATTAAAACAGGAAGAAACGCAAGCAGTGGAAGGGAGTCTAGTGGTGAGGAAGACATAACCAGTTTGGGGAAGATCCCCAAATTGCTACTGTCTAGAAATTGAGCTCCCAGTAGATACCAGGGGCTCAATTTACTTTTTAGCTAATGAGTGGAACAGTGGAAAGCAATGTCATATAGTTAAGAGTAGTCATTTTAAAACATAGAAATAGTTCTTATGTGCAAGGCTAGTCTGATGTCCTGACAGGATGAACGTCTGAGAAAATTCCAACTTGTAGAGGGCAAATTTAAAAAAGAAAGAAAGAAAGAAAGAAAGAAAGAAAGAAAGAAAGAAAGAAGCCAAATATTATTCATTTGTTATACAGGACTGCATCTGATTATGCTACCATTTCACTTTGACTGCAAATGCTCAGGAAATTTCAAAAGGTTTGCTTCCTCAGAATCATGGCCACTGTATCTTGGTGGGGGCATTCTTCATGCAAAAAAAGTTGCAAATGTACACAACACTGATTTTAAAGTTCAGTGAAGCTTTATTTTAAAAGGCAGCTCTATCTTAGTGGTATGAATCTCGTTGAGCTTTCCTCTGTTTTATCAGGTAAGTTTGGAATGCAAAAGAAAAAAAAACGATTATAGATTCTGAATATGTTACCCCTAATGGGTAAGGTATTGAACCACTTTCAGTAGCTAAAGAAGTAAAACAATGTACTTCCCACGGAAAAATAACATCGTGACCTTGGATGGCCAATCTTGCCCTTACAAATTGAGCTGACCCTAAACATTAAGAGAATGATGGGTCCTGAGATTCCCAGTTCTTGATGGCAAATTACCATTTGTACCGTGACAGCAGATGCTTATGACTTCAGCAAAGCTTACAGCACCAAGCCTAAATTGCAAGATATCATTGTGGGCTAAGGAGGTAGTCAGTTGGTTACGTACTGCAGAAGGGCCATCCAACTAACTGATCCAAATTTACACCTCTCTGAAAAGTCCATAGAAAGATTCTCCGCATGGGAGACAAACAGGAGAAAAAAACAAAAGTATTCTCGAGATGTTGTGGTTCACCTAAAGGTTCACCTTTAGGATGAGAAGGTAACTAGGTTGCCATTGCGAGAATTGTCAATGACACCAAACCACAGAGTGATATCTCAGGAGGCACTAATATAAAGGTAAAATTAAAATCTTAGTCCAAAAAAAAAAAAAAAACCCAAAAAAAAAAAAAACCCCAAAGCAACTCAACCCTTCCTCCTTCACCCTCTGCCTCCGACCTCCCTTCAAAAAATTTTGAGAAAACGTAAACCTTCCATACAATCCTGGCATTTCGCATCCAAAACTCCTGAAAGGCCCTCTAGGTCAGATCGTGCAATTTAGGGTTTGTCGACTGTGTGCATCCCAATGACGAGAGCATGAGAAATGAGACGAGACAGGTAACAGGGCTACGTTCTACACCGTGACAGGACACCCCAACAAAGACCGTGTCAGCTCCTACCTGGAACATGGAAATGTTTAGGGGCCTGAGCGTAAGTTGGAGTGACAGGGCGGCTGTCTGGCCGGGAAGGGAGAGGGGAGTTCCGGCCGCTGGACGGCTCATTGCCTCCAATGAGAAGAATGGAGAAAACAAAATGAGGGAAGGGACAGCAATAAAGAAAACAGAGCAAGCATAATCAAACTTCAACACGACAGACCGGGAGGAGGTATACCAAAAAGGAGAAACAAAAGAAACAAACTCAGTTTATCAACTTGGCTCACAAGGTGATAGAAGGTTACGTTTGGGGGCAGGAGAGACTTGAGCTCACGTGGGACTGGGTTAGAAGCAGCTAGCGGTAGGGGGCGTCATTCCGATGGCATGCGGTTGAAGGCCGTGAGCTAGCAGCAAACTGATTAGATGGAAAGTACATGAAGAGTCATGGAAGGTCACTTGCTAATGATTCAGGATCAGTTGTCGGACGACGAAATCCCAAGCACGTGAAGGGGCAGGATACGCAAACCCAAATACGATCACTTCCAGGCATGATGGCAGAGGCTGGCAATTGCAATATATTTCTCCAAACGGAAGGCCACGTCTGGGAGCCCGCGTGGCCACCCAGTCCCTCCCCTCAGCAGTGCAAAGTGCCTGCACTACAGCCAACGTTTCTGTTGCCCCACTTTGAAATACACACCACGGAGACAGAGCCCTTTCTTTTAGGAACTTCAAGGACCGCTTATAGCACTCTCCGCCTTTCTCTTTAAAGGCTCCGCTCCACTCAGATGCCACTCAGTCCAGCAATTCCCTCTGCGAATGGACAGCTACCGTGGCTGGGCACTGAGCTATATGACTGGGGACACGCAGGTGAATGAGACGTCACTGTGGTGGGGAGTGGGGCTCAGAATCTACCTAAGGAGATAGACTGTGACACGTAAATGCATACCTAGGGGAAGGGGCCCTGAGTTCTTTCAGAAAGCTGAGATATTAGACGGAGTGGGGTGTCAAAGAGTAAGCACACCAGGTGGGTGGGTGGATGGATGGGTCAAGGGATAACCAGACCCAGATTCCAGAGGGCTTGAACATCATGAGGAAGGAAGGGCCATGGTGTGTGGGAGCAACACTGTGGCTGGACAGCAGGCTGCTCTTGGATGGGAGAATAGCGAAGGGGCTAGAAAAGATTGCTGGCAGGTGGCTGCAAAGCCTTGAGTGCCACCAAAGCCACCATCGCTCCCTTGTGACCAGGATGAACTGAGACCTGGGCTCAACTGGCCAGAGATCAGCTACTGCCCTAAATTGTCCTCCCACCTCGTGTCTGAGTAAACATCGGCCCCGAGAACACACCAGAAGATGTACTAGCAAAAAGTAACGGATTAAAATGCAACTACTTTTGTTACTGAGTTATAGGACTTCTTTACATATTCTGGATGTAAGTCCCTTGTCAGATGTTATGATTTGCAAACATTTCCTCCCATTCTGCGGGTTGTCTTTCACTGTCTCGATAGGGTCCGTTGAAGCAAAAAAGTTGTACGTTTTGATAATGTGTAATTTATCTATCAGTTAAGGCTAACAGTTTGAAATAACTCTAGATCTTTACAAAACAGAGCACGAGCCGATTTCTTTAAATAAGCCACGCCGTTCTAAATCTGGCCCGCAAAGTATGAAAGATGTCAATTGCTGGAGTTTTAAAATGACGTGCTTACCAGGGTTTTAATTTTTTAACACGTGTATTTTGAGGTAACCGGAGCACATATCTGGACTGAATGGGCAGTGCGATCTTTCCAATACGATCTGAATTTGTCCCTGGCTTAAATGTAGATGCCAGGTTTTTAGTTGTTATGGTCTGAAGCCTTTCTCTTTTTTTCCTCAAGAGTCACTTTCACATCTAGCTCCCGATACATTATAATGTAGACTTTATTTAAGTTAGATATCAGCTTCCAAAAATGATGATGCTTCACCCCAAACTTCTGATCTATTATGGTTAATTTTTTTAAGTTATTTTTTCTTTTTCTTTTTCTTTTATTTTTAATTTTATATCTGTTTTATTTTTTTTTAAGTTTCATTTACTATCACTCTCCTAACGAGAAATAACCAGCTCGTGTCTGAAAAAAAAAATGAGTATAAAAGACACAGGTAGAGGCAAGGAGGGGAAGGAAGAATGTGGTTTTACATTTAGAAGTAAATCCTGTTTTCAATCGCAGAGTGAATTAGAACTAGGTCTCATTCATCTTCGTGAGCTGAGTCTAGTGCGCAGCCTAGAAATAGGTCCTAATTAATGTCTGCAAATGAATGACTGAAGTTGCCTGCTAGAGAATTCTATAGCTATTAATGGCCTAATTTAGTCAGGCACCACTGCAGGATTAACCATCATGCTGCTCTTGATTAAAGGCAGCCAAATGTTTGTATAGAACCATGGGGTCACAACAGCACCCCCTTTTTATAACTTTCCCACTAGATCCTCGATAACCCCCATGTAACCATTTCACTGCAGAGGAATTATTTACTCCTGTAAACATCAGAAATCATTCACAAGAGTAATCCAGAATTGAAAACCAGAATACTTCTTGTGAGCTGTTCTCAAAAGAAGGTCTAGAAAAACGGTTTTCTCGCCTAATTTGAGGTTGCCTTTTTTTTTTTTAATTTTTAATGTTTATTTATTTCTGAGACAGAGAGAGACAGAGCATGAGTGGGGGAGGGGCAGAGAGAGAGGGAGACACAGAATCCGAAGCAGGCTCCAGGCTCCGAGCTGCCAGCAGAGAGCCCGATGCGGGGCTCGAACTCACGAACTGCGAGATCATGACCCGAGCCGATGTCAGACGCTCAACCGACTGAGCCACCCAGGCGCCCCGAAGGTTGCCTTTTGAAGACTCTTTTTGCATATCCTGAGCACTGGCTGCTATGGCTTCTGAACCACCCTGCTTCCTGCCCGTCAACTCTAACCTTCCTGTACTTGTAGAAGAATGTCAGATACCTCAGGGAAATGTTCTCACAGATTTGGGTTACAATACCCAATCGGATGAGACGCCGTTACATTTGTTTTGACAATTATTAGCCGGTGTCATGCACACACAAAAATATCTGCATATGTGGGGTGCAAAGGTTGAAGGGTATCAGAATCAGCATTTGCCCAAGCATTAAAGTCTCTCATGTGGAGGCTGTGATGAGTGGTTGTCTGAGCTCCGGATGGGGGAATTCGGGCCGAATGCTGTCTCTTGTTGGGCATAGTTCTTTATTTGGCTGCATATTTCAGTAACTAGTGACCTTTCTAGTTGCTTAAAAAAAAAAAAAAACAACAAACCCTTACTCCTATGTTCAAGTCCTTGTAAATAGACTTAATGCTAAAATCACTTAAAACCTCCCACAAAACATTTTCAAACACTAGGTGAAGAGAGACTCAGCAACACATCCATTTAAGGGATTCTGTGGAGTATGATTTCCACATGTCACCGTGGCTCATTAGGGACAAGGTCTCAGAATACTCTTGCTAGATACCAAATTCTTAGCCCTTGAAATACCAAAGGCATTAAACATTTTTTTGGTGTTTTTTAAAAAAGCAAAACCCTCAAGATGAGCCCTCTTTCCTTATTCTAACTTCAACACCCTATCTTGAAGTGGTAAAACTTTATTCTAGAAGGAAATAACTGATAAGGGCCCTAAAACAGTTACTTGGACGCTTAGTTCATTACTTAGGCAAAGTAATACATGAGGTGTTAGATGAAAGAGGATATACGGAAGGTATTTCCACCATCAACATTATCATCACCATTAGCTTGGAATGGAGACACTGTTTAAAAATTATATAATAGCGTATCTGTCGTAGAATATTGCTATGTATCACATTCATAGCCATTTTGTTCCTTAAATAAGTCCTTCCTTGTACTGGATTGTTCTTAGTTGTGAGTGATCTTAGCTACTATGATGAGAATCTACCACGTGGGTTACCTGGGTGGCTCAGTCGGTTGAGCGTCCGACTTTGGCTCAGGTCGGGATCTCGTGGTTTCAGAGTTCGAGCCCCACGTCGGGCTCAGTGCTGTCAGACTGTCCACCTGTTAGCATGGAGCCCGCTTTGGATCCTCTGTCCCTCGCTCTCTGTCCCTCCCACGCTTGCACTCACCCAAAAATCAATACTGAAAAAGAAGCTACCGTGTATTTATATTTCTTAGCCTTCATTTTTAGCTCCTTCCATATCAGCCTACTAAGCCAATTTTTCAGTCCTTGAGAGATCAATCACTTACAGGATTCTCACTGTCCTTAACACATTCAAATGCTCTGTCCTTATTTTCAATCTTCTTTTTGGTACCTGAGAGCCCAAGTGACAAATCCTAAGACAAGTAGATCAAAATGGCCATGCATGTGTCTGCTAGGGGAACATGCTAGAATGCTGCCTAATTTTCTGGACTCTAAGTGCTTATATTCCAAAATATAAATGAGTCCTTTGAGGGGACCTTAAAGTTGGCAGCATCTAGAATTTCGTGACAGAGTTTCAGGATTGCTGGTTCTTGTCTAAAGTTTCAATAAGCATCATGGTTTTCTTGAGCAAGTGTCAGGTATTTGCATCACAGTAAGTCACTTCTATGGTGAAACAGAAAAGATTCCTTTCAAAGAGACTGAATATATGTAGCCCTCCTGTTCACAAATCTGATTTATACTTTGTGAACACAGAACATAATGTCTAAGAGTATTTCAAAGGGGAGGGAAGAGGAACTCAGCAAACATAGCACAGACCAAGCCCAAAACAAAGTGAAAAGCTTTCCAAATCTCTAAGCATGCACTTGTCCAAATGGCCCGACAATGACAGACCAATACAAAATGCGGCTGCAGGGAAGGTTAGAGAAGAGAAACAAAGACACACCGGAAAACAAGATGGACATTACAGAAAATGGATGGAGAAGCCAATGAAATAGAAAGACAGCCTGTGATGTGCATCTCAGCTTTCCAACATGCAGCATCCCCGGTGCCATGAACCCTGGGGGCCGGGGCCCGTGCATCAGCAATAAGGACCAGGAAGTGGACTTGGGAAATGGGGGGGCTGAACTTCTGGTTGCCAGAGTGGTGCTTCTAGTGCTTTGAGATACACATTCCTGCGGTGGACATCCTATCCTGGCATCCTCAGACTGCCCAGATTACATTGGCTTTATAAGTAACTGCCCCGAGATCATAAGGCGAGCTCCACGATAAAAAGTGAACGTTCCCATGAAGGGCCCTGGAGGACTTGGTTCCATTTTAAAGATGCCTTAGATTTGCTTCTCAAGTGGTCATACGTTCCCTCTGTGCTAAATTTTCCAAGTGCTAGAGAGGCCTTCCTGGTCTAATAGATGGATACGTGCTTTTCAGAATCACTAAGAAGTCATTCCTTAAAGAATCAGTATTTAGCCAATCGACTATATTAAGCTCTTAGAGAAGTATCTTTAATGTACAAATTCTCCATGATTGATTTTGTAGTTTAGCAAAAAGCTCATCTGATTTTGAAACTAAGCATTGTACTGTTATGTACATTACATTTCGCATCTGATGTACATAGACTATTTTATAGGAACAGACTATAGACATATGGAAATGGACCATTAGATGTCTTTTAAGTGTGAGGTCAAGCTCAACCTAATGCCTCTTGGCCTAATGCTCTCTACAACTTAAACCTAGAATATTTGTGTCAAAAAGTTCAAATTCAGTCTGAAGACAGAAAAGAATGGACCTCTGAGCCTTGAACGATCCAGGTTTGAATGGCATGGGTCCACATATGCGTGGATGTGTTTTGACTGTAAGTTATCTTCCTTTTCTCTAGCTTACTTTACTATAAGAATATAGCATATAATACATATAACATAGGTGTTATATGTGTATGTGTTAATATGCGTTCATTGTGTTAACTGTGTTCAACGCGTTAATTGACTGTGTTATTGGTAAGTGTTCCAGTCAACAGTAGGCGATCTGTAGTTAAGTTTTTGGGGAGTCAAAAGTTATACCAAGATTTTTCCACTGCGCGGGGTGGGGGGTGGGGTCGGTACCCCTAACCTCCACGTTGTTCAAAGGCCGACAACATATCTACATTTTTAATAAGGTGCCATTTAGGCACACAAAGGTACTGTTGAGAAATAAAAATTTAAGTGGCTGAAAGCAGCTGTTTGCCTTAGGCTCAATAAGAATGCAATTTGCTAGTTAAATAGAGATGGCAAAAAAAAGTTTGCTTTCAAAATGATATTTCATGTATATTTATACTGAAACAGACGCCCCTAATATGAGTGAGGGATGGGGGGGCCCTGTCACTCCATCGGTGTGACCCTTGACCAGGGCCCCTTCACCAGAGAATGGAGTGAAACAGCGCAGTCAAAGGTGCTTTAAGGGCACGAAGCCGAGGGGGAAACCATCACAGACAAGGTGAGCCCAGTGCTTGTTACACACTAGGGCACTTGACCTCACGTACCCCCAGTGACCTAGGAGAGGTGTCGTAGGTGAGGTAGCAAGTGACACCCCAAAGGTTAAGTTGACAATCCAAGGTGCCACCGCAGGCACAGGACACAGATAATATTTGAACCTAGGACTCCGGCGTTCATTTGCGTCTTCCAACTCTCCATAAAGCTGCTCACAGACACAAGATTTTGTGTCTCGATAGCTCGTGATGTGTGTATGTGTACAGACTTTGTGTAACTTTACAGGGCGCGTGGTGTTTTTCTTCCTACGGGAAGCATCTCTTTTGAAAGGTAAAACATGTAATAACCAAGCAAGGCAGTTTACCTCTTTGAATCAAAAACCTCTTTCCTCTGTCATATTCGAAGCAAACAAATCTTAGTTTGGCCAAGATTGGTTTCTATATTAAAGTCTCTTTAAAATACATCTCTGAAGTTTTTCAGTAATTTCTTATGGCTTTATAAACATCCTCTAAAGTATTTTGGTATCTAGAGAACAAAAGGCCCCCCAAATACTAATTAGCAATAATAATTTTAAGTAATCTGTCAAGAATTTTAGAAAGTGCTGCTCCAACTGGAAAATGCTCATCTCTTTGCTAATGACAAAGCGTGTGTGACTTCGACAAGCATGTGAGCAACATTATTTTTACAGCACAGAGAATGCTAAAGTGGCACACATAGGATAACTGCATGCGGATTAAGGGCAGTGCATCTATATTTTAGGACTCGGTGGCTCAAAAATCCAAGTGAGCCATAAGAAAATAGCTTGGGTAGACGGTAAATGAACGCTCGGTCAGCTGGAACAGCATTTTGCGTACTCAGTAGCCGCGCTCGTGATCTGAGCACTTTGGAACACCGAGTTGGGATCTGGTTAGGTCTGCCTCAAGCCTTCTACCAAGACACTTAATATAACAGTCCGGTTATAACAATGTACTGGCCTGGCACTCCCTCCTTCAGCTACTGTCATTGGTTACTTTGGTTCAATTCAAGACTATGGAAAAAGTTAGCATCCTTCTGGGAGCTCATACTTATTTTAAATGATGGCCCCTTTGAAGCCCCTTCAAGGCTCTCGGCTCCCCCAACATACGGAGGGGAACAAGGGCCCCAGTTGAGGGCTGCTTCAGAAGCATAACGGGCAATGAGGAAAACAATGGGAATGCCATAAAGGGAATGGGCAGGAATGTGGGGGCAGAAACAGAAAACAGAAGTCACGGCTTCTCTTCAATGTCACGCAGAAATCAGGACCAGTCAAAAGAGGATTACCCTTAGGGTTGGCTCAAGGAGAGACATTTAAGTTACACTGCCATCGATCTTTTTATACTCTCCAAGTGTTTCAATACCACCGAGTGGTTAAATGGCTTCTTACCATTAAGACAAGTTTTGGAGATTTGTTGCTAAACAGTGGTACGTTTTGCTGAGCCACGTCACGCATCAAAACCAGGAGCATACCCCAGCTATATATTATATTTTGTTTTTGACACACGGAAAAACAAAATGATAATATATGGGTTTTTTTCCCCCCCTAAGCAGTAGATAATGAATCTTCTGGTCTTAAACATACTTCCTGTTTCTTCATCTAGAGCCCTTAGAAATGACATATTTCTCCTACTGAGAGATGCCATGCCAGTTCTAAGACGCTGGGTGTAGTTACGACACACGCAGGCATGCGGAGAGGTCGAAAGCTGGGAGCTAACTCTTGGAGATCCACCTTATTAGCCTTCCCAGGGTGCTAATAAATCTCCACTATGCGGGGTGCCGCCTGGGGAAGCCTGCCTCCTTACCTTTGATATGGGGAATGAAGTGGTGTCGGAAGGGGGAGTTGGGGCGGGAGTCGCTGTGGGTGGAGCTGAGGCTGCTGGTGCGCAGGCGCACACCAGGAGACAGCAGCTCTGTGCGGCAAGGAGTCAGGGGCAGGGCAAGGTGGAAACAGAAAAGAAGAACAGAAATTAACACAGGAGCAGGGACAGCATCCTCGTTCCAAGGGAGGGGGCGGGGCGGGAAATAAAGAACGTTAATCAGGAGTCTGAAAAAGGAGGAAGGAAAAAGGGTTAAGAACGCACCTGCTAAGGGTCAGGCAAAGTGGGGAGAATGTGCAAATAGGTTCAGGTCGGTAGAGAGTCACTCTCTGAGAATAAATGGCTTTATGAGAAGGAATGGCCACCGGGACATTCTCTGTCAGGATGACACCAGCTACTGTTGAGCCAGTACCGGTGCATCATCTAGATTCAGAAATAGCTGCTTTTAAAAAAAGACACCTGGCCAAACAGAACCCCCCTGACGCACATGTGAAAAAAAAAAAAGACAATAATTTCAAGAACCTTGAAAAGAAGTACTTATCTGTAAGGGTCAGATTCTTTTTGTTTGTTTGTTTGTTTTTAAGCTGCAAACTTCTCCCATTAGAAGTTTAATTTTATTCTGCCTGCGGAGAAGGAGGGACCTGTTGGTGCTCCCCCAGTGGCGGAGAGCTACTTAGGATCCTGCGAATGGCGTGGTGGCGGCACTGGGGGACCGGCGGCTTCCTGATCTTGGAAGGAGAATGGGCCATTAAAACCAAACCCGGCCCTGGGAGGGGGTGCGCACCACTACCCGGCATCTAGGACCCACGGAGTGGATAACCAGAGGTATCCGATACCGACCATAACTCTGCTGTCAGAACCCCGCCGACTCCACGTGACAAGGAGAGATCTTGAAAAAATAACCGTAAGCCCTAATAATCAGATGTCCATAATATACCGTGGAGAGGGGGAAGTGCACTTAGAATGGGGAACGTCCTAAAGGCTGCTAACATCAGAACCACGGCTGGAACAGACAAATCTTTCAGTGCTCAACAATGACATGATCTTTTAGGGAAATAATTTCCCTGGCTGACCGCCCCCTCGCTAATCGGGGGTCTATAGAACAATAATTTCCCTGTAGCCCCACGTCATCCTGACAAGGTCATGGCCATGGCCTCAGTGACCTCAACATATGCCCTATAAGGACAGGCAGTCACATAGAGGATTTCTTGTCCCCCACGTAGACAAGGGCTTAAATCTAGACCCAGGTCCGGGATGTGAATAAAATGAACATAGCTGCATACCAAAAAAAAAAAAAAAAAAAAAAAGAATCCATTTCCTGAAAAATTCTCATGTAACATAACTCAACAAATACCAAGTACTTATGACCTAGGGGGAACTATACATTACTGAAGAATCATATACTAAAAATTCGGTCCTCTAGGAGTATTAAATCTATAGCCTTAAGGAAAAGACTGCAGCCTTTTTATATTCTGTTCATTTCCTCTGGTTTGATTTTACAAAATAAGTTAGCACATGTTCTGTTCTCATCAGCCTGTGCAGAACAAGAAGCTTAACATGAAGTCTTCGAAGATGTACACGGCCACCAAGTTTGTCTAGAAGGCCAGAATCTCCTTGTGGGAATCTACTTCCCAGAGAACCCTGAATCCGTGCTGGGATCTCCATTCTTCTGTTCCACACATGAGACACCCACTAATAGTCATAGGGACTACACTGTGCATAGTCACCTGAAGTCCACAACTATTTGATACTCTCTATCACAATATGTCTCTGTTGTTTTTCTGTTTTCCAAGTCTGGCTAAAAATCTAAGGGTAGAAAGGATCTGAAAAGTTATCAAATACAACCCTGAGGTTATATATAATACTTCCTTCTAGAAGGTGCTTACCCCAGCATGCTTAGTAACACCGTGTGCCTGGACCAGGGAAACACAATAAACACACCAGCAAATGGCTAATGCTGGATTTTAGATGATGCTGATGTGCCTAAGGGGTACATCAAATTATTTTCTTTGGAGATCTTCATTCTAAGTCTCCAAGTGATGGGATTTTCTTCAAGTCTAAAAATATTTTTTAAAAAGGCTCCCTTGCTTCTTGTTGTTCACTGTCAAAATGTAATTATTTAATAAATCATAATGAATAGAACCATAAAATAACACAAACTGTAGTTGGATTTAAGTGTTGTTTTTTTTTTTTTCTGGGAAAAGAAGAGATCTATTTGGCAGCTAGATTCTTAACACACTGTCAGTGGTGGGGAAAAGAAAAATCACACAGCCAACACAGACTATCATATAGAGTGAATCTCGGGAACAGGTGCCCTTACCAGGTCTGTGAAAATGCTGGGGAGAGCGAGACGTGGTTGGAGTGTAGCTATGGCGGCTGTAGACGGGGGAGTTGATGGAGCCCTGGCTGGTGGACCGGTGGATCACCCGGTCCCGAGCATCCTGGTAGCCCTGGAAAGAGAGTACGAGAAAGCAGGAGCGTAAGACACTCATTCACCCTATCATCAGGTCCAAGGGAAGTCAAGTTCTACAAAGGCTGCCCCGGAACTATCATGCCTGCCTGTTCATGTGCACATTTGAGGGCCATATCCTTAAATACGTATGCAGAGGAGCATTCTGTGGTTAAAGCACTTTGTTTGAAACCAGTAGTACCCGCATTCAGCCAACTTTTAAGAAGGAAAATGATAAATCCCAGTGTCGACAGAGCTCTGGGGAAAGTAACTCCGATGGTCACGTTTATACTGTGCTTTTCGGTTTTACAAAGTGTGTTCACATACGTCATTTCATCTGATTTGTGTAACAAGGAAGGTAGAACACAAGGGCTGACCTCCCTTGTCCACAAAAGCAGAATGTTTCAGAGCAGGCAGGAGACCCCTGTGTAGGCGTGTAGCTCATGAAGGCAGAGCCCGCTTCAGGACCAGCTTCCCGGCTCTCATCTTACTCCTTGTTCTGACTGCCAGCCCACACTGTCCCTAACATTGATCTGGTGACACTTTAAGTTGATTTGCCTGGAGAACAAGCCGGTAGTGGCCTCAGACCCAGGAAATTCTACTTCCCACTTTGTGAAACATATCCCCAGGAAAAACAAAAAAGGATCTTCGAATGGAAAAATGCACTCAAAAATATCTATCATACCACCACTTACAAGGATAAAACTTCCTCAACAAATCGGGGAATAATTAAGTGAATCAGTCATATCAATTCAACGGAATAATATACCACCACTAGTGTTTTACAGACTAGTGGTATTTCTGTTGTGGTTTCGTTGAATGTCCTCCTTCAAAAATTCCAGTCTAGGAAAAGTCCAAGTTATTCCCCAAATCCCACCCATTACAATTTTCAAAAACGGTACTTACTTCTGCTGATGGAGTCGGAGATAAAGTCCTTGGAGACTGGAAGAAGAAAAGAGAATTTAAAGTCACAGCGCGTGTTAATTCGTTTTCAGTTTCCTTAGCTGTTTATCAGACTCACCTGGAAACAGTATTCAAACTCCAATGCCAGCTCCCTTTGCCCATCCCCTCTTCTGGTTCAGTGAGTTGAGAATGGGGCTCAGACAGGGACACGGAAACCAAGATTCCGGGAGGCTGGCGCACATCCCTGCCTGAGGACGGTGAGTCCTGATAAATAGGTTATCGTGCTTGAGATGCTTAAGCTACACAGATTGGAACTATTTTCCCCTCTAGGCTCAAACTATGCTCAATTTACTAGTATGAGTCACCGTGTCTGCCCGAACACAGACTTCTATAAACGTGGCTGTCGACTGAGGTACCACCACGGCAATCATGTAAAATTGTTTGCTAACCGGCTAGTAATAACCAGGTCTGTGGCATCGAGCCCTTTTTCATTGGGACACCTGTAGGACTCACTCCCCTTCCTCGTGAGGTCTCGACTCACATGTGGTGCCACACAGTGCTTTCTGTGACTCCTATTTAAAGGAGCGAGCCGGCCCCACCTGCTTGTTCCTCACTCTATTTCATTTTTCGTCTAGCACGATACCCTGTACGCCTGTATTAGGTATCGTTTGTTGTCTGTCTCCCACATTCCGCTGCAGGCTCCACGAGGGCAAGAACTCTGCCCCTTTACGATGAAGTATTACAGTGACTAGAGAGGCTCCTGGCACGTGTGAGGTGCTCAACAAATATTTCCTAAATGAATGAATGAAATGTTTACAATTAAAATGCCAAAAGTATTCAGATAGAATGAAATGTAAACGAAGCACCTGGCCAGTGGTGGACTTGTCAGCTTCAGAATTTGCCTCTTACGCCCAGTTCGCAAAAAGCACTTGGGCTCTCTTGCGCTGTAGATTCTTCGAGACCCGCGGTCTCGGCTGCAGCGACAACCTATCCCTGGGGCGTCTTAGCCGGGTGAGGATGGGCCCCGTGAGGGCAGGAGCCAGGCCTGACCCTGCTGACAGAGGCTTCTGGATCTTCCCTACTCATGCCTTCTGAAGGCACAAATGGCTACACAGAATGTCAAGTTCATTCCTGCGGTGCTTCTAAATTGGCACCATAGGGATTCTTTGGGGAACGTGTTAATAACAGCTAAAGGAATAAATAATCACATAGCTTGTAAAGTTTTCTAAGTCGCAAGATTCATGTGTTGGGGAAGAGTTCCCAAATATGTCTGATTTCTGATCCGGGGCCATCCTCCCACCGAGATTCGGTCCTCAGAGAAACGCACAGGTCACCACACCGGGTAAGGACGGTATCGATGCTGAGATCCCCGCTATGAGAGAAGCCAGCATTTCTGTCGAGCACGTACGTGCCGGGTACTGTTCTAATCGAAATATTTCACTTAATCCTCACAGAGGTCTCTGAGGCAGGCATTAATTACTATCTTGAGTTTACACATGACACTGAAACACGTACTTTTCCCAAAGTCGTACGGTTAGTGAATATCGGAGTCTGACTTGAAACCCTAAAATGTGCGCTTCAAAGCCCAAACTTTTGGCGCTTGATGTTTTACTGCTCAAAACGGAACCGCTGGGAAACACACACACATACCCCCAAAACCTAAAACGCCATATTACAACTCACCTCCCCCCACTTATCTGACTTGAATATTAGCAAATTCTCATCCACTTGCTCCAGGACCAGCTCCTGCGCACTCTGTTCAGGAACTTTCCTTTTTCCTTTATCCCCCTATGCAACTCTCCAGGGGCCAGTGGGAACTGAACAACGCAGGCCAATCAACCTGCATTTGAACAGCTGTAGATGCAGTTACAGACATGTGACCACTAGGGGGAACTACACGAAAATGGATACCCCTTCTGCCCCGGGGGCCATTTCAAGGCCGAGCTATGCTCTGGAATGAAACCCAAACTGAAACATAAGTAAATAAAAAGAACAAGATATATTACAGTTATGAATAAATACAAGCATCGGTATAAAACAAATACTCTATATGGATATGATTGAGGACAAATTAAACAGAATCACCGTGCTTTCACGGCTTTTTTTTCATCTAAGATCTCAAAGCGCCGTGTGCTGTTCAATAGTTTACAGTCTGTTTTAACCTTGGTTGAACAGCTAATTTCAGTTCGGTACTCGGGCAACATCTCTCTGATTGGACTCAAAAGAGTCTACAGATGATTCCAATTTTCAAAATAAAAAGGGAAACAAGTTTAGATCAAGTTGAAAATGCCAGAGAAAACAGACCAGAGCCCACATGACTCAGGCAGGAGGTGAGAGCCCGGAGCCCCCAACCCTGGGAAGGGATGAGAAGGACCCTAAGGGGCTGAGAGGCTGTGCTCCAGCCTCTGGACCATTGATGTTGGGAGAGCATGAATAAGCCCCAAGGCCACAGGTAACGACTTCAGTTGTAGCTGTCACTTGCTGAACATTTACCAGGAGTCTGGCTCGGCCAAGTGCTTTAATAGATGAGTTTATATGGATTAGTTTTAATAGATAATAAATTATCTAGTTATTATATAGATATTAACCTTTAACAGACAGTTTATTTAATCCTTACTAACATCCTATGAGGTGAATTCTGTCATCCTGTTTTATAGATGAACAAACTAGGGGTCAGAATGGTGGTTACATGGCCAAAGTCATACAAGCAGCATGTGGGAGTTCCCAGGTTGATCCCAGGTAATTTGATTCCAGAACCCTGGCTCACATCACTGTGCCATATCGCGGTCTCCCCCTCTCTACTCTTCCTGTTCTTGCACATTCTAACTGTCTTAAGGTGCTGCAGACTGTAGCTGTCATAATTTAGGGTGTGTGTTCTCTTTCCTCATGATCCCCGTGAAGAGACTTCAGTTTGTCCCCAGATCGAGACCCCAGAAGACTCTCCCTCCATTATTCCGTCTGCCCAGTTCACAGATTCTCCCCTGACAACTTTGACTTCCTTCCCAGCCTGCCCGTTCTGCTATCCCACAACCTAGTACTAACGCTTATTCAACCTTCACTGTTTTCTCTGGCTGGCCTACTCTTTCACTCCTCTGTCACCTCCTGAGCCCAGGGATGGTGTGATAGGTTTTTGGGTACCTCAAAGCTGGTAGGGAAGTCTGTACATAATGGGCAGTCCAAAGGACCCTCTGGCCTTATTTTGATTCCAATCAGTTTTTCTTACACACGTCATAAAAGAGAGGTTGTTGTATAACTCACAGCTTCTAGAATTTATTACCTCTCCCAGGCTCTGCCTCTCCTGTTTGTCCTCATAGCCCGAAGTGTAGAAAGGCTCATAGGTAATAAGATCTGGACGTTCGATATCATATATTGCCTTGACCTTGGGAATGGCTGCTAAATCCTTATAATCCAGGATTTCATTGTCCACCTTTGCCTGGCAAAGTTAAACAGAAAGAAGTCTCATTTCTTTGGGGAACTATTGTTAGTACATTTCACATCCTGCTCAAAAGGTGAAGACCTTAAAAATAAACAAAACCCGCAACATTTTGCTTAGTTTTAAAAACAAAAGCATTCTGCTTTAGAAAGTTGCCAATTTATACCACATATTAATCACTTTTTTTTTTAAGTCATCAGAAGCTTAGGAAAAAGTCTATGCAGAATAAACCAAGTAGAAAAGCCTAAAAACCTTCAGGATAATTTTCCTAAATTTATTACAGAGATGGAAAAGCTCAAACAGATGGTCAAAACAAATCCTCCCAGATGGCTAAAAACAAGAACTGCATATTTGATCAACTAAATATTTAAATACCTTTGCGGCAGAATTTAAGAATACTCAGTATCAGCATTCTGGAAGGTATAATTAATCCCCAAGTATCTATACCCACTTAGGCACAGCAATTTTTAAACTCCTGCATAGCATTATTGCATTTTATGGGTCACTGACATTGATGGCCACATTCGCATATCAATTTAATTACCCGAAGGAAAACACGATTGAGAAGGCTGATCTTCAAAAATGAAAACTGGATCTCATAACAGAAACAGAAGTCATTTCCAATTATTCTATTTTGGATTACCCCCTCCACTATCACAATCTGCTACTTTACCTGCCCCGGAAGCATCTTTTCCAGAAGCAAATACTTACATAGATAGTATGACCTGGGGAGCCAGGGATACTGGAACCTGGTCTAGAATAAATGCTTTCAGAGGAAGTCCTGGTAGGCTGTAAAGTAAACGGCACCTTGTAAGATTTCACACCATGGCTTCAGAATCAAGACTGGCCTGCATCCCTAGCATTTACTGAACACTAAGCTGGCTAAAAAAAAGATTTGTGACTATTCCGAAGAAGGGAAAATATAACCTAGAAAGACAGAAAAAGGAGAAATGGCTGTGCAATCAGCCTTGAAAATGCATTTGGGGACTTTTCCTTTTACCGTCTCTTCCTGGTCCCCTCCAATGCCTTCTGGCTCTACCGTCAGGCACACACGTTTCCCTCCACCTCTGTTGCCACAACCCCAGCCCCAGTCACCACCTCCGCTCATCTGGACGATTCCAATGACCTTCTCTGCAGGTTTCCTGCCTTTGTTCTTGCCCTCTTCAAATCCCCTGGAGCCCAAGGGCCAGAGAACTCTTTTAAAAACAGGGTTTAGATGGTTACTACCCTGTTTTTGGCTTCAGCAACCATTTAGAATGAAGCCTCAGGGTTTTGCTTCTGCCTTCCTCTCCCCTTTCTCACTCACTACCCACCATCACTCATGGAACACGGTGCACGTCCCTGCTTCAGGGTTCTTATCTCAGCTCTTCCCTCTGCCTGAAATGCTCTGAGCCCCAGTTTTACTGGATTTTTTTTTCCTCCTTCAGTCTTGGCTTTAAATATCACCTCCTCAAAGAAGCCCTCCCTGATCTCTCAATCCAGAATGGTTACCCTTATCTTCTCTCAGTGTTACTCTTAGTTTTCCCTCATGAATACAATTTATAATTCCCATGTTTTTTGCTGGTGGGTTGGTTGGTTTTCTGGATCATGTGTATTTTCCTTACGAACTTTAGTTACCACCTCTGACCTCACAGGACATGCCTAATGTTTCATGCAGGTAAGTAGAAGGCGTAAATATTAGTTGAGGGAATGAGCCAGAATTTGTTGTCTGTAAACACTCGGTTTGTGGATACTTGACTCACGTTAATTCCGTGACTCCAGCCTATCCCCACAGTCACTGAGTCACTGAGGTAAGGTTAGTGGCTGGCCACTCAGAAAGAGAAAAGAAACCAGACTTTATAATATATGCCTCGAGGACCCTGAGAGTGAGGGGTGGTGACGGTAGTGGGCTGGAAACGTATAAAGTAGAGTTAACTGCCTCCCACCCTGCCCAGCACATTCTGGAAAGCTCTGCAAAGAAAACCCAAGGACTAGTCTTGAAAGACTTGCTGCCCTCTGTACAGATACTTCTTGGAGATGAAAATTTGCAGTTCTACATTAGAAATGGGATTTTTCCTCTTCGGTACTGTTTCTACTGATATTTGTCACCTTGAACATGAGTGTAACTGAGCCAAAAACCTCCTCGAAAAATAAGGATGTTGCATCACTACGTAATTCACGTCTGAAGTAATGAGAGCAAACCCAGCCGGCCAAGTCAAGTCAGGCAGTGATTAGACTCTAATAAAATTCACTCGAGGGGTGTGAAGTATCGTTCTCATGTCTTTGAGATACTCAGGGTGGAGAGGGGTTGGAGAAATCACATTGTGCACGCTGGCCCACTGCTTCTGGTCCCCTTCCCCCAAACCTGCCACGTACAACTACCTTCCTCCTAGACTTCAATTTTCAAATCACGTGCCTATCTCGATTTGAGGAAATTCTCAATTCTAAGTATACAGAGAAAGGAAGGATTCACATAACAACGCTACTCAAGAAGCCCAGTTCCTCGATCTGCTTCCCAATGAAATGTAAGGGTGACTCAACCAAAGCGTCGCCCTTCTTTAAAAAGAGAGGCCACCCCTTAATAAAGCTGAGCTAGGACGCCTCTCTGTGGGGGAACTGTTCACTACAGGTAGCCCTTCAGCTTCAAGTGGCCAGGAGCGAAGACGTGCCAACTCAATATCAGAATGAAACCTGGTAAGTAACCACCCAAGAATATTAACAGGAGCTAACGTGGGTCGTCTGCTTACTATGTGGCAGGGTCCGTGCAGACCATCTCCCAGGCTTGATCTCACTTCAGTCTCCTCCATAACCCCTTGAGGAAGACATCTGTTTTACAGATGAGGAAGAAGGACGCGGGCCCCAGGCTCCACAAGTCCTCAAGTGTCCGGATATGAAGCCAGACACCCTAGAGACAGAGCCCAAGCTCTTAGCCCCTGCACTACAATCTCCCCCCTATTGGAAGGTAAATGCCGCCATTTATTTCTCATTAACACAGCTATGGGACAGATGAGAAAAAAAAAACAGAAAAAAACTGGAGATTAACTACCAGAAGAGTCTGCCAACTGAAAATGTTTTCATTGCCATTAACGCCAGAGGAACCCTGCTGTGGCTCACCGTGTCGGGGTGCGACAGGAGAGGGTACAGTATGGGACAGCCAGACGTCTTCAGTCTACTGGTGTTGCTATGACAAAGTATTGTTTTCATTAACAATTAGGACATTGTGTGAACAGCCAAGGAACATGCTGAGCTTTGGGGTCTCGCCCATGTCAGTCACCCTATCTCTGCCAAACATGGGTCAGGGGACACTTTCTGCCTTTCCCGTAGTGATGCACCTGGGGATGGCTCTGAGGTATCTTGCTCCCTCGTGTACTGCGCATACGGAGAGGAATGTCGCTGGAGAGCCACATGAACACATGCCCCGGACGGGGTCTGTAATGCTCTCTTCCAGGATGAGGAACTCCATGGAAGAGAAAGGTCCCTTGGCCGAACCAGCCTGTTTCCGTTCAGGCTCTCTTTCCGTCCTTCTTCACCAGATTAGGGAACCTGAGTTGTGCAGGTTCCCTCTGAAGCATTCGGCTGGTTCATTTGCACCATTAATATGGCGGAGCTCAAGGTTTGAAGGGTTGTCGGTCGATCTGAATTCCCGTCAAGTCCCATTTCATTCTTCGGGGTTTTCAGATCTGAACCACCTCCATCTGGCATACACCTGCCCTGGGTTCTCTGATTCTAAAATACATATTTTAGATTTTTATAGGCAGACAGGGTTCAAAATCAGTTCGGCTCTTCGCCAAATCCAATGATGTTCTGGCTCTTGTGGAGATACCAATCTTCCGTGAGTACCTTCAGACCATGTAGCACTGGGAAATGCTCAAGACGTCTCCTGGAGGTTCAGAAACTTCTCCTTGTTTCATTGCATTTACTGTTGCTGCTTTTGTTTCGTTCTGGTCTCCTAACCTTCCTGTAAACTCTATTTCCATAGGAATCCTGCGTATGGGTTGAGTTACATCCTTCTTTTCTTACAATGGCCCTTCTTCCGTTTTCCTGTCTAAAATGAAATAATGGGAGAAAACACAACTGTGTAGTATAGGACAGGGGGGTGAAAAGGCTGGTTTTGGGTCAAGAAATTTGGTTCAAATCCTGGCTTCCCTACTTGTGTGACATCAGAGGAGTTTTCCTCTTTCTTTCCTTTCTCGCGTTCTCTCCGTTTTTCTTTGGACTTTCTTGAGCTTCAGCTTCTCATTTATAGAATGGAGGAGAGGGTACTAACGCCTAATAGAGGGACAAAGGAACCAATAGCTACAAAGCTTCAAACACCCTGCCCAGCATATGGCAAGTACCCACTTTCAGCATTTTCCAGACATTGGACATTAGACTGGATTTCCTAAGTCTGTTCATCTCACATAGTTTAGGAGAGCACTGCCTGTTTTGCTCTTCACGATAGAATAGTCCTTTCAAATGTGAGCTACATGGACTAGATGTCTCTAGAGCTGTCTACGGCTACTGCACTTGCATACTTTCCCATCAGAACTCCGATGTGTCAAGTATGTCGGACGAACAAACTGACAAATGCCCTTCCCCTTTTCTGAGAGCTCTGTGAAGTGACTGTACATCCTTCGGCGATGGTGACTTCCTGCTTAGGTCTCAGCTTTACCGATCAATGCCCTTTCCATGCCTGATGGCAAAGACCTTGCACAGGCCTGTCTTATCTGCCAGAACGGTTCTTGGTTTGCGGCTTCTTCAACTATGCTCAAGGCTTAAACAGCACACGTGAATTCTTGCCTGTTCGCCACAGTTCCTCACGGCTCCTGAAGCGTACGTGCTCCACCAGCGGAGGTTAGAGGTCCCTCCTTTACGATAGCTTTTAAAACTGAACTATTGTTTTGGGTGTTTTTACAGGGGGTCTTTTAATCTTAAAATATTTGGAGTTCTACATTTCAATGCTAAATGTCTCGAGTTTGAAACAGGTTGAACTTTTTAAATGAACATCTTTATTTTTAAAAGAAACCCTTTTGGGGTGCTTGTGTGGCTCAGTTAAGTGTCCGATTTTGGCTCACGTCATGATCTCACAGTGAGTGAGTTCTAATCCCACGTCGGGCTCTGTGCTGACAGCTCGGAGCCTGGAGCCTGCTTCCGATTCTGTGTCTTCCTCTCTCTCTCTCTCTCTGCCTCTCCCCCACTTGCACTCTCAAAAATAAATAAATGTTAAAAAAAGAAACCCTTCAATTCTTTCAGCTGTATTTTGCCCCCTGATTAACCGATAAATAACTTGCTGGGCGTCTCTGACGGCCGAGACAGGTTCAAAAGGCACACAGCTATCTTCTAATAGAGCAGCCCAAATCTACTCCAATTGAAACTCATTTCACTTGAACAGCGACACCTTAACCACCACGCTTTCCCTCTCTCAAATCCCGCTGACGGTTTCTTCTTTACCTGGAACAGAACCCTAGTCTCACCGTGCTGGGCTACAGCAAAGTTTTACAAGAGGATCCCCATTTCCACAGATGACCCGTATATGCAATTATTTAACCTACGTTACTATTTCAACCTGTTCTGGTATCCAGGTTAACAACAGTGACCCAGCAATTACTAAACAATAGCCCGATGGGTCAGCAGGCTTTGGAAGCCTCTAGGAGAGTTATGAGGAACTGAAGGACTCTCTTGCCTACACTGCTCTCCCTTGAACAGTGCCCAGGTTCACAGCATCGACCCACTGTGCGGGGGAAAATCCACGTGTAGCTTTTGACTCCTCCAAAACTTAATTACCACTAGCCCACTGTTGAGCAGGAAGCCTTACTGAGAACGTCAACAGTTGAATGCGACATGTTTTGTATGTCATATGTGTCACATACTATATTCATACAAGAAAGTAAGCTAAAGAAACGTAATTAAGAAAATCCCAAAGAAGAGAAAATGCATTTACAGTGCTGCAGCATATTTGTGCCTTAAAAAAGTGTATGAGTGTGCCCATGCAGTTCAAACCTATGCTCTTCCAGAGTCAGCTGTATTATATATGAAGGTAATTTCAAATGTGTATCCTCAAAGGTATGCCCATTTCTGTCCTACAGAGGAAGGAAGCAGGATCTGTGATTAAGCTATTAGAAGCTGATGCAATTTACTTATTTTCCTTTAAGCACCTTTTCCTTCATGCCTTATGGAAAAACCCAATTTGAAAGCACAGTGGGAAAGTTCGGTTCTTTTTTTTTTAATGCCATCTTTGGAAAAAAAAAAGGCGAGAGTGGAGAAGGGACAGTAGATAGAGAAAGGATTATAGACTGGCTGTGATGTCTCAAAGGATTTTTCTAATGAAATTAGGCAAATAATTGAATCTTTATTTTGGCTACAGAAGGAAAGGAACTTCACTGAGAACCTTCTATTGTACGTGGTTGTCCACACTCATACTCAGCAAGCAAAGGGTCCATATGACCTACATTTATTTCCCCAGCACATGTTCAGGGACTCAGTTTTGATTTCAAAATAGTTTTTCATTTTTCTCAAAAAAAAAAAAATCAACCAAGAGAAGTCTCACCAGAAGACTAGTAGTGGCTCATTCCAATGGGGAAGAGAAAAACCCCACGGCCTTTGATCACTTATAGTAAACACACGTCTTTTGAAAACACCCGTCTTTTTGTTTTCTGCATGAAATCTTTTTTAAAAGCCCTCTAACTACCTTGCAGCTGACTTTTCCTCTAAGCCTTGACTTGGTCCATCTGTCCTACCATTAAAAGGCACAGTCACAAAGTGAAAATCACCCTGAAGACATCGTTTTATGTTCCCATCCAGCTCTCATCATTCTACTGACCATGAAACACTTACCAGAGCTCTGCCTGGTGAAGAAGCAGAGAAATTATATTTTCCATTTGCTTTCATTACGGGCCACCACAATGTCTGGTCCCCTCTCAGTCGGGGGGTGCTGGAAAAGCTCTCTGCTTCCCTGCCCTCCCCCCCCCCCTTTCAGCAGGAGCAGGGGTGCAACGACTACCCATCTACTTTGCATTCCCCCGAAGCCATGCTCTAAGAAGGGAGAGAAACTACAGGCAACTGGCAGCCACAAGGGAAAGAGTTTATGGAACGTCTAGGGGACAACTAATGATATAAGGTGACTGCCACCTTATACGAAGTGCTGCTGTGATTGACAGTACCTGCCTTGGGTTTTTGTCCCAGTTCACTAGACAAGGTGGTGATAACAGCTGCAGAAGAAGGAATACTTTTAAAATCTACACACATTGAGCGTTCAGTGCTAAGTCCAGAAAGGGTGAAATTAACTCCTTTGGAGAAAGGAACTTTATGTTTCAGAGGAAGCAGGAAGGACCGGGGGCACACATTCCCTTCTCTGCGGTGTGACAAATGCCATCAGCCTTTACTATGGCCAAGAGCCTCAATGTCTTTTTGCTATAAGTCATAGCCCCTAAACATACTCCTGAATTATAAAAACACACCAAAGAAGAATGAAATATTCGAATAAAGTGAAAGCCTGGAACGAGGCGGTATGTTATTGTAGTGATGCTAATAAGACAAAAACCAACCTTGTCCCTTTGAGATGTATGTACAGATTCTAATTAGCTCTTTTTAAAAAAATATACACACACGGTACATGTTTGGTATATTATAGGTTTGCAGGTGCATACGTTATGCTAGGGAATGTTAGTTTCAAAAGACAAAAATCTCATGCCCATTTTGTACGGCAGTCCGTTCATGCTTTAGTCTCCAAAGGCACATCAGAGAAGCTCCTTTTAAGAATATAGCAAATGATCCACTCCAGATTATTACAAACTGAGTCCTGGGAATATCATGTGCTTTGTCTATAATGAATTACAGCAGACATTACAAAGGTTAGTACTGAGTTTTACCTATAGACAAAATTTGCTATTCATATAAAACTTTTCCAAGTAAATAAGACTGGAACATGTCTTCCTTAGGTAATTTTCTTTTCATCATTTTCTTTTGCCTATACCTCAGCATGAGGAAAGAAGGAACGATAATGAATATAACAATTCATTATTATATAAATAATGAAATGTCTTTCCTCCTACACATTTCCTCCCGGGGCACAGGGTGCTGACTATCCTGTAGGAGTACAGTTGGTTTACCTAATAACTAAAAAGGTTTGGTATTACTTGGTGAAATGAGCCGCTTGTATGAGGCATCTGAAAGATCAACATATCTGTGTGACCTGAGTTTCCAGGCTTCTTCAAAGTGCTGGTGAGCTGTTCCTCAGTGGCCAATGGGTGAAGGGAGACCTTGTCAAATGGCCTATTTCTTTGCCAGGTCCCAAGCTGTTTACAACTTTCTGTGATGGAGCTCAAGCTGACTTCATTGAGATTTATGGCTGGATAATGGGAATCAGATGTCCCTTTTGAACAGGATAGGAAGAGAGTGGTTATTAAAAACAGAGCTCTCTCTCTCTCCTCTAACTCACCACTGCTTACGATGCGCCCCATCTTTAAAATTTAAGGGTCTGGAGCAAACCAAGAATTTCACACTTGATGATGGTATTTTTGCTCAAGTCGTGAAAATGCATCATTTGGCTATAGCCTTAGGCTAACAAAATAGAATCCTATTTGAGTTATAACGTATACTTTTGGGGAAAAGACCCCCAAACCGTTGAAAAAGCAACTTCTTGCCAAACGGAGGTACTATTTGCAGTGGGGGGCAATCTTTGGCTGTTGTGCTAGATTCATGAGACTAGAACTTCATTGCGTGTGAAAACCCTGCTACTGGAGCTGAAGCTTTAAGACAGAATGAAGATCACGTGACAAATGCAAGTTGGAGAGCAAGCTGCTATCATGGGCCAACACCACGTAGCCGAGGCCTGGAATCTGCAGTTAAATCTTGCCCGCTGATGCCCGGGGAGCCTTGGGCTGACCTCCTGCTATAGATGAGGAAACTGAGCGGGTTGATGTCTAAAAGGTTTCTTTCCACTCTAAAAATATATGCTTCTAACTATCTTCCAAACCGTTTAATAAAAGAAGGTAAACTTTTAATAAAAGTAGACTGAGCAACACCTCTCAGCCTTAGTGCCGTTCTGGCAGGCACACACGGAGCCCAGGCTAAAATGCTCTAGTGTAACCTTGAACTGCTAGCAGAGCTAAAAACTGGGTTTCATCTGGGCAGAGAGAGGATTGTGGAAAGTTATTATCATTTCACAGCTTGCAGTGGGTTCTCAAGACCCCCACGGAAGATATTGTGTGTGTGTGTGACTGCTCATCTGGAGGGCTGGCTGAGCTCTCGCCTTGCTTCTGCGTCGTCCTGCGGGGCATGCTGCTCTCCTGCTTACCCCAGCGGACTTAGTCCGTGTGTCATGCTCCTCTCCTTCTGCTTTCCTGACTTCCTCTCTGATGCCCGGTGGTGTGCTGGAAAGAGCATGAGTTATGGGCTCAGAGACCCGGCTTCCAGTCTCAGCTCTACTCCTGACCGGTGGTGTACCTCTGGGGCAAGTACCTAACTGTGATCGGTCTCAGCCTCTCCATCTGTAAAATGGAAGTGAGGATAGCTACCTCCCAGGGATTCTTAGGGAGAGCAAATAGAGTACATTTAAATCCTTTGGCCTCTGCAGAGTAGGTGCCTGGTCTCTCGTTTCCTTTCTCCACTTCCCTGCTGCTTTCTTGAGATGAACCACTCCCTACCCAAGCATTGCGTTCCCCTAGTTCCATGCTGCTGCGATCCCCCTCAGCAGCCCCACCCCTTTCTCATCATGTCCGTCCAGGCTCCACAATTCAACTCAAGGACCACTGTTCCCAGGGAGTGCCCCTTGGGACCCTTTCTCTCACCTGACACGCCTTGGTCTGGGTGATGTGCTTCTGTACCATTTTATAACGACGTGTCTGTCTTCCCTGCTATTCACCAGCATCCAGCCCAGCACTAACTATACCTGGGTGCCTGGCAAACATTTGTTCAACGAACAAATGTGTGAACCCGGGACCCAAAGGGGAGCTTCTAATGTGCTCGCTTTAAGGAAGGTGACGCTTTAGCCAGTACTCTAAATGAAAACAATAATGAGAGAAGAAAACAGCCAGAATCGGAATGTGAGATGCACTCTGTGGGGTGAGAAAAAGCATCTGCCTCTGCAGGAGCCGGAGAAGTTATGTGGGACTAGCAGCACGGGGACGGCAAGCCACAGAAGCCTGGGGCCAGGACAGCGGCTCTAAGCCTCAGCCTTAGACACAGTGCCAACCTGCAGAGACGGAGACCGTCCTGTGCGTCGAACCAGACTTTTGGGATAAGAGAAATCGGATGAAGAACGATGAATGTTTGGCGGCTGCCACAAAACATGAGACAAGGAAAGAATGAACAAAGAAATACCCTCCATTTAGAAACACTGCACAAAAAACAACACAACACAAAACCTTTGGGAAAACAAATTTGATACTAAACATCAAGTGGCATCACTTTAGAGTTGGGGTGTGTGTGTGTGTGTGTGTGTGTGTGTGTGTGTGTTGGGGGGGGCATGTTTAAAAGCATATTAACTGGCCTTCAAGTTACAGTTTATTTACCCACATTCTAACTTCCCATGATTTCTTTCCATTTATTTTGGCTGAGACATTTTTATATATGAAGAGTAAGAAACCAGTGGAGCCATTGACAGATATCTTTTAGACTCTGTCATTACAAACGCCCTGTGAGTTCTTAAATACCAAGAATGTGGATTACTCAGTGGGGTGGCAGAAAGAGTCTTAAAACATTTTCATTTTGCTATGGTAACTGCACTGATGTGACACCCTGTGAAAGGCTTGGAGATCTTGGCTCAAGGTCTGTGATTTGTAGACACACCCTTAAGAGAGCACAACGTTTACTCCCTTATTCAAAAACTGATTCCCCTTTCAGCCCCAAGAGCGTCAGTCAGCAAGTGCCCCACTCCGGGCACACAGGGACCTCCTCCCCTCTGGAATGCTCCATCCTTCGCACTACTGAGCTTCCCAAAGGTGAGCGAGCTGAGGGCTGGCCTGACCGCCCAAGTGGTTGAATGTTGGCTTTAGGAGAAACGTTTTGGAATTTTCTGGAAAACTTTACTAAAGGAAGAAAAACTAATAGCTCTTCTTGGCCAGAACGAGTAGAAATATTTCACCAGTTGTTTTCATAAGCTTATACAGAGAGTTCTATCAAGATGCAATCAAGAGTGTTTTTTTCTTTTTCTTTCTTTTTTTTTTTTTAATATTATTTTAGCAACACTATCTGCAAACTCAAGCAATCCTTACAGGGAAAAGACGCACATTCCATGTACTCTGGTCTCATTAACATTCTTCTCCTCATGTCCCAAAAGAGTTCATCAGGGATGAAGTGAAAATGATTATTCAAAAAACTGAAAATAACACTGTAGAGATGGCATAAAGTCACTAGCTACTTGGGTGGTTTCTGGGCAGCAGCCCCAAGCTACACTATGAATTTTACATTCTTACGATAAAAGTGACAATAACTATCTTTCACGGTCTAGGATTTTATAAAGATAACCCATTTCCAAAGCATCCATGGTTCCTCCAAACTCGCAGACTCTGGTGCCCAACATGGGTGACCATTCCAGCGGGCATCAGCCTGGTCGATGGACTTGAGGGTTACACCCACGTGTTCAAGCTGGAGTTGTTTTGTAGAAACAGAGACCAAAGCCATCCTGGTATTGGTGGACAAATTCCTTTTCAGTTTGTCTGGGTTTTACTCAGTTATTCTGAGAAAAGGTGGGTTTTTTTTTTTTTGTTCTCCTCCATAAAAGTATGATGCTGATGGGATTACAATACATAGCTGCTGATGCCTACCAATGGCAATTCAAGAAGACGTGACACCACACGCTAGAGTTTGGCTTCCAAAAGCAATTCAGACCATTATTTTCCCTGAGACGCCAAGTGGAGCAGAAACTAGTTTTTCCAAGGGTTGGCTAAACCAGGAGGCTGTGGACTGGGATCCAGTGTGATTATTACTCAGGAAATATTTCACAGTCCAGGGGAAAAAACTAGGGGCCTCCGAACAGGATACAGATAATGATGATGCCTTACACGTGTGCACAGCTCTTTGCTTCTGAAACAGATAAAATAGTGTCACCTAGAGGTGTTGTCAGGCTTGAGCAAGGCCGGGAAAAGGTTTCAGAAGGGAGAGATGAAGAGCGTCTACCCTTTTGCCCGTGTGCTCAGTGTTCAGGGATAGTTACTAAACCATTCTGATGTCCCCTAAGAGTTAAGTTACAAGACCATCCAGGATGCTTATTCACATTGACCCTTCTGGGCTCATCATTATTTCCCCAAAGATTTTATCCGACAAGCCGTCAGCTTCTGGAGACAGAGGCCCCTCGGTGAATTTGGATTTCAGAGGTCAGTAAAACGCACCAGGAGCTAAGCACGGATGCAGAATTTGGGTTGAGGTGGTACATTATGGACCGAAGTACAAAAAAGTCAGGTGAGGTCACCAGATGTTGGGCCTAGAACTGGATGAATCATTTTTTCACGTGCGTATGGTTTGATTTTTCCCTTGAATGCTTTCCTACGAACCGGACTAGTGAGGCAAGGCTTACTTTCTCCCCAACACGAGCGTTTGGAATAAAAACCACAATCGATTTAACGAAGGAGGGAAGGGAACTTCCTTCTCTGGCTAAATGGTCTTTCAGCTTGGTTTGTTAATGAGAGAAAAAAAAAGATCATGAGAAAGTAATTTCCCCCAAATTCCAGCCCTGAAAACTAGTGACTGTGACACTGACGGCCAATAAACGCAGCTGGCATTACAGCTCTAATTGTCTCCTTACCCGCAACTTTTCCTCCGTCTTGGTAGATTGCTTACAGTCGGGATGCCAAACGGTGGAACCTGGAAAGACACAGTGCCCCGCAAAGAGTTAAGAGAAATGGAAAGAAGCCATAGTCATATTAGATAGAACTTCAGAGAATGGCTCAGATCCTTCTCTCCCTAACACAGGGGAGTGTTAAAGCCCTGTGCCCAAGTGAATTATGACAACTCCAACCTCCAGGTGAGTCTTCCTCATCCAGTCTGAGCTTGCTCTATAAAGGTCATAATTCTAGACCACTATGGTCTAGACCATAATTCTAGACCATAATTCTAGACCACTACCTGGGCACACGTGTTTTGATGGGAGAGATGTTTAGTTCTTGACTGAGTGCTGTTCTTGTTTTGGGCCATACTATTATCCTTTCAAAGTCATGTCTGTGTGCTTCCCATAAGCTGCGTTGAATTTGAGTCTAAGTTATAAGCCATGTTTCTAGAACATCCAAACAACTAAGCAATTTAGAGGGGAATAAAGCCAAACCATATCCAGAAGCAAAACTCACTGAATTTTTTGTTGATCCAATGATACTTGGTCATCTACAAAGATAGGGAAAATCAAGCCGACTAGTAGAAAGGTTGAAAGTTATGGTACAAATGCAGAAGTTTCCTTTAACTTTTAACCCTTTAATTAACCAAAAAAAGCCTTCGCTCTGAAACGAGTGGAAATACTACCTGTCATTTTCTGTTTCGGTGTCAATGCCTCATGTTCCCAGAGGACGAAGCTCTTCCGTGGATGGTACAAGTATCACAGAACTAAGCAAAACACTTATATCCACTAGAAAACTCTAGTAAGAATCCACGCCCGCCTACATGATTTTGTATACCTAGATATATATGTCATTTATCCGGTTGTGGCAAAGACCTGTATGTAAATCCTATGTTTACACAAGGCTACGGGCAGAACTGAAGGACTTAAAAAGACTTGAGCAGGGGTGCCTGGGTGGCTCAGTCGGTTGAGCGTCCGACTTCGGCTCAGGTCATGATCTCACAGTTTGTGGGTTCAAGCCCCACATCAGGCTCTGTGCTGACTGCTTGCTCAGAGCCTGGAGCCTGCTTCAGATTCTGTCTCCTTCTCTCTCTGCCCCTCCCCCACTCACACTTTGTCTCACTCTGTTTCTCAAAAATAAATAAAATGTAAAAAAAATAAATAAAAAAAAATAAAAAGACGAGCAAATGAAGTTACTAAGGTGACAGCAGAGAGTAAATGATACGAATCTGTTCAGTCTTGGTATGAATATTAGACTTCCCACATTTCACTGTTAAATCTTTCTTCAAGCAACAAACTGTGTGTCCTCGAAAAATCACTAAAGTACCTCTTGAGTCATTTTATACCACTGAGCTAAAATAGCTAAGATAATATTAATGACAAGGATAATACCCTTTATTATCAGAGGACTACTTTAATCCCTCTTTAACAATCATTTCTATCTTGCTTTACCCAGAGCCAAAAAATAAACACTAAAATAAAATAAAATAAAATAAAATAAAATAAAATAAAATAAAATAAAATAAAATAAAAAGAAGAAAATGAAACAAGTCAGATTCATAGTCCCGTCAGCATTAACATTTACTCGGAGGCTGGCCACAAAGCGCAGGAAACCCGCCCAGTGTGGAGAGCTAAGGGGCAGGGGTGGGCTCACGGACAGCATTCGCTGTGAAGGTTCTACCAAGCGGGAGTTGTTGGCCAGAACACTGGGTTTGCACACAGCGTCACATTGTTCTCCAGGGGTCAGACACACAAGGAATGTGACTCAGGGAGAATATGAGATACTGAGGAAGACGAACTACTCATTCGCCAAGGATGTGTCGAGAGGGCAGGCAAAGAGTGCCGAAGCCCAGCTCCAGAAGATGTTCAGGACAACCGCTGGAGTTCTGAACACAGCCCATCTGGACGGGTAGTTGTTTATTTGTAGCACGAACGTGCTGTATTTGTGCACAGCTTGAACCCACTCCCTATTCAGGTCCCAGAACCATGTGCACGTGCAGAGCTGTGCCCAGAGCCTTTCAGTCTCAGGGTCTCACGGACACGGGGTTGACACGCACTCGGTGTCTTTGTGTTTGCGGGCTGCAATCGACACACTAAAATCTAAAACAAAGCCTGGACACCAAATGGAGAATAAATCTGCTCCATGCTGAAAATGCAAAGCGACACCTGCCTATTGCTACACAGATTCACAGCCTGCCCCCGGGGAAATGTGTCATATAAAGTCCACATGAGACCACGGATTTGAGAGCTTGTCACTTGCCTTCATCGGGCCCTTTAAAATTGAGTGGCGTCTTAAGTCAAGATTTTCCAGAGTGATCATTAAAACGAAGGGATGTTTGGGTTGTCCAGTTCTCCTACCGTGAGCACTTTTTAGAGGACGGTAGCTAAGGCTTTGCTTTAATACTCAAGAATCTTTTCTGTAGACTTTTCTTAGTTGTATAAGAACAAGACAGAGAGCAAAGCAAACCATTCATTAAAAATACACATAATGGTACGTGCAGAGAAACAAAGAAATGAATGTGAAGGCAGATGAGACCCAGTAATTACCAAACCGAATGAGTACCAGCTCTCATGGTTCTTGCTAATTTTACTGATAAGCCCTTGTCTATTTAACGGCTCTTTTTCCAGCTAAAAATAGAAAAATGTTTGTGCAGATGGTGCCGTTTGACTGGAAGAGAATCCTTCCCTAAGCTTCTCTCTGAGAAGTTTCAGCATTTTAGGGGAGATAAAAACTAGTCATGGTTGAACACTGGCAATGTTTCTCAGAATGATTTTCGATGAAAAAAAACATCTAATGGCCCTCTGGTAATAAAAAAATTTCTTCGCCACCAGAAATCTCTCCATTTCTCTTTCAGGGACTCTGGGTATGTTCTCTCTCCTTCTTTTGCCGTCTCTCTTTCTTTCAGGATGAGAGCTATGCTATCTTAATGGGATGAAATACTTCTGTGATGCAATTCACCAAATATTGCACCAAATTTCTTCTTCCTGAAAGCGTGCATAAGAAAGAGCCGCCTGCAAGGGGCGCCTGGGTGGCTCAGTCGGTTAAGAAAGAGCCGCCTGGAGCTTGCAAAAAAAAATAAAATCCTTCTCACAGGACAGTGAAAGAAGCAAAGACCAAGTAGCATCTAGAAATGCTTTCTTTTTGCCTTTTTTCCCAAGCCTATTCCTGGGGGGAGGGGGCTGGAAGGAGGTGTTGCTGATTTTCATCCTTGCCTCACCTCCACGGCACCAAACATCAAGTCCTATTTGTTCATTCCAGAAGCATCGCATTCCTTTGTTCAACAGACTCAGGGGCTCACTGCCAGCATGCCCACTGCTTGGCTGATGAATACTAATTGCTGAGGTAACTTTTGGCCACGTTCATTTTGGATCTGGGGAGCCTTGCGGCTAATGAAAGGCCTCCTTCTCTGAAAACGAGCAGACAAAGCAAGGTTTTCTTTCCTCCGGTGGGGAGAACTTACTGGCTTCTCGAGCCCATCTTACCTTGAAGATACATTTCCTCTCCTTCTGTGAACATCTGGTTGCACCTGCTGCATCGTGCACAGCTGGGGTGGTAATGTTTGTCACCTGCCTGCAAGAGAAGAGGTAGGGGCTCTTAGTTTACACCCTGTCACAGCTCTCAGCCTCTTTTCTGGACTCGGGATTTGGAGGAAAAAAAGAAACAGCTGAGGCGGGAAAAGTAAGTGCCCAGTTGACCAACGCCTCCTACGTCAACAGCCCTGGAAGCTGAGGCCGCCCCATTAGAACAGGAAGGGGCTCACAGACCAGCTACTTGTGCCTGGATGATGGGGCAGCTTTGCTTCTCGGGGTTTCTGGAGCCCGTTTGTCCCCTGGCCTGGGTACCCATGGATGGTTGCCAGTGACTCGCCATGTGCCTGTGATAAGCCCACTCCATCTCCAAAAAACCCTACCCCCACAAAACAACACCCAAATGGAGGCAAAGACTAATATTGGTTTGTATTAAAGCAATAAAAAGACAGGATTCTCATATTTAGCAGGTTTTTTTGCTTCCTTAGCTAAACTGTCTAAAAATAATAAAATCTAGCTTGCATCAAGAGGAGAAAAACCATGGTAAGAGGCATCATCCACAACTTTTACCTCAGAAGGACCCCAAAGTCTCTTCTGTGTTGCTTACAACGATCTTTTATCAAAGTCTTACATTAAGTGGTTTCTGAAGAAGGCACTTTACTGAGGTTGGCCCTGCATTATTCATGAGCATTTCACATTCCTGAATATGACAGATGCCAGCACAGCAGGTGTTGACTTCCCCAAAGCAAAATGTCACTGGACACAGGGACAATTCTCCAGACAGGTGCCAAGTCACATTAGAATCACGCTCCAAATGCATGCCTGACAAAATGAAATCTTTTTTATCACTTAGCAAAAAATCCTTACCCCCTAAAAATTACCAAAGGTACTCTGCGATGAAATCATTTTCTCAACCAACCGTGCAACACTTCTTTCGCACGGGCCACATGCAAGGCAGGGCTGAGAGCACAGAGTCAGAAGTAGCTGCACCCTGCGCCTGCATGAAATCTCAACAGGAAACCAGAGGTCAGGTAGTGATTCCTTTCTCACACCCTCCAGTAGAAACTGCAAAAGCCACTTAGCAACCAGAGCGTGAGATGCTGGTTGGTTGCTTAAGACAATCAAGTGGGAAAAAAAAAAAGGAAGTTATTTCAAAATAGAAGCCAGGAATGAAATCTGGCCAATGGTGCCCAGTCAGAAAATTCTAGAAGAGGCATTCTTGTTTTGGTTCACACTTACTTACTTACTTACTTATTTTTCCCTCAGGGGATGAAGGAAGCATAGGAAATGTCGCACCAAGTAGCTCCTTCCCTTAGACCATCCAGGGTCAAATGTGAGTGAAAGAAGGCACCTTGACGGGAATCTTGGGTGGTCTCTAGTGAAAAGCACACTCCTCAGTAAGCTGGGAGTGGGAAGAAAGTTCTCCAAACTGATATGGTGTATCTATCCTAGTTAGTGGTGCAACATTAGGTGCATTCTCAACAAAGATAACACCAAGACAATGACTTACACTTTCACCAAAGGTTTTCTACCTTGGTCTAGTCCTAGCCAACGTGATAAGAGACGTATAAAGATTACTAATGAAAGAGTTCCAATAGCTAGATTAAAAATTAACACAGAAAACCCAATAGCTTTCCTACTGACTAGCAATACAAATTCGGTCAGCATAATGGGAAAATGGGACTCCGTTTCTAAATCACAACACACAAAGCCTTCAACGTGAGACTGACATAAAGAAAATGGTAGAACCTAGTTGACGGACATAAAAGGCTAAAAAACATGCAATATTTCTGGATGAGAAAACCAAATATTTAAAGATGTCAATTTATCTAAAATTATCTAAAATAAATCTATTATTGCAATGCATTCCCAATGAAAATGCTCACAGGGGTTTTGTCTATAGACAAGCTGATTCTGTAAGTTCATATGGAAAAAAAATACACAAATATACAGACATTTTTTGAAAGACAGAGCATCAATAAAGATTTTCCTTTCCTGACATAAAAAGTTACTCTTAAAAAAAATTTTTTTTAATGTTTGTTTATTTTTGAGAGGGGGCCGGGCAGAGAGAGAGGGAGACACAGAATCCGAGGTAGGCTCCAGGCTCTGAGCTGTCAGCACAGAGCCCGACACTGGGCTCAAACTCATAGACCGTGAGTTGAAACTGAGCTAAAGTCAGATGCTTAACTGACAGAGCCACCCAGGTGCCCCATGAAAAGTATTCTAAAGGCGCAAATAATTAAAGTGCTTCAATGTTGGTACAGGAATAGAAAATAAATTGGCGAAACAGGTAAGTCAGAGGAACCCATTGCACACTACACACAAGAGAATTTAGTCTATGATTATGGTGGCATTTCAAATGAGTTACAGAATGGATTATTCCATTAATGGTGAGAACAATGGACTCTCCATGTAAAGAAAAGTAAATCTAGATTCCTGACTCATAACTTATCCAAAAAAGAGTTCTAGAGAGTTACAGAGCTAAACAGAAACAAAAATGTAGAAATATTAGAAGGATATATAGGAGATAATTTAGGAAACTTGGGGTAGGAATGGCTTCCTGAACAAGGCAAAATCCAGAAACACAATAAACACAAATAATGACAGCGTACACACAGAAAAATGTCTAGACATAAAGTTAAAAGAGAAGTAACAGGGAGAAAAATACTTGGCACACATTTCAGATACAAGATTATTACCCATAATATATAAAGAGTGTCTCTAATAAAAAATAAGTGGCAATAAGGGCAAAAGGCAATTTCCAGAAGACATGTAGATGACCCCTCAAATAAAAATTAGCTCAGCTCCACCAGGAATCAGGGAAACACAATTTAGAAAAAAAAATTTTTTTTCTTCACCAAACTGGCAATGACAAAAAGACTAATGTCAGGAAATAGGCTTCTCACACACTGTCGGTGAGCAAAATTCTTTTTGGAAGGAAACTCTGGCAATATTTATTAACATTTAATATGCACAAACTCTCTGACACACAATTCCATTTCTAGGAAGCCATCCTACAGAAATTCTCATACCCGTGCTTAACGGCGTTTGTATCGACGGTCTTCAAGATTATTTACAACAGGAAAGAACAAAGAAACAGAAAGCAACCTAAATCAGAAAGTAGTCAGACAAAACATTCAATCCTACGTGGCCATTAAAAGAATGAAATAAACTTACATGGAAAGAGTTCAAAACTAACGTTACCAAGGGAAAAAATCATGCAGAAAAGGAATGCCTATAATGTAGACGCATAAACCACTAGTTGAAAGTGTGGAGACGCTGGGGTAGGTGGCACTGGATTCAAATCCAGTTTTGGCACTGGGGGGTCTTGTGAAGGTTGCAGCCTCTCTAACCATACAGCACCACACTGCTAGAACCACCTCGGAGTGACGTTGTGAGGGGGAGCGATGATGTATTATTTTGAAAACGGTGTGGCACACTATCATCATAAATCATAGGAACAACAGCAGTAATCCTCAGCACAGAGGTGGTCTCAGGGCCATTCACAAAAAGGCTTCTTAGTGCAGTTTGGGATGCTCGTAAAAGGCCTTCTCGGTGCCTGTTCTTGCCCAAGGACAAGCACAGAAGAGTAATGGTGCCACCTGAGCTGTCACACAAGGTGGATGGAAGATATGCCAAGGCCCCATGTGCCAGGCTGTGGTCTATGAATTACTGGCAGAAAGCACTGCTAAGAAACAATACTATCGTAATGCCAGGGACATTGGTCTTGACTCATGTACCTGCTTCGTCTCCCAACGCTGAACATGTCAAGTAATGCGGTCGGCCAGACTCAAGGGCCATTTCACGGCCATTGAAAAGTCTGTTTTTGTGGCAGTGCATCCTAGGGGACCACGGGGCCAGGGGCTCAAGGCCAAGGGAGCCTCTGCTTTGCATGTGTGAGCCACCTCTTCTCTTTCATTTCTTCTTATACCGGCACCGTGACGGTTCACAGTCAAGCCCTGCGCACAGGGCCAGGAAAAGGATCAGAGCTGAACAAAGACGTGGGCTCATATGCAAACTAACTCCCCAAACGGACACAGTTGAATCAAAATCGTTTACACTGCAGTCGTTTGTAGAAGAAGGAAAAGTATTTCGGATCATGAGTAAAATGGAAGAGTATATAGTGCCTACGTTAGAACAGATAGTAAACGTACGATTCATTGTGGAGAGGCGGCTATTGATCATCAAGTTTTACAGCACAGTGTGGGCTTTGTTATGACAGGTGACTTCCTAAGTGACAGTTAACCAGGTACCTGGCCTCAAGCCCACACCCTGCAACTCTAGCTGTGCCTGAGCCTGTGGGACCAGATGTGCCGTGGGGCTCACCAGAGCTCTGCAATCACTGTTCTCCGCCCGTCTCTGTATCCTGCTGTGTAAAAAAACTTCTAACCTATTTTCTTCTTTTTCACATATTCAAAGTGCACATGTTAAGCATCTACATTCTGGCTGGCATTAAACTCTCTGGAAAATAGACAACTTGCTTATGTAGCTGAGTTTTATAAAGCACCTGCCTGCACATTCAAAGTGCAAAAAACTGCTTGCCTTTCATAGTGCTGATTATGTCAGACTTCTGTGGTAATTATTACTATTTGGTTAAACTCTAAATTGGAGTAGGAACTTTAGCATACAGACTAGAATACCATCTGGAGTAATACTATCTACTGTAAGGCAGGATTTAATTGAAGGCACCAAGCTTTTGATAAAATCCATCGTCTAGCAGAGCAGATAGTTCTGAACTCCTTGTGGATGAGGGGGTCCCCTGGGAAAGGGTTACCATGTTTGGAATCAAGAGAATGGGTGTCATTCGTTAATGTGTTACCCATAAGACCTCAAGGATGCCACTACATACCCTCTCCAAGCCCCAGGCCCCTCATCTGTAAAAAGCGAAGGGCTGAACTAAACAATTGCAAGTCCCATGCAGCCATAAAATTCTGTGATTCTGCGTGAAACCCCATAGCTCTACGAGCTCACACAACAGTGTTAACAGAAAAGCAATTTGGGTAGAGAGAGGAAATTCTTGATGGTAGGGAATGGAGTTTAAGCAATGACTCCATAGTGCCTTATACCCAGGAGGATTTCTGGATGCCCTACGCCCTGTGCTGACTGTAACAGCCCTCTGGGAGTGGCGAAAGAGAACTGTAATTACAGAACCCATCCTTGGACAGATAATCTGCTTGCCTGATAATCTGCTTAGCTCCTGGATGACCAACTGTCCTTTTTAGTTTTTCTTTACCCTCTTTCCCTCAGAGTGTCCTACTCCCGACACGAGCCTAGGCGATGTGAATGATGGCTCCTGAAGTCAACCTTCAGCCATTTATAACTTATGCCCTACCTTCTTCCAAAAAGGACTTGCAGATTCTTATCAGAGAAGGTCATGATCTGTGAACAACTGGACAAAAACCTTAGGGGAAAAGAAAATATCAAGGCTCCACACTCAGACAAACCTACTGTGATCTGAGTTTCTCACTAGATGAAGACAAAAGGGAAAATGAGCCACAAAAGTCTCACTGTGTGAAAAAAATGGCCACATACAACTGTGACTAGAGAGGTGAGGTTTCCTATTCTAAATAAACGAACAGTCATTGTAGGCTGAACTGCCATTGGGTCTTACTCTGTGCAAGGCATTGCATCAAGGACTTTAAGGGACCGGTCTCACTACACTCCCGTGATGTAGGTGCTATTTTATTGTCTTATACCGGTAAGCAAAGAAACTAATGCTCAAAGTGGACAATGTCCAACACTCAAAGTCCCTGGTGCTTCCAAAAAGTAGAGCTCGGCTTTGTGTCCAGGCCTGCCCTCTAAAAGCACCAAGAAAATTCTTATGGAGGACCCTGGCTCTGGAATGGAAAATCATCTTCCACGCTAATTTCGCCGATGGTTGGAAACGTTCAGGTAGTTTCTTATATAGACCCCTGAGAAAAACCAATGGTGTGGTACTGAAAGATAACTGAATGTAGTCATTTCCATATGGGGAAGTTAAACTATCAAGGTCTAGGATGCCGTTGTTTCTAAAAGATCTAACTTGATTTACAGATGATTTGCTTAGAATACCCAAAGGAATAAACAAATTGCTTTTCTGTCCCCAAGACTCTTGCAAATACAGCTCTGATTGACAGTGACTTTAGATGAAGGACATATAAACACGTGAGGTAAGTATGTTGGCCTAGACCAGGAGTTTTCTAATGGTACTGTGCAGAAGCAACACCCAAGATTCTTTCAAAAATGGGTTCAATGGCTTTAAGGCGGGGGATTTAAGAAATCAGCTTCTTTTTTTTTTGTTTTATAAGCACTGAGATGAGTATACAAATCATCAAGAACTGAGGAAACACCCGTCTGGGTGGTCCCCAAACCCTCAACCTGATGGTAGATGAAGAAGCCAAAGGTGTAACAAGGATTTGTTGCTTACATGGCAGGTGCATGGGTGGGGAGGGAGAGGCAGAAGCACGCAAGTTCCCTGTTTTACTCCTGCAGAAGGGCAGTGTGGGGGCTGACTCAGCCGTCTTTAAGTCTGCTGGTTTTTTCTCTTGAAATGGGAGAGGTTTCCAATGTGACTGGACTGGCTTGATCTCCAAGTTGAACACTCACCTGTTCCAGGAGGGTGTTTCCCATAATGCAGCACCCCGAAGAGGCAGGATAATGAGGGTGTGCCCTGGCCCAAATTTTGTATCCTGGGCAAAGGTGAACAAATCAGTTTGCCCAGGCAGCTTTCCCAAAGCCCGGAGGGTTCTACACAAGTCTGTGCAAAGCCAACCTGCACAGATGAGAACATCCTGCAGCCAGACGGCCTTAGCCACCCAACTGCGGCTGCAACCTGGAGTGTTTGCTCCAAACACGTGTGCTGTGTCAGAGGGAGGGGTCACAGCTCATCTACTCCAGTGAAGATGCACAAAACAGAGCGGAGACAAATACACCACCGCCTCCCAATGATCTGGTTCCCTTTGACCAGCTGCTCAAAATATAAAAGACAGAACACCAACTCCCTTCTTTTAATGAGGGGTAAAGAATGAAAAAAGTGGCAACATCTCAGTGTAAATGCATATTGGATTTTTGCAGATGGTTAGTGCTTTCTCATCTCCTTCCAGGGAATCAAGTGCAAAAACTTTAAAGCAGTCTTTACAATTTAACAGTGTTAGATACATGTTATCTGTAAATGTGTGCATTCCCACGGGACATAACCAGTCTCTTTAAATCGACCTATACGTTCAGTGCAATCTCTACAAAATCCAAGCCGGATTATTTGTAGAGATTGAAAAGCTGACCTACGACTTATGTGGCAATGCAGAGGACCCAAGAGAGTAAAAAAAAATTTTTTTAAAGAATAGGATAAAGTCAGAAGACTTAAACTATATGATTTCAAAAGTTACTATAAAGCTAGAAGTTATCAAGATAGCATGGACTGGTATTGGGATAGACTTATAGGTCAACGGAATAGAAGAGAGAATTCCAAAATAAATTGCCACATTCATGGTTAATTAATTTTAAGTAAAATGCCAAGGCAATTTGATGGGGAAGGCGTCGTCTTTCCAAAAAATGATGAGGGGACAATTAGATCTATATATTCAAGCAAACCCTACCTCACACCATAAACAAAAAATTAACTTAAAATGAATCACAGACCTAAATATACAAGCTAAAACTATAATGCTTCTAGACAAAAACATCAAAGAAGAATTTTGTGACCTTGGTTTAATATTTCTTAGTCTACAAAAACATAATTCATAAAAGAAAAAGATTGATAAGCTGAATGTCGTCATGATTAAAATCTTTTTCTCTTCAAAAGGTATCGTGATACCTCTGGAGTCACAGATTGGAAGACATCGCGGCAAATCGCATTTCTAAAAAAAAAGACTGGTATCTAGAATATACAAAGAACGATGACAATGCAAAATAAGTGGCCAAGCAACTCAATTGAAAAAAATGAGCAAAGATTTAAATAAACACTTCACAAAAGGAGATATATGCATGCTGAATAAGCACATGCACACTGGTTACAATGGCTATAATTAAAAAGACTGACCATACCAAGTGCTGAGGAGGATGTGGGGAAAGTGATACACTCATCCACTGCTGATGAGAATGTAAAATGGTATAGCTAGTTTGGAAACTTCTGGAAGTTTCTCAAAAGGTTGAACATAAATATACCTTGCGACCCAGCATACTACTAGGTTTTAAACTAAGAGAAATGATAACATATGTCCACACAAAGGCTTCTGTGCAAAAGTTCACAGCAGGGTTATTCCTAATAACCCCAAATTGGAAACAATCCAAATGGCTCTCAGCTGGTGAACAAACAAAATGTGGAGTAATGGAATACTGCAAAGCTGTTGTTCGTATTGAAAGGAACAAACTATCGATCTATGCAACAAACAGATGGATTGTATGGTTCCATTTATGTGAAGTTTCTAGGAACGGAAAGATGAAGGCAATATAAAGTAGGTGAGTGGTTGTTGGAAATGGGATTGGGGTAGGACGGGAGTAGGACGGACTGCAGATGAGCAGTCGAGATGGGGTGGCTGAAAAGTCCTAACATTGCATTATAGTGATAGCTGCACAACTGTATACGTGTAATAAAAATAATCAGACCACACACTTACAATGAGTGAATTTTATGGTGTGTAAACTATTCCTTGATAAAGAGACATGCCAACAGAAATAAAGAAGGGAAGGGAAGGGAAGGGAAGGGAAGAAGGAAAACAGTGAACAGTGGGAACAGTGGGGTGGTGTGCAAGGGACCTGACTGGGAAGATAGGAGGAATTGCTCTATTCACTGTCTGCAATGACACATGCCTTCGTTCCTTTTGGGGTGGGGGTGGGGAGTTCAGATTCTTCTGGAGAGTTGTTGAAAGGAATGGATTCTTTCTCCAGAATCAAATGTGCCTTTATATATAGAAAGCTAGATATGCATATATAATATTGCATTGTTAGCAATTATCTGAAGATTTGAATGTTTACAAAGGGCTTACAAAAAGTAGTTCACTAATCTCATTATTATTTCTCTGTCTTCAGAAGAAGTACCATTCTTTTCGTATAAGAAGAGAAAGCAGACTACAGACAGATGAAGTAATTTTCCCAGAACCACATGAGAAGTAGAAATGAAAACCTGGGTGACTCCCCTTAGCGTAGCTCCTGGGACTCTCCCGGGTTGGCTCTTTGGCTGTGTGCTTTCACACACAATATCTAATTGGATTCTTTTCTGACCCTTTGAAATAGATGACATCATTCTTTTTGTTTTATGCTGGTTAAACAGGCTCAGAGGACAGATGATGTGCTGCACCAAGGTCACACGGCTAAGTGTCAGAACTGGGAAATATCCCAGATCTTAGGATACAAATTCGACTCTCTTGGATCAATACCATCACAACACCTGCGTTGTTTCTTTTTCAGAAATCTTAGGCAACTAGAAAAGTGATTCCTGTATGATGCAAAAAGATGGTTAGGATGAGTGGTAAGAGACACCTTACTAACATAACATCTATCTTGGCTATTTTGCCAAACCGAAGGCAGAGCAAATAACTACGTTGACGACAAAACGCAAATCTGAAACTAATCAAGGGGAGTGTCTACATCTGAACCTCACCTCTCCCTGACGTTCCCACGGCTCTGTGCTTCCACTGTCAGTGGAATTTTGCCTTTTTTAATTTTGCCTCTAGCTATTATGGCTGGACTGTCTGCCCCACCCCACTGTGCAACACGGAAGGGAAAGAGATGGGCTTTGGCATCAAGAGAACCCGGAGGTCTGCCTGCTGGTCTTGCAAACACTGTGGCCTTGGGTTCTCCTCTGGAATCATTTCTTTATCTGTACCAACTGGCATTAGAAAAGCGGCCAGGTAGGATTATTATGAAAATGAAACAACCAAAGGCATGTTGATCACCGAGTACCTAGTACCAGTCGACGCAAGGTGAGATTTTTCTTTTTCTTTCATGTTGGATTATGCATGCCTTTGAAGACATCGGTCCCACCGCTATCTCCATAACTCTAGGATCGCTCTTGCTTTCCGCACAGCAAGTGCTCTCGCAACGTCTGGCGAGTTAGGATCAGAAACCCTTATCAGAAAACCTCTACGTTGATGAGCCTACTATTCCCCGCACCATTACGGCCGCCCAAAGAGAAGTGATGGATGCACTTCAGTGCTTCAGCTATAATTTCATTATTTACTTGTTTCCAGACACTGTGCTGAGCACCCCATAAGCCATATCCCTTCTGACCCTTCCTGCAGCACTGTGAGGTCGGTGCTACACCCAGTTTAACAGGTGAGGAAATCAAACATTAGCAAGACCAAGAAATTGTCCGAGGTTACTTGGTTAGCAAGGGATAGATCTGTCATCTGAATTCAGGTCTGTCCAACTCCAAGCTGTGTAGAACCCCCAGGTCCTGCAGCTTTCCTAGCCCTCGGTTGTTCAGGTTACAAGGGAGGCCCCTGCTGAGGTCCACCCTGGCTCTTAGGATCATCTTTCAACTTCTTTTCCTTTCTCTAAGAATACAAATAATAGTGCATCATACAAAATCAAGGCCTTCGCATTTTACAATTTGCTAATGCTAAAGAAAGACTAGATAATTTAAGTTCTTAACAAAAACTTTACTTCCACTGTCCCTCCTGCTCCCAGCCATCAACAGTGTGATCAAGTGTTATCTATTTATTTTTTCTTTCTTTCTTTTTTCACTTTAAAAAAAAATATATATATATATAATTTATTGTCAAATTGGTTTCTATACAACATCCAGGGCTCATCCCAACAAGTGCCCTCTTCAATGCCCATCACCCACTCAAATGTTATTTAAAAAAAACACCATAAATGGGGGCACCTAAGTGGCTCAGTTGGTTAAGCAACTGACTCTTGATTTAAGCTCAGGTCAGGATCTCACGGTTCATGAAATTGAGCCCTGTGTCGGGCTCTGTGCTGACAGCGTGGAGCCTGTTTGGGTTTCTCTCCCTCCACTCTCTCTACCCCCCCCCCCAAATATATTTAAAAAAAACTTTAAAAAAAGCACTGTAAATAATACCAAGGCCTTTAAGGCCAACTATCCTAAATGTTATTTCCTGACATAGGCGATCTTCACGGTACGGGACAGTGTGACCCTAAACCCTTACAAAGCAGGCCTGGTAGTTCCAGCCTGCCTGTCGTTTTCAGATTCAATAATAGCAAGGTCATGTCTCCCAGGTGCGAAACTTCCTTGAAACTGATTAAATAGCATGGAACTGACTAAATAGCATGGAAAACATCATCCCATTATTCTCTTCTGGTAAGTAAGTTATTAAGAAATACAGCATAGTTTAGAGGGTAACCAGTGACCTGAGGATCTGGTGTTGAATTTCCTTGGGTGTTAGCTGAATTTGGCATTCCCCGACCAGGTGCTTTGTCAGCAGTTGGTGCAATCTAGTCTATGCTTTGTTTTTCTTAGCTATCAAAAATCCCATTTTATGTATCATATCAGATTGTTCTCCCTTACAAGGTAGGTAGGAAGTCTTGAATATACTTTCCCGCCTCTTCTTTGGAGTAGGAAGGAGGAATGCCTTTATTTTTTCATTTAGGTAGACTTCTTTGTTGAGGTATAACAGGCGCTAAGACAAATGCACACATTGTGTACATTTGAGTGAATTTTCATGAATGCATCCAAAGCAAGAAAGAGAACGTTATCTGCACGCAGAAGCCCCCCTCATGCCCTCTCCTGGTCCCATGACTCCTATTCACTATGCTGACTTCTAACTCCACATGCTAGTTTTACCTGGTTTCGAAGTTTACATAAATGGAAGCAAATACGTCTGGCTTCTTTTACTTGATTTCCTGCGAGAATTATCCATGATGCTGTATGTAGTTGTACCTCACGACATCTCATGATTGCATAGTACTCCCTTATGTCAACATGCTACATTTATTTACCCATTCCACTCCTGATGGACATTTGGGTGGTTTGAAAGCGTTGGCTGTTTTAAACACTGTTGCTGTGAAAATTCCTGCCCACGTCTTTCGCTGAATTATATACGAGTTCCAGTTGTGCTTATACGTAGGAGCAGACGGCATATGGCAAGGTCACCGGGCATGTTTATGCTGAACTTCAGCAGCCACTGCCAAACAGTTGTCCAGAGTGGTTTTCCTTTTATTACATTTTTAATCTGAGAGGAATTTGAAGGAATTAAATAAGAAGAATCAAATTAAGAGCTCTCTGCCAAATGGATTCCCAAAGTGTTTTTCTAACCTCTGTGAAGTGAATGATTTTTTTTTTTTTTTTTTTAACATAAAATGGCCTCTCAGTCGAAGCTCTGAAGCTCTGTAGCTTAATCCCCTCAGGTCTCCATTATTGCAGGCCCTCCAGAGTGCCACTGAGCCATTTTCAATCCTTCTTTCATCCTTGTCCTTCTGTCTGCTGTATCCTTTCAACTGATGGGGACATGTGGATGGAATGCAAATAATGCTTATATCTCAATCCTAAACTGACTCAAAATCAGCAGACAATGGCTGGTGTTGCCTGGATCGTTTTGCAGAAGGCTTTACCTTAAAGCCTCCAGAGTGGCTTCTAGTTCGGGCCAAGGCACAGTGGAAAGAGTAAGCAGAAATTGAGTTTGGAAGGTTGGGGGCTTCAGTGGCTACTAAAAGATCTAAGTTTTCCTCTCATGAGTTCAAATATTTCTTATCCATTATTTTTACTGTTAATAATACCCTTTACATCTGTTCCAGAGCAGAACATTTAGAAAGCATGTTCCCATTTAATTCACCCAGTGCTTTGGAGGGTATCACTTTTATGCCTAATTACGGGCTCAGAAAAGTCTTCAAGTGACAGAGCTAGTGTTCAAATCTACGTTTTTTTGGTTTTGTTTGTTTGTTTGTTTTATTAAGTCTACTCTTCCCTCCTCTCCCCGTCCCCCCCCCCCCCCCCCCAACACACACATCCTGCTATATTTCAAGCGTCAGAAACACTGAAAATTACTTTGGTAGCTTGGACAGCTTAAAAATAAGAAGCTTCTATCCTCCCTCCTTTTCACAAATTACCATGAAGCCGTCCAGAAGCTAACCACCCAGGTAAAAATCAGTGGAACTTCGTAAGTCTATCCTTCACACAAATAGCAACTCACCTGAGGATGCTAATTTGAGATCATTGACAAGAAAGGGATCTTGGTTCCTATAGACTCGGTAGGAGCAAGTCAATTGGCCTGTTTTAGACATATTATTAGGCTGCCTCAGTTGCTATGTGTGCAATGTCAGGAAAGATTAAAAAGGTGGATGTCTGAGAAATCTGTTACGTTGAGCTTTCAGAATGAATGGATACACTGGGACCCAAATGCTCATGTCCCTCAATCCTGTGTACTTTCTGAAAAGATTTGTATGTTCTAGAGTGTTAAAAAAGGTGTCGGAGGCTGGTTCTACCCAGCTTGCAAGACTGCTGTGTAGGTAAAGAAATGTTAATTATACATAAATTCACTTTGAGCAATATGACACAGGGAAGGGATGGACAAGGTTCCAAAACACTGGATGACTCTGGGCCATTTTCTTTCCAAACACTATACCCTGAAGGGAATTTTAAAGGGGTCTCTTCAGGAAGCTGAACCCCAGAGGGAGAGACTCTTGGAATCCGATGGAATGTTACTGGACATACGTAGTAGGATAGCAAAATCAGGTGCCGCTCTGCATGTGGTAAAAACTATTAGCATAGTTCCTGGGAAGGAACAGTGAAAAATACATCATGCTTCCGGCTCAATACGATTCACTTTCCAAACTCAGACACCACCCTACAGTCAAGGTCAGAGGTTTTACATCCTTTCCTTTCTTAACACCAGAAGATAAATATTTGCCTCCAAGTTCAACACTCCTGAAGCCTACTCCCAACTGGATAATTTTTTGTGTCTTGCGCAAGGGCAAACACTTAAGGTTCCTTATTACTCATGATCTCATTCCTGGTCTCCTTGCCAACACCAGAGCATGTTGGAGTCAGGAATGTACAATAATAGCAATCCAAAGGGTCTCTTCCATGAGAGCTGCTCCAAGGGAATCAGTGATCAATATACATGTCCTGGTGGCCAAATGGCACAATCAAATGCATGGAAGGTGGGTGGGAAGAAGTATGGCAGTATCAGATTACAGGACTGGTACCCTTTATTTAATGTCTTGGTAATGACTTTATGACCCGTAGGAAACATACAGAAGGCAGGAGGTTTTTTTTTTAAATTATTATTATTATTATTAAAACTTTTAAGTTTGTTATATAGTGCACAGCAAATGTGTTATCCCAACTCAGCAAGATTCCAGTTTGTCAACTGCTTTTCTTAGCCAAGTTGCTATCTCTAAAATACATTCCGGGGGCGCCTGGGTGGCTCAGTCGGTTAAGCGGCCGACTTCAGCTCAGGTCATGATCTCGCGGTCCATGAGCTCGAGCCCCGCGTCAGGCTCTGTGCTGACAGCTCAGAGCCTGGAGCCTGTTTCAGATTCTGTGTCTCCCTCTCTCTGACCCTCCCCCATTCATGCTCTGTCTCTGTCTCAAAAATAAATAAACGTTAAAAAAAATAATAAAATAAAATAAAATACATTCTGGTTCTGTCATTTCTTTCTCCAGGAATTACAACGGATGCCCCATCCCACCCCTCTCTTTTCCTTCCTCAGTATTTCTATTCTAAAACAATTCTTAAAGTACTTTGTAGAAGTTGGGTAAGACACAGAGCGTTGTACGTGGCCCGTGCCTCAATTTGGAGTCCTGGGTGATCCCTTACATGTTATTTCCACTAAAACCATTGCTCTGAGTTATCAACTCCTGTGCAGATGGTTCAGCTCTTGGGCTGCCGAAAGCACACTATCAGACTAAAAATATTTTTTCCTCCCCAGGGTTAGAGGAGCCTTCAGGGTGGAAACCAATACTGGAGCAGTCAGAAAAACACAGCTTGCTTTGAAAAACATCCTTGTCTGATTTCTTATCCCGTTGTGGCTGGACTTCACCCCCTTTAATAAACAACTCCGCCTTCCAGCCCCGAATCTACAGAGCCCAGGCTCTGTCATTTCGCTGGGAATAGTAGGGGTGCTTCTACCCCTCACCCCATCACTGGGTGTCAGTTCTAATTGCCAGGAGGAAGAAAAAACAGGGTGAGAAGTAAATTCTAAGAGGGGAGGCATATGAAAGAATTCAGGACCCCCGGGTTTGGAAATACCACAAATCAGAGCCCACTGAAGGCAAGGCTCATACCTCTGGATGACCACTACGGCATTTCTGCATCCCGCAAAGAAACAGACACGCGGGTCTACGTTCCAGACTCTACACGCCGGCTGCGTGCCTTCCCTGTGCTGAGTCCTCTGGATTCCTCTGGAAGGGCAGGCCTCAGGGAGTGGAGCCAGGATAAGTGGTGAGTGCTGTGCGGCCAGGTTGCCCCCCAAAAGTACCCACCACACCTCAACCAGTTGTGGTCAGGTGACAAGGGACCTGCCAGGAGGAACCAGTGACCGTGCCATGGCTGGATGCTGGGACCCAGATGACAGCCGGAGCCGTATACATCACCCAGTGATTTTGTGCATTCGGGGTTCCACTCTGTGTAGTCCACACAGCTCTGTAACACTCTAAGTATCAGACTGCACAGCCAGAGCTGATGTAAGCCTGCATTTTGGCCGCAGGGCAGCAGACCAGCCTGAGTTCTTCGGTGCAGCTCTCTAAGTGCTCCTTAGCAAAGTCCACCAAACATCAAAGTCAGAGCCGGCCAGCTCCTCTGATGACAGACAGACAGACAGGAAAAGCCCTGCCACCCAGGTGTGCCGCTTGGGTCAGTCCTCTCTCCCCACTGCTAATCGACATAGACTCAGAGGCCTTTTACTGAGCTAGGGACATTTAAACACCAGGTTAACTTTTATTAAACATCCCATGGATCACAATACACAGTTCTTAACTCTAGGTAAGAAGTCTTTAACATTGTCCATTGCCTACGGTCAAGGTTAAACATCCTAACTCTGGCATTCAACACCCTCTGCAATCTGGTCTCAGCTACCTGTCCCGCTGTCAAAAGTTACGGGGAGCCCTGGAGACAGATGGAGTAGGTCTGGGGAAAGGCTTGGCCATCAGCACCTTTAAAAAGCTCCCCAGGAAGTCAGATTCTGTCCCCGTCCCTCTCTGTCCCTCCCCTGCTCATGCTCTCTCGAATATAAAATAAAATATTTAAAAAAATTTTTTAAAAAGGGGCACCTGGGTGGCTCAGTCAGGTGAACGTCCATCTTTGGCTCAGGTCACGATTTCACTGCTCATAGGTTTGAACCCCGCATCGGGGCCTACTTCAGATTCTGTCTTCGTCTCTCTCTGCCCTCCCCTGCTCATGCTCTCTCTCTCAAATATAAAATAAAACATTAAAAAATATTTAAAAAAAAAAAAGCTCCCCAAGGGGCGCCTGCATGGCTCAGTTAACCATCTGACTTCACCTCAGGTCATGATCTCACAGTTCATGGGTTCAAGCCCCACGTGGGGCTCTGTGCTGACAGCTCAGAGCCTGGAGCCTACTTTGGATTCTGTGTCTCCCTCTCTCTCTGCCCCTCCCTGCTCACACTTGGTCTCTCTCTCTCTCAAAAAATAAATAAACATTAAAAAAATTTTTTTAAAAAGCCTCCTGCGGTGCCTGGATGGCTCAGTCAGTTGAGTGTCTGACTTTGGCTCAGGTCATGATCTCATGGTTCGTGGGTTCGAGCCCTGCATCAGGCTCTGTGCTGCCAGCTCAGAGGCTGGAGCCTGCTTCAGATTCTATGTCTCCCTCTCTCTCTCTGTCCTTCCCCTGCTTGTGCTCCCTTTCTCTCTCTCTCTTTGAAAAATAAATAAGGATTAAAAAATTTAAAGAAAAATAATAAAAAATAAAAATCTCCCCAAGTGATTCCTAGGTGTGCCAAGGTTGAACACTTACAGGTGAGAATGAGCCTTCCCCAGCTTCCTCAACTTAGGCACTCCCTTCTATTTGCATTTTTTCTTGTTCCAAATATTTTTAATACATTACTATGAAGTAGACACACATTTATCTAATACAATAAATTATACCGTAACTTCTGGTTATGTAACAGGTTTTCCTACTAGACTTTAACTTCTCAAAAGCAAGGACACTGTAGGGTGCCTGACTGGCTCAGTCGGTAGAGCGTGACTCTTGATCTCGGGGTTGTGAGTCTGAGCCCCATGTTGAGTGTAGAGATTACTTAAAAAAATAAAATGTTCCAAAAAAAAGCAAGAACATCACCATGTTCAATTTTGTATTTCCAGAGTCCAATAGATGTTGAGCACCTATTAGGTATTTTTCGTAAAAACAGTGTATTTTATATGATAGAATACCAGTGTTCCAAGCTTGCTTTGAATGCTGCCTTTTCTAGGGACTCTTTCTCATCGGTCTCATCTGGAGATGATCCCTCCCTCCTCTATACTCTGATGGCATTTATTTATTCCACTCAAATGGCCTTGAGCTTGTAGATATTTATGTGTTAGGCAGTGACTGTGTCTTTTATAATTGCATATTATAACTACAATTATGCAATCAGCTAGCATAGTACAAGTATGAAATATTAAGTTCTTGTTTAAAGAACGCATTATACATCAAACTAGTAGACCAAAAATATGTCATCTAAGTATAGTGTGGGGAAAAACTATAGCACTAAAGAGTAATCGCAGAGTAAATTTTTGAGAGCGGGTTATTCTGGCGAAGCCACGTTAGGATTTTGTTCTATTCTAAGCTGTTTTCCTTTTAAAAACTCTCTTTAGACCTCCTCACCTCTTTCTAGAATAATCCTACCTCCTGTAAATTTTCTCCTCCTGCCCTTCCTGGAAAAGAGTAATTCTCATTCTTCCAGTAAGCAACAACTAGGTCACCTGCACAAAATACTCACAACTCGCAGCGGAAAAAACACCGTCTGTAGTCTCCAATATTCCCCTCCCGCTGCCCGGAACATCATAAAATTTAACAGCCTCCCTTTCATATCGGACCAAGCAGGTCTCCCTCTGCCACTCTCTCAAACTTGACCACGGCGGCATCACTTTTTAGCGACACGCTATCCTAGGTGGACAGATGCTCTCTCAGTGTCTTTCTGGAGCAGAAAAGCCAGCTCAGGCGATCCTCATCCAAGACAAGTCAGTTGCCTTCTGTCCAATTAGGACAGTACAGCTGTCCCACTTCCTTGCTGCAGGCCGGCCGTGATGAGCCCGAGATGACTCAGATGAACATTGCAGGGAGGCGGGGAATGCTTATATCAAAAGCGATCAGGCTATTAGAGGCAGGAGTGTGGACAAAAGGCCGTTTTCTCTTGTGCGTAAAGAGGGCCAGTGTTCGCGAGCTGAGGAAAGAAAATGCACTGCAACCCAACGCAGCGCACCCATGCTGAATACCTTATGTTATGCTACCTCCTCTCGGGCCAGAGGCCTGTCCGCAGGAGGCCAAAAGCCTTTAGGCAGGAGCCTAATTCGTCTTTGCCCCCCTAACTCGTGCAAACAAGAAGTGCTCAATAAGCATTCACTGAATGGAGGACTCTGCCGGTGGGTCAAGAGGAGGGGACAGTGGCTCATTACGACTCAAGAGGTCAGAGCAGGCTTCATGGAAAGTGGACCTTTACACGGAGATTAGAAAGAGAAGCAGACTCTCCCTTTCATTCTGTATGTACCGAAACACTGCAATTTTTTTTCCTATCACTTGTGCGGTAGTCAAGAAAATATCACCTGTAAAAAGAAAAAGAAAATATCACGCGTACTATGGTGGGGTCCCCTCCCTAAGGAGAGAGAAAAAAAGGGAGAGAAAACTTCAAGGTAACCTGGCTATGCGCCTACGTGACAATATCCCTCGTGACCTTGTAAACTGAGACTGCTTAATCAGACTACATGTTTGTGTGTGTGTTACCATATATGGGAGACAAAGAAATAGAAAATGTATAAAAAACTAGGCCACGTGACGTTTGGTGCTCAGTTCTTCGGGTACGAACCCCACTGAGCAGTGCCGGCACGAATAAAGTTGCTTCCTGGAAATTAAAAAGCCTCCGTGTCTCGACTCTCTGTGTGGGAATCCTGCTACATTGCTATCCCATTCACCCTCTGTTTCCCCAACCAACAAAAGTGGACCCAGAAAGCCAGACATTTCTTCACCTAAAGTTACTTTTCTATGGAATTTCCATGGACAACGATCACCTGAAAGTTCATTTCTTACCCCTTGTACCTTTAACTGATAAACAGGATGATTTACAAAACAAAAAATTAAAGAAGGGATAGGAAGAGAAGACAGAAGAATACTGGTTCTTTATTGCAGAAAAGCAGCTATCTTAGGAGGACACTGTATTTCCAATGTCACTACCAGACAATATAATGCCTGAGAACAAGAAGAAATTAGCTTTAGTAGCTAGTAATAGCCTGTTTTCTACTGCTTCTTAAATCAAGCAAAAGCAATTCTCTCTCTCTCTCTCTCTCTCTCTCTCTCTCTCTCTCTCTCTCACACACACACACACACACACACACGCACACACACACAGCTCACTGGCAGGCAACATCTGACAGTAATGGTTTCACACTCAATTTATCCTGAGCTGGTTTATACCACCTCACAGCAATTTCGTCAGGTCAACACACTTCAGTTTACAACCCCCGCCCCCCACCAACCTACCGTAAAGGACCAATAGTAAAAGTCCAGCCCAGCCTGTGGCACCTGTGTGCTTAGAGTCAAGGTGAATTGAAAGCCCTTCCCTAATTCCGGTGGCTGGCGAGAGCAAAGGGTGACCTTCATCAAACAGGAATGAGAAAACCACTGAACAGTTCTTAGCAATTCCTGCCTAGTCCAGAGCTCGTAGGTATGAGCAACCGGTTTTTCCCTGCGAGGTGATGAACTTGATAGTACCAAGAAATATATCCCTTACCAAAGAGACAGTAAGGATTAGTGCCCTGGTGGAGTCTACTTAGTTACGGGGATGGTCACGTTGGGGTCATGTTTTAAATTTAAATTTAAACTCCTGAAAATGTCATCACAAGCCTGAAAAGTTTTCAAATGATGCCATCCCTCAAATGATGATACCCAAGAAGTTGCTATGTCTGGCCTTTAGGCTGTATGGACGTTTCTGGGATTGCCTACCGATTGTTTATCTCAGGTGGCTTTCTCTACGCTGATCACAGGAGACTCAGAATAAAAGTTATTTTCCAATATCAGCTAGAGGCAAACATAATTAAGAAGTGAAATCAGCTTTCTGAATTACGAGCTATTTTGATAATTTATGCAGTCATTCCTCTGAATTAATTTTAACAGTTGAAACGGAACAGTACCTTTTCTTCCCACAGGCCATTTAGCAGAGTTTAAAATGGTTGCTGCACTAGTGTGATCCTATTGAGAAGTTTAAAAACTAAAGAGACATGAAGTGCCTGTTGTGGGTACCTCACACCGTCGAGTCCTTAGGGATTAAAGATGAAATTACTAGTCTTGGTGTGCTTTCTGCTTGAATGCAAATGAACTGACCTTTTAGAGAAATTAAAAATCTAATAATAAATCTGAGGACATCTCCCAGAACCCGAAAGTGGGTTAGTCTAGGTTAATGCACAGGGGATGAAAAAGAACAAATCCATGCACAAGATCACATTAACAGCAAGACAAGGGTCATTATAAAGTAACACGTGACTACAGCTACACCAAGCTCACAATCCCCCTGTGGTCACGTCGAGGCTACCCTGCTTTTTGAGGGGAGCCTCATTCCTCCCCCAGCTCCCGACACAGGAGCTGCCATTTTCTCCATGACGGCCTCCGGCCATGATGAATGGTCAGGGCTGGACAGGTGACCACACTGCAGTGGCATCTTCCCCAGGGCTTCCCGATGGGAGCAGGGGAGAGAGGTGCCACCACCACAGAAGTAGCACAGCTCTGAGCTGCTGCAGCCTTGCCCTTTCCACACAGGGGGCACGAATGCACACTCAAGACACAAGCTGGCAAAGCTGAGGGCACGCCCATGGCGCCTCAGGCCCCGGCTTTGGTCCTTTCTGTCCCCCACAGCTTGGTGATGTTAGTCCCTTCCTGCTCTAACTGATGTTACGGGTTGAACTGTGTTTCCTGGAAACATAATTTTGAAATTCTAACCCCCAATACCTCAGGATGGGACCTTATTTGGAAAGTGGGTTGTTGCAGATGTAATCAGTTAAGAAGAGGATGTTCTAGAGGAGGCCCTGATCCAATACGACTGATGTCCTCATAAGAGGAGGGAGGAGAGCTCGACAAAGAGAGGATGCCAAGTGACAAGGAGGCAGAGACCGGAGCTATGTTGCCAGAAGCCAACCAACGCCTGGGGCTATCAGAAGTTGGAGAAAGCAAGAGGGATCCTCCCCGGGAGGCCTCCGACAGCCTGGCCCTACCCAAACCTTGATTTCAGACCTCCGGCCCCCGGAATGGTGAAAGAATACACTTCTGCTGCTTTAGGGCCACCCGCTTTGCAGTACTTTCCTACGGCAGCCCCAGGACACTAATTCAGCTGCCCTGAGAGGGAGTTTCTGTCACTTGTGACCAAAGGTGCCGTCGCCCGGCCTGAGGTGCGAAGGCATTCCTCGCTGTTACAAACGAAAACGTTTTTGTATCCAAGTGCCTTGGGCCACCCGAGTAACAGCTGTTTCTTCAAACTCTCAAAGGCAGATCACACACCCAGGCACGGTCTTTTATTTCCTCATTAATATAACTTTCTCCTGAGAAGTTACACACATAAAATGTATGCACAAATGAGCGGTTTGGTTATCCAGGCCCCACGCTGGATTCAGACTTCAGAACCCAACAATTAGTGCTGGTGACTTCCAGGGAAAGGCTGGCACCCACCGAACTAAGAACCCCTGGGGATTACAAAAGACAGTTTCCTTCTGCTTCCTTTTCAGTTAAGCTAGCAGGCACGCAAACACTTTTCTCATTAGCTTCTCATTTTGCTAAAGTCTGTAAGAAAATTCCTAGAAGCCTTGCAATTCTGCCTGGTGGTGTTTTGCAACTGGGTTGAGATTTGTAAATGACTGACAGCAGATGCCATCCCCTGGACTCCCAGGGCTGCTTACGAGGAAGAGAATAAGGCGTTTGCCCTTTTCCTCGCAAACTGGAGGAAGAGCCTGAGGGGGGAAGAACCCCAGTTTTCAGATAGAGGGCATGCAGCGGGTAGAATCGTGGTCCTCACAAAATACGTCTACCTGGAACTTCAGAAGGTAATCTTGCTTGGAATAAGGGATTGTGCAGATGTCATTAAGGGAAGGATCTTGAGATGAGGTCATCCTGGATTCAGGTGGGCCCTAAATCCAGTGGCAAGAGAAGGGGAGACAGATCCAGAGATGCAGAGAGGAAGGCCAAAGACTGGAACGATGTGTCCGCAAGCCAAGGAACGCCCAGGATCGTTGGAGGCCATCAGGGGCTAGGAGAGAGCTGGGGATCGGCTTCCCATCAGAGCTTCCAGAAGGAACCAACACCTGCCTACACCTTAATCTCAGCTGTCTGGCTCCCAGAACTGTGAGATAATAAGGTTTCTGGTTGTTCTGTTTAAATTTTTTTTAATGTTTATTTCTTTTTGAGGAAGAGAGAGACAGAGTGTGAGCAGGGGAGGGGCAGAGAGAGAGGGAGACAGAGAATCCGAAGCAGGCTCCAGGCTCCGAGCTGTCAGCACAGAGCCCGACGCGGGGCTTGACCCACAAACCGCTAGTTCATGACATGAGCAGAAGTCAGACGCTTAACCGACTGAACCACCCAGGCGCCCCAAAGTTTCTGTTGTTTTAAGCCACCAGGTTTATGGCACTCTGTTGTGGCAGCTCTGGGAAACAAACACAGGGCATCTCTAAATGTGCAGGCCTTGGGGCGCCTGGGTGGCTCAGTCAGTTAAGCGGCCGACTTCGGCTCCGGTCATGATCTCGCAGTTCATGAGTTCAAGCCCCGCGTCGGGCTCTGTGCTGATGGCTCAGAGCCTGGAGCCTGTTTCCGATTCTGTGTCTCCCTCTCTCTCTGACCCTCCCCCGTTCATGCTCTGTCTCTCTCTGTCTCAAAAATAAACGTTAAAAAAAAATTAAAAAAAAATGCACAGGCCTTAAAGGGAGAGCACAAGGTGTGCTATGGGTTTCTCCTGCTCACCACGACCCACAGTCTACAGCATTACAAAACCCTTGGAATTTTCAAGATTTCACAGAAATCTCCCCATATTCAACGATGATGCCAGCCCCCAAACTTGCTCTGAACCCTTCACAGTCACGCAAAATCACTTATTAACACACCACATGGATAGGGCGCTGGGCTGGGAGTAACTCGAGCTAAAGCCATCAGTCCCCCCTTCAGAAAGGCCACCGTGGAGTGTCACCAAACACATGGGACAATGTGAAGCAAACAAGGCATCATCTTTGACCGTCGGCCAGTCATTATTTTCATATACGGCTATTCTTTCGTACTTCTCGGCAGAAGATAAAGATTGAGGCCACGGTGTACCCCTCAAAAAGGAGTCACAAACCAGTAAGCACGGACTCTGAGTCACTGCCAAGAGAAGAAAAGGAGACTGCAGGAAAATATGCACAACGTGGTCATATTCGTGTACAAAAGAATATATGCCCTCCCCTGTTGACAGCAGCAAAGCAAGATACAGAACTACATATCCTGTGGGACCGAATTTATGTGACAAAACCCCATATCTGTAAACACCGTGATGCATGCCAGGGAGAACAGACTGGACGCTCGACAACAGCCACTTCTGGGGAGCGGGGTTGGGGAGTGAATGGAGGATGTTTGCTTTTACCTTAGACCAGGGTCAGCAAACTGTAGCCTGCGGGCCAAATCTGGCTCACAGCCTGCTTTTACAAATGAAGCTTCGTTGGAACACGGTCACGCGCATCTATTTACCTGGTGTCCCCGGCTGCTCTGGCCTTACCCAGCAGACTGGAGTAGCTAGGACAGAAACGGTATGGTCCACGAAGATGAAAATCTTTACCATCTGGCCCACTACAGAGTGAGTTTGCTGCCCTCTGCTTTTTTGGGTACAGTAAGCAGAGAAGTTGAAGCGTGTCGCCCAGGTTGGGGGAGCACTGAACTGCTCTGAGGCCTACTCTTGGCTCTCTCGCCAATGAGCTCCGCCTTCTCGTGTTTCTTAGGTTTCAGCGTCCTCAGTTTTAAGAAGGACGGACCGGATTAGATCTATGGGACTTCTTCTGCCATCAGAGTTCGGTCTTGAGCAGGTTTTACCTTTAATACAGAGAAGCGGTTTGAGAAGAGATCTTTCTCGCTGGTGCAAGACCAAGTCTGGGAACCAGCCAACTGAGCTGCAGCTCATATCGGTGTGAGTTCAGATTAGGCAAGGCCCCAATTACCAAGGGGCTCTGGTCTGGGCGTGGCATGAGTGAACAATTAACCAGTCAGAAACTGCTTCCTAATACTCTCATCGCCCAGTAAGTTAAATTGCAAATCACAAGACATTTACTAGGGAGCGTATCCAAGGCCATTAAGCCACTTGAGAAGCTGTGCTAAAAGTCAAAGTCTCCCCCATCTCCCGCTCCCCACCGCCCCCCGGCCCCTGCCTTGCTCAGGGATGGTTAAAGGGCCAGTAAGTGGCTGTTTTCTTTGGGATGGATAGAGAAGCTGGATGACCCATTGGGGTTCACCCACAGATGCCACCCATGCCACAGCTGAGCACTCCGCGGTCCTATCCCAGTGCTGGAGGGCCTCTGGAGTTTTGTCCCATCCACGAATTGCATGTGGCACCACCTTCCTGCTTATCATGCCTCCCACTGAGGGAAATGGGAACCAGCTGGGTTGGCCCAAACCTGGGTGAAACTGGTTATATGCCAAGGAAAGCGTTGACGGACCAGCCTGACAAGGCTGCGGACTCTGAGCTCCTAGAGCTGTCATCAGGACTTGTCCCGTGCCATCAGACAATGAGGGACCCACACCCGACACGCCAGCACAGGCTACCCGTGTGCCAGCTGGAGACTCGCGCCACAGATGTGGAAACCTCTGGGCGTCAGCTCTGTGGAGAGACCACAGTTTTACCAGCTGAGAATGCGCTTAGAGAATTACATCTCTAGGTCAGCAAAGGCTTCTGATCTTGGCTTTCTACTTCAGCAGCGGAACTTCCTAGGGCCAACCCAACTCATAAGGACGGGTGTCCAGACCGGTGTTGAGGAAAACCAGACAATTGGAAGCACTTGGAGACGTGAAAAATACAGAAGAAATGCTGATACTTTAAAAACTTTTAGGCTTTTTCCCAGTCACTTCCCCCCAAATTTCTAGCTGTGGTGTTTTTCTCAGTATAAGCCTTATGTTTTAAAGCTAAGGGAAATCAGGGTGATGTTGAGAGCCAAAGGGAGGAAAGCCGGTTCCCAGGGCTGCTCAGTGGAACCCCTCAGTTCAAGTACACACGTGTGACTCAATGGCAGCCGGCATTTTTACGAATAGATTTGCTCACATGAGAAAAATCAGATTTTAAACAACCAATTAAGTTGTCAGTTAAAAGGAAGTGACATGATCCACAAACCAGCTCCTTAGAGACAACTAAGCTCACATTTATAATATTTATATGATATTACAGATATTGTAAATGATATTTATGAGCTCAAACAATAAGGAAGGGAGGGAGAAGGTGAAGCCTTAGGTTTCCTTCATTGGGCAAATATGACGGACCTGTGAACCAGATGCCTGATGAGGAGAAAAAGGCCATAGAATCTGGGCTTTGAAGGCAGACATCTTGGATTCAAACTCTGACCCTGCCAGTAATCACCTATATGCCATCAGGCAGCTGCTCTGAGCCTCAGTTTTGTCCTTTGCAAAACAGAGAGGAGGGTGAAACTCATGGAGTCCCACGCACCGAGTTGGTAAAAGGGACTCGTATGAGACAGGTTGATAAAGTACCAAAGGCAGTAAGGTTTACAACAGTAACTCCAGCCGTAACCACCCTTCATTAGAAACTCCTGTCCTCAAGGAGCTCACCCTGCAGAGGGGTAGCTGAGCCGGAAACAAGTGCCTACCACAGGGTCAGACTGTTAAGTTATGCACCAAGTGAGGTGGGCGTCAGAGAGAAAGTTGTCCAAGACTACTGTGAAGGGGAGTCAGGGAGACATCACAGAAGCGTGGCACCTAGACTTAAAGAGGAGTTAGGCGTCTACTAGGCAGAAAGCTCTTCCTCCCACTATCCCGTCCCATCCATCCATCCATCCACCCACCCATTTATGGAGCACCTGCCTTCTGTCAGATCATGTTTTAGGTGCCGGGGATATGGCTGCACCTGTCATGAAGTTAACTACAGTATAGCAACAGGTGACAGAGAGTAGACATGTATGCAAACACAGAAGAGTTTCAGATCGTTGTGGGGGGGGGGGGGAAGTGTGATGAAGAAAATAAGGCAGGTCCAGGGGTAGAAAGGGACCTGGAGGTTGGAGGTGGAGGCAGCTGCGGACAGGGTGGTCAGGGGAGGCTTCTCTAAGGAATGGCAGGCAGGTTGAATAATGGGGACACCAAGACTTGGCGGAAGGATGTTCCAGGCGGAGGGACAGGGAGCGCAAAGACCCCGAGATGGAGACCGCAAGTGCTTGGGGCACAGAAAGAAGGCCAGTGGGGCTGGTGGGAATGAGGAGGACAGATGTAAGTGACCAGGAGCTTACTCACAGAGGGCTGTGTAAGCCGAGATAAGATTTTTCAATATAATTCTGAGGTTAAAGTCAAAACAAAATACCCAGTCGATAGCATTTTTTTTAATGCTTTCAAACTCTTTAAAAAAACACAAAGGAAGCCTGGAAATCTACCCTCCCCCCCCCCCCCCCCGACAGTCCTTAGGCCCCCAACTTTGTTATGTAAGAACCAACACCTTCTTTAATCTATTGCCAGAACCAGATACACTTTGCATCCTAAACAAGCTGCCAAAACAAAGCAGAAAGCTGGGCTTAAACTCTCTGTTAGAGGATGTTCTAAACTCTGCAAAACACATTGCTTTATCTTTCAAGTATGTTTATTTGGACAAGGTATACGGATATAAGCACGGATGCAAGGAGCCAGCTGCAGAGAAGCAAGACAAACTAACAAAATGATTATTTAGCAGGAGGAAAAGATAAAAGCAGTCTTAAGCATAAGCAAACGTTTCTGCCTCCTCTAACGTTTCTGAGCAAAACACGACCCCGATGTGACGCAGCGCCGAGGAGGACACAGACACGTATTTGCCCCAACCATTCGGGGCTTGACGGATAGGAAGAGTGGCGGTGTATGCTTCCTTTTTTACTGGGGCCCTCTCTCCCCCAAGGCCACACCTTAAGCTGCTGACAAGACTCGTCCTTACTCATTCATATGGGCTCATACCAGGGGCTTCTCTTGGGAAAGCGGAGCCGGGGTCAATACACCCATTACAGCACGAAGACTACCTTCTGCTTCTTTATCTCCCCCATTTCAAGCCACCTGCCTCATCTGGACACCCCAGGTCCTGACATCTGGTTCAGGAAACGGGGGCTCTTTGAGCAAAACCTGTCCAATGTCTTAGGAGACACACCCAATCCTCGAAGATGTCATGTTAGGATACGAAGAGTAAAGCAGGTAGATTCTTCTCGTTTGTGACCTACAAGTTCTTTCTTTGGACTGGATAGTTTTCAACAAAGAGGCTGAGAATACCACGCCTTTGGGTCAAACCTCAGGGTTGGTCATGCTTTTTAGGCTGTTAAATCCACGTGGCAGCTTTCGCAGGTGGGATTTTAAATAATAGCAGAAGTTTAATTTCCAGGCCTCATGCAGAAAAATTTATAAGGCTCCCCCGTTCCATATCCTGCAATACGTAGACCTGCTTTTGCGGTATTCTTAAAAGATTCCGCTGGTAGTCCCTCAAACGCTAAAAGCTGCTTTCACGGGGATTCGATTTGTCCTTTTGAAAAAAAATACAGACAGACTATATGAACACGGCATGCGAGCTTCTCACAGATAAGCTCCTGGGTGGTCTTTCTATCGAAATCATTGACATTCACTTGTGTATTCATCAACTACTGAGCAACCAATATGGGTAGAGACTGTGCCATATCTTGGGGATAAAGTGGACCTAAATTACTAGCATTCTCTGTGCTCATGGATCTCAGGTCTAGTAAGTGGGGCAGGGGGAGGGCGGGGAGGAAGTGAATTTTAACAATGAGAAAATGTTTCCAAGAGAGTACATGAATATGATACACTGGCACCCCTAGGTAGAGGTAAAAGAAAGGTTTTGGAGATAAAAGGAAGGTTTGCTTTGGAATCGAAAAGCAGAAAACATAATTCGTTGATAACGCCATGGGCCAGTCCAACCATATCACCGAGAATGGACTCCGACTAGCAGAGGCATTTCCTGATATTTTCAGCCAATGTCAAGTGCTGCCCCCTACCCCAGCTGGGCTTGAGGGGAGTGCTCCCCAGAGTAACCTGTCTCATCCTGTTTGGGTAGTAGCTCCTGGAAGTCATGGTGCTGAGTGCAATGTATCATGTTCTTGGAGAAACGCCCTGAAAATATAACACATATAACTTAATTATTTTGTGAGGTTATGAAGGTACACTTATGAAATTGAACATGGGTCCACCAAAAGAAGTAAAGGAGAACTATGGGAAATTCGCTGTTCCACATGTCTTATATCAGTATTTGTTTGCAACAGCTTCATTCATTTGGAAATCTGTTAACCTTTGGGAGCGAACAAGCAGCAGCTTACGCTAAAGTTTTAAGAAAAATTTTAAATGAACGGGCACCTGGGGGCTCAGTCCATTAAGCGTCCAGCTCTTGATTTTGGCTCAGGTCATGATTTTAAAGTTTGTGAGTTTGAGCCCAGCACTGGGCTCCATGCTGACAATGTGGAGCCTGCTTAGGATTCCTCTCTCCCTCTCTCTCTGCCCCTGCTCATTCATATTCTCCCCCCCCCCCGCTCTCAAAAATAAATAAATAAACTTAAAAAAATGTTTTTAATGAAGAGAAAATTCTAGCTATGGACTTTACTATTATCTTTGAAAGGGGAAAAGGCTGTGACTATTCTATTTCATCGACAAAAGAAACCTAATTTCTAGAAGGTTTGAGACCCATTGGAACAGAAGGGGAAAGGAAAGAGAAACAAAAGCACTCAGCTGCAGGTTCCAAAAGAAAAACCCAAATAGGCGTGCCCAGATTTACTCAAAGCCCACATATCAAAAAACCCGTATTTGCAGACTTGATAAGTTACGGGTAATTATTTGCTTTATAAAGTGGGCGATTACACGGGATTCTTTCTTAAAAAATAGTACATTCCTGGGATGCACTTAAGATGCAATTCACTTTAGAGAAGTCTGACTACTATGCCAGCAAGGCAGTGTATCAAACAAGGGCCATAAGGGATCACAAGGCAGGCGGCCAGGAGCAGAAGAATGTATATCCAGAACAGTGTTTAACCCCTGCTTCCCCACCCAGCGCAGGATGTGGCTTCAAACAAAAGCAGAACAAAATAAAAACCAACATGATCAGGGTAAAGTATCTGTCTTGTCATTCTTTGTTTGACTCAACCACCCTCCCTTGGGGTCTGCCCTTCCTCTTCAAAGCCCTCTCTTCCTCTCTGTGATAGTTGGCCTCGAAAGTGGTTTCTTTACAGCAGTGGTTCAACTGGCGGGCAATTTTGCCCTGTGGGGAATGCTTGGCAACGTCTGGAGACATTTTTGGTTGTCACAACTGGGGAGGAAGTGCTATGGCCAATAGTGGGTAGAGGCCAGGGATGCTGCTAACCATTCCATAGGACCGTCCTCTGCAACAAAGAATCATTCCGTCCAAAATGTCAATGGTGCTGAGGCTGAGAAACTCTGGTCTACAGGAGGCAAGATCATGATGGTCCCTCTATAGAGGTGGGATGCAGGTACTAAGTAGTTCGGACTTTGCTCTCCTTTTAAGTGAGCTATTATTTAGCTGGAGGGGAAAACCTGCAGAGCTGTTGTCTTGATACGATATGCCCTGAGTCCCCTGGATAAGGCACTGATGTAAGAGTTAGACTCAGGGACACATTAAAATGGCTAAGCACCCACTTGAAAACATTTGGTCAAAACATGCATTCAAAGAGCAACAATGAGAGGCTTGGCAAAGCCACATACTTGGTCTTAAAAAGCCTTCTCGAAAGTAATTTATACCAATGAGCCGTGGCAAATTCACCTATTCTCTAAGTACATCCTGACTCAACAAGCCTTTTGATCCATTATAGAACAGCAACAATTATAGTTTAATGAGTTATTTTCACTTACTTGTCAGAACCTGTTTGGATAATCTAAATAACTTCACATCCTCTTAACATTCCTTGGGAGGCAGTCTTAGGCAAAAGAGGCTCAGTTTTCTTTTCGATCCCCAATCCTGGTTAAGTGACAGATGTAGCTGCTATGGCGACCAGTCTCCTGTTGGGGTTGAAACCTACTCTTTCCCCCCACCTTTTCCAAAATCATAACTCTGTTTCTTTCACAGTTGAGATTTTTCTTGCCTCCTTCCTTCCTTAGAGCTAGCATAGCATACTTTAAAACTTTTTTTTTAAAAAAAATTTTTTTAACGTTTTATTTATTTTTGAGACAGAGAGAGACAGAACATGAACAGGGGAGGGTGAGAGAGAGAGGGAGACACAGAATCTGAAACAGGCTCCAGGCTCTGAGCTGTCAGCACAGAGCCCAATGCGGGGCTCGAACTCACGGAACGCGAGATCATGACCTGAGCCGAAATTGGACGCTTTACCGACCGAGCCACCCAGGTGCCCCTAAAACTTTTTTTTTCCTAAAAAATAAATTTCAGAGCATGGTTTAATAAACAGGAATACTGTTTTCACCCTAAGGGCAAGAAGCTCTAGGCAGCTCGCACTTCATGTTCAAAGATGGTGGGACAGGTCACCATAGAGCTTTTTCCATCTGTAGCCACAACAAAATAGGAATAATCCCCCAAACATTTTGCTTCCTCATTTTCATTCATGGGGAACTTCTTAAGGAAAAAAAAATACCCACACATTTATAGTAACAGATACATCTACTCAATTCTCCATGCCACTAAATCCTCAAACAGGACTCCAAAACCCTTTTCATCTCAAATATAAATCCCACAGAGCTCCACAAGCCACAGACCAAACACACACACACACACACACACACACACACACACACACACACACACACAAACTCTGGAAGCCACGCTCTCCTTTCAATCATGGGGGGAGTAGCCTGAAAAAACACACACACTGTTAAAAGGTCAATATACCAGAACTCTCAAATAACCTGCCTTTCCTGCTCTTTACTCCAGCACTGTACCAATGAAAAAAAGCTCTGTAGCTCATTTCGTATCCTAAGAAAAACAAGAAGTTTAAGTAAAATGTATCTCAGGCCAATGCAAAGTGGCTTCCGTCGCCAGCATCAAGCCGAGCACATCTGCGGGCCCCTCGGGGTCTCTGGTCACCGAGGAAGCCAGGAATTCCACGTGTGTCCTGCAAAGCCAAGGACCCCTTGCGCACTGCCTGCTTTACCTGATGCCAGGGTTCCTTTTCTTCTATTTCTGCTCCTTGGCTGTGCTGAGCTGGGAACGCCTCCGGGCTTCAAACTCAGAACACGGGCGAGAGGCTTGCGAACGCCAGACCTCGGCTCCGACAGACCCGGGGGGGGGGGGTCCCTGCCTGCCTGGGTCACCTAAGCAGGCTTCTCTCGGAAGCTAGGCGAAGGCAGCCCGCATCTCCCTAGGGGCACACGCCGGAAAACAGAACAGAATGGGGCCGGCGTTCTCACGCCTCCCTCCCCGCGCTGTCCTCACTAGTTACACACACCAGTAAACCACTACGGGCCAGTCCAAGTTCCCACGGAAAGGAGGGGGGGAGCTTTTCTTAGTTTGGAGGCAGGTTGGGGGAAAGTACCATTCCTTCACAGCCGCTGAACAACTGCCTGCACCACAAATCTGACAGTAATTGTCCCCAAGGCAGAGGCTTGCGCCGAAACCAGGTTCGTGGGCTTTGGAAGTTTCTTTCTTGGGGTCGGGAGGACAGAAAGGTGTTCAGCTGAACACAGCGATCAAACAGCTGGCAACCTGCTCCCTCAAGTCACTGCTCTGGAGGCCCATATTACGAAATCCTTTATGCGGTAAAACAGCAACTTGGTTTGGGTTCCCATTAGTGATTCAGAATTTTCTTTTTCAGGTTCACATATTTTTCAGGGAAGCGTGACCAAAAAACAACTGTGCTTATCAAGCTTCCCTGAGACATATTTTTGGTACATTTTGCATTGTGCTCTTTCTACGGCAGACCAAAAAACCCAAAATCAATAGATACCTTCTATATTCCAGGCACCCTATACACACAACCTCACGGCCAACTAAACCATTCTGCAGAAATCCTGGGTGAGCCAGTGACAGAAGGTGAAGCCACAGACTTTTCATATACGTGAACAGAGAGAAGGAGCCAGAAACCGTCTCCTGTGATAGCACAGCGCTTTTCATGTACCCCTTCCTCGGGACGAGGGCAGAATTCTGTTACAACTCTTGTCATTTTCAATGTGACTGAAGTGATTTAGGGAAAATTTTCCTGGAGATTATTTGCCCACAAAATCAGCTAGTAGAAAGACCCCTTGTGTATGTGTGGAATCTCTCTAAGCTGGTTTGGAGGCAATTCCTAACATTGCTCCAGGAATGTATGGTGTTTAGCAACAAAACAGTGCTTCTAAATGAAGAGGAAGCTACTGGATTGCACACCATAATAATTAGCATTTTTTAGTGCATTTTTCTTTCAAGAAGTCAAAAGCATCCATGATTGTGCCTTCACCGCACCCTTGCAGGGCCAGTTTCTCCCAGTGGGATCTGTTGCTGCCCTCCCACATGCTGCCCCCCCTACCCCCTGCCCCCAAGTCA